>NC_134981.1:39192648-39894648 GCF_965638725.1 Aptenodytes patagonicus
CAAGATACTGAAGAGTTATTGTAATGAGGGAGAAAACATCCTCCACATGGGAGAAGGTGGTGAAGGTGCCATTTTGTGTTTCCTCCGCCGAATGACTCTCAGAGGAAAAAATGTAAAAAATGTAATTTTTAATTGTCTCCATGAGATGGTTCCCGATGCCAGGGACAGCATCAATGCAGAGCCCAAATACCAGATTAAGCTCAAGGCCAGTGCTTTTATCATAATTCTCCCAGGCAAAACACCACCAAGTGCTACACAGCACAGCAAATTGCAAAAGCTGTCTTTAACATGTACAGCAAAAAAGGGAGTGTGGCACAGATCAGATAAACCAGTGTCGAGAACAGGTAAGTCAATATTGCGACCAGAAACAGTTAAACAGATATAATAATTATAAGTTCCCTCTAATATGCTTTGGTCATATCTGTTGTTATCTCAAACCTTTCGAGCTACATATTTGGCACCAAAAAGGACTGCTGTGGTTTAACCCCAATAGGGAGCTAAGCCCCACACAGCTGCTCGCTCCCTCACCCAGTGGGATGGGGAAGAGAATCAGAAGGGTAAAAGTGAGAAAACTCATAGGTTGAGATAAAGACAGATTAATATTAAAAAAAAAAAAGAGAAAAAGAAAACAACAAAAACAAAAAATCCCAAGAAAAAACAAACAAAACCATGAAAAACAAGTGATGCAAAAAGACCCCAAAATTGCTCACCACTAACCAACCGATGCCCAGCCAGTCCCTGAGCAATGGCAGCTTCAGCCAACCTTCCTCCCCCCCAGTTTTTATTGCTGAGCAGTGTCATATGGTATGGAATATCCCTTTGGTCAGTTGGGGTCAGCTGTCCCAGCTGTGTCCCCTTCCAACTTCTTGTGCACCCCCAGCCTACTCGCTGGTGGGGCAGTATGAGAAGGAGAAAAGGCCTTGCTGGGGAATTTTTATGGTACCCCTTGAGGCAAATTAAACACGTTTGTGCTTAAATATAAAAAAAAAATAAAATTAATGAACAATGCACTGGACAGAATTCTACTGCCATAAGCAGTTCCACAAGGAGTCTGCAAAGATGCGTCATGAGCTGATTCCATATATACACTTGCACCAGCACCAATCCTGTGAGCAGTTGCATGGGGCGCCTCAGCATGGCCTTGTGTCCATCCCCCAGCCCAGCTCTGCTGTCCAAAGGTGGCCCCTGAGTAAGCGCATTCCAGTATGGCTACAATACAATGCTGTGGCTGTTTCTTATCTCATCACCAAGGGAAACTTCACTCCCTTGCAAGGAGTCATTCAGTCTCTGGCATTCCTGCTTCCAGCCAGTTTAACCCCTTCTTGCAGTTGAGCCTTCTTGCCCTCCATGCCAGATCATTCCTCAGTCACATATTACCACTGCTTAGCAGTTAGAATTTGAATTTCCCCTTCAGCCTTGATGCTTTGTAAACACTGTTAAGCAATAACTGAAACATCCCTGTGTTATCAACACTGTTTTCAGCACAAATCCAACACATAGCCCCATACAAGCTACTATGAAGAAATTTAACTCTATCCCAGCCAAAACCAGCACAGGTGTGTAAGAGAGACACCTACTGAGTGGCATTTCACTGTTCACAAATTCAATGATCATTAGTCCTCTCATGATTGTTTACTTGTTTACTCATTTGTTGGTTAGTCAAAGGCCAACCACTGTGTTTTGGTTCTTAAGGTAACAGTGTGCCACAACTGGTACCCCCCTGTCAGAGCAGAGAGTTTTTTCATGGTTTGGCCCAGGTCTTGTAGGAGGGTTTGTATGAGTTCCCCTAGCCCCTCCAGTTCCTTCCAATATTGTGCAGAGTGTGTTTTGTAAATGCATAAGGTGATATTTATACATACATGTGTGAGCACACACAGACCATGCATAGACATTACATTTGTATATCAGGGATTTGTTATTGATCACTATTTAAAAAATAGGAAATATGTCCATCCTCACTTTAGAGAAACAGGGTTTCTCTTTTTTGGAGATTAACACCTTTAAATTGGATCCATTTCAGTTTCTAATTTTTCCTCTTTTTTTTTTTCTTTTCTCTTCATACTTTGGTGGATGTGTTAGTATCCAGCAGAATACAAGGACTCTTTATTTCCTAATCAACTCCCAAATTTACCAAACTTACAATTAGTTTAAATTTGAAATTTAATAATTTAATTTAATTTAAATTTAAATTTGGCAAAGTTTGTATTTCTAAATTACTATTTCTTTTTGCTTTGCATCCCCCCTTTTGCTACCTTTAAGGGTATTGGGGAGTCACACTGGTAAAGGTAACAGTTTAAATGTTACCCACTGTACTGCACAGACTCCTGAGCTCTTTAGGGGAGGGTTTTGGTACTACTGTTCATTTAAATTTTGAAGATTGGTTAGATTTGGAGGTAGTTTTGCAAGGATCCAGATTTCAAGTGTTTGCTCTTCTGTTGAATAGCCCAGTTCCCCAGCCCAGCATTTTATTCTAAAAAGGCAGGGAGTAGATTATTCTTATTATTTGGTTCTTCTAAGGGCATAAGTTTTAAGGATTCCTGGCTTGGGTGGGGGGGAAGGGTGTCCCTAGCTGCTGCTGCTGCTTTTTTCTTTTTTTTTTTTTTAAAGAAGCCTTTTCTTTTATCCCCTTGGCTCCAGGTCCTTCTCCAAGCATCCTTGCAACACAAACTTCCTATGCTGCTGGCAGAGTTATACCAGACTGTCAGGCCCTGGTGTGCTCTGTTCAACCGCTTCTTGTTGACTATCAGGGGTGGCAAGTATTTGTCTAGTGACAGGAGCCATGGGATATTTGATATTTTTACTAGGTATACTATTTACAGGGTTTACAGGATTAAGCAGTGTTTTATAGCAAAATGAATCAAAAAAGGGGGGAGGGGATTATTGGAGAAAGGGAGATGAGAGACAGACAAAAGAATTCAGTGGTTCTTCATAGGAAAGTGGAGCTGATAGCTGTATGCTTTACCTTTTACAAAGGTTTATAGTTTGGGGTTTTTTTCTGTATAATTCAAAGTCTGAATGCTTGGTTCTGTATAAATTGAACTTCTCTTTAGGTTGAGGAGGCATCCTTTTGCAATTGTTTATTTTCCTTGTGTAACAGATTTTCTCACATTCCAGGGACCAGTTTGCAGAGAGCTCAGCCTCTGGATCTCTGCCTGCTTTATGGCCAATATAGCATGGCTCAATAATTGTGGTGTTCTTTTGCTTTCAATAGACCCTGAATATACTCCTTCAAGTGAATGTTACACATTTTGGTTGTAAACTCTTAATGATTTGGGCACATTTGCAAAAGGAGCAGTCCCTTCCTCATATAGGGGTTCTGTACTTGCCATTCCCTCCTCACAACAACAGTTGTTAAGGAGCAGCCAAGTCCTGTGGACTTTGCTTTAGGGGCATCTCACCTCTTGCAGCTTGCTAGGGCTTCTGCTTTTCCCAGGTCTGAGCATAAATTCCCAATAGGCACAGGCATGGTCAACCATCAGTAGATCAACAAAGATGGAAGAACAGTGTTTTTACAGCCACCACATATGCATATAAACATGGACAGGACAAATATCCTGATCCTCCTCTTACTCTCTGGCGAATCAGACTCAGTGCTGGCCAGCAGATCTCATGCACTCATTCGCATACATCTCAGATAGCTTTTTGTACTCCTTGGCTTGTACTCACAAACAAGATGCCAGATATTGCAGTATATCTGCATACTGTTCACCTGGCACCCTGAAACAAGTGTTAGTTTTAACCAACTGGGTTGCAATCCCAGTTGCTTGGTTACGAATGCTACAGCTCTCTGCATCTGACCATGCTATGAGGATATACTCTTCTTTTTGGGAAACACTGATATCTCTCACATCACACAGACCCCACATACACCTGACAAACAATCATACCTAATACAGGGTTCCATGCAAACATTTGTTCCTGATTATATGTCCTCACCACAAACAAAACAAAATTCTGTGCAAATACCTGTACTCAGCCTATGAATAGACAGGGTCTCAAACAAGCATGCCAAGGGCTGGGGTCCTACTCAGATTGTCAAAACACAGTATGTGAAAAAGCTTGGGTTGTATGCTCAATACGCAACAGAAAAAAATCCCCACAAATGCATTCAGTGTGCAAAAGAATAGGATTTCCTGCAAACAAAGGTGCCTAACATTAAAAAAGGAGAGTTCAATACCACTGATACTTAATATACAGAAGAACAGGATTGCTCAGCATCAGGAAGACACTCTTACCTTTGTGACCTTTGGTTAAGAATTCAGGCATTTAGGGGTAAGGTAGCAGCAAGAACAGAACCACACTGCTCAGTGGCATGAAATTTATTGAGTGTGATGAGTATAGTGGGGGGATAGTGATTTCTATCCTAAGATTTCTCTTCTATGATGTGCTTGTACTTCACACTTGCACCAGTCTAGGCCCCTCCCTCTCTGGTCCAGTTTAGATAGGCACCATGGACCCCAGGGGAACTAGACACCCATTCTGATTACTTGATGCGTCTGGATCCTTGTTGGTGGCCTGGCCATTATGTGTAACAGTTACACTGTGGGCTCAGACTTCTGTGTGGTGTTGGACCTCTGTGTATTGATGTTCCCCATAAGGGCCTATAGTCTTCACTGTTTATTGCTTTTGAACTTACGTGGTTGGCCTAAGCTGCTGGTGGCCTCATTGGTTGCATCACCCCACACCAATATCTTTGACTTACTCCATATCTAAGGCCAGTTAGCAGTTGTTTACCTGGGTTGCTGTCTGGTCTCCTGCCCTAAATGTGTTGTAAGGATGTAAAGTTATTAAGAGTTTATCTGTGCTGCTTTGTTTCTTTCCTGTGCATGCCTAAACTGTTAGAGCAGAGCAGATGTAGCCCAGAGATTTTGGGTAAGTCTTCTCCATAACAGTTACGGAAAATTTGAGGTTGGAAGGCACCTCTGGAGCTCATCTAGTTCAACCTTCCCTGCTCAAAGCAGGGCTAACTAGAGCAGGTTTCCCAGGACTGTTTCCAGTTGGGTTTTGAATATTTCCAAGGATGGAAGCTCCACAACCTCTCTGGGCAACCTGTTCTAATGCTTGACTGTCCTCGTGGTGAAAAAAATTTTTCTTGTATCCAGTCTGAACCTTTCTTGTTTCAATGTATGCTCGTTAGCTCTCATACTCCCACCATGCACCACTGTGAGGAGCCTGGCTCCGTCTTCTTGATGATCTCCTCATGGATATTGGAAGGCTGCTGTTAGAGCCCCCTGAAACCTTCTCTTCTCCAGGCTGAACAAGCCCCATTCCCTCAGCCTCTCCTCATAGGGCAAGTGCTCCAGGCCCCCTGACCATCTTGATGGCTTTCTGCTGAACTCACTCCAGTTTGTCAATGCCTTTCTTGTATTGGGGGGGAGGGGGGCAGGGCCTTTTCAGCAGAGCTGCTCCCCAGCTAGTCAATCCCCAGCCTGTTTTGTTGCCAGAGTTTCTTCCTTTGAAGAAGCATTGACACAGATGTAAACAACAGTGGAAGAAAACCCATTGCATGCCAAAACTATGCAGTTGGAGAAGCACATGGAGCCCCTGCTCAAACATATGTAAGAAAGAAATCGGCAGCTATGGACGGTTGGATACCCTCTTGGGGGGGGACTCTGTGCCAAAAGGCGGGGGGCAGGGGGTACATACACCCCTGAAGAGATTGTGACCTGTGGGTGACCCACACCAAAGCAGGTATGCTAATAGAGTGGCAGGAAGAAACCCTTATGCATATGACCTCAACCTACTATGCTGCTTATTGACTCTCCCCTCCCTAGTGTCAACTTTCTGTATTTTTGCCATGGGTTACACCTGGACTGTCTCCAAGTGCATTATCCAAGGAAATTAGCCAGAAGAGATAAGACACACAAAACAGTAGGAGAGAGAGAGATGCTGATTGGCTGTGGAGGTGTGCCAGTACATATTGTATGTTTCAAGTAGAGCTCCAAAAAGATTGGACTGCTTAACAAAGGTCACAAATGGAGGTGATGTTTTCTAACAGAGTAATGGTTTGCCAAAGGAAGCATTAACGAGTGCTCAGTGCAAGAGAGAGGTGCTTGATCAGAAGTTAGCAGCTAGTAGCACTGAACTGGCAAAATTAAAAGCTATGTGCCAAGCTGTCTGTGCTGCTAGAACAGTCAGTGAGCTTAAAGCTGACTGCCATGGACTGGGATCCCAAAACCTGGGATCCTGGGATGGTGAACTTAGGGACTCTGATGATGAATTAAAAGCAGAGTCCTATCAGGCAGCCCCAGTTACAGCAATTAGGCAGACCTATGAGAATTGAAGTACCATTCCCCAGAATGTGACCACACAGAATGCGTCCTTTACTCAGAGCAAGATTAAGGATATATAGAAAACTTACAGCCACCACTATGAGGAAACACCCTTGCAGTGGCTATGGATGTGCTGGGAAACTGGAGCCAGTGGGATACAGCTGATGGCTCGAGAGCAGGCTTCTGGGGAGTTTGGTGCCTATGCCACTTGTAAACTTTCCCCTGCACAACAGAGGTGGGCTTTGGGCTTGGCTGATGGAGGAATATGTTGAGCGAAGCCCAATCCTGTTGATCCCATGAATGTGATATCCCTGTGGAGGGACTAAGAAGGGGGTAATCAACTACAGTTGCTTGGGCTGCTGGAGTGTGTTTACAGGCAAGAGGGGAGGGACCCCAAAAAGGTGATGATCACTGATGCTATGGTCTGAACACTTCAATGGGTAGGCAGGGTTAATAACACCCCTCTGTTATCACCCGTTAACTTGGTGGGATGCCTTATTGATCAAGGAGTGACCTATATGTATCATGGGGGGGGGCAGATGGGACGGAACATGCCAGAAGATTAGTGTGAGATCAGCAGCATAGCTAAGGATAATGCTTAGAGTCCAATAGTAGGCTGCATCCCTGATATTCCAGGTAAACTCATTGTGTTAGCAGATCTGAATCTCATTTTAGTTGGGACTTTAACAAAGAGGTTTCATTTGCAAATATATTAGACTATAAATAGACTGTGAAGCTTCAATTTTATATTTTCATCCTTTCTCTATGAGTATTTAAAAAATCTGCAACTCTTGTATGCTCTTGCTTACCTATTTAATTTCTGTGCATGGAAGCATGTATGGGCCTTTGAGGTTCATTGGCTCTGAGAAAGGAGAGGCAAACTATCGAATATTTAAAACCTGCTTCTCAATTATGTAATCCAATAATATTTCAGATCCTTGAGAAGGAACTTTAGGATATGGCAACAATAAAGTTTTAATTAATTTGTTTTTGAAGGGGGAGAAGGGAGTGGGAATGAGCTGATGTGCTCACATTAAATACTTTGAAATTTTATACTCGCACATCTCCCCTGTTCTCTTCATCTCCTCCCTGATGTACATATAATTCCCACATCTTTCTCGTTGTCCTTTTCAAACCATTCTAGAAGAAGTCATTAACATCACACACACACACACACACACAAAAATTAGGGTGCTAACCCTAATTGAAATGAGGGCTCTTGGTTTTGGACCTTCTATTTCTCTAGGATTTAAGGATTTTTTTTTATTATTTTATTTTTTAACCCCCTCATTCTGCATGATTAAGTATTATGGTTCTCAGGCAGTGGTACATTTTAACTGCACATTACAATATAAAAGATAAAGAAATTCTGTAGTATTCATTGGCTGTTCCACTCAAAGTCAGAAGTGACATTGACATTTGTGGAATAAAATTGTAAGGACCTGGAGCGCACCCCCCTTCTAGGAGTTTAGTTGGCTAAGTCAAAGAGTTTAGCTGGCTGAGTCCAAGGTCAGCTCCTTCACTGATAAAAGCTGTTGTGAAGAAAGCTAGAAGTGAGAGCCTGACCCTCCTTTTCCCTTGAGAATTGCTTTTAAGCTGAGGCTTTACCACTGGCCCCTGCCTGTGCTACATTGCAGCTGTGTCTGTGCCCGGTCTCAGACCTCTGTGATTCTGACCGTGACCTGGACCCTCTGGCTTGGCTTCCTGGCTTGGCCTTGGACCTGCCTCATTACTACGGACTTGCTCGGTGATCACTGGACTGTGTCTGACCCCAACTACTGTCTCTGGCCCTAATCCTGACCCAGACTTGCTGCTCTGCATTATGGCTCCTTGTTGGTGAGGTCACTGCTCCTGCTTGCCTTATTCTTGTGCTCCACTCCTGGCTTACCTTTGCTTGCAGAGCAGCTGGCCCTTGCTGCTCCCTGACAAAAATGAGTCAAAGGAGAATCAGGTCCCTCTTCCTTTTATATTGTCTGAATCCTGATGGCTTCCCATGAGGGAATATCCTCTAGCTTGAAGTTTTCAAGTATAATCAATTCCTCAAAAGGAATTTATTTACTGAATGTGTGACAGAAGCTAACTGGAAATTTACTGGAGTTTCAACACTTTTTCCTCTAGTTTTTCATTGGATTGATTTTGTGCTCTTGACTTTAGGTTTGGTCAGGGTAAGAAGCAGTAGGTCTTTAGATCAAGAGCTACTGCTTACTTGTCTTGGTAACTGCTAAAATTATTTCTTAGTCACAAATGCCTTTAAGAAGTAAAAAAATTATTGCTTAACTGTTCTAGAGGCACTTCAAATCTTGCATATGCTCTGCATTCTACTACTTTAGCCTTTTAATGCTTTTTTCTGCTTTGAAACAATCTGGAACAGCATTCTATAACTTGCTGCACTCAGTCCAAGGAGCCTAATTGGGGATGATCTCTCTAATAAAGATTAAAGCTAGCCTCACATTATAATATTGATATTCACTTAAATGCTATTCTAATTTCTCTTTTTTCTTTGGAAACTGACTTCTTAATAATCATGATTTAAATGCCAGTGTGGCAATTCCAGTAGGTGATCTTGGCAGCTAATTTAAGATACAATCTATAATAAACCCAGAAAAAAAAAAAAAGAGTAAGCTATCAGTGAATAATTGTGCAGTAAAAACTGAACAAGAAAATCAAATTTCCTTAGCTTAGGCTTTTATACTAGTGATTTTATTTATGATGCTTAAGCTGTAACTTCAGTTGGCGAGAACAAACACATTTATTCTCTGTACCACTTGCTATTTAGGATTTGTTCATGTCTTTTTTATCATTTTTGATCCAGTCTGTGTATGAAATCTGTTGTTACAGAGATGGTCATCTGTGGAGGCTTGCAAAGATTTTTGTCTTCACTGCTTTTGGTTTGCTACTACTTTGTGTTATAACATTGGGCAACCTTTCTATGGTGGTAGATAGATGGTATCAAATCCCTCTTGAGTCCATTGGCTCTGTTTCTTCTGTTGGCAAAGACTTTATTGCTAAGAAAGGCCTATTCCTTTCCTGAGCGGAGATTGCTCATACGTGTTCGTTCTTTTCTCTCTGTCTCTCTCTCGTGTCCCAGAGATCACTGTCACTTTGTTCTCATTCACTTGTACACATTTATGAGGTCTGGTGTGTCTGAATTGAAGATTTGATCCTGAATCGTGTTTTTTAAAACTTAAAGCTAGAGCAAAACAGAATAGAAATTGGAAATTGGGACTTCCAGTTGGAAGAAAACGTGAACATTAATGGGGGGTGACTTAATTCTAGGTCTGTTTCTTTTTTTAATAATAAAGGAACTTGTGGAGATTGGCTATGTCAGGTGCAGGATCCTTCCAGTTCCTTTATCCTCAGATAGAGGGGGAGATGTGGGCAGGCAATGAAAGGACTTTTTTATCCTGCATCTGTTAGATTGGCTTCATTGTTGACTGTATACTAGCTGTATATCAAGTAGTCAGTAAGTACAGGTTTAATGTGTTACGGGATGTTAAGACAGGTGCCGCCTCCAGGTGCTCCGGCTTAGGACTTCCTCCCTGCCTGGTGGCTGGAGCCTAGCCCAGTGTGCCTGGGGACCCAGGGTCTCTGCCCAGGCTGAGGGATGCAACTGCCACTTTCCTGTTTGCAGGTTCAACCATTAGCAAAGCTGAGCACATATCCCAGAAACACAGACACACACAGACACAGGACACATGCCAGTTACATAGACTCCCACAGGCAAGGCGCTGCCTTCAAGAGCACCTACATATAGGACTTGCATAAAATGTAAGCAGAGGCAGCCAAGTCCCTTTCCTCCTCTTTGGCTGTCAGTGATAGAATTTCACTAGTGAAGGCACACACAACACTCTAGATTCACAAGCACATGCATACTTGCAGATCCCCCAAGTACCGGCACAGCCCCTCTGTCCGTCTGGTACCATACCTAGATCCCAGGCCCTCTTACCTGCTTCATGAGTCCCCTACTCACCAGCTAGTCCAGCTTGATGCTTGCTAGCAAAAATGCATGCACTCTCACACGCTCATTCCACATGCACTCCACACTCAAAAGTCCCCCTGGGCATACCAGCATGGACCCTTGCCTGCCTGATACCCCTGCCCAGACCCAGGGCTTCCTACTAGCCATCTAGTCCAGCTTGAAGTTTGCTAGCAAATATGCATGCACACCCCACACACACCAGGTTTGGGGAAGATACAGACACTCTGCCTGCACCAGCAGCCAGTGGGCTGTGCCCAGCGTTTCCGATCCAACTGCCACTGCTGAGCCCCTCACTCTCCTCACTCACTCTGGTCCCTTCCCAGTAGCTGGTTTTCAGGACACTGAAGGGGAACTTCAAATTGTAACTGCTCAGCAGTGGTAATTTGTGACTGAGGAATGATCTGGCATGAAGGGCAAGAAGGCTCAACTGCAAGAAGAGGTTAAACTGGCTGGAAGCAGGAATGCCAGAGACTGAATGACTCCTTGCAAGGGAGTGAAGTTTCCCTTGGTGATGAGATAAGAAACAGCCACAGCATTGTCTTGTAGCCATACTGGAATGGGAGCGCTCAGGGGCCCAAGCTCAGGGGCCACCTCTGGGCAGCAGAGCTGGGCTGGGGGATGGATCCAGGGCCATACTGAGGTGCCCCATGCAACCACTCAGGGGATTGGTGCTGGTGCAAGTATATATATGGAATCAGCTCGTGACGCATCTTTGCAGACTCCTTGTAGAACTGCTTATTGCAGTAGGCCTCTGCCCAATGCATTGTTCATTAACACCGTTCCCACCCCAGTGGCTGGAAGCCAAGATCCTCACTCACTCTAGTAGCTGGCACTGAGACTCCCACTCGCTACAGTAGCTGAGAACACAGGCCCGGGGCACCTACACCCCCAGTCTGACTCCCCCAGTAGCTGACACCCAGTCCCCTCATGCCAGTTCCCCCCAGTAAATGACACTACGGGCACAAAGTCTGTAGGACCCTCCCTAGATCCAGAGAGCTGTGGCCCCTCCAACTACTGACGCCAAGATCCTCACTCACTCCAGTAGCTGACACCATAGATGCGGGGTGCCTACACCCCCAGTCTGACTCCAGTAGCTGGCACTAAATCCACTCACAGAGGTCTCACCAATAGCTGGCACTTAGTCCTTGCAGCACACATACACACGGGATAGAGAGTGAGATGAAGCAGAGAAATAGTTAAGAAAGGGTTTTAAAAAGAAGATAGGAAGGACTGCGGGTGATCAGGAGCGGGGCTCAGCCAGACAAGGGTACTGACTGGTCCAGACCCTTTTATACCCCTGTCTCCCTGCCCCCACTCTTCCTCCTGCACATCCCCTCATGGGTTTGTAGAGCTTTATCGATTCCCTCACCCCTCCCAGTCCGGGATGTCCCCTGGTTTACAATCTTATTAGGTGCAAAATCCAGGTTGATCTTCCTGGAAGTGGCGCCTGTAGTTTCTTGACAGCTCACCTGTAGTTTCTTGACAGCCCATCAATTAGTGTGACTGGTGAGGTTTGTTTCTTGTCATTTCTTCATGTTTGCTTTGTTAGGTCTGTCTCTGTATACTTTGCTTCTGGTTTCCCCCTTTTTCCCTTAGTTTCTCAGTTGACAAGATCTCCGATCAGATAACCTTCCTGGAATAAACCTTTTCACACTCTCACATTCTCTCATCAATTAGTGTGACTGACCAGGTTTGGTTCTCCTCACTGCCTCCCTTATCATTTGTCCATCAGGTTTGTGTCCCTGTATGCTCTTGTTTATGGCTGCCTCCTTTTCTTATTTTCCCTTGATGCATTGAAAAAGGTCCTTGACCAGATACCCTTAAAGGAGCAGACACTCTCCTTCCACATACCCTTACATAATGGTGTTTGAAATAGGAATTTTTTTTTTTGGCATTCAGTTTAATAATTAGGTTACCTAAATTATTATTTTCTGAAGTTGTTATGTGAATTTAAGGTTGCTAAAATGCTTTTTATCTGTTATAAATACATATTAAATGGGGTAGAGTTTAACTGCAGGGGCATTTGAATAATTTGTTTTCAGTAAGTTGTTAAATTTGTAAACATAACAATTTCTTATCTTCTTTTTCTTCCTAAAGATATTTTTTTCAAGCACTATATAAAGATGTAGAGATGTTTCTCAGATAAATTACCTTTTTCTAAACTTATCCTCTACAGTTTCAGCAGTTTATTTCATTTACTGCTGCACATAATGAATGTGCTTTTGAACATTTACAGCAAGAGTCAGTCTGCTACTGATTCATGTTACTGGAATTAGTACCCTTTCTCACCACAGAATTTTATATCCTGGTTATGTTGTCCCACAAGCGGGGTCCGGTACCTGGTGTGCAATAAGCCAATTGTACACACAGAGGCGAGATATTTATTTAGCTCATGTTTGTGCAAAGATGGATGCTAGGTGGTAATTCCACAAAGCTAGCACACCACACAAAAGAACTACAGCGTATTTATATTGTTACATGATTAGTAAAAGCCTGCCTAAGTTCATGCTCATTGGTTAGTTATGTTCAAATTAGCCTCGCTTGCCATGTAAATTAGCACGCATGCTACTTGCAGATGTGGGGGGGCAATTCTTTCCAGTCTTGAATTGAGTTGGTGGTCGTGATCTCTCCCTGCCACCTTTACCTTTCCCCTAGTTACCGCAGTTTCTTGCTGACTTCTTGTTTCTTTGGCAATCATCTAGCCTCCGATGCCTTCTAGGGCAGGATGTTCCCCTTCTGTCAGTCTTCTAGTTCTTCTTCAAGGGCATAGTTGTGTCGGAGTTTCCCTTTGTTCAGTGTCGACGACGGAGCGGGAGTTGCGATTCCGGAGTAATGACGGATCTCAATATGAGTATGGTCATTCTCCTTTATTTACACTTATAACAAGGCTTATATAGTTATCTACTATGGACACGCGCTACCTGCAGCTTGCAGATAGGTTACAGCCTTGTGTTCACGCGCATCTATGCTCTAGCAGATTGGCCCGTTCTTTCTGATCATGCGAAATGCCTTCATGGTCTTTATCTTGTTTTTCTCCTTCCAGCTGCACATTCCTTTCTCCGTTGTTTTCTGCTTAAGTGCCTTGTCATGCCAGGTGGTGCAGTGTTTGCTCATTAAAATCAAACTCAGGAATGTCCGTTAGTGAGACTCCCATTCCCACATCTCCCCCTTTTTGTTTTACTAGAAACACTGCTGAAACCGATCTTTCAATAATTTTTCGTATACATTGCAACAAACAGGGTACACAAAACAAAAATGCATATAAATACTATTACACATATCCCTCCTAGCTTGGCTAGTCCTTTTAACCAGCCACGAGGAGGAGCTGTCTGATACCCGCAAGTCTGCAAACACAGCAGCCAGGGGGTCTTTCTCCCCGGTCACTCCCCCATCATTCACCGGAACGGATGGGGTGGCTGGGCACGCGCTCACAACACCCTTCTCATTGGTAGCTGCCGGCTGGTCTCGCCGATCTCTGCCTCCTCCTTATCCCGGGTGTTGTTCCGCTTTTGTTGTTCATCACGTGGCGAGGTTCCTTCTTCTGCTCAGGGAAGGATGGTCAAGGTCACCAGCCGTCTTTGTCAGCATATCCCTGCTACTGTTAAAAACATGGGTTGCTCAGGGATACTAGATCGTGCCCCTGCTGTACCAGCCACTCCTCCACAATTCCCCCTTCTTGTTTTTGAGCAACCCAGACTTGATTAACAATTTTCATAATTGCTTTCTTCACACAGCTAAAAATTATACAAGAGCATATACTTATTACTAATATAACAATTAAAATGTGTAAGCTTTCTTTTATTAAACTTATTATCCAAGATGGCAGTTCCCCAAATATATTCTTAAGCCAGGTATCGAATAACCCCTGATCTTGTTGAATATTCTTGGCGTGGTCCTTTAACCATTGTAGCTGTTTGTGGATTGACTCCCCATGGTCAGACAGATTCATACAACACATCCCTTCAAAATCCTCACACCCATGTGCTTGTGCTAATAACAGAAAGTCAATAGCGGCTCTATTCTGCAAAATCGCATGGCGCAAGCTATCCTGATCTGCAAGTAATTTTTCAATAACCTCTGTTGTCACATCAGTACAGCTGCCATTACTGAACCCGGCAAAGTCACCCTCCTTATATCCAGGCATACCTAACAAACAAGTCCTAAACGGCTCAGTTGCTGAGGCGAGGGAAAGGCAAAACGCGGGCTGCCCTGTTTTATTTGCACAGGTTACCCACATATTTTCCCTTGGGTTAATGCGATGTATAGTTGCCGACCCTGGGATTATTAAGATTAGCCCAATTACGATCACATCTGCCCGGCTCACCGTTTTCCCTTCTAGGCGAATCGCCTTTGACATTAGATCTTCGCTGTTTCCCATCATTCTGCAAGCACGTCCCACAACATTTTTTTACATTCAATCCCACAAACAATAATCAATTTGGCGTTTTCGTGGACTGTATTTCGTGTCCAGTGGTTATTAATATTCTATACAGCACTATTTCTTTCAGATAGCAAGTTTCACACCACCTTTGTGCACGCGTGCACCGGGCCCACCACTTCTTATTACAATGGTAACACTGACACAATACCCACGGCACACACCATAAGCACTTTAAGCAATTTATCTCATCCTTCACCACTGTCTTTGGAAACACAGTGGTAAAAGATAAGATAAACCGCTCAGAGTTAAGTTTTGCAGTTACGGGTCCTCTGATTCCTGTTGTCCTGATGATAATGCAGGCTTCACTGATCTGCTGGGCACCCAGACCGGTCCATTACCTGTAGAAACACACATATATCCCCTTCAGCTAAAGATTACAGGCACAGGGCCCAGCCATTGGCCCGTGGCAAGATCCCGGTAGATTTTTTTTTTTTTTTTTGAGACACAGTGTTCTTAGCTTGCTGCAAAATTTTCCAGTCGTGAGGTGCCCACTTATTACCGTTATTCTCTTGTAGCACGGGAAAGGTGCCTGCTCCAAGGTCAGATGCCGCTTGCCATTGTCCATCCAAAATAGCGTCTCTAGCCACTTCGCTCCAGCGTCTGGGCTGAACCGCCGCTGGTGGTCCAGAGAGGCAAGGGGGTAGGGATTCCCCTGATGCCCCGGACAGGTGCTCCATTCCTCCCCTCTGGGCTGTAATTGTTAAGTCCTGTAACTGTTGCACTACCTTCTTCAGGAGCTCATTAGTCTCAGCCATACTCTGTGCTTTGCTGTCACCCTGTGGCAGAGTATACGCACCTGAAGAGACTTCCAGAGGCGGGGCTGTTGGCCAGGGAGGGGTTAACGGAACCAGCCGCTCCTCCTCCCCGGGCCGTCGCTCTTCCGCGACCGCCTCAGTTGCCTGGTGAGCCTCCCCACCGGCAACTTCCGGACTCTTAGAACAATGGGTCGTAACCGGGAGACCCGGGGGACATGTTTTAGCCGGGTCGGACAAACCGGAGCGACACTCAATGCTGTCCTTGAGCTCCTGTACAGTTTTAAATGGACTTCCCGACATTCCTCTTACCGCCGACAGCCCAAAAAACCGTGAGAGTCTAGACTCTGTGCTCTTTGGCTTTTCAGGCGGAGGCTGCGGGGCCAGCATCTGAGCGGCAGCACACGCCACCTCCCTCTCCGCCTTCATGGCTTTCAGAGTCTCTAAAACAGATCTCCACAGTTCTCGCACTGTTTTAATTTCTTTTTCCGTTTTTTCGTTCCCTTCGATAGTCTGTTCCCACATAGTGTTTCCTAAATCTCGCCATTTGAGCACAGAAAAGATCGTATGGCTGTCCTTAAAATGTCCCCAACGTTGTCCTAATTTAATCAACGTACATAATTGCTTTACCGTTGTCTCGATCCCTCTCTTTGAGAGGATGCTTACGAGCAACACAGCTGCCGCCTCTATTTCCATGATAGCGGTCGCTCACTGGGAGGCAGTTGGCCAGACTGCTCCGTTATCTTATCCCCCTCCGATCATCGGGATAGTACAACTCCCAGCCGCTTTTCTCCCGCTCCCCTTCTCTCGCTGCTCTTACCGCAGTCTCGAAGAGGCGCGCCGAACCATCCTCTGCTACCAGATGTCGGAGTTTCCCTTTGTTCAGTGTCGACGACGGAGCGGGAGTTGCGATTCCGGAGTAATGACGGATCTCAATATGAGTATGGTCATTCTCCTTTATTTACACTTATAACAAGGCTTATATAGTTATCTACTATGGACACGCGCTACCTGCAGCTTGCAGATAGGTTACAGCCTTGTGTTCACGCGCATCTATACTCTAGCAGATTGGCCCGTTCTTTCTGATCATGCGAAATGCCTTCATGGTCTTTATCTTGTTTTTCTCCTTCCAGCTGCACATTCCTTTCTCCATTGTTTTCTGCTTAAGTGCCTTGTCATGCCAGGTGGTGCAGTGTTTGCTCATTAAAATCAAACTCAGGAATGTCCGTTAGTGAGATTCCCATTCCCACATAGTTGTTGTAAGGCATGCATTGTTTATACAAGGTAATCAGGCTAGTACAATGAAGACTACAGTCTAGGTTAGGTATTAACCCAAACATATGGCTACATTTCCCCCCTTTGAGACTATAAAAGAGGAACTTCACTGTAGTTTCTCTTATATTAGTCTCATCCTCTCATAACTTTGTCTCCCTATTATAGAACAACATTTCCAAAAACACTGTGTTATTACGTAGATACATACAAAAGCTAATAAGGCAATTATTAGAATCAGAGAATCACAGAATAGTTTGGGTTGGAAGGGACCTTTAAAGGTCATCTAGTCCAACCCCCCTGCCGTGGGCAGGAACAGCTTCAACTAGATCAGGTTGCTCAGAGCCCCGTCCAACCTGACCTTGAATGTTTCCAGGGATGGGGCATCCACCACCTCTCTGGGCAACCTGTTCCAGTGTTTCACCATCCTCAGCGTAAAAAATTTCTTCCTTATATCTAGTCTAAATCTACCCCCCTTTAGTTTAAAGCCATTCCCCCTTGTCCTGTCGCAACAGGCCCTGCTAAAAAGTTAGCCGCCATCTTTTTCATAAGCCCCCTTTAAGTACTGATAGGCTGCAATAACGTCTCCCCGAAGCCCTCTCTTCTCTAGGCTGAACAACCCCAACTCTCTCAGCCTTTCTTCATAGGAGAGGTGTTCCATCCCCCTGATCATTTTCGTGGCCCTCTTCTGGACCCGCTTCCAACAGGTCCGTGTCTTTCTTATGCTGAGGGCTCCAGAGCTGGACGCAGTACTCCAGGTGAGGTCTCACCAGAGCAGAGTAGAGGGGCAGAATCACCTCCCTCGACCTGCTGGCCACACTTCTTTTGATGCAGCCCAGGATACGGTTGGCCTTCTGGGCTGCGAGCGCACATTGCTGGCTCATGTCCAGCTTTTCATCCACCAGTACCCCCAAGTCCTTCTCGGCAGGGCTGCTCTCAATCCCTTCATCCCCCAGCCTGTATTGATACTGGGGGTTGCCCCGACCCAGGTGCAGGACCTTGCACTTGGCCTTGTTGAACCTCACAAGGTTCACACGGGCCCACTTCTCGAGCTTGTCCAGGTCCCTCTGGATGGCATCCCGTCCCTCTGGCGTGTCGACCGCACCACTCAGCTTGGTGTCATCTGCAAACTTGCTGAGGGTGCACTCGATCCCGCTGTCTATGTCATTGATGAAGATATTAAACAGTACCAGTCCCAATATGGACCCCTGCGGGATGCCACTCGTCACCAACCTCCATCTGGACATTGAGCCGTTGACCACTACCCCCTGGATGCGACCATCTAACCAATTCCTCACCCACCGGACAGTCCACCCATCAAGTCCATACCTCTCCAGTTTAGAGAGAAGGATGTTGTGGGGGACCGTGTCAAAGACCTTACAGAGGTCCAGATAGACGACATCTGTAGCCCTTCCCGTGTCCACTGATGTAGTCACCCCATCACAGAAGGCCACTAGGTTCGTCAGGCAGGACTTGCCCTTGGTGAAGCCATGCTGGCTGTCTCGAATCACCTCCCTGTCCCCCATGTGCCTTAGCATAGCTTCCAGGAGGATCTGTTCCATTAAGCATTAGAATGCTTAATAACTTTTTTTAATCCATACACTCAGATCAGGGAACCAGGAAGACAACTATTTAAATGTTTCTTCAAATCCGTAAGATGTGTCATCCCTTTGTATCTCATGGAGTATTTTAGTCTGATTCCAAATCTCTTCTGAATGTGTAGAAATCCTACCATTCTGGTCTACATACACATAAACAACTTGTATTTAAAACTGTGCACACTCCTCCTTGGGAGGTTAGCATCATATCTAGAGCCAATCTGTTCTGTAAAGTGATTTTAGCCAATTCAGACACTTCTTCTTGTAGGGCTTTAATAGCATCGTGAATCTCGTTCCCAATTTTCTCAATTACTGCAGAAATATTTACTATAGCTTTTTCTAATTCACTAACTCCTAACCAGGGGGGAAACCATCTAGCGAAGGAGTGAAATCCTGTGGGTCTGTCAATCAATGGATTCTCTGTGTTTCTTTTACTTCCCATTCTTGTTCTACTGTATCATTGTATGATGCTTGGTCACTGTTACTCTGTACATTTTTTACAAATATCGGGAAAAAGAAATTGAGGGGTATTCCTATTAAAGAAATACCTTTCTTAGAATGCTCGGGAAAATGAGTACAGATCCAACAATTAGACTTGTTCACCATTTGTGCTGGGTTTTTTTTTCTTCTCTTTTTTTTCATCAAAGTAAAATGCCAATTGTGTTCTCACAGATTTCCTGGTTCCCCATAAGACACTTCAGCATTTCTTAATTTCATCCATAGGCAACAGAGGAGTATCACCCCCCCTTAGCTCCTTCATTTCTTTTCCTAAAGAGATCTGTATACCTGCACAAATACACTAGCAAAGATATGAAAACAATTACCAAAATGCAATACAAAGATATTAAGCCTTGTATACAGTCTAGCTCAATATATGACTTTCCAGAGTCCCAACTACAGTTCATTGGGATCGAGAGAGCTTCAGCTTCAGTGGTCCTGTTTCTTCAGAGATCCACTCCTTCTGTGGAACTTTCTTCACGCGAGTATAGTGTATCCACGAATCTATACCCTTCACTTTCACAGCGGTATAAGTGGTAAGTAGCACCAGGTAAGGTCCTTTCCACCTTTCTTTCAAAGGCTCATCCTTCCAGGTGTGGATGTAAACTTCATCTCCAGGTTGAAATTCATGCACCGGTGAATCTAAAGGCAAAGGAGCTCGCTGGTTAAGGTACCTGTGCAAGGAAGACAAAGTCTGCGACGAGGATAATGAATAATTGACCAGCATTCCCTCTCCTTTCCTGTGCATTTGGTCCTCTTTTCCTGTCATCGAATTTACAGGATATGGTTTTCCATACAGTATTTCAAAAGGACTCACTTTTTCTCTTACTCTAGGAGTAACCCGAATTCTCATTAATGCTCTAGGTAGGACATCTACCCACTTCATTTGCGTTTCCTGACATAGCTTCGAGATCTGTCTCTTTAGGGTCCGATTCATCCTTTCTACCTTCCCGCTTGACTGTGGCTCCAAGGGGTATGTAAATCCCATTGTATTTCTAAAAACTTAGAGACCCCTTGAACTATTTCCACTACAAAGTGAGGTTCATTGTCTGATGCCATCCCTTCAGGGATGCCGAATCTCGGAATCACCTCTTTGAGCAGAATTCTAACCACTTCCCTGGATTTGTTGGTACGGCACGGGAAGGCTTCAGGCCACCCAGAAAAAATATCAACTAACACTAAGAGATACTTAAACTGGTTACATTTTGGTAAGTCAGAGAAATCTATTTGCCAGTATTCCCCCGGGGTTTGACCCCATCTCACTTCCCCGAGAGGAGGTTCCCATTGAACTTTTCTCGGTGGAATCAACGCTCCAAACAATGATTCCTTTTCAGCAACTCTTTTAGCTGTTTCATCTGCCTTTTGATTTCCTTTCATAACCTCAGTTTGTCCTTTCTGGTGGGCTTTGCAGTGTACAGTTGCAACTTCTTTTGGTCCCAGAACAGCTTGCAGCAGTTTTAAAATCTCTGGTCCATGCTTGATAGGAGTTCCCTGAGAGGATAACAGTCCATGCTCTTTCCAAATGGCTCCATGTGCATGGACCACTCCAAACGCATATTTGGAATCTGTGTATATGTTTACCCTTTTATCTTTGGGTAGCTCTAAAGCTCGAGTAATAGCTATGATTTCCGCTTTCTGAGCGGAGGTGGCAATGCTCATGCTTTGACTTCCTCTTGTTGAGTTACCACGGCATATCCAGCTTTTCGTTCTCCATTCACCATGAAGCTACTTCCATCTGTGAAAAGTTCAACTTCTGGATCACTTAATGGTACATCTTTCAAATCAAGTCTGCTGGAATATACCTTTTCGATAACATGTAGGCAGTCGTGTTCTAGCTCTCCCTTCTCGTCTGTTGGCGTTAAAGTGGCAGGATTTAAGGTTGAAGACATTTTTAAAGTGACATCGTCTTGTTTGATCAACACCGCCTGATATTGGGCTAGCCTGCTAGGAGAGATCCAGTGGTGCCCCTTTTGTTCAAGTACAGCCATCGCTGCATGCAGTACAAAAACTACGATAGGCTGCCCCAAGGTTAATTTCCGGGCTTCTTTAACTAGCAGCACCGCTGCAGCTATAGCTCTCAAACATGCAGGCCATCCTTTGCTTACTTCATCTAACTGTTTGGAGAAGTAAGCTACCGGTCTTTTCCAGTCTCCCGGAGTCTGGGTCAGATCTCCTAATGCTACATGTTGCCTTTCATGCACATATAGCGTAAATGGTTTTGTCGGGTCCAGCAACCCCAAAGCGGGGGCCCTCATTAATTCAGTTTTGATGGTATCGAATCCTTTCCGGCATTCTGGGGTCCATTCCAAAGTTTCCCCAGGTCCTTTGATAGCAGCATATAATGGTTTGGCAATTAAACTGAAGTTTGGTATCCAAAGTCTGCACCACCCTGCCATTCCCAGGAATCCTCGCAGTTCTTTCTTAGACCGTGGAGGAGCTATTTGACAAATAGCTTCCTTTCGTTCCATGCCCAGTTCCCTTTTTCCCTGAGATATTTCAAATCCCAGGTAAATTACGGTTGTCTGCACAACTTGGGCCTTTTTCTGGGATACTCGGTACCCAGCCAGTCCTAAGAAATTCAACAAATCTCTGGTCACAATTTTGCATTCCTGCTCAGTCTTTGCCCCCAATAGTATATCATCTACATATTGTAACAGGGTAGTGGAAGGATTCTTACCTTGCCATTCTTCCAATTCTTTGGCAAGTGCGTTACCAAACGAGGTTGGGCTGTTCTTGAATCCTTGCGGTAGTACAGTCCAGCAGAGCTGTGTCTTCCTTCCGGTGGTGGGACTCTCCCGTTCAAAGGCGAAAATCTGCTGGCTCTCCTCTTCCAGGGGAATGCAGAAGAAGGCATCCTTTAAATCTAACACTGTAAAATACACATTGTCTTCGGGTATTGCAGAGAACAAGGTATAGGGATTTGGTACAACTGGATGTACATCAACTGTGATTTTATTAATTTCTCTTAAGTCTTGTACCAATCGATACTCTTGGGTTTGAGGTTTCTTAACTGGTAAGATGGGAGTATTGTACTCTGATTGGCACTCCCACAACAGTCCATACTGCATAAAAGTATTAATCAACGGTTCTAGGCCCGCTCTAACCTCTAATTTCATAGGGTATTGTCTTTTTCTTACTGGTTGAGCTCCCGATTTTAATTCGACCTTTACCGGAACAGCGTTCTTGGCTGGTCCAGGTTTCTTGGAAGCCCATACCAGGGGTATTAGCGCATTCAAAATTTCCTCTGAGATTCTGGTCTCTTCTTGTTTCTTTTCAGTCAATAGACACAGTTGTCCCCAGGTCCAACCAGTAGAGGCTGAAGATGTATTCCCAGCAGGTGCATGCACAAAGAGCACACATATACACAATATATATATACATATATGCAGATGTACAGATGTACGTATATACATAGCCAGCAACACAGATCACAGACACTCAGAGCCCTCACCCGACCACAGACAGCACCAATGGCCTCATCCTGCTCCCCTCTCTGGCTGAGTAGGATCAAGTCCACTAATGAAACTCTATATATACACACACACACACACACACACATATGTACAAGGTGGATCCCTCCAGCAGCTGGGCTCAGACTCAAGTCTGCCCAGTAGCTGCCCCCTGGATCCCAGTCTCCCTAGTTCCTGGCACCTGGATGGATGAGTCCCTAAGGCCACAGTCCCATTCCAGTGGCTGGTACAGACTGTCACGTGCACACGCACACAGAGCTGGCCAGGACTTTCCAGTTCCCACTAACTGCCCCCCCACTGTGCTCTCACCCCTAGAGATATACAAGCGCTCTCATACCCAGAGTTGGCTGGGACTCTTCTGGTCCCACAGAAGATCCCTCTGAGTGCTCTCACCCTTAGAAGACACACAGGCACACTCACACACAGAGCTGGCCCTTAGAGACCCATTCACCTCCCTTGTTCCCAGGCCACTTAATCTCTTCACCAGCTAGTCCGGCTTGATCTTCACTAGCAGTGACACACTCACTCACACACCTGCACTCACTTCCGTTGCTGGCACCACAGACCCATGGGCCCTCTGACTTGTGGTCTGACTCCAGTTGGTGGCACTTAGACCCCCATACGCACACAAGCACACAGAATAGAGAGCCACCCACCTGTTACTGTAAATCGGCAGATGATGAATTTAGATTTAGGGACATGGTTTAGTGGGCATGGTGGTGTTGGGTTGACGGTTGGACTCGATGATCTTAGAGGTCTTTTCCAACCTCAGTGATTCTATGATTCTATGATTCTATGATTCTATGAACTCTCTAAGACTCAATTTGGAGTTTTAGAAAGCAGGCATTCTTTATTGCGGCGCCGGGTGCAAGGTGGCATTCCACAAATCAAGCACACCTATGGCTAGATCACCGTTACATTTATACACAAGAATTATAAGGTAGTACACTCCCAGTTACAATGATTGGTTAGTGATTTACATATAATTATAATATCTGTTGTGTCATTCTCTTCTGTTACTACGCTTGCGCGGGGGAAGGGTCTTCACCTGGGCAAGGGTCTTCTTGACCTGTGGGTGTGTTTTTTAGTATTATAATGAAGGCAGTTCACTTCAGGACACCTTAAAAGTAGGTTTTGTTGCCAAGTTGGCCAGCTGGATATCTACCTTGCCAGGTTGTCAAATAACTCATCCCATATACAATAGAACCTAGGGGCTCTGGTTATGGTCTAGAGAGTCCAGAGAATAGGGAATAGGGACTTCAAGCAACACAGCCTCAAATAATAAGTAACACAGCAACCTACACATAACGCTACCATAGGGGCTAACTTATTGGAATCAAAATGTTCTTATAGTTGATTATTTCACAACCTAAAGATTCAGTAAAACTTAAGATAATCTTCAACATTTTCCCCCTTTGAAAGTTTTGAAAATCATTTCAATACTTTCATTCTAACATTTATTTTTAAATTAGTGAGAATCCTTATATTTTAGTGGGAATCTTCGGAACTGTTTCTTGTTCATCTTGTTGTCTGGCCACTGCTTGGATGATCATTCGATTAAATGCAGTCTTACTGTTTATTTGCCTTTTTAAACAATAGTAAATCAAAATAATTGTTAAAAGATTATCAACAAGACTAATGCAGTGCTAATCAGTGATTTTATCCATGAACTCAAACTTCATCCTAGTCCCTTGAAGATTTTTATCTCCTCAGGATTAAGGTTTGGAATTTGAGTAGAATTACATCCCAATCTTAATAAATTTCCATGTTTTACTAATTCTCCAGCTGGTTCAAATTTCGCTAGAAAATTGGTTCCCACTAACATCCAAACCAATATCCATTCCCATTTCTGAAAAGAATACACAAAATTAGACATATTTCAGAGTCAGTTTTGAGGTCTTATCTTCCTTATTGACAATTTTCCACGATGGTGGGGCTTTCTTCACCCTGGTGTAGTGTATCCACGCTTCTGATTCAGCTATCTTGATGGCGGTGAAGGTAGTCAACAGTACTTGGAAAGGTCCTTTCCAACGTTCCTGAAGAGGTTCGGAAGTCCATGTTTTCACGTAAACATAATCTCCTGGTTGGAAATCATGTACTGGATTCTCCAAAGACAGAGGCCTGTTCCAAACAACTACACTCCGAAGCGCAGTTAAAGTTTTTCCTAGGGGAAGTAGATAGTTATATATATCTTGTTTTCCTTTTATATGTACATTCAAATTCGGTTCTGGAGACTCATACAGTTTTCCGCATAACAACTCGTACGGACTAATTAAGGTTCCACTCTTAGGTTGAATCCAAATTCGCAAAAGAGCCAATGGGAGTGCCTGAGGCCATTTCAAATTAGTTTCCTGACTTTTTACTTGACAGATTTTACTAATCTGTCTTTTCAGTGTTTGATTCATTCTTTCTACTTTATCACTGGATTATGGCCTCCAAGGTGTATGCAAATTCCAAGTAATTCCCAACATTTTACTAACGCCCTGCACCATTTCTGCAATAAAATGTGGATCTCTATCTGAAGATATTCCTATTGGTACTCCAAATCTCGGGATAATTTCCTGCAATAGCCACTTAATAACTTCTTTTGCTTGATTGGTCCGACAGGGAAAGGCTTCTGGCCATCCTGTAAAAGTATCAACCCCTACCAAAATGTACCGATACCCATTTTGGCGAGGTAATTCTGAAAAATCAATTTGCCAATAATCTCCTAGTTCCATTCCCGATTTCAATATTCCCACTTGAACCTTTCTCTTTACAACTGGGTTGTTTTTCAAACATATCTCGCATTTTGCAGTTATCATTTTAGCCATTTCTAGCATTTTTACTGATACTATTTGTTCTCTTAAAAGTGTCACCAATGCTTCTGCTCCCCAATGACATTCCTTATGTTTTGTCTGTATTATTTCTCTCATTATTAGTGGTGGGACTACTACTTGTCCTTGTGATGTTAGCCACCATCCCGCCAGGTTCTTTTTTGCATCTAACAACTTACCTAATTTCTCGCCTTCCTCTGAATACTTAGGTTTCTCCCTTGGTAGAGCAATGGTTTTAGTAGGGATCAATGCCATTTGAAAGGTATCTCTCTTTGCAATTCTCCTAGCTGTCCTGTCCGCCAATTTGTTTCCTATAATTTCTTTTGTATTTCCTCATTGATGTGCTTTACAGTGCATGATTGCCACCTTAATCGGTTCTTGGACTGCTTGTGTTAATTTTAAGATTTCTCCTTGGTATTTAATACTCGTCCCCTGAGAGGATAATAATCCCCTTTCCTTCCACAGGGCTCCATGAACATGTACTATGCCAAAGGCATACTTTGAATCAGTCCAAATGTTCACTTTCTTCCCCTCACTTAACTCCAATGCCCTCGTCAAGGCTATCAATTCTGCCTTTTGGGCTGAAGTTGTGCAGGGTAAAGAATTTGCTTCTACAACAGCATTCTCAGTAGTCACTGCATAGCCTGCATATCGGATCCCGTCCTCCACAAAGCTGCTACCGTCCGTGTATAATTCCCAATCAGGATCCTCCAACAGACTATCCTTTAAGTCTTCTCGACCGGAATAGACATGTTCAATGGTCACCAAACAGTCATGTTCTATTTGTCCTTCTTCCCGCACGGAGTTCAAAAAGACTGTGGGGTTAATTAAGTTAGTCGTTTTCAAAATGACATCATCCTGTTCTGTCAAAATCACTTGATATTCCATCATTCTGCTAGGGGATAACCAGTGATCCCCCTTTTGTTCTAGAACAGTGATTACCATGTGTGGTACATATACTGTTATTGTCCTTCCCAAAGTTAATTTCCGGGCTTCTTGTATTAACATCACTGTAGCGGCGACTGCTCGGAGACATGTAGGCCAACCTTTACTTACAGTGTCCAGTTGTTGGAGAAATACCCAACCGGTCTTTTCCAGCTTCCCATTTTCTGAGTCAGCACCCCGAGGGCAAGATGTTGCCTTTCATGAACAAATAACTGAAAATCTTTGGTTAGATCTGGAAGTCCCAATGCTGGTGCAGTCATTAAAGCCTGTTTTAAGTTCAAGAAGGCTCTTTGCTGTTCTGGACCCCACACAAACGGTACAACCTTTTGGGCTTCATAAAGCGGCTTTGCTATCGGACCGTAATTCATTATCCAAAGGCGACACCATCCAGCCATTCCCAGAAATGCTCTTAATTCATGAACATTTCTATGTTTGGGAATACTACAAATTGCTTCCTTATGGTCTGTTCCCAACTGTCGTTGCCCTTTCGAAACCTCAAAGCCCAGATATATTACAGTTTGGCTCGCTGTCTGAGTCTTATTCCTGGAAACTTTGTACCCATTCAGTCCAAGAAAGTTTAAAAGGTCTATTGTTACCTTGATGCAGGTCACTCTTTCTTCTGTAGCAATCAAGATGTCATCCACGTATTGTAGAAGCAAATGTGCGGGTTTAGGTCCTGTATCACTTTGTTTCCACCGTTCCAGATCTTTCGCCAACTGATTACCGAAGATCGTTGGACTATTCTTGAATCCTTGCGGCAGTCTTGTCCATGTTAATTGTGTCTTTTCGTCCTGTTTGTGGATTTTCCCCCTCAAAAGCAAACAACTTTCGGCTTTCCTTCTCCAGAGGTATACAAAAGAAAGCATCCTTTAAATCAAGCACTGTAAACCACTGATAAACCTCTCTTAATGCTGTTAAAAAAAAAAAATATGGATTTACAAGTGCAGGATTTAACTATTTGATTTATAGTCCTTAAATCCTGAACTAATCTATATTCACCTGAAGGTTTTGTTGGTTTTTTTTTTTTATTGGTAAAATTGGGATATTATATTCCAACTCACATTCTGCAAAAATTCCAAACTTTAAAAATTTATCAATCAATTTCTTGTTTCCTTGTCTAACCTCTGGCTTAATTGGATATTGCTTGATTCTCACTGGTTTTACCTGTTCTTTTAATTCTATTTTTACAGGTTGTGCTGTTTTTGAGTTACCATCAATATTTCCCCTGTCTTTGATTCTGGTATTTTTAAACGAATTTCTCCTTCTTCGAACACTATTTGCACATTTAATTTGGACAATATTTCCAAATTTCAAATCTAGGGGTTGAAGGAATGGCCTGTTTTCCTGCTTCCCAGTCGCTCCAATTATATTAGCCATTTTATTTCCCAATTTCCCTTTGCAAGTGTTCAAAACAGAATATGTTGCACCCGTATCTACTAAAAATTCAACTTTATAATCTCTCAGCTTAATTATAACCATTATAACTTTCCATGCTACTTCGAGCATTTTATTTAAATTTCTGGAATCCTCTCCCTCCAGCTTTTGGAGTTTCCTTTTTTATATCGGGTGCTGATTGTCCCATAAAAAAAAAATCAAAGCCAGTTGTTGTTGTTCTGCCTCTGTTTCCAATTTTAAATCAGTATAGTTTCTAGCAGTCTCCTTTAATTTCTCTAGGAACACAGATTTATTTTTGTCTTGTTTTACTTCATATAATTTAGACCAATTCAGAGCTCTTGGCATTGCATGCTTTATTCCATACAGTAAAACCAGTACTTCTTCGATCTCCTTCCCCATTCCACTACTATCCCATTCTGTTTCAACACTTCTTTCACTTATACGTGAGGGAGGGAAATTCCGTCCCTCCTGCGGGGGTGCTACTTCTAGTTCTAACTCCATTTCATCCTGGTTTGGTACTGTACACCTAATGCACCTCTTTCCAATATCACAAGCCATATCACAAGCCGAACAACAACTCTTTTGTTTTCTTATTCTCCGAAGTTAACGCCATTACCAAAGTATCTCGACTAATTAACTTACATTCATTCTGCCAGTCCACTCGCTGCCTCAAATAAAAGCATTCCATTTGCCTTCTCTTCTACGGAACAACATTAACTGCAAGATAGTATTATAACTCAAAGTTCCGTTCTTTGGCCATTTTTCCTGATCCTCCAAAACATACAAAGGCCACCAATGGTTACAATACTCAATCATCTGGCTCTTGCGCAAATCATCATGTAAAGCACTGCAATGCGCTAACAAACATCCCAACGGTGAGGTTTTTGGTATCTTTTCATCTGTTGCTAAATTCCCAGCACTCTTACTCTTAAACAGTTTTACAAATCCTGATGCCATCCCAACAAAATATTCAAAGGTAACAGGTAGAGTTCAAAGGTAACAGGTAGAATTCAAAGGTAACAGGTAGAGTTCAAAGGTAACAGGTAGAGTTTCCAAACGGGGATTCCAACCCCTCCAAATTCCAAATGGGGATTCCAACCCCTCCAAATGTCCAACCCAGCAATAGCTTTCGCTTATGACTTACGGGCAGACGCCTAGGCTTCCGACTGCCAAACGGGTACCCTCTTAGCCCCAACCATGTGTAGCTTTCGCTGCGCCTTACAGGCAGGCTTACGGGGTCTCCAACCCCACCAAATGGGGACTATAACCCCCTTCCCAAACGGGGGACTCCAACCCCCTTTCCGGGTTCCAACTTAAAGTTTCCAAAAGAATGCCTTAATACTCACAAACAATGTCCTTCGCTCAGGGGCTCTTCGGTCCGGGGATCGGAAAATCCTCTCCGAGAATCCCTCGGTGCCGGCTGAGGTTCCGCGATCCCAGGATCCGTCGAGGCTCAAGAGCAGGGTCCCATCTGGGTCACCAAAATCTGTTACCGTAAATCGGCAGATGAAGAACTCCCTAAGACTCAATCTGGAGTTTTAGAAAGCAGGCATTCTTTATTGCGGCGCCGGGTGCAAGGTGGCATTCCACAAATCAAGCACACCTATGGCTAGATCACCGTTACATTTATACACAAGAATTATAAGGTAGTACACTCCCAGTTACAATGATTGGTTAGTGATTTACATATAATTATGTCGTGGTTTAATTTCAGTCGGCAATTAAGTACCACGCAGCCGCTCGCTCACTCCCCCCACCCCCCCCGGTGGGATGGGGGAGAGAATTGGAAGAGCACAAGTTAGAAAAAACTCGTGGGTTGAGATAAAAACAGTTTAATAATTGAAATAAAATGATAATAATAATAATATGATAATAATAATAATACACAAAACAAGTGATGCACAGTACAATTGCTCACCACCCGCCGACCGATGCCCAGCCAGTCCCCGAGCAGCGGCCCCCCCGGCCAGCTTTTCCCAGTTTATGTACTGAGCATGACATCACATGGTATGGAATGTCCCTTTGGTCAGTTTGGCTGTGCCCCCTCCCAGCTTCTTGTGCACCTCCAGCCTTCTCAGTCGGTAGAGCATGGGAAGCTGAAAAGTCCTTGGCTAGTGTAAGCATTACCTAGCAACAACTAAAACATCGGTGGGTTATCAACTTTGTTCTCATCCTAAATCCAAAACACTGTACCAGCTACTAGAAAGGAAATTAACTCTATCCCTGCCGAAACCAGGACAATATCCACCCCTTATTCTATACCATCTGCGTCATGCTCAAGTCTCATATTTTCCAGTACATTTTCATTAATCACCACCCCCTTTTATATATATATATATATATACACACACACACACACACACACACACAGATATCATTCCCTTCGTCTGTGGGCCATCCCTCTAAAATGTTCGGTGAGTTCATTTAGTCCATGACTTCGGGCTCCATCTGTCATTTGTCTTTCAGGGTAGGAAAAATGGAGATGGTATGTGGTGTTGGATTGTTTCATGTTGAAGTCAGTTCTGGTACCATCATCACTGTGCTTTGCTTGGTTTCACTGAAGTTATTCTTCATTAGTCTGGGTGATTCTTATTGTAATACCATTAGTATGGCATATAATATTATTAGTATGATTAGTATATCTGTGTATTATTAGTATAACTATTATAACTATAATTAGTACTTAACGTCACATAATTCAGATCATTGGCTATTCTCACCCAAAATCAAATCCCCTTGAGGTACACATCGGACTTCCCCATCCTTCCGCATTATCCACCAAGTGCACCCAGGTCCTTGAGCAAAAGCAATCCCATGGATGGGTCTGCCTCTGCCCGAGGCAGGAATAACCCAGACTGTCTTCCCCAGCATATTTTTTATGTGCACTACAGGGACTTTATTCCCATCTACAGTACGTAAAAGTCCTGACTGGGCAGGGCCTGCTCGATTGGCAGATCCCCTCGTGTTGACTAACCAGGTGGCCTTTGCTAAATGCGTATCCCAATGTTTGAACGTCCCGCCACCCATTGCTCTCAGTGCAGTCTTTAACAGTCCATTGTATTGTTCAATTTTCCCAGAGGCTGGTGCATGATAGGGGATGTGATACACCCACTCAATGCCGTGCCCTTTGGCCCAGGTGTCTATGAGGTTGTTTCGGAAATGAGTCCCGTTGTCTGACTCAATTCTTTCTGGGGTGCCATGTCGCCATAGGACTTGCTTTTCAAGGCCCAGGAGAGTGTTCCGGGCAGTGGCATGGGGCACGGGATATGTTTCCAGCCATCCGGGGGTTGCCTCCACCATTGTAAGCACGTGGCGCTTGCCTTGGCGGGTTTGTGGGAGTGTGATATAATCAATCTGCCAGGCCTCCCCATATTGATATTTCAACCATCGTCCTCCATACCAGAGAGGCTTTAACCGCTTGGCTTGCTTGATTGCAGCATATGTTTCACATTCATGGATAACCTGCACAATAGTGTCCATGGTCAAGTCCACCCCTCGATCACGAGCCCATCTGTATGTTGCATCTCTTCCTTCATGGCCTGAGGTGTCATGGGCCCACCGAGCTAGAAATAATTCACCCTTATGTTGCCAGTCCAGATCCACCTGAGCCACTTCAATCTTAGCAGCCTGATCCACCTGCTGGCTGTTTTGATGTTCTTCAGTGGCCCGACTCTCGGGTACGTGAGCATCTACGTGACGGACTTTTACAACCAGGTTCTCCACCCGGGCAGCAATATCTTGCCACAATGCGGCAGCCCAGATGGGTTTGCCTCTGCGCTGCCAGTTGCTCTGCTTCCATTGCTGCAACCACCCCCACAGGGCATTTGCCACCATCCATGAGTCAGTACAGAGATAGAGCACTGGCCACTTCTCTCGGTCAGCAATGGCTAAAGCCAGCTGGATGGCCTTTACTTCTGCAAATTGGCTCGATTCACCTTCTCCTTCAGCAGTTTCTACAACTTGTCGCATAGGACTCCATACAGCAGCTTTCCACCTCCGATGCTTTCCCACAAGACGACAGGACCCATCAGTGAACAGGGCATATTGCTTCTCATTTTCTGGTAGTTCATTATACATTAGGGCCTCTTCAGCACGCGTTACCTCCTCCTCTGGCAATATTCCAAAATCTTTGCCCTCTGGCCAATCCATGATCACTTCCAGGATTCCTGGGCGACTGGGGTTTCCTATTCGAGCCCGTTGTGTGATCAGTGCGACCCACTTACTCCATGTAGCATCAGTTGCATGATGTGTACAGGGGACCCTCCCTCTGAACAGCCAGCCTAGCACCGGCAGTCGGGGTGCCAGGAGGAGCTGTGCTTCAGTACCAATGACTTCCGAAGCAGCTCGAACCCCTTCATATGCTGCTAATATCTCTTTTTCAGTTGGAGTATAGCGGGCCTCGGATCCTCTGTATCCCCGACTCCAAAACCCTAGGGGTCGACCTCGAGTCTCCCCTGGTGCTTTCTGCCAGAGGCTCCAGGTAGGGCCATTCTCCCCGGCTGCGGTATAGAGTACATTTTTTACCTCTTGTCCTGCCCGGACTGGCCCCAGGGCTACTGCATGAACTATCTCCCGTTTAATTTGTTCAAAAGCTTGTCGTTGCTCAGGGCCCCATTTGAAATCATTCTTCTTTCGGGTCACTTGATAGAGAGGGTTTACAATCAGACTGTAATTTGGAATGTGCATTCTCCAAAAACCCACGACGCCTAAGAAAGCTTGTGTTTCCTTTTTGCTAGTTGGTGGAGACATGGCTGTTATTTTGTTGATCACATCCATTGGGATCTGACGACGTCCATCTTGCCATTTTATTCCTAAAAACTGGATCTCCTGTGCAGGTCCCTTGACCTTACTTTGTTTTATGGCAAAACCGGCCTTCAGCAGGATTTGGACTATTTCCTTCCCTTTTTCAAAAACTTCTCCTGCTCTGTTGCCCCACACGATGATATCATCAATGTATTGCAGGTGTTCTGGAGCTCCACCCTGTTCTAGTGCAGTCTGGATTAGTCCATGGCAAATGGTAGGGCTGTGTTTCCACCCCTGGGGCAGTCGGTTCCAGGTGTACTGGACGCCCCTCCAAGTGAAAGCAAACTGTGGCCTGCACTCTGCTGCCAAAGGGATGGAGAAAAACGCATTAGCAATATCAACTGTGGCATACCACTTGGCTGCCTTTGATTCCAATTCGTATTGAAGTTCTAGCATGTCCGGCACAGCAGCACTCAGCGGTGGCGTGACTTCATTCAGGCCACGATAGTCTACTGTCAGTCTCCACTCTCCATTAGACTTCCGCACTGGCCATATGGGACTGTTAAAGGGTCAGCGGGTCTTGCTGATCACTCCTTGGCTCTCCAGTCGACGAATCAGCTTATGGATGGGAATCAGGGAGTCTCGGTTGGTGCGATATGGTGCACTGTGGTGGTAGCGATTGGCACTTGTTGGTCTTCGACCTTCAGCAACCCCACAACAGAGGGGTCCTCCGAGAGACCAGGCAAGGTGGACAGCTGTTTAATTTCCTCCATCTCCAAGGCAGCTATACCAAAAGCCCACCTGTACCCTTTTGGGTCCTTGAAATACCCTCTCCTGAGGTAGTCTATGCCAAGGATGCACGGAGCATCTGGGCCAGTCACAATGGGGTGCTTCTGCCACCCATTCCCAGTTAGACTCACTTCGGCTTCCAATACAGTTAGCTGTTGGGATCCCCCCGTCACCCCAGAAATACAGATGGGTTCTGTCCCTATATATCTTGATGGCATTAGGGTACACTGTGCACCGGTGTCCACTAGAGCCTTACACTTCTGTGGGTCTGATGTGCCAGGCCACCGAATCCACACAGTCCAGTAAACCCGGTTGTCCCTTTCCTCCCCCTGGCTGGAGGCAGGGCCCCTCTAATCCTCATCACAGTACTCATTTCTCATTTCTTGTACGTACGAGTCAGAAGTTTCTTCATTAAGATCAAGAGTAAGATCAGCCCTTCTACTCTCTCTGGGGAACTGCCCGCTGGAAACTGGAGCAGCAATTTTCCTGGAAGAACCCCCTTTTTGTGATTGCTTTCCCTTGCAATTCGCGTACCCGTGCCCCTAGGGCTGCAGTAGGTTTCCCATCCCACTTCCTCATGTCCTCTCCGTGGTCACGCAGATAAAACCATAGGGTGCCCCGTGGTGTGTACCCTTTATATTCTCTCTCTTGAGCAAAAGAACGCTTACTTCTAATAGCCGAGATACTGGTCCGTACACGTGAGGAGTAGGACCTATCCTCTCTGAGTTGCTGGATCTCCCGGGAGAGTTTTTCGGACAGTTTCTCGACAGCCGAGACGATGGAGGAAGAAAGACTTTCCTCGTATTGCCGGAGTTGACTAGCCAATTCATCCACCGTTTGTCCCTCTCCATCTTTTCAGGTTATCACTGCCAATGAATTGGCGTATGACGATGGTGAGCTCCTTATAAACTTCTGCCACATGGGTCGTGTGCACTTGACTTCGTCTGGATCTTTGCATAGCTGTTCAATGCTTAGATCACCATAAATCACTTCCAGCACAGCTAATTCTCTCAGAAACTGGATACCCTTCTCCATGGTGGCCCATTTGCTTGGGCGACATATGACATCTTCCTTAAAGGGATACCTTTCCTTCACGCTTGACAAGAGTCGCCTCCAAAGGCTGAGGATACGTGTCCCTTTTCCAATTGCTTTATCAATGCCCCCTTCCCTAGAAAGGGATCCCAGCTGCTTGGCTTCCCTACCCTCTAATTCCAGGCTACTGGCCCCATTATCCCAGCATCGGAGCAGCCAGGTGACAATATGCTCACCTGGACGACGGCTGAAATCTTTTCGTATATCTCGCAGCTCACTCAGGGATAGAGATCGGGTGGTCACTGCCTCGTTTATGAGTTCTTCCTCTTCCTCCTCCCCGGTCAGCGGCCGGCTCTCCTCCTCCTGTTCTTGTGATGGCCCTTCTCCAGGGTAGTCGTACAGTTCTTCCTCCGGTTCCCTTTTAGAAGAAGCTTCTTCCTCCCTTACTAAACGAGCCGACTTCCGCTTCCAAAATTTCTTCTTGTGTACAGGGGCGACTGATACCGGCACAGGCTGGTTCTTTGATTCAGCCACAGGGCGTGTTGCTGGGGTTGGAGTGGCCGCAGTGCAAGTGCATGTCACCGGAGTCTGAGTGGCCACAGGGCCTGTTGCCGGGGTTGGAGTGGCCGCAGTGCAAGTACATGTCACCGGAGTCTGAGTGGCCGCAGGGCCTGTTGCCGGGGTTGGAGTGACCGCTGTGCAAGTGCATGTCACTGGAGTCTGAGTGGCCGCAGTGCATGTCGCCGGGGTCTGAGTGGCCGCAGAGCCTGTTGCCAGGGTTGGAGTGGCCGTAGTGCGTGTTGCCCGGGTTTGAGTGGCCGCAGGGCCTGTTGCCGGCGTCTGAGTAGCTGCAGTGTATGTTGCTGGGGTCGGAGTGGCCGCAGGGCCTGTTGCCGGGGTCTGAGTGGCTGCACGGCATGTCGCTGGGGTCGGAGTGGCCGCAGGGCGCGTTGCCCGGGTCTGAGTGGCCGCAGTGCGTGTCGTTTTACTGTCAGAGCCAGAGACCTTCTCTTCCCTTTGAGGGCACTGAATGGTGTTGAACAGGGCTCGGTAGGCATGGGCCAGGCCCCAGCACGTTGCAATGATCTGCATCTCTCTGGAGTTGCCAGGGTGACAGCATACTTTTTCTAAATATTCTACTAACTCTTTAGGATTCTGCACTTGCTCAGGGGTGAAGTTCCAAAACACTGGGGGTGCCCATTGGCCTAGGTACTTGCCCATCTTGTCCCACACACCCTGCCACTCATAATTATTCAGCCTTGGGGCAGATCTCTGGATGATATTCTTAAATTGCTTACCAACTTTAGACAAAACCGAAACAGTATTCCCAAGAAGTATTAATAGAAGTATCTTAACTGCCCAAGGATGTTCAAAATACTGAAAAGTTACTGTAATGAAGGAGGAAACATCATAGAAGAAGGTAGTGACCCTGCCATTCTGTATTTCCTCTGTAAAAAAACTCTCAGAAAAGTTACTGCAATTGCTAGTTGTCTCCACAAAATGGTCTCCGTGGTACAGTAACGGCTTCATTGCGAAGTTTACATACCACACTAACGTCAAGGTCAATGTTCTAAAAACAAACCTCACAAGCGAGACATTACTATTCACTGCAGACCACAGCAAACTGCAAAACCCAACACCAATCTCTAACATGTACAGCAGGAAAAAGAGCACGATGCAGATTATACAAATCAATATCGAGAACAGAGAAACCAACATTGTGACCCACAACCACTAACAGATATAAGTTCTTTAATACACTCCGGTTAACCTGTTATTATCTCAAACCCTTCGTGCCCCACGTTGGGCGCCAAAAAGGACTGTCGTGGTTTAATTTCAGTCGGCAACTAAGCACCACGCAGCCGCTCGCTCACTCCCCCCACCCCCGGTGGGATGGGGGAGAGAATTGGAAGAGCACAAGTGAGAAAAAACTCGTGGGTTGAGATAAAAACAGTTTAATAATTGAAATAAAATGATAATAATAATAATATGATAATAATAATAATACACAAAACAAGTGATGCACAGTACAATTGCTCACCACCCGCCGACCGATGCCCAGCCAGTCCCCGAGCAGCGGCCCCCCCGGCCAGCTTTTCCCAGTTTATGTACTGAGCATGACGTCACATGGTATGGGATGTTTCTTTGGCCAGTTTGGCTGTGCCCCCCTCCCAGCTTCTTGTGCACCTCCAGCCTTCTCAGTCGGTAGAGCATGGGAAGCTGAAAAGTCCTTGGCTAGTGTAAGCATTACCTAGCAACAACTAAAACATCGGTGTGTTATCAACTTTGTTCTCATCCTAAATCCAAAACACTGTACCAGCTACTAGAAAGGAAATTAACTCTATCCCTGCCGAAACCAGGACAAATTATAATATCGGTTATGTCATTCTCTTCTGTTACTACGTTTCTTAACTAGTAAGATGGGAGTATTGTACTCTGATTGGCACTCCCACAACAGTCCATACTGCATAAAAGTATTAATCAACGGTTCTAGGCCCGCTCTAACCTCTAATTTCATAGGGTATTGTCTTTTTCTTACTGGTTGAGCTCCCGATTTTAATTCGACCTTTACCGGAACAGCGTTCTTGGCTGGTCCAGGTTTCTTGGAAGCCCATACCAGGGGTATTAGCGCATTCAAAATTTCCTCTGAGATTCTGGTCCCTTCTTGTTTCTTTTCAGTCAATAGACACAGTTGAGCTCTCCACGCTGTCTCCTCAGGCACATGTAACTGAATGGACTTATCAGAGAATGTTAATTGCACTTTCAACTTACACAATAGATCTTGTCCCAGCAATGGGAGGGGGCATTCTGGCATATATAGAAATTTGTGAGTCAATGTAGTGTTTCCAATTGTGCATTCCATAGGTTTTAAAAATGGCCTAAGAGCTCGCTTTCCCGTGACCCCAACAATTGGCATATACATTTTACTTAAAGGCCTTAAAGTTACTTAAATATACTTTAAGTATATTTAGTAATATTAATAATATATTATATATTATTATATAAAATAAAAATATTAATTATATTTAAGTAACTTAAGTTACTTAAAATAACTTTACAACTAGTTACTACTGAATGGGTTGCCCCGCTATCTACTAAGAAATCTATAACCTCATTCCCCAGCTTTATGGGAACCAGGGAATGGGCTGGGGAAACCTTGATATTCTCCCCTGGTCCCTTCATTCAGTATCAGATGTCCCTAACATGATCAGATTAGCATCTGATTCTTGCCCCCCTTCTCCTGAGGATTCAGCAAATGATTTTCTTCTCTGTGGGCATTCACATTTCCAGCGTCCTTCCTTTCTACAATAAGCACACTGATTAGGCCCCAAAGGAGTACGGTTCGAGGAATTAACTCCCCGCTCCACTCCACTCCGCATTTTCCCCTATCTCTATTACTATAAAACTTGCATGCTATTTCTATCAACTGTGATACAGACATTCCTCCAGCTCCATCTACCCGTTGCAGTTTCTTTCTAATGTCAGGGGCTGATTGTCTGCACATCCTCAGCCTCCCCACTGTCCTCAATGCATTTCTTTTCACCTTCTTTGCAACAACCCTTTTTCTTTCCTTTCCCATTAACATTTTCTGCTAATACATACATCTCATCAGCATCTTCCATCAACAATCTACTTTTTTTTTTTTAAATTTTTTTTTTCTTTCATGATCAAGCCTCAAAACAAAAAGCAAATCGACATACGCAACCTCATCCCGTTTATCCATCCTTCTATAAAACAGCATTAACTGCAAAATAGTGTTATAATTCAATGATCCATTCTCTGGCCATTTTTTCTCCATCATCCAGTTCATACATCGGTCACCATTGGGCACAATAAGCTCTTAATTTATCTTTCTTTAGGGGATCCCCTCCAAACCTTCTCCAATTTTTCAGGATGCATCCTAAGGGAGTACACAGGGGTACTTCGGTAGAAGCAGCCGCACCCGTATTACCAGATTCTGACCCCCTGTCGGAATAGGATTCCTCTGAGCTCTCACTGCGGGCCTCTCTTGATGCATCTTATGTAGAGCAAATTTAAGCCACTCGGTTTACCAGATTCTGACCCCCTTTCGGAATAGGAATCCTTTTTAAGCTCCTGCTGCGGGCCTCTCTTGGCACATCTTATGCAGAGCAATTCCACAAAAGTGGCGACTTACCTCTGTAGTCCCTTGCCTCCTTTTAAATATCTCGTATTGGCATTGCACCGTTGAGTTGCCTGTTGTCCGTCCGCAGAGAGGAACCGGTAGATTCCCCGATCAAAAAAGTCGGTGCGCACTGGAGTCCTTCCCGGTCCCGTCTCTTGTCCGGAGCAGCAGGACAATCCGGGCAAGGCTTAAAATAGCGGTCCCATCTGGGTCGCCAGAAACTGTTGTCCCACAAGTGGGGTCCAGTACCTGGTGTGCTATAAGCCAATCTTACACACAGAGCCAAGATATTTATTTAGCTCATATTTGTGCAAAGATGGATGCTAGGTGGCAATTCCACAAAGCTAGCACACCACACAAAAGAACTACAGCGTATTTATATTGTTACATGATTAGTAAAAGCCTGCCTAAGTTCATGCTCATTGGTTAGTTGTGTTCAAATTAGCCTCGCTTGCCATGTAAATTAGCACGCATGCTCCTTGCAGATGTGGGGGGGCAATTCTTTCCAGTCTTGAATTGAGTCGGTGGTCGTGATCTCTCCCTGCCACCTTTACCTTTCCCCTAGTTACCACAGTTTTTTGCTGACTTCTTGTTTCTTTGGCAATCATCTAGCCTCCGATGCCTTCTAGGGCAGGATGTTCCCCTTTTATCAGTCTTCTAGTTCTTCTTCAAGGGCATAGTTGTTGTAAGGCATGCATTGTTTATACAAGGTAATCAGGCTAGTACAATGAAGAATACAGTCTAGGATAGGTATTAACCCAAACATATGGCTACAGTTACAGTAAAAATAGGTTTAGAAACAGTGGGGAAAATGAAGTTTGGCATGTGATTTGCCTCTGCAGTGTGTGCATAAATGACTCAAATCCAGTTTGATTTCATTTCAGCGCCGTTTGTATGTTCAGTTCCTTATAGTTTCATATGCATCTATGAAGTTAATAATATAATGTTTTCTGTATTATATGTGGGATCATCAGTAATTAACTAGACTCAGATTTCAGTTCGCCTTCCTGAAAATTTCCGGGTTTTGTTCAGTTTTTCTGTCTGGCTTAAACCTGTGTGTGAACGATCAAAGAACCCTTACAATGGAAGGTGGCTCAGAGGAGATGGGCAAGGGTGATGTGCTCATGAAGCTCAGAAAAGAATGTAGAAAGTGTAAAGGAAGCTGAACTTAGCTCAACACAGAGGGAAATGGGTGTGTGTCAGGGGGTGCGTCCTTTGTTTTAGATAAACGGCTATATAATTTGAGTGGGTCAACTGGTTGTGTAAATGGCCAATAGTGACAATATTACTGTTTCAATAGAATTTCTATAATGTTTTAGACTAGTTGTGGTCAGAAACATGACTGCTGCAGTTAGTAGGAGAGAGAAGCCCCCACTGAAACTTACAATACCTTATTATGATTGATAAATATCTTAAGAAAATCCAGTGTGGTGGGTTGACCTTGGCTGGCTGCCAGGTGCCCAGGAAGCCACTCTCTCCCCCTCCTCAGCAGGACAGGGGGAGAAAATAAGATGAAAAACTCGTGAGTCAAGATAAAGGTAGTTTAACAAAGAAAGGCAAAGGCCGTGCACGGAAGCAAAGGAAAACAAAAAGATTTTATTCTCTACTTCCCATCAGCAGGTGATGTCCAGCCACTTCCTGGGAAGTAGGGCCTCAGGACTTGTAGCGGTTGCTTCAGAATACAAACGCCTGAATAATGAATGCCCCTTCCCCTCCTCCTCCTTTCTCTTAGCTTTTATTGCTGAGCATGAGGTCACATGGTATGGAATATCCCTTTGGTCAGTTTGGGTCAGCTGTCCTGGCTATGTCCCCTCCCAACCTCTTGCCCACCCCCAGCCTACTGGCCTTTGGGGGCGAGGGGGTTGGAGAGACAGCCTTGATGCTGTGTGAGCACTGCTCAGCAGTAGCCAAAGCATTGGTGTGTTATCAACACCGTTCTAGCTACAAATACAAAGCACAGCACTATGAAGGCTGCTATGGGGAAAGTTAACTCCATCCCAGCCAGACCCAATACATCCAGTATTCATAGATCTGAAGTATTTACATTTTCAAGTTCTCTACATTAAAAAAAAAAGCGCAGGTGGCCTGTTAATTTCTTGAACTAGAATTAAGTCATGTGGATATTAAGTCAATATTATTTACATCCATATGCTATGTACCCGTGCATAGACATAACAGCGTGAGCAAGTACTGTAGTGTAAAGTTGCAAATTCTGTTTCTTCTGGTCTTCATCAGTTCAGTAAACTTTTCACTGTTTGGACAGATTTTGTTTTTTCAGTGTCTGGTCTTTACCTAGAGATAAGTTTGCTTAAACACTAATACTTTTGAGAAGAAGAAATTTGAAAATAATGAACCTATTCTACACTCTTGTGAACAATTTTTGTAACTAATTTGAAACACTTGGAGAGAAAAAATGATTTTTTTGTGGGATTGAATATTATGAATCAACAAAAGTATTCAAAATGTTTGAATACTTTGAAAATAGTTTTGATTATAAACCTGGGAGTAGTTTGAAAATTACTTTTTACATTTATATCTCCCAAAAATTACATTGGCTGACTAGAGTGAAAAGTACATATACTGCCAAACACTGCAGTTTTTAAGACCTAAAACAAATCTGTCCTATTTAAAAAAAAACAATATCCATGTTGTTATTTAAAAATAACAACATCTGGCTGGCGACCCAGTCACTAGCAATGTTCCTCAGGGCTCAATTCTAGGGCCAGTTCTGTTCAATATATTTATCAATGATCTCGATGCAGGAGTTGAATGCACCATTAGCAAGTTTGCTGACGATACCAAACTGGGAGGTGCTGTTGACTCTCTCAAGGGACAAGAGGCCTTGCAGAGGGACCTGGATAGATTGGAGCATTGGGCAATCATCACTGGCATGAAATTTAACAAGAACAAATGCCAGATTCTGCACCTGGGACAGAGTAATGCCAGGCACAAGTATAGATTGGGAGAGGAGTGGCTGGAGAGCAGCCCCGCGGAAAGGGATCTGGGGGTGCTGGTTGACAGCAGGCTCAATAGGAGTCAGCAGTGTGCCCTGGCAGCCAAGAGGGCAAACCGCATCCTGGGGTGCATCAAACACAGTATAACCAGCCGGTCAAGAGAGGTGATTATCCCACTGTATTCAGCATTGGTGCGGCCTCACCTTGAGTACTGTGTGCAGTTCTGGTCCCCACAATTTAAGAAGGATGTGAAGGTCCGTAAATGCGTCCAGAGGAGGGCAACAAAGCTGGTGAAAGGGCTGGAAGGCATGTCCTATGAGGAGCAGCTAAGAACACTGGGTTTGGCTAGTTTGGAGAAAAGGAGGCTGAGGGGCGACCTCATTGGTCTCTACAGCTTCCTGAGGAGGGGAAGTGGAGAGGGAGGTGCTGATCTCTTCTCCCTGGGATCCAGTGACTGGACGCGTGGGAATGGTTCAAAGCTGTGCCAGGGAAGGTTTAGACTGGACATTAGGAAGCATTTCTTTACCGAGAGGGTGGTCAAACACTGGAACAGGCTTCCTAGAGAGGTGGTTGATGCCCCATGCTTCTCAGTGTTTAAGAGGCATGTGGACAATGCCCTTACTAACATGCTTTAACTTTTGGTCAGCCCTGAATTGGTCAGGCAGTTAGACTAGATGATCATTTTAGGTCCCTTCCAACTGAAATCTCTTCTCTTCTCTTCTCTTCTCTTCTCTTCTCTTCTCTTCTCTTCTCTTCTCTTCTCTTCTCTTCTCTTCTCTTCTCTTCTCTTCTCTTCTCTTCTCTTCTCTTCTCTTCTCTTCTCTTCTCTCCTCTCCTCTCCTCTCCTCTCCTCTCCTCTCCTCTCCTCTCCTCTCCTCTCCTCTCCTCTCCTCTCCTCTCCTCATTACTTGCTGTTATTTTGAAATGTTATGAACTTACATATTTAAAAAAAAAAAAAAACATTAACTTACTAAATCTCATTTGGTTTTTTTCGCCCTCATAATTTATCTTCTTGGTGTTTTCTAACACATTCTCTTTTTTTTTTCCTTCTCCTGCTGTACCTGTCTTGCTTTGTATTTCATTGTGCCAAAGTGCACAGGAACTTTAATTTTTTTCCTACATATAATTAGATTATCTAGGTATTGATGGCTAGGACACAGAAGGTTATTTTGTTGAACACCGTGGAGTGTGTATTTTCAACTTTGCTCTTACTAAATTCTTAAGAGGAGCTTGGCCTCAGAAATGGAAGTTTACATGGGTATTTAGGAAGAAGGAAATTTGTGTAAAACACTGTAGCAAATGTTAAAGGCAGGTTGTCCTGTTGAAATTCTTATGCCCCGAGTTTAAAATTTTGCAGTCACACAAGGATTCTACAAGCTCTTGTCGAAAACTCTGTGCACAGTAATTTTCTGTATACAACTGCTTTACTTTACCATTTCCTGATGATGATGATTATTAGGGTTCATAGGTGTGAAATAAGGTGAATTTTTTTTCTTTTTTAATGTCACTTTCAAGGCATGTGTGTCTTGCCCATCAGTGAATATAATATTTTTACAAGTTGTTTTTTTTTTAAGCTGTTTTGGGAGAAGTGATCCCCTTTATCAATTTACTTGATACACAGAAATATAAGCAAACAGATTACCAGTTCAGAAGGGAGGGAATTGTGGACTTTGGAAACAAATAACAAACAAAACCCAATTTGAACCTGAATGCTCAAATTTTCAGCTGTTCTAATTGCACGTCATGATTAGCACCAGTGATCTGTGAGCCTCAAACTTCAAATTACTGAGGTTTGGGGTTTTTTTGTTTCTTTTTTCTGTTGCTTAAAAATATGTGGAGATGTTTAATATTTTTTTCTTCATAGCCAGGAAGGTAGTTTAACCTTCAGTGAAAAGCTAGTTTTATTAGTACTTGATGCCTGATTTATCTGTTCTGGAGTCAGATTCATACATCAAGGCTTCAGTGCAGAGCTAGTAGTCCTTAGAGAGTGCTTTCTTTTAAGTGTCTGATTATTGGAACAAAGCTGCTGTTCTGGGTAATTAATGTGAGAATATGACATCTTTCAGAGGGGTGTTGTGTCTTTATTTACAGAGTCAAATGATCTCTCTTGCTTATCTTCTCTCCCATTTATGGCATCTTATGTAGCGTGGCATGTGGTTTTTTTCATTTTTGAGATGAAGCTTTTTTCTGTCCTTTTTGTGAAAGCCTGGAAAGAATAATCAGAAAGACCTTGTATCAGCTTGATGGTAATGTTACTGAGAGAAGAAAATTTTATTTTTCACTTGACTTCCAGCTATAAAGGCAGTGGTCTTATTAAAGACCAAATGTTTGTTAAGTAGTTAAATGAATGTATGTGATTTAAAAGCTTATTTTCCACTGAAGGTCACTTAAACTCCAATAACTTGTGTTACTCAGTTCCACAGTTTCATAAGTAAACCTCCATACACCATTAGGAATGAATATTTTAAATAAACAGGAAAAAAATTTTTCTTTGCAAAATTAAAAAGTGAAATTAAATTGGAATGATTAGGGAAGGGACAACCAGAAACGGACTTTTTTTGAAAAATGTAACTTTTCTGAGTGTAGGATGTGTGGGGTTTTGGGGGTTTTTTTTTGTTTTGTTTTTGTGTGTGTGTGGGTTAACATGTTTAGGATTTAACAACCAGAACTGTTTTACTTTGGAAACTTCCATTTTGGAAAAGGAAAATGTTGAGGCCTTCAAATGGTCTATAACAATATTTTAAATAGTTTGTATCTTTTTAATTTTTCAGAGCTGTACTGGTCAGTAATGGTGTCCGTCTCTTGTCTGCTAGTATTTTGAAATTGATCTTGCCTTATATGACTTCAAAATTTGGTCATGTGTTTTTTGGATGTTGTTTTAGCTTTGACTGTAGTAAATATTGTGGCATTTGAGTTGAGGTATAGTCTTCATGCAGTTAAATTTTTACTTCTTCCCTGTATTGGGTTTATGTGGCAAGGTTGGCGGGGGGGAGGGCTCTGAAGGGGAACTTCAAATTGTAACTGCTCAGCAGTGGTAATTTGTGACTGAGGAATGATCTGGCATGGAAGGCTCAACTGCAAGAAGGGGTTAAAATGGCTGGAAGCAGGAATGCCAGAGACTGAATGACTCCCTGTAAGGAGTGAAGTTTCCCTTGGTGATGAGATAAGAAACAGCCACAGCATTGTCTTGTAGCCATACTGGAATGGGAGGGATCACTCAAGGGCCACCTTTAAGCAGCAGAGCTGGTGCTGGGGGATGGACCCAAGGCCATGCTGAGGTGCCCCATGCAACTGCTCATGGGATTGGTGCTGGTGCAAGTGCATATATGGAATCAGCTCATGATGCATCTTTGTAGACTCCTTGTAGAACTGCTTATGGCAGTAGGACTCTGTCCAGTGCATTGTTCATTAATTTTTATACATATTTAAGCACAAACGTGTTTAATTCACTTTAAGGGGTACCATAAAAATTCCCTAACACCTCTGTGAGAAGAGGCCAGAAGCTGCCCCGTGATGGTCACAGCCAGTTTCAGCCGGCTTGGCAACGGATCCACCGTAGGCCAAAGCTGAGCCTGGTGAAGCTGATGGTGCCTTTGTGAAAACATATTTAAGAAAGGGCAAAACATTGCACAGCAGAGTGAGGAGTGAGGAAAAAAGTGTGAGAAACACCAAGAAGGAGGGGGAGGAGGTGCTCCAGGTGCCAATTCCCCTGAATCCTGTGGAAGTTTTAGAAGAGATCACGGTGAAGCAGATATTTCCCTGTAGCCCGTAAAGGAGACCACTCCAGAGCAGATATCCACACTGCAGCCTATGGAAAGCCCATGCTGGATCAGGGGAAAAGTGTGAGGAGGAAGGAGCGGTGGAGAGGAACTGTTATGGACTGACCTAAATACCCTGTTCCCCATCCCCCCTGAGTTGCTCAGGGTGTGGGGAAATAGAGGAGTCAGGAATGAAGGAGTGAAGTTGAGCCTGGGAAAAACAGGTGGGAAGAAGGTGTTGTTTTAATTTGTCTTTGTTTCTCACCATCCAAATCTTTTTTAATTGGCAATAAATTAAAGGAATTTTCCTCAAGTCTGTTTTGTCCATGACAGTAATTGGTAAGTGATCTTCCTGTCTTTATCTCGACCCATGAGCTTTACCATCTTATTTTCTCCCCCTGTCCTGTTGAGGAAGGGGAGTGAGAGAGTGGCTGGATGGGGGTCTGGCAGCCAGCCAAGGTAAACCCTCCACAGTCCATAACTTGATGTTGTTCAATTAAAGATAGGTGGCAGGATATAAATGATAAAGATTTCAGAATATTTGTCATTCTGTGTGGCTGTGTGTAACTTCATTTCTCTTTACTACTAACCTTTCTCTGTGAGTGAGCCACTGGCTCTTACCTAGATGTCATTGGTGCTTTGAGTGCAACTGATTGAAGGCAGGATTTTTAAATAACATTCTGTTTGGGCCTAATTCTTTGTCTCTGTAAATCAATGGGAATTTTACCACAAACTTCAATGCAAACAATGAATTCTTCTTGGAATGGATTTTTCTAAACCCTAATATACATTATCATCTTCACTTTTCTTTTTGTTTAAACCATGCTTATGATTTAAAATTCTTCAATGCTGTTGTTCTTTATAGTGTTTCCTTAAATAATATAGCTCTAGTCATCTGTTTTGTGGGGGTTTCTCATTATTGCATGTTTTAAGAAATCTTCAATTTCTCTTCAGTTCTTAGAAATCTTGGATGAAAAAGACATTACCCTGTCACTGGAGGGTTCTTATTCACATACTTTCACTTTTTCAGTTAAAAGAACCTCCCCCCACAATTTTCTAATACTTCTTTTGATGCAAGTCTAAATCCATGAGCTACTTCTGTTTGCTTTTTGTTTATATGAAGTCCTAGAAAGCCCAGTCAGTTTTGTGTATGGTATCTTTACCTGTTCAATAATGTTTTTATGTGATTTCTTAATTAGTATTTTGTATCTATGTATTATGACTTAAGTCCTAGGTTTGTTTTGGTTTTGTTTGTTTTTGAGGAAGGTGGGAAAGGCATGTGTTAGAGGCTAAGCACAGCATGTTAGATTTGTGCAAGTTATGTCTGTGTTGTTTCTGGAAGTGAAAAAAGTCTGTCTGGAGCCTGTGCCAAGATTTCCTTTTCCTCTCTTTTAAGGACTTAGTTTTAAAGACTAAAACAATGGGTATGGCACAGACAAGGTGAAACACTTGCTGAAATGGAAGCTACACCCACTGGGGGTTCCTATAGAGCTATAGCACAAATAATTCCTAGCTGCCCTCCCCTGCCTGTCAGGAACTCTGATGGACAGCAGCTGAAATCACTATTGCTTTTTCTATCCAGGAGTAAAAAAAAAACCCCAAAAAACCAACAAAAAAACCCAAATTAAAAACCCATCAACCGTTTCTGTGGCTTTGCACAAAGCTTGTTTAGTGCAGCAGTGTAATTTAAGACTCTGCCTGAATTCACTAAATTTGGTTCAAGTCCTAATTTATGCATTGAATTATTTTTTAATTATTATTGGTATCTGACATTTTATAGCATCTTTTTATAGCATCATTTTATATATCAAAATATAAGTCTTCTGACAGGCATTTTCCCTCCCTTGGACTTGTGGGTGATGTGATGGTTGGAGGCCATCTTGGGCATAGCCATCATGAAATTATAGAGATTTCAATTCTTGGAGAAGTAAGGAGGGGGGTCAGCAGAACTGCTACCTTGGACTTCCGGAGGACAGCCCTTGGCCTGTTTAGGGGCCTGGTTGACAGAGTCCCTTGGGAGGCAGTCCTGAAGAACAAAGGAGTCCAGGAAGGCTGGACATTCATCAAGAAGGAAGTCTTAAAGGCGCAGGAGCAGGCCGTCCCCATGTGCCAAAAGACGAGCCGGCGGGGAAGAAGACCAGCCTGGCTGAACAGAGAGCTTTGGCTGGAACTCAGGAAAAAAAAGAGAGTTTATGACCTTTGGAAGAAGGGGCAGGCAACTCAGGAGGACTACAAAGATGTTATGCAGGGAGAAAATTAGAAGGGCCAAAGCCCACTAGAACTTAATCTGGCTACTACCGTAAAAGACAATCAAATACGTTTCTATAAATACATTAGCAACAAAAGGAGGGCTAAGGAAAATCAATGTGCTAGTTTTGGCTGGGGTAGAGTTAATTTCTTCATAGTAGCTAGTATGGAGCTATGTTTTGTATTTGTGCTGAAAACAGTGTTGATAACACAGGGACGTTTTCGTTACTGTTGAGCAGTGCTTACACAGAGTCAAGGCCTTTTCTGCTTCTCACACCACCCCACCAGCGAGTAGGCTGGGGGTGCACAAGAAGTTGGGAGGGGACACAGCTGGGACAGCTGACCCCAACTGACCAAAGGGATATTCCACACCATATGACATCATGCTCAGCATATAAAGCTGGGGGAAGAAGAAGGAAGGGGGATGTTCAGAGTTATGGCGTTTGTCTTCCCAAGTAACCATTACACGTGATGGAGCCCTGCTTTCCTGGAGATGGCTGAACACCTGCCTGCCGATGGGAAGTAGTGAATGAATTCCTTGTTCTGCTTTGCTTGCGTCTGCGGCTTTTGCTTTCCCTATTAAACTGTCTTTATCTCAACCCACGAGTTATCTGATTTTTACTCTTCCGATTCTCTCCCCCATCCCACCGGGGGGGGGAGTGTGAACAACTGTGTGGTACTTAGTTGCCAGCTGGGGTTAAACCACGACAGTCCTTTTTGGCACCCAACATGGGTCTCGAAGGGTTTGAGATAATAACAGATTGACCAGAGCATATTAAGGAACCTATATCTGTTAATAGTTGCAGGTCACAATATTGATTCATCTGTTCTCGATATTAGTTTATCTGATTTGCATCATGCTCTTTTTTTTGCTGTACATGTTAGAGATTAGTGTTGGTTTTTGCAGTTTGCTGTGGTCTGCAGTGATTGGTGATGTTTCGCTTGGGAGGTTTGTTATTACAACACTGGCCTTGAGCTTAATCTGGTATTTCAGCTTTGTACTGAAGCCATTACTGTACTTTGGGTACCACGTCATGGAGACAATTAGCAATTATAGCTCTTCCTCTGAGAGGTTTTTATGGAGGAAATACAGAATGGCAGCTTCACTACCTTCGTCTATGATGTTTCCTCCTTCATTACAGTAACTTTTCAGTATCTTGAACATCCTTGAGTAGTTAAGATACTTCTATTGGTACTTCTTGGGAATATTGTTTCGGTTTTGTCTAAGGTTAATAAGCAATTTAAGAATATCATCTAGAGATCTGCCCCAAGGCTGGATAGCTATGGGTGGCAGGGTGTGTGGGACAAGATGGGCAAGTACCTAGGACGGTGCGCATCCCCAGTGTTTTGGAACGTCACCCCTGAACAAGTGCAGAATCCTGAAAAACTAGTAAAGTATTTGGAAAAAGTATGCTGTCGCCCTGGCAACTCCAGAGAGATGCAGATCACTGCAATGTGCTGGGGCCTGGCCCATGCCTACCGAGTCCTGTTCAACACCATTCAGTACCCTCAAAGGGAAGAGAAGGTCTCTGGATCTGATGACAAAACGAGAGAAACTGCGGCTACTCCAACCCCGGCAACAGGCCCTGCGGCTACTACAGCCCCGGCAACAGGCCCTGTGGCTGAACCAAAGAACCAACCCATGCCAGTATCAGTTGCCCCTATACACAAGAAGAAATCTTGGAAGCGGAAGTCGGCTCGATTAGTAAAGGAGGAAGAAGCTTCTTCTAAAAGGGACCTGGAGGAAGAAGTGGACGAGGCAGACTAACCTGGAGAAGGGCCATCATGAGAACAGGAGGAGGAGGGCCAGCCACTGCTTGGGGAGGAAGAAGAGGAAGAACTCATAAATGAGGCAGTAACCACCCGATCCCTATCCCTGAGTGAGCTGCGAGATATACGAAAAGATTTCAGCCGTCGTCCAGGTGAGCATATTGTCACCTGGCTGCTCCGATGCTGGGATAATGGGGCCAGTAGCCTGGAATTAGAGGGTAGGGAAGCCAAGCAGCTGGGATCCCTTTCTAGGGAAGGGGGCATTGACAAAGCAATTGGAAAAAGGGCACAAATCCTCAGCCTTTGGAGGCGACTCCTGTCAAGCGTGAAGGAAAGGTATCCCTTCAAGGAAGATGTCATATGTCGCCCAAGCAAGTGGACCACCATGGAGAGGGGTATCCAGTACCTGAGGGAATTAGCTGTGCTGGAGGTGATTTATGGTGACCTGAGCAATGAACAGCTATCCAAAGATCCAGATGAAGTCAACTGCACACGACCCATGTGGCGGAAGTTTGTAAGGAGCGCACCATCGTCATACGCCAATTCATTGGCAGTGATGACCTGGAAAGATGGAGAGGGACAAACGGTGGATGAATTGGCTAGTCAACTCCGGCAATACGAAGAAAGTCTCTCTTCCTCCCTCATCTCGGCTGTGGAGAAACTGTCCGGGAAAGTCCAGCAACTTGAAGAGGATAGGTCCTACTCCCCACCTGTACGGACCAATATCTCAGCTATTAGGAGTCAGCGTTCTTTTGCTCAAGAGAGAGAATATAAAGGGTACACGCCACGGGGCACCCTATGGTTTTACCTGCATGACCACGGAGAGGACATGAGGAAGTGGGATGGAAACTCTACCTTGACCCTAGGGGCACGGGTACGTGAGTTGCAAAGAAAACCAATCCCAGAAGGGGGTTCTTCCAGGAAAATTGCTGCTCCAGTTTCCAGCAGGCAGTTCCCCAGACAGAGTAGAAGGGCCGATCTTATTTCTGATCTTAATGAAGAGACTTCTGACTCGTATTTACAAGAAATGAGAAACGGATACTATGACCAGGACTAGAGGGGCCCTGCCTCCAGCCAGGGGGAGGAAAGGGACAACCGGGTTTCCTGGACTGTGTGGATTCGGTGGCCTGGCCTGGCCACAGGAGTAGAAGGCTCTAGTGGACACCGGTGCACAGTGTACCCTAATGCCATCAAGATATATAGGGACAGAACCCATCTGTATTTCTGGGGTGACGGGGGGATCCCAACAGCTAACTGTATTGGAAGCCGAAGTGAGTCTAACTGGGAATGAGTGGCAGAAGCACCCCATTGTGACTGGCCCAGAGGCTCCGTGCATCCTTGGCATAGACTACCTCAGGAGAGGGTATTTCAAGGACCCAAAAGGGTACCGGTGGGCTTTTGGTATAGCTGCCTTGGAGATGGAAGAAATGAAACAGCTGTCCACCTTGCCTGGTCTCTCGGAGGACCCTTCTGTTGTGGGGTTGCTGAAGGTCGAAGACCAACAGGTGCCAATCGCTACCACCACGGTGCACCGGCGGCAATATCGCACCAACCGAGACTCCTTGATTCCCATCCATAAGCTGATTCGTCGACTGGAGAGCCAAGGAGTGATCAGCAAGACTTGCTCACCCTTTAACAGTCCCATATGGCCAGTGCGAAAGTCTAATGGAGAGTGGAGACTAACAGTGGAGTGTAGACTCTCATGGCCTGAACAAACTCACGCTGCCGCTGAGTGCTGCTGTGCCAGACATTGTAGAACTTCAGTACAAACTGGAGTCAAAGGCAGCCAAGTGGTATGCCAGAGCAACTGGCAGCGTAGGGGCCAACCCATCTGGGCTGCCGCATTGTGGCAAGATATTGCTGCCCGGGTGGAGAACCTGGTTGTAAAAGTCCGTCACGTAGATGCTCACGTACCCAAGAGTCAGGCCACTGAAGAACATCAAAACAGCCAGCAGGTGGATCAGGCTGCTAAGATTGAAGTGGCTCAGGTGGATCTGGACTGGCAACATAAGGGTGAATTATTTCTAGCTCGGTGGGCCCATGACACCTCAGGGTGCCATCAAGGAAGAGATGCAACATACAGATGGGCTCGTGATCGAGGGGTGGACTTGACCATGGACACTATTGCGCAGGTCATCCATGAATGTGAAACATATGCTGCAATCAAGCAAGCCAAGCGGTTAAAGCCTCTCTGGTATGGAGGACGATGGTTGAAATATCAATATGGGGAGGCCTGGCAGATTGATTATATCACACTCCCACAAACCCGCCAAGGCAAGCGCCACGTGCTTACAATGGTGGAGGCAACCCCCGGATGGCTGGAAACATATCCCGTGCCCCATGCCACTGCCCGGAACACTATCCTGGGCCTTGAAAAGCAAGTCCTATGGCGACATGGCACCCCAGAAAGAATTGAGTCAGACAATGGGACTCATTTCCGAAACAACCTCATAGACACCTGGGCCAAAGAGCACGGCATTGAGTGGGTGTATCACATCCCCTATCATGCACCAGCCTCTGGGAAAATGGAACGATACAATGGACTGTTAGACTACGCTGAGAGCAATGGGTGGCGGGACATTCAAACATTGGGATACACATTTAGCAAAGGCCACCTGGTTAGTCAACACTCGGGGATCTGCCAATCGAGCTGGCCCTGCCCAGTCAGAACTTTTACGTACTGTAGATGGGAATAAAGTCCCTGTAGTGCACATAAAGAATATGTTGGGGAAAACAGTTTGGGTTATTCCTGCCTCGGGCAGAGGCAAACCCATCCATGGGATTGCTTTTGCTCAAGGACCTGGGTGCACTTGGTGGATAATGCGGAAGGATGGGGAAGTCCGACGTGTACCTCAAGGGGATTTGATTTTGGGTGAGAATAGCCAATGATCTGAATTATGTGATGTTAAGTACTACTTAATATTATATGCCATACCAATGATATTACAATAAGAATCACCCAGACTAATGAAGAATGACCTTCGATGAAACCAAGCAAAGCACAGTGATGATGGAACCAGAACTGACTTCAACATGAAACAATCCAACACCGCATACCATCCCCATCTTTCCTGCCCTGAAAGATTATGATGACAGATGGAGCCCAAAGTGATGGACGAAATGAACTCAACGAACATTTTATAGGGATGGCCCATAGACTAAGGGAATGATATCTGTGTGTATATATCAAAAGACAGGAAAGGTGGTGGTGATTAATTGGAATGTATTGGAAAGTGTGGGACCTGGGCATGACGTAGGTGGTATAGAATAAGGGGTGGATACTGTCCTGGTTTTCGGCTGGGATAGATTTAATTTCCTTCCTAGTAGTGGAATAGTGCTGTGTTTTGGATTTAGGATGAGAACAATGTTGATAACACACGGATGTTTTAGTTGTTGCTAGGTAGTGCTTACACTAGTCAAGGACTTTTCAGCTTCTCATGCCCTGCCAGCGAGAAGCTGGGAGGGGGCACAGCCAGGACAGCTGACCCAAACTGGCCAAAGGGGTATTCCATACCATATGACGTCATGCTCAGTATATAAACTGGGGGGAGTTGGCCGGGGGAGGGGTGACCACTGCTCGGGAAGTGGCTGGGCATCGGGCGGTGGGTGGTGAGGAATTGCATTGTGCATCACTTGTTTTGTATATTCTTTTATCATTATTATTATTATTTTCCCTTCCTTTTCTGTCCTATTGAACTGTCTTTATCTCAACCCATGAATTTTACTTTTTTTTTCCCTGATTCTCTCCCCCATCCCACTGGGCGGGGGGAGGTGAGCGAGCGGCTGTGTGGTGTTTAGCTGCCTGCCAGCTTAAAGCACAACACGCTCTCTAGAACTAACTGAAAGGAGTTTGTAGCGAGGTGGGTGTTGGTCCCTTCTCCCAAGTAACAAGCGATAGGACAAGAGGAAATGGCCTCAAGTTGCACCAGGGGAGGTTTAGTTTGGATATTAGGAAAAATTTCTTCACCGAAAGGGTTGTCAAGCATTGGAACAGGCTGCCCAGGAAGTGGTTGAGTTACCATCCGTGGAAGTATTTAAAAGACATGTAGATGTGGTGCTTAGGGACATGGTTTACTGGTGGACTTGGCAGTGCTAGGTTAACGGTTGGGTTTGATGATCTTAAAGGTCTTTTCTAACTTAAATGAATCTATGATTCTATATTTGGTAGTAAACCACAGGCTAAAATTATATTTTTCTCATGGATATGCAATTAGACTTGAAATACATGAGAAGGTCTTATGACACTACATTTTAAAACATTGGACAAGGTTCATAATAGCTGCAATTGGCAGGTAAAAACTATACCCTCTGAGCTAGGTAAACTTGGTTGCTCTGAGAAACATCTAGGGGATAAGCTGTATTCTTATAGGTTTTTCTTATTTCCATGCTGTATTTAATTATCATTGTTGGCAGACCTCTGTTGTAATTATGTCATCATTTGATATTTTTTTACTCTGAGCAGAACGCATTTGGTAAAACTAAAATGTCTCACTAGTCTCAGTGTAGCAAGTGTCACAGTTATGAATATTTGTAATGTCTATTTCCTGTTTTAGGAAAGACATTTGAGGCAGAAGTAATTTTGCATAATTTTAGATGTATTTCATGAAGATGTCTATACTGGAGCTAGCTATCTTATGCTTCTCTAGGGAAGAGAAACAGGCACTTTGCATTGCACCCTAAAAGTGTCTTTTTCTCTCCATTGACTAAAAGGAGCCCTAGGATGAGGATCTCAGTTGAAGATATCATGTTGGAAATGTCCAGTCATCATATATCTAGTCTAGTATCATATATCTGACCAATTGCAGACTACTGCAATGGGATAAAATCTCTTTGTCATTTTAAACTGCCACATCCTACCACAATATCTCTACCACAATTGAGCCCCTGGTGAAAGTTATTTGCTTTGATGTACATCTTGTCTGCATTGTCTAGATGTCTGGCCAGTCCATAGAAGCACTTCTTGGACTGGTCTGAGATAGTAGATTCTTTCCCAGAGAATTTGTCCATAAATCTGTAAACTGCAATTCTCAAAGGAATTGTGGTCCCATCTCTGAATGAAGGGTGCTGGTAGAAATCAGTTTGCGTTGGAAGATCATGCTGTTGTGCTGGTTGTCCTCTGACTTTAGAGCTGATGAAGCCAAAACTTTGTCTGTTGGAGAAGCGAGGGTGGCTTTTGCTACTCTGGGGTTGTTTGTTGACTCCACATTGTGGGGCTTTTTTGTTTGACTGTTTGTTTTGTTTGTGGTTGTTTGTTGTTTTTTTTTTAATAACATCACTCTTAATTTCTTTCCAGTCCTGGTAGACAAAATGTCTATAGAATAAGTGGCCTACACACCAGAACTTTCCATGAACCATTTGGTCATACCATCTGAGGTGGAGGTGAATGAAGAGACAGCAAATGAAGATATGAATGAATCAGTGGAAGCTGACTTGGAGCACTCACAGGTAGAAGAGGAACGACAGTCTGTGATCTGCTATTCAAGGCACAGAAACAGCAACCAAGGGGTACCGTCTGGGCAGGAAGAGGAAGGGATGCTAGCTCGATCAGCCAGCACTGAGAGTGATTTCCACAATCACATGGACATGGTGGAAGGGGATGTTATAGCCACAGCAGAGGATGGCTATGATGTAGATATAGTTCAGGAGAATGAGGATGAGAGTACATATGCAGTGCAGTACAGGCCTGAGTCTGAGGAGTACACAGAAAATGCTGAAGCAGAGCATACTGAGGCTGTTCATAATCAAACACTGCCTGATCATGTACGTTTCCACTCCACTGAACATGAGGAAGCCATGAATGCAGCGTACTCAGGTTATGTCTACGCTCACCAGCCCCTCCACCAAGGACAGGATGAGCGGTATGCTGAGCCCTATGCTGACTATAGGCAGCAGGAGCATGTGTATGAGGAGATAGGGGATGTGATGGACCTTGATGTTAGGGAGGGGCTTCAGCTCTCTGAGTGGGAAAGGGAGGAAGCCGACAACTATCGCAAGGAAGCTCTTGGTGCCCGCCTTCACCATTATGATGAACGATCTGATGGAGAGTCGGACAGCCCTGAGAAAGAGGCAGAGTTTGCTCCATATCCAAGAATGGACAGCTATGAACAAGAGGAAGATATTGATCAGATTGTGGCAGAGGTGAAACAGAGTATGAGCTCTCAGAGCTTGGGCAAGTCTGCTGAAGACATGCTAGAGGCAGAGCAGAGCTTGGAGCATGCTCATGCTCTCCCTGGCAGGGGGCACGAAAGCAATGGTCAACTGTCAGCTGGTTCTAGGGCCACAGCCAACTCAGGAGAGTCAGTACAGAGGTGCAGAAAGGAAAAAAGGGACGCCATATCACTGGCCATCAAAGATATTAAAGAAGCTATTGAGGAAGTGAAGACAAGGACAGTTCGTTCTCCTTATACCCCTGATGAACCGAAAGAACCTATTTGGGTGATGAGGCAGGACATTAGCCCAACCAGGGACTGTGATGATCAGAGGCCACTAGATGGAGATGTAAGTATACAGAGCTATAGGCTCACATGTTACAATTAAAGGAACAGGGATCGTGTGATATACATTACAGTGAAACTGAGAGGGTTATACTCTTCTGTGATTCATTTTATTCCTCAGTAAAGTATGTAATGCTGTATCTATTTTAAATTTTTACTCAAAAGGATGCATAAGGAGTATACATATATGTTGTCAGTGCACCAAGTGCACCAAATTTTCCTTTATGAAACATTGCTGACTTCATTAGAGTTGTACTAGAGATTAATTTGACACAGAAAGCTCTACTGACTTTTTTTCTGAAACAAGTGCGACTATATCTTTTTTTCCTAACATCCACTGGATAATTAGAATAACTACCAAATAATTTACCTTACGGTATAGAACCTTGTGTGTTCTTGTTAAGTCTGGACTTGTCAGTTTTGTTTTCTGTCAGATAATAATGCTAACAGTTTCCATGAAAAACTTGTTAATATTATTTACTATTTCTATAAAGGTAATATCACAGATGCAGATCTGAAAAGATTCAGGCTCCTTATCTGCTTGTAGTCTCTAGAGATTTGCTGTGAATCTTCATGCATTATATTATAGAATAGAATAGAATAGAATAGAATAGTTCAGTTGGAAAGCACCTACAACAATCATCTAGTCCAACTGCCTGACCACTTCAGGGCTGACCAAAAGTTACCAGCATGTTAGTAAGGGCATTGTCCACATGCCTCTTAAACACTGACAAGCATGGGGCATCAACCACCTCTCTAGGAAGCCTGTTCCAGTGTTTGACCACCCTCTCAGTAAAGAAATGCTTCCTAATGTCCAGTCTAAACCTCCCCTGGTACAGCTTTGAACCATTCCCACGCGTCCAGTCACTGGATCCCAGGGAGAAGAGATCAGCACCTCCCTCTCCACTTCCCCTCCTCAGGAAGCTGTAGAGACCAATGAGGTCGCCCCTCAGCCTCCTTTTCTCCAAACTAGCCAAACCCAGTGTTCTTAGCTGCTCCTCATAGGACATGCCTTCCAGCCCTTTCACCAGCTTTGTTGCCCTCCTCTGGACGCATTCAAGGACCTTCACATCCTTCTTAAATTGTGGGGACCAGAACTGCACACAGTACTCAAGGTGAGGCCGCACCAATGCTGAATACAGTGGGATAATCACCTCTCTTGACCGGCTGGTTATACTGTGTTTGATGCACCCCAGGATGCGGTTTGCCCTCTTGGCTGCCAGGGCACACTGCTGACTCCTATTGAGCCTGCTGTCAACCAGCACCCCCAGATCCCTTTCCGCGGGGCTGCTCTCCAGCCACTCCTCTCCCAATCTATACTTGTGCCTGGCATTACTCTGTCCCAGGTGCAGAATCTGGCATTTGTTCTTGTTAAATTTCATGCCAGTGATGATTGCCCAATGCTCCAATCTATCCAGATCCCTCTGCAAGGCCTCTTGTCCCTCGAGAGCATCAACAGCACCTCCCAGTTTGGTATCGTCAGCAAACTTGCTAATGGTGCATTCAACTCCTGCATCCAGATCATTGATAAATATATTGAACAGAACTGGCCCTAGAGTTGAACCCTGAGGAACACCGCTGGTGACCAGTCGCCAGCCAGATGTAGCCCCATTCACTACAACCCTTTGAGCCCTGCCGTTCAGCCAGTTCTTCACCCAGCGCACCATGTACCTGTTCATCTCACAGTTGGACAACTTGTCCAGAAGGGCGCTGTGAGGGACAGTATCTAAAGCCTTACTAAAATCCAGAAAAACTACTTCCCCCCCCACAGAGGCATCCTGCTGTAACATCCGCCAACTCCTTCAGTACTCTGGGATGAATCCCATCAGGCCCCATGGACTTATGAACATACAGCTGATACAGCTGGTCCCTTACAATTTCAGTGTCCACAAATGGAAAGTCACTGTTCCCGCAGTCGTGGTCCTCTGACTCAGAGGGCCGGGCAGCCCAAGGTCTATCTGTATTATTATAGCATTGAATGCCTCTGCCTTTTCTTCATCCCTATTAGTCAGGTGACCATCTTCAACAAGCATTGATCCAATGTTTTCCTTGGACCTCCTCTTGGTAATGATATACTTAAAAAAGCCCTTCTTGTTGTCTGACACAACACTGGCCACTTTCAACTCTAGTTGAGCTTTGGCCTTTCATGCCTTCTCCCTGTATATACGAACCACAGCTCTGTAATCTTCCTGCAAAGCCTGACCTTGCTTCCAGAGATCGTGCAATTTCTTTTTCCTCTTGAGCTCCACAAGGAGTTCCCTGTTCAGCCAAGCTGGTCTTCTGCCCCGCTTGCTTGCCTTTTGACACGATGAGATTGCCTGCTCCTGTGCTTTTAAAAGGTGGTTCTTAAAAACTGACCAGCTCTCATGGACCCCTAAGCCCTCAAAAGCAGATTCCCAGGGGACACTGCTAACTAGCTCCCTGAGTAGCTTAAAGTTTGCTCTCTTGAAATAGAGTAGCAACTCTGCTGACCTTTTTTTCTCATTACACCAAAAATTTTGAACTCAACCATTTTGTGATCACTGTGGCCAAGACAGCCTCCTACCATCACATCCCCCACGAGTCCTTCTCTATTCACAAATAACAAGTCTAGGAGGACATCTTTCCTAGTTGGCTCACTGAGTATTTGTGACATATTATTGTTGTAAAGTAATCTCTCTCCTCTGACCTGAGTGTTAAAGGCCACTATTCAGGTTTACAGTCTTAGATTTTATTTTATTAATTCTGTACTTCTTGGCATCAAGCCTAATTTGCATCAGAATAGGTTCATAGCCTGTCATTCCAGTTCTCATTGCTGCTCTGTGAAGGTAATTTAACTATTAAGTTTATGAGTTTTTTTAAAATTCCTAATAAATTAAGTTCATAAGTAACTTTTAACTGTGTTAAAATTTATACCTGATATGAAAAGGATCAATAGACTAAATTTGGTGGGCCAAAGTAATCCCTAATGTGAATCCACTCAGTTATCTCCAGGATGACTGCGCTGTAAACATCTGCATCGCTCTTCTTTGTTGCTGTGGAACACTTTTTGGTGACCTCTATTTGTTTGGAAGAACATGGAATGATAGAAGTTTGTTGTTGTTTGGGTTTTTTTCTTTTTAAATCGATATCAATTTAATTTTTAAATAAAATGTTTGTAACCTAGGTGTCAGGGCCTGGAGCACATTCCCTCCCTTCTGGGAGTTTACCTGGCTGAGTCCAAGGTCAGCTCCTTCGCCAATAAGAGCTGTTGTGAAGAAAGCTAGAAGTGAGGGCCTTCCACTACTTTCCCCTGGGAGCTGCTTTTAAGCTGAGGCATTACCACTAGCCCCTGCCTGTGCTACATCACAGCTGTGTAGCAGCTATGTCTGTGCCTGGTCTTGGATCTCTCTGATTCTGACCGTGACCTGGACCCACCGGCTTGGCTTCCTGGCTTGGCCTTGGACCTGTCTCATCACTACAGACTTGCTGGGTGAACACTGGACTGTGTCTGACCCTGACCACTGTCTCTGGCCCTGATCCTGACCCAGACTTGCTGCTCTGCATTATGGCTCCTTGTTGGTGAGGTCACTGCTCTTGCTTGCCTTATTTTTGTGCTCCATTCCTGGCTCACCTTCACTTGTGGAGCAGCCGGCCCTTATTGTTCCCTGACACTAGGCTCCCATCAGAAATACCCAAAACACCTCGGTCTCTTCTGCATCAAAGGGAATTCAGATGATGAAAAATTGATTACATGCAGTTTAAACATGAGACATACCTATGCTTTTCCAGCTATGTTCAAACCAAATAACTAGTATTCTGCAAGTAGGAACAGATTTAGAAGCATAGTGTTTCAACTGTGGAAAAGCATGCTAGTAGTTTCCTGACATTTTTTTTTTCCCATGGAAAACCATCAGAAACCCATAGTAATGACTATGTTCTAATTCTTGTGTGCATTCCTACAGATTTCAGTCATTTCTTCCCCAGTTCAAACCACGGTAAGCCGATGCTAGCAACAGCAGCAGTTGCTGCGTGCTGGGAGGAGTGCGAGGCTTGCGAGGTACCCGGGGGGGGGGTGTCTGAGAGGGTTTCTGGGCCTCCAACACTCTTGGGCTGTCTGTGGGGAAGAAACCAGCCGGCAGGCGACAGGTCTCACGAGAGGGGTGGGCGAGAGTTGGGCAGTGCCAGCTTGTCCCTGCGGCCAGTTCAAACCACATATAACTGGCCCCTAGGGAGCGCCAATGATCCAGGAGCTGTGTAGGCAGTTTGTGTGGTAGGGTGTACAAACAGGGATCAGTGTCTGTTGGGCGTGGTGTTGGCAGCTTGCGGGGCAGGGTGTGTGGGAAGGGCTGCACACTCTGCCAGTTATTGAGCTGCTGCCTGCTCTGCTCACCTTCCGGCTTAGGCTGCAGCCCTGATGGTCACCTCAGCTAGCTGGTGGCTGTGCAAGCATACCCAGCAGCTTGAGGTCTCCAGGTTGTCAGAAGCATGGTGGTAGAGACTAGGCAAGGATTGTGCTCTGCAGCAGCCAGGAATCAGCTACCTAGCCAGGCTAGCCTGGGATGAGTGGAGGCAGCCACCCAGACAGGGCTTCCTATTAGGGAAGCTGCTGTCCAGATGGAGGGCTGCAAAGACTGCACCCCCCCACCTCCTGGGTGGAGGAGGATACAAGCTCCATCTGTGTAAGGTGTGCTCAGGTGGAGTCACTCAGGAAGCAGGTGGAGTAGCTGCAGGAGGAAGTTAGCAGGCTATGCTGTATCAGGGAGGGTGAACAAGAAATAGATAGGGTATTATTTGAGACTTTGCAAGAAGAAATACTAGGTCCCCGTGACACTGACCTCCAAGGACTACCAGACAAAGAGCTTTAACAGTGAACAGACGGCACGTTGGAGAAGGAGGTGCCGTGGTCTCTGGTAACCCGTGGGAACAGGATGTCACTTCACTCCCCTTCCTCATATGTATCAACCAGCAACAAATATGAAGTCTTGGCAGTGGACGAAGCCAATGAGCAAGATTCACAGGGAGAAACTGCACCAGCAGCACATACTAAAAGCTGCAAAAGACATACTAAAAGCCGCAAAAGGAAGCGGCGAGTGCTAGTAGTGGGTGACTGCTGAAAGGCACTGAGGCACCCATCTGCTGGCCTGATATACAGTCAAGGGAAGTTTGCTGCTTGCCAGGAGCCAAGATCTGGGATGTCCCAGAGAGACTGCCACAACTGGTTAAAAGCACAGGCTACTATCCCCTACTTCTTTTCCACATGGGCACCAATGACACGGTAAAGCATAGCCTGGGTAAGATCAAGCAGGACTTCAGAGCCCTGGGGGCCCAAGTGATCTTCTCTGTCTTGCCAGTCAGGGATAGAGGTGCAGGGATAGTCGACGCATCATGCAGATCAATACCTGTCTTTGTAGCTGGTGACATCGCCAGGGCTTTGGTTTCTATGATCATGGGGCATTCTTTGATGAATACAGCCTATTGGGGAGAAATGGGATCCACCTATCTAGAAGAGGCAGGAGAATCTTTGCTAGCAGATTGGCTGACTTAGTGAATCGTGCTTTAAACTAACAAACTTGGGGAGGGGGAGTGTCCAAAACTGACACACCTGCATATTCATAAGCAACAGGTTGGATGAGCGCACCTAACAAGAGTAGTGAGGAATGCTCCCCAACCCTCTCCAAAGGCAAGAACCCTAAGTCCAGCCACCTCAAGTGCATGTACAGCAATGCACATAGTCTGGGAAAGAAACAGGAGGAACTGGAGCTCTGTGCCCAGCCTGAGAGTTATGATGTCATAGGAATCACAGAAACTTGGTGGGAAAACTCACATGACTGGAAGACCGCAATGGATGGCTACAAACTCTTTTGGAAAGATAGGAAGGGAAGAAGAGGAGGTGCAGTTGCACTTTATGTAAAAGAGAAATTTTAGTGTATGGAGGTCAGCTATGGAGACCGCGAAAGTTCTACTGAATGCCTTTGGATCAAGATTAGAGGGACCATCACCAAGGGGGATCTTATGGTAGGTATCTGTTACTGACCTCCCAGTCAGGACGACGAGGCTGACGAAACCTTACTTCAGCTGCTCAAGGAAGTCTCAGGCCAACAGAACCTGGTCCTCATGGGAGACTTCAATTACCCAGACATTTGTTGGGAAAACAACACAAGTCGTCCATCAGGTTCCTGGAATGCATTGAGGACTGCTTCCTGCTACAGATGCTGGACATGCCAACTAGGAATGGCGCATTGCTAGATTTACTGCTCACAAACCGAGAAGACTTACTTGACATCATAACTACCAATGGTAGCCTTGGATGCAGCGACCACAACATTGTGGAGTTTAAGATCCTGCTGAGCACACTGAAGACCAGCAGTAGGACAAAGACCCTGGATTTTAGAAGAGCCAACTTCAAGATGCTCAGAGCCCAGCTGCGTGGGATTCCATGGGAAGCATCCATGGAGGGCAAAGGAGCTTGTGAGTGCTGGGAGTTATTCAAGAACAGCCTCCTGGAAGCACAAGAACATCTCCGTCCCCTACAAAGGGAAAGGAAGAAGGCGGAACAAGAGACCACCCTGGCTTAACAAAGAGAATTTGGGTGTGCTTAAAAGCAAATAAAGAAGCATACCGGCTATGGAAAGGCGTCCAAATAGACATCAAGGACTACAAGAACCTTGCTAGGGCATGCAGAGATGCAGTCAGGAAGGCTAAGGCTCAGCTAGAACTGAAATTGGCCAAAGATGTCAAGTACAACAAGAAAGAGTTCTTCAGGTACATAAGCAATAAGCAGAAGCACAGGGAAGACAGAGGCCCATTGCTAAACAGGGCAGGGAAAATAGTCACTAATAATGCTGACAAGGCAGATGTTCTCAATACCTTCTTTGCCTCTGTCTTTACCGGCGTAGCTGGACCCCAGATCACAGGATCAAGTAGCTACAGCAACGCATGTGTTGACCCACCAGTAGTGGAGGAAGGGCTGGTCTGCGGCCTCTTGCAAGGGCTCAACCCACATAAATCTATGGGCCCAGACGGAATCCACCCCAGGGTGTTAAGAGAAGTGGCTGACGTTCTTGCCCAAGACCACTGTCTATAATCTTTGAGAAGTCGTGGAGATCAGGGGATATCCCTGATGGCTGGAAGAGGGCAAATGTCATACCCATCTACAAGAAGGGCCCAAAAGAAGGCCCGGGAAACTACAGGCCCATTAGTCTTACTTCAGTCCCTGAGAAAGTAATGGAATGAGTCCTCCTAGAAATTGTCACAAACCAAATGAAGCAGGTGACTGGGAAAAGCCAGCCCGGATTTACCAAAGGCAAATCATGCCAGACTAACCTGATCACCTTCTACAACAAAGTAACGTTTTCTGTTGACATGGGGAGAGCAGTGGATGTTGTTTACCTGGACTTCAGCAAAGCATTCGACACTGTTTCCCACAGCCTTCTCCTGGACAAACTGGCAAGATACAGACTGGATGGGTGGTCTGCGAGGTGGGTAGGAATTGGCTAACAGGCCACACTCAGAGGGTGGTGATCAATGGTTTTTACTCAGGCTGGCAGCCTGTCACAAGTGGGGTCCCCCAGGGAGCAATACTGGGCCCCACGCTGTTCAACATCTTCATAAATGATCTGGATGATGGGATTGAAAGCACCCTCGCCAAGTTTGCTGATGACACCAAACTGGGTGGTGTGGTGGACACTCCAAAAGGGAGAGCCATCTTACAGAGAGACCTGGACAGGCTGGAAGAGTGGGCTAGCAAGAACAGTATGAAGTTTCACAAAGACAAGTGCAAAGTCCTGCACCTGGGTCAGAATAACCAAAGAGCCCAGTGTTGTCCCACAAGCGGGGTCCGGTATCCGGTGTGCAATAAGCCAATCTTGCACACAGAGCCGAGATATTTATTTAGCTCATGTTTGCGCAAAGATGGATGCTAGGTGGTAATTCCACAAAGCTAGCACACCACACAAAAGAACTACAGCATATTTATATTGTTACATGATTAGTAAAAGCCTGCCTAAGTTCATGCTCATTGGTTAGTTGTGTTCAAATTAGCCTCGCTTGCCATGTAAATTAGCACGCATGCTCCTTGCAGATGTGGGGGGGCAAGTCTTTCCAGTCTTGAATTGAGTCGGTGGTCGCGATCTCCCCCTGCCACCTTTACCTTTCCCCTAGTTACCACAGTTTTTTGCTGACTTCTTGTTTCTTTGGCAATCATCTAGCCTCCGATGCCTTCTAGGGCAGGATGTTCCCCTTTTATCAGTCTTCTAGTTCTTCTTCAAGGGCATAGTTGTTGTAAGGCATGCATTGTTTATACAAGGTAATCAGGCTAGTACAATGAAGACTACAGTCTAGGTATTAACCCAAATATATGGCTACACCAGTACAGACTAGGATCTGTGCGGCTGGGGAGCAGCCTTGCTGAAAGGGACCTGGGGGTCCTGGTGGACAACAAGCTGAACGTGAGTCAGCAGTGCGCCGCTGCAGCAACAAAGGCAAATCGCATCCTGGGCTGCATCCGCAGGGGCGTTACTAGCAGAGATAGAGATGGGATCATCCCACTCTGCTCAGCGCTTCTCAGGCCGCACCTGGAGTACTGTGTCCAGTTCTGGTCCCCACAATTCAAGTAAGATGCAGACAGACTGGAGAGGGTCCAAAGGAGGGCCATGAAAATGATCAAAGGGCTGGAGAACCTGCCCTATGAGGAAAGGCTGAAGGAGTTAGTTTTTTTCTCCCTGGAGAAGAGAAGGCCCGGGGGGACCTCATCACAGTATTCCAGTACTTAAAGGGTGGTTACAAAGAGGACGGAGGCTCTCTCTTCACAAGGAGCCACATGGAGAAGACAAGGGGCAACGGGTACCAGTTGCACCAGGAGGGGTTTCATCTCGACATAAGAAAGAAATTTTTTTACAGTGAGAACAACCTCCCCAGGGATGTGGTAGAGTCCCCCATCGCTGGAGGTTTCTAAGATGTGATTGGACAGGGTGCTAGATAATCTCATCTAGGCTCCCTTTCCCATGACAGTTTTGACGAGATGATCTTTCAAGGTCCCTTCCAACCTGGACTATTCTATGATTCTGTGATTCTATGTATTTTTCTCCAAAAGAAATGCTTTGTAGGTATATGAAAAAGAAAAATGCTAGAAGCTCAGTGCTCATGGACAATTCTATCATAATAAACTGTGGTAGTCATGTGATGTAGAAGGTAGGTAACAAACTTCTGTGAATAAATAATCTATTCAGGTACATATTTAATACTGAATGATGTGAAGTATTTACTGACAAGTGCCTTGTGCAATCCCATTTAGTAATGTATACTTTCAGAGGGGATGAGTGAGCTCCAGACATCTCCTTTCTATTGCAGTTGTATACTTGTGTATTTGAGGAAAATTGAAAAGTATGTTAGTATCCTTGGGCTAAATGTGTTTGAAGCTTGAGAAAAATCCTAACTCAAGTGAAATGATCAGATTGCTTATCTTTCTAACTTCTATTAACCAGAAATCTTTTTTAGGCAAGACATGGCCATCACTGGATATGGCCTCATAAGTGCCTCCTTTTCATAGAATCATAGAAGAATAGAATAGAATAGAATAGAATAGAATAGAATAGAATAGAATAGAATAGGACTAGACTATTTCAGTTGGAAGGGACCTAAAATGATCATCTAGTCCAACTGCCTGACCAATTCAGGGCTGACCAAAAGTTAAAGCATGTTAGTAAGGGCATTGTCCACATGCCTCTTAAACACTGAGAAGCATGGGGCATCAACCACCTCTCTAGGAAGCCTGTTCCAGTGTTTGACCACCCTCTCGGTAAAGAAATGCTTCCTAATGTCCAGTCTAAACCTCCCCTGGTACAGCTTTGAACCATTCCCACGCGTCCAGTCACTGGATCCCAGGGAGAAGAGATCAGCACCTCCCTCTCCACTTCCCCTCCTCAGGAAGCTGTAGAGACCAATGAGGTCGCCCCTCAGCCTCCTTTTCTCCAAACTAGCCAAACCCAGTGTTCTTAGCTGCTCCTCATAGGACATGCCTTCCAGCCCTTTCACCAGCTTTGTTGCCCTCCTCTGGACGCATTCAAGGACCTTCACATCCTTCTTAAATTGTGGGGACCAGAACTGCACACAGTACTCAAGGTGAGGCCGCACCAATGCTGAATACAGTGGGATAATCACCTCTCTTGACCGGCTGGTTATACTGTGTTTGATGCACCCCAGGATGCGGTTTGCCCTCTTGGCTGCCAGGGCACACTGCTGACTCCTATTGAGCCTGCTGTCAACCAGCACCCCCAGATCCCTTTCCGCGGGGCTGCTCTCCAGCCACTCCTCTCCCAATCTATACTTGTGCCTGGCATTACTCTGTCCCAGGTGCAGAATCTGGCATTTGTTCTTGTTAAATTTCATGCCAGTGATGATTGCCCAATGCTCCAATCTATCCAGATCCCTCTGCAAGGCCTCTTGTCCCTTGAGAGAGTCAACAGCACCTCCCAGTTTGGTATCATCAGCAAACTTGCTAATGGTGCATTCAACTCCTGCATCGAGATCATTGATAAATATATTGAACAGAACTGGCCCTAGAGTTGAACCCTGAGGAACACCGCTGGTGACCGGTCGCCAGCCAGATGTAGCCCCATTCACTACAACCCTTTGAGCCCTGCTGTTCAGCCAGTTCTTCACCCAGCGCACCATGTACCTGTTCATCCCACAGTTGGACAACTTGTCCAAAGGGATGCTGTGAGGGACAGTATCAGAGGTTGGAAGGGACCACTGGGGATTGTCTCATTCAGCCCCCCTGCTCAAAGCAGGGGCAGCTAGAGTGGGTTGCCCAGGATATTGTCCAGTTGGGTTTTGAATATCTCGAAGGATGCAGACTTCACCATCTGTTCCAGTGTTCAATGACCCTCATGGTGTATTTAAAAAAAAAAAGAAGTTTGGAATTTCCTGTTTCAGTTTGTGCCCATTGCCTCTTGTCCTGTAACTGGGCACCGCTGAGAAGAGTCTGGCTCTGTCGTCTTTACACCCTCCCATCAGCTATTTATATATATTGATAAGATCCCCCCTAATCCTTCTCCAGGATGAACAGTCCCAGCTCTCTCATCCCCTCCTTGCATGAGAGATGCTCCAATCTCTTAATCGACTTCATGGCCCTTTGCTTGACTGGCTCCAGTATGTCCATGTCTCTCTTGTACTGGGGAGCCCAGAACTGGACACAGGACTCTGGGTGTGGCCTCACCAGTGCTGAGTAGAGGGGAAGGATCAGCTCCCTCAACCTGCTGGTGACACTCTTCCTAATGCATCCCAGGATGCTGTTGGCTGCCTTTGCTGTGCGGGCGCATTGCTAGCTCATGTTCAACTTGGTGTCCATCAGGACCCCCAGGTCTTTTTCTGCCAAGCTGCTTTCCAGCTGGGTGGCCCCAAGTATGTATCGGTGTCTGGGGTTGTTTCTCCCCAGGTGCAGGACTTGGCATTTCCCTTTGCTGAACTTCATGAGGTTCCTCTCAGCCTATTTCTCCAGTTTGTCAAGGTCCCTCTGGATGGCAGCACAACCCTCTGCAGTATCAGCCACTTCTCCCAGTTTTGTATCATCTGTTTCTAAAGATAATATCAGTTCATTTTGCACAGCGGTAAGAGTAATGACATCAAGAAACTGACACTGTATGGAAAAGGCTATGCAGCTGCAGTTAGATTAGATATAGAACTGGAGAAGTGCAGTTCATGCCTTCCTGAATAATGCATGATGGGCCAGCATGGATTTTTTGGCACCTACACATCAGAGAGAATGGCATAGAGGGATTCCTTTTAGAAAAGACCATGGTTCTCCTAGGTATATACTCTCATCCCTCTGGAAGGGCAGGGCCCTTTATCTTCAGAGTAGTCTCCTAGGGAAGAATGATGGGCAAGAGCTATCTCCACCCGGAAATTGTATGTTATGAATGCTCTTAGCTGAGTATGGGAACGAGGCATTTAAAGGTACAAATAGAAGATGTATGCAGTGCGCAAATCATAGGTCTTGAGATATACTGCTGCAAAAAATTGGTAAACAGCATCACTCTTCTAAAACGAGCAGATTTTAGTATTAGAAGACATTCTAACCAACTGGGTTGAGCAGGATAGGTTTGATGCAACACAGTGCTATTGTCTTTCCTATTATGAGTTTTGTTATTAAATCCCATTGTAAAGGGCAGTGAAGGACTCTCAGGTGAAGTGGATCACATTGTTAGACTGAAGCAATGCAATTAAGATGGAGAATTTTTGGATGTACTGGGCTAAAAGAGAAATATATGTAGGTCTTCAAGGAGGAGAAAAAAAAAAAGGTTGCAGGTGTTTATTATTATTAAGACTCCTGGAAAAAAGCACTTTACAAGTCAGTAGCAAAGTTTTCTATGGTAATAATAGAAAGACTGACATTAATTTATTGTTTGTATCTTGACAAAGTTTTAGTTAGGCTTCTAAAGCAGTTCTGTTAACTCTTAAAGAAGCAGTATTGGACATTTGCTTTAGACATTAGTTTACAGTGTTTTCAAGTAGCTGCATAAATTGTCTGTCCTCCATGATTTATCAAATATTTCTTGCTATTGGTATAAAAGCTACTTGCGGGCTGTAGTGTATGTTGTATATTGTACCTCTGTGCTTTCATTTTGCTGAGGAAGACAAAGAGCAGTTTTCTTCAAAGACAAAACTTGGACATACAAGCATTTTTGGGAATAACTAATTGCATGTCTTGTAGCACACTGTAGATTGTATGATGTTTGGATTTGGGGGTGGGTGGGGGTTGGTCAGGCTGCAGTAGTTCTTTCGGAAACTTTTGTAGCAAACATGGAAAGACAGTTCCTAGAAGGCAGCTATATGATCTTTCTGATAGGTCAATAAGAATAATATTCTGTAGACAAGACTAGCTTAGGATTTTTGTTGTGCTACTGGAACAACCATTAACACATTTTAAGCAGTGCTGAATTTCTATATGTCAGCAATTAGATTAGTTTATGTAAAAGCTTTTTTTATTATTATTTTGACATATGAATATGAGAGCTTTCAGGCTTTTCAGAGAATTCTTTGTGGATACATTTAGCATTGAAGGATCATATGCTTTATTTTTTTTTGTCTTTGCTTACTGCTTAAAGCTCAGTCTTCCAATATCTGTATATGATGTCATTGTTAGGTTGACAGTATTTCACACCTTTTATGTTTAACCGTAATATAAACAGTATTATGTATCTAATGGGAATAGGAATGCAATGGGAATGCCTTCCCAAGGGAATAGGAAATGCTACTTGTGCAGTTGAGTCAGCACACTACTGTAACATTTTATGTCACATGGTAAGTTAGGAAGTATATAACTCTCTCAAAGTACTTGTGAGAGTGCCAGGGATCTTATGGGTGATAGATGATTCATCATTTTCATAGTGCAAGTATATTCCCATATTCTAGGTGCCATTTCACAAAATCACCTTTTCTGTATGTCTTTTTTTGCCCCACAGTTGTGAATTAAAAAAAAAAAAAAAATAGAAGCAAGGGCTACTGTTTACCTAAGATGCATCTGTATAAAGAATTGCTTTCTAACTCTTTGGTAGCCTCTATTAGTTGAATGTAATTCTGGAATTTCTTTTTAGTAAACATACAAGATAGGCCTTTTCAAGAAATGAGGAAAAGGAGGAGGGGGGATTTTTTTGTTGTTGTGTGTTTGTGAAGAAAAAACAGCAGAAATTAGATTTCATAGCATATTTGATAGAGTTCAAGATTTAAGCTGGGGTGGGAATGCAGCCAAGAATTTGCTTCTGGGTTATTGCTGCTGCCATCTCAAAGCAGAAATATAGTCATATTACAGTGTTATAACACTAGCTGGCTTAGAGAAGGGATGTAATAATTGCTTATGAAGCTAGAAGGATAGTATTTGACTGTTTTACTATTAGTGACAAACTGTACTGATCTGGCAAAGCAAGGACCAAGATTTCTATGTTGAAGGAGACTTTGTAGAATTTCAGGGTTGCTGGGCTAAAAAAACCAACAGTTTGCATAACTGAATACTAAAGCTTCCTCTGAGGGTTCACCCTGTGACATCTGCACTGCCACATCTCCTAAAGATCTGGTTTTGAAATACTTGCTGGGTCAAAGCTTTACACTCTTTTACATGCTGTATTTTTGTATCATATTTGCACTAAAGTACTTACTACTCTTGACTTTAGATACCTAGCTATAACTCTTTAATATTAGCAGCATTCCATGAGTCTCCTATTAGTATGATAGCATTTCTCATAGCAGCTTACCAAGGTATTTGCTGGTGGATCACATAGAGATAGAAAATTCATGATACCGGTTTTCTGTGCTGTTCGCTTTATTTTTCTAATATGACTTTCCCAAGTATATGATATCTGATGGAGGTTTTATAGTTAGAACAGAGAAGAACATTCTTTATGATAGTGAATTAGTGGGGGAAATAGTCTGAAAGATGGTTTCTCCATTAAGATTTAGTTAAGGTTTTGGTACCGGGGGGGGCTGCAGGGGTGGTCTCTGTGGGAAGAGGTATGGGGCTGCCCTGTGCTGGACACAGATGGTTCCAGCCAGCTTGTTGATGGACCCACAGCAGGCTGAAGCTGAGCCAGTCAGCGAAGTTGGTGGCGCCTCTGTGAAAACATTTAAGAAAGGACAAAAATGCCAGATGATGAGCAGAGGAGTGAGGGGAAAAAAAAGTGAGAAACAGTGGTATGAACACCAAGGTCAGAGAATAAGGAGCAGGAGGAGGTTCTCCAGGCACCAGAGCAGATATTCCCCTGCAGCCTGTGGAAGAGACCATGCCGGAGCAGATATCCACACTGGGGCCTGTGGAGGACCCCACGCCAGAGCAGGTAGATATTTCCTGAAGGAACTGAGGCCTGTGGAAAACCCACGCTAGAGCAGATTTTTCCTGACAGGAACTGCAGCTTGCGGAGAGGACCTATGCTGGAGCAGGGGAAAAGTGTGAGGAGGAAGGAGCGGCGGAGAGGAACTGTTATGGTGTGCTGGTTTTGGCTGGGATAGAGTTAATTTTCTTCATAGTAGCTTGTATGGGGCTATGTTTTGGATTTGTGACCAAAACAGTGTTGATAACACACCCATGTTTTAGTTACTGCTGAGCAGTGCCTACACAGAGTCAAGGCCTTTTCTGCTTCGCACACCACCCCACCAGCGAGTAGGCTGGGGGTGCACAAGAAGTTGGGAGGGGACACAGCCAGGACAGCTGACCCAAACTGACCAAAAGGATATTCCATACCATATGATATCATGCTCAGCATATAAAACTGGGGGAAGAAGAAGGAAGTAGGGGATGTTTGGAGTGATGGTGTTTGTCTTCCCAAGTAACCGTTACGCATGATGGAGCCCTGCTTTCCCGGAGATGGCTGAATGCCTGCCTGCTGATGGGAAGTAGTGAATGAATTCCTTGTTCTGCTTTGCTTGCGTGCGTGGCTTTTGCTTTCCCTATTAAACTGTCTTTATCTCAACCCACTAGTTTTCTCACTTTTACTCTTCCGATTCTCTCCCCCATCCCACCAGGGGGGGGAGCGAGCGAGCGGCTGTGTGGTGCTTAGTTGCCGGCTGGGGCTAAACCACGACATATGGACTGACCTAAATCCCCCGTTTCCCATCCCCCCTGCATTGCTCGGGGTGTGGGGAAATAGAGGAGTCAGGAATGAAGGAGTGAAATTGAGCCTGGGAAAAAGGGGTGGAGAGAAGGTGTTGTTTTAATTTGTCTTTGTTTCTCACTATCCAAATCTTTTTTAATTGGCAAAAATTAAAGGAATTTTCCTCAAGTCAAGTCTGTTTTGCCCGTGACAGTAATTGGTAAGTGATCTTCCTGTCTTTATCTCGACCCATGAGCTTTTCCATCTTATTTTCTCCCCCTGTTCTGTTGAGGAGGGGGAGTGAGAGAGCGGCTGGGTGGGTGTGTGGCAGCTGGCCGAGGTCAACCCACCACAGTTGTCCACCACTGAGGGCAGCTATTAATTTTTCAATGTGCTTAATTTAATAGATTATTGACAAAGAAAAAAAGTTTTCTGTGACGATTTAGCTGTTTAGATAAGACTCAACATCCCAATAGACTGTGTGTGATCACTGCAATGAAAAGAAGGGCTATAACACTTCAGAAAGTGTTTGTCATGCTTTGGTGTTTTCCTCATTTCTTATTCCCACTGCCAAACCAGAGATATTTCTACATCGGTCACTCAAATTATGTAATTTTATTTTCTTACCATGTCTAGTCTCTATCTCCTGATTCCTCTTCACCCTGGGGTGCTGAACCAAGTAGGCAACATCATCAGGATGTCTGCAGTACAGCAGAGACCTCCACTAATAAAGAGGTAGTGCAATCTTTTTGAAAGCCACTGTCTTGTCTGTATTGCTTATGCCTTTCTATTTTCTTTACCTCTTTGTACATGTGTAATCTCCTCTCTTGTACCAAAACAGCAACAAAAAGAAAAAACTGATTTGACATTTTTCCTTTGTGCTTGCCTCCCTGTCTGATTGAATGCATAACATACTGTATCTAAGACCATTTGCGATGACATTCCTTACTCTGTGTTTGGTCGCAACAACACTTGTTTAACAGGCTAGAGGGTATTCATTTATTGAGGAACAGCTGCCAACGTCACCTCTATATTCAGGGCAAGAGGAGCTAGTCCTCTTCCTTATCTCTGCAGAATATCTTGCCATAAAGAAAATAACATTTCTCAGCCAGGTGAATAGGCCCTTCCAATGTAGTAATTTAATTCTGCCTACTATCTTATTGATGGGCAAACTGACCCATAGGAACAAGTAAGTGATTTCTCAATAGTCTGCCAATGATTCACAGGCAGAACTGGAACTAGAATCTAGGAGTCCTGACTCTGGGCTCCTTGAAAGCAAGCTATACACTTCATTTTTTTGTCAAGGCCTGTACCTGGCAGGTTTCCACACTGCAGTAGTTCCACTGAGATGAGATGAGAAATGCTTCTTATCTCACTGATATGAGAATTTTTTTTTCCAGTCTTCAATGTTAGATTTGTTAACAGAGATCTGTAAGCAAGTAGACACAGTTGCTGATAGATAACTTGTGCTTAGCTATCAGCTAACAGCATGATATCTTCTACAAATGAATAAACCAATCTACTGTAACCAGAAATATTGGTTGAAATTTAAACAAGACTTAGTCCATTCTTTTTTTTTTTTCTTCTTTATCATCTAGGGGGGAAAAAAGCTTGTAGCCTGTGTATATATATTAATTTAAACCTATGCTTGCATTTAGAAGGGGATGGAAGCTTTCAGAAGACACAGGAATTTTGTCCTTAATTTATCCTGCACCAAAGCCTTCAACAGTATTGGATTGTGTCATTATGATTTCATCTACAATATTCTTTAGCTTGCTAAAGCCTCTGGCTTTATTCAGTTTACAGATGTAGTTGCTTTGTGACAACTCTAAAGGCTGACAGTTGTTAGATATCATTAATCTTACTCAAAGAAAAAAACCAAACAAGATGCTACCCATTTTAGTTTTCAATATGTGATCACATATAGTGTTAGAAGTAATAAACTTTCAGAGTAATTTCAGTCAGATGTGTTGTGGGGTGCTGGGTTTTTTTCCATGCAAATAAGCAACACTGCATGGTTTAGTACCTCCCTTACAAAAATAATAATGACAAAGCCTCATCATTTTTGGGAAACACTTTTAGGTCTTAAAACCTTTATTTAAAATGTAAATTTTAGTGTTCAGTTGATGGACAAAAACAGTAATTCAACATTAATGACCAATTTTTTTATTACTCATGGATATATAATTAAAAATTGATTCCCCTTTTTCAATAACATTATCTGATACCTTGTTATTACTTTAGTTTTATCGGTGTTTCTTGACATGGATAATGAATGAAAAAAAATTGTCTGTGTAGAGCCTTTGTAATAAAAACATTAATTTGATGTTAGTTTACACAGCTTTATCCTGAAATGAAGTTTTATTGGCTAGTCAGATTACTGAATATCTGTCAAACCTGTAATTATATACATAAAATTTGGTTAGGTCTTGAGTCTTTTAAAAAAAATTATATGCTTTGAAAAGGATACTTATGTGGATAAGATGCCTCTGATTTTTTGTAAGTATACAGTTGTTTTGTTCTCTAGGCCTGTCAGAATCCAGCTAATTGAATCTCTGCTTGCATCACAGTAGCAGCAATTGCATGCAATTATTGAAATGGGTATAGGTGGTGCAGTAAAAATAAAGTAATCACAACAGATTGAATAGCCAAAGAACAGCCACTCCTGATTTGAAAATAAATGCTTGTGTCCTCTCAGCACTTGATTTCCCTTAAGCATTTTGACAGCAGGCGGTCATTACTTAGTCACAAATTTCTCTCTGCTAATATTGTCTCTGAGAAGAATCATAGAATCATTTAGGTTGGAAAAGACCTTTAAGATCATTGAGTCCAACCGTAAACCTAACACTGCCAAATCCACCACAAGAGCTTTCATGGTTTTGCTGGACAACTCAGCAACTCTCTTTCATGAGGAAAAGCCAAGTATTTTAAGGTTCTCTAGGCTCTGTTTTCTATTTCATGCGCCTTTTGTTTTTCTGCCACTAATTATTTTACAGTGAGGACAGTGTAGTAGGATGAAAAATATTACTTATTCCTCACATCCTTGTAACAATAAATGGAAAAGACTCTCTGGATTAGTCATTTACCTGTCACATAAGTGTGCACTTCCCAAGTGATTGATTTGTCACAAGTGTACAGAACCTGTTAAACTGCCTATCATAAAGGAAAACAACTTGGTATATATGTGAATATGTAAATGCAACTGAACCTCTTCTGAGACACTGGACTTTATCCTGATCATACATGGATCTTGTTTTGAGAGAGAGATATATATATAGGAGTTGCTCCAAATTTAATGCATTGTAGAATAAGGTTCAGGTTTGTCAACATCTTGTAATGCTTGGCATATCCAAAACTTTTATTTCAAAAAGGTTTAATAGCAGCATATGCTTTAGTATACCTACTACCATGTTTTTTTATACAAAGTTGTCTTTAGTAAATTCTCCCATATCTATATATTGTTGAATATAACAAAATGGTGAGTCTCCCTGAAGTTATCATTTCTAGATGTTTATATTGTTACCACAGTCTCTTTCATAGAAAATTACAATTGGAAATGAGGTATTATTTTAGTCTGTGTGTCTACAAATGTAGGACGGACATTTTTTTTTTTCTACTAGCCCACCTTTCATGAAAGTGAGACTTTACTTCATTCTTTACTTGGTTAAACAAACAAGGAATAAATGCCTTGCAGTTTTCATTGTCTAAATCACACACGTTTATATGTACTTTTGTGCTTGTTACAGCATAAACATAATCAGTGTAGGACTGTTATTAAATGCATTTACTCCAGCAGATATAGGTGGCTACATAGCCTGTCAAGAACAATCCTAATAAGTAATTAAATTTGGTTCATAATTAACAGAGCAGGTCAATGCTTTTTGTCATGAATAATAATAGTATTGGTCCATTTTAAATATCTCCATATGTATTTATTTGGAAAATGTCTTTGAGAGATTATGTATTTTCCTGTATTTCTGTTTGTTAAAGAGAGCACAGCACTAATTAGTAGTCAGGAAGCATGTTGCCAAACGCCAAGAGCTAATTCAAAATAATGTAGTGTGTTGCCTGCTTGATGAACATGTTAATAGAATATACCATATTTAGGGATAATAACCCTCTAATAATTGGTCAGACTTTTAATTTAAAAGTAAATATTTTCCTAATAAACTCTCACCATCTTTTGCTAAAAACTATTACTGTGATTTCATTTTTATGGAGGAATTTTTAATAATGTGTGTTTAAGCATACCTTGTTCTGTTTGAAAGCCTATTTTTCTTGATTACAGTCCAGAAAAAGCTTGGCTTCATTCCCAACATATGTTGAAGGTAAGATATATTTCATAACTTAATTTTTTTTTCATTATATGAAGAACTCCAATGTTTTTAATGTATAGAACTTTATTTTTATGTGCAGAACATAAAACTTGCTAAGGTTGGATGAACTGATTTAGATTAAACTGTGTCCAACCTGGAACTTGAAATAAACCCTAGTATGCTTTTTTGGAAGTTGAGTAAAATCTCTCTCTTATTTTGTAACATTTTATTGATGGCTCCTGCCACCTTTCTACTGGGTTGTTATCGATATAATTTAAATCACTGATTAAACAAAACCACCGTGGAAATAATGTATGTGAATGTGTGTGTAGAGAGTAATTTGGTGTCTGATAAGGAATCTGTTAGACAAAATAGTCAAAATCTCCACAAAACTGAGATTTAATTGGCAGGCAAGTAGGAGGAAACTTACACTGATTTTGAGGTACTTATCCTCTGATTAAATAACCTTTATGCTTTATAGAATGGCAAGCAAAAAAAAAAGCTGATGTCTCATTTAATTTGGAATGTCTTCAAATTCCTTGATTGCTTTACAGTGTACTGTCTTTAGACTGTAAATTTTGGCATTGGTTTAGTCTTTAAAAGTATATGTTGTATATTTTAGAACCTGTGACCAGATGAACTGGTGTAAATTACATAGATTGCTTTGAAACTATCTGAGGTTTGGAAATTCAAACCGATGAAGGATCTGTCTCTGGTAGACAGCCCTCTCTCTGTCACGGACCATCTTAAAGTGTGTCCCTGCCCCCCAACAAATAAAAAAATCTCTTAGCATTCTTTGAGATATTGGTCCAGTGGGCAGTTGCTTCAAACATTGAACACACTATTTTTATGCAGGTAATTGATAGTCTGAGAAAAACTTTCACCTGCACTACACTTTTATTCAACAGATAATTTCATACTCTAACATAATGTACGGAGAGGGGCTTGTGAAGAACAATGCTGCTGTTCTGCAAGTGTGTTCACATCTCATAAAAATAAAACATGTTCCTCTCTCCTTTTGAATATGCTTCCTGTCTTATCTGTACCTCTTTCACCCTATGTTTAAGATTTTGTGTTTTGATCAAAAACTATGCTATAAAAGGTTTGGTAATGGAAGTGGTGATAAGGCCTTTATGCACAGAGTAACAAATATTGGCAATTAAAATACTGTATAGTTTCAGGGCTTGAGCAATAATATGCCAATATGTAGCACTTCTAGATGCTATGTGGTTGGTTGGAAGCAGTTGGTAAGATGCTGATGCTGTCAGGCCTGGAACAGGCACCAACATAGTGATATCAAGATGTTTGCTCTATCCCATCTGGGTGTTCCCCTGATAGCCAGGGAAAGCACCCCAACCCCCCCAGTCGTCCTGATCATGGAAGCAGATTTGACATGGGGCCCCTCACCCACACCTTGAGTCTTTCCAGATGTGGGTCTCCTACTTGCCAGCTAGTCCAGGTTGATGTTTGCTAGCAAATTGCACACACACACACACAGAGTATTAAAATTCATTAGGGAAATATAAACACACCCTGATTCCTCCAGTTGCTGGCACATAGACCTATGGGCCCTGTGACTTGTGGCCCCTTCTCCAGTTGCTGGCACTTAGACCTTGAAGCGCTCACATAGGATAGAGGGTGAGAGCACACAGAAAAATGAATTAAGAAAAAGGATTTAATAAGACAGGACAGACTACAGTGATCAGGCACAAGGCTCAGTCAAACATGTACTGACTGGCAGCCTGCTTACATGCGACCGGCCTCTTCTATCCCCCCCTTTTCTCCATTTTCCCATGCTTGTACTTCCCCCCTCATCTACCTTGATCCCTCCCATTCTCCACCCTGGTCTCCTCCCAAATAAACAACCCACCTCCAATTACTTTTTCCCCATTGGTCCGTTTTGCTACATCCATACCCAAATTTGGTATTTCTGATACCAGTCCCTAGACACTCTCAGCCTTATATGCTACAGTTACCCAGGCACTGCTGGCCTTGCAAGGTTCCACTCCCCCAAAGGCCCCCAATGCTCCGTCAGGTGTCTGTGAAGTCTCACGTAGCTCCCCCTTAACCACCAGTGCAATCCAGCCATCCCTCATGGCGTTGCCTGTAACTTTTGGCAGCTTCTCACTCCTGTTACCTGTCACGTCCAGCAATTTCTCATGTCACGGCCAGTAGTTTTCCACATCCTGTTCAATTAGCTGAACCTTGGGCCACAGCCTAATCAGTGGCCCAATCATTTGCCTGCAGCCCTAACAATATAAATTCCATTCCTTTGGGTTTCATTCTTGAAAGTGACTAGTGACCATAATTACTTTCATTTTTTGGGTGTCCATTTATGTAGTATCTGAACAGATTGAGCACACTCAAGGTACCTCAAAACCAGTAGTCATAAACTTTCATCTATAAAGAAGCCATAAATTGGGAAAGCTTCATGATAGTTTGTGTATGTACTCATATCTGTGTGTATATTATGAGTGTGATTAAGATTTAGCTCTAGCTACTAATTTTTTTATTAACTTAATAATTACATATTCTTTTGGGAGTAAAGTTCTCAGTCCTTGTTAATGTCATCTTTGGTGAATTAGAAAAAATTTGGCATTTTTGTGTTATGTTCAACTTCAGGCTTTAGCACCTATTACATCTTAGGCTAACTCTTGAGTTGACTAAAAACTCTGTTCTGAAAGGATCAGGTTTTGTTCCTAGCAAAACAGAGAGCAAAAACAGTTTATACTTCTTGATAAAATATAGACAATTTTACCAATTCTCTCAAATTCTCTCAAACGATGATTATCTGTACATTTTCACTGGCCTTGAACATAGATTTTTTTTTTCTTACTTGTAGCAAAACAAGAAGCTTCTTGCATAAACCTTCCTTTTTCTCAGATCATGAGAATTTTAACATATAGAGAGAAAAGCCCTGTCTTCTGCAGATATAATCCCCAAACACCTGAAAACCTGTATATTATACATGTTTCTCTGTACTGACTTGTGAGGTGATAAATACCTCATTGACTTTTAACTTTACACAGAAGCTGATGAGAGCTGAAGTCGTTAAGTATCTTGCAGGACTAAGACAGTAGCTTTTCCCAAACGCAAGAGCCCTTGCTCTGTATATTTACCATCAAAATCTTTTTGTTTAACACCTCCCCCACCCCGCCCCAACACAATACCCTTGTTAGGAACGAGTGTGATTTTGATAATATTGATCTCCTCTATTATGGGGGGGTGTGTGTGTATGTATCATAATTGTAAAGCACTCTTGAGGAGATTCCACTACCTGTTCAAAGTGCTGAGAGAACAATTTAAGTATTCTTGTTTCTATGTAAGAACAAAACTAAAGAGGTTATTTTGCTCTAGAGTGAACCCTGCCTTATAGGAGAATGATCTATTGTGAGAAATTGAATTAGCAATTAGTTTCTGCTGGAGAGATGTTGAGAAGACATGCTTGGTGTTTTGTATGCCTTGATTAAAAGTATTGGTTGTCATGCCATCATGCTAAAGTGAAATAGTTCAGAGGAGCATTTACAGCTCTTAGGTACAGGCTCAAGTAGTCAGAATATTATTTTTTTAACCATGGTTTAATGTGATTTTTCCCCCCTGTATTTGTAGTTCCTGGACCTTGTGATCCTGAAGACTTGATTGATGGAATAATTTTTGCTGCCAATTACCTCGGCTCCACTCAACTCCTTTCTGACAAAACTCCCTCCAAGAATGTGAGAATGATGCAGGCACAAGAGGCTGTCAGCAGAATCAAGGTGAGGGATGACTCTTGCTGTTTCTCAAGTTGGTGTTTTAAAGCTGCAGATGTGAACTTCTTGTATGCTTAAGTCTTCTCATGTTGGGTTATCTGTGGTTTCAGAAACATTAAGTGACTAATCTTTCTTTTTGCAAGATAAACCACTTATTTAATGCTGCTTTTGGAACAAGGGTGAAAGGAAAAAAAGTTCCAGATAATTCTAATTTGTACAGTACAACTTTTGCTCTATTCTGTTAGCCAAAAATCTATAATTGTCAGGGCAGGCCCAAAATGAGAGACAAAGACATACGATTCAAAGGCTCTAGGCAAGTAATAGCTCAAAGAGGCTGAGCTCTGCCTGCTAGCCAGTTTTATTAGCTCTCCTGATAACAAACCAAGGGCAGATGTAGACATACTATTTACAGAACTATCTCCTTTGAACAGATACAAGCATAAACCTGACACCATCCCCCCCCTTACCAAGGGTGTGCCCCCACACCCTCCAGTGGACCTGGCTTAGCAGGATAATGGACACGAAAAGCCTGAACCTTAACTGGGGTATGCACCTCTGACGCAGGCTCCCCAGGAATGGTCCTCCGGGCCATACCCTGCCCAATCAATCAAATACTGCAGGGTACCCCAGGATATCCTGGAATCCAAAATAGCCCAGACACGATATTCTCTCTGGCTCTGGACTGTAATTGTAGGCAGAGGTCAAGGTTGCCGCTAGAAGGGATCTGGGTGAATGGGTTTTAACAGGGAGATGTGAACAACAGGGTGAATCTTGAGAGCACGTGGAAGCTGCGGACAAAACGTGACCAGACTAACCTGGACCACGATTTTATATAGGCCAAGATAACGGTAGTCTAAATTAGAAAAAAGCCACACACAATGAACATGTTCACCAGACAACCGAACATAGTCCCCAACCGCAAAGTCTGGTGCTGGTCACCAACGTTTATCTGCATAGTCTTTGTAAGCAGCCTTTGCTTTTTCCAGCTGCTCTTGAAGAAGCAAATGTATATGCCACAACCGCTCAAGGGAGACCGCTCAAGGGAGTCCTCAGGAGTGTAAAAGTCAGTTCTTCGCCGGCTGAGGAGGGAGACAAGGATGCTTAGCATAGAATTACCAAGGGAATTTGTTCTCTTATTTTAGCTATGCGCACAGGGGTGCCCCAGCCTAATGCATGGAGGATCCTGATACAGAGGAAAGCAGGGTTTATATATATTACAAAAGTTGTGTAGACCAATTGAATTACTCATGTTAAGGGGTGGGCTAATCAGTTACTATTGCTCACGTAATCAGTATGTAATTGTCCCATGCAGGATCAGTACATGCTTGTCCCATGCAGGTGGTGTGGATGTATGTATTAGTGGTGTGTTAATCTTCATTGTTCGAAACCAATGTCCTGTGCAGGTGTGTGTGTGGGGGGGGTTATACTGGATTCTGGTCAATTGCGGTTCTGGCTGTGGTTATATGCCTGGTTTTTTTTGAAAGGTAAATCTTCTATTGTTTTATCATGGGTATGGGGTGTTCTCAGCCAGTGAGAGCCAGCTTAGGTTGGGTCTTCAGGTCACATCGACCCTGAGGTAAAAGCTCATAGTCTCAGGTAGTGTTCGTACTTCTAAGGAAGTCGTACTGCAGTTAGCATCTTGCCTTTCACAGGGGAAACCCCCTGGACAGCCTCTGGAGTAGCAGGGTGGTCATGGGGATGAAAACCATACTGCATATAAAAAGGGGTCTTCTGCGTGGAAGAGTGGACACTGCTGTTATAGGCAAATTCTGCCAATGGTAACACAGAGACCCAGTCATCCTGATGGTAATTAATATAATAATGGAGATACTGCTGCAGGATCTGGTTCACCCACTCTGTCTGACCATTAGACTGTGGGTGATACAGGTAGGACAGACAGAGTTGCACCCCCAGCAGGCCCATAAGCCACCTCCAGAACTGGGCAGTGAACTGGGCCCCTTGATCCATCACCATGCTATCCGGCAGGCCATGGCAGCAAAACACATGCTGCTAAAACAAACACACAGTCTGAGGGGCTGTGGGCAGCTTCTTTAGTAGAACAAAAATAGCAGCCTTCGTAAACAAGTCTACCACCACAAGCACCTCTGTCTGCCCCTGAGACACAGGCAAGTTCACAATAAAATCCATTGAAATAATTCGCCATGGCCACTCAGGAGTTGGTAAGGGATGTAGTAGACCCTGCAGCCTCTGTGTCGGTTTCTTGGCCTGGGCATTGACATTGCAAGCAAGAACATAGCTCGTGACATCTGCATGCACAATAGGCCACCAGTACATCTGCGTGACTTGATGCAGAGTCTTCCGATGACCACCATGCCCTGCTGTCAGCATGTGATGACAGTGCTGAAGGAACTGTGTGTGCAGTGGACCAGCAGGGATATACGGCCGCTCATCATGATACAGACAACCATCCTTCTCCTGCAGATTCTGTGAAGTATCCCCTGCCTGAAACTGCATGACCAAAGAATCACCACCCATTGCACAGAACTTAAAAAGGCATGGGCCAGCACGGATGCAAAAAAATTTTGCAGAAAGAAAAAATTACAGGGGGGTGGATCTGCCTCAGCAGCTCCTGCTGGGGCTTCCTGACATGACAGGGTATCCACCCTACCATTCTGTTTGCCCAGTCTGTAGGTGATATTAAATGGAAACTGAGAGAAAAGTTGCCCAACAAGTCAACTGGGGAGAGAGGCACTTCAGGTTCCTAAAACATTCCAGATTTCAGTAGTCAGTCAGTACCAAAGCGGGCTCGGCAGGACCCATGAGAAGGTGCCTCCACTCAGCAAACACCTCATGGATGGCCAACAACTCTCCCAGATATCATAATTCCTCTCTGCAGCAGTCAACTGGTAGAAGAAATAAGCACAAGGATGAAGCTGTCCATCCAATGGACCACGCTGAGAAAGTACCACCCCAATGGCATGGGCGGAAGCATCCACCTCCAATACAAAAAGACAACTGGTATCTGGGTGGGCCAAAACCTAGGCTGTCGTAAATGCCTGCTTCAAGTCATCAAAGGCCCCCTGAACCTCAGGCGTCCACTAAAAAGGGACACACTTACGAGTCAGTGCTGTGAGCGGAGCAACCTTTTGAGCAAAATTCCGAATAAAACACTGATAAAAATTGGCAAAGCTCAAAAAGCGCTGCATGTCACACACCATTGAGGGAGCCTGCCAATGAAGAACAGTGTCAATCTTCATGTCCATGCTCACGTCTCAGGGCCCATCAAGTACCCTGAGACATCCATACACTGTTGGAAGAAGGCATGCTTCTCCAGCTTGGCATAAAGGCGATGGTGGTAAAGAACCTCCCAAACATGAACAACATGTTCCTCCCATGTGGTCAAGTAAACTAAAATGTCATCCAGATATGCAATGACATAACTGTCCAACAAATCACAGAAGACATCATTCACAAAGCGCTGAAAGGTAGCTTGGGCACTACACAGGCCAACAGGCATCACACGGTACTCAAAGTGGCCGTACTTGCAAACAAAGGCAGTTTTCCACTCATCGCCCTGACGAACACAAATAAGATTATAAGCCCCTCTCAGATCCAGTTTAGTAAACCAACACGCCCACTGCAAACACTCCAGTTGCAAAACAGTTCAGGAATGAGGGGCAAGGGCTACCAGTTCTTGATGGTAATATTATTCAATCCCCAGTAGTCCACACATGGCCTCAAGTCTCCATCCTTTTCCATACAGCTATGGCATCATACAATTCAAATCATGGGTTATTTTCCCCCAAGGTTAAATCTCCTTCAGGTACACATTGGATTTCCCCATCCTTCCGCATTACCTACCAAGTGCACTTGGGTCCCTGAGCAAAAGGAGTAACCCATGCTGTCTTTCCCAGCTAGTTCCTTATGTGCAGTATGGGGACCTTATCTCCTTCCGCAGTAGGTAGGGGTTTCGTTTGCACAGGGCCAGGTCACTTAGCAGATCCTCTAGTGTTAACCAGCCACGTGGCTTCTGCTAAATTTGCATCCCAGTGCTTGAATGTCCCAGCACCCAAGGCTCTCAGTATAGGTTTTAACAGTCCATTGTATCGTTCAATTTTCCTGGAGGCTGGTGCGTGATAGGGGATGTGGTACACCCAATCAATACCATGTTCCTTGGCCCAGATGTCTATGAGGTTGTTTAGGAAAATGAGTCCTGTTGTCTGACTCAATTCTTTCTGGGGTGCTGTGCTGCCACAGACCATGCTTTTCAAGGCTCAAGATGGTGTTTTGGGTGGTGGTATGAGTTACAACAATTTCAAGGTATGTCCATTACAATTTCCACCCCATCCCCAGTAGTCCACACATGGCCTCAAGTCTCCATCCTTCTTCTTTACAAAAAATACAGGGGCACCAAGGGGTGAAGTGGAGTATTGAATAAAACCCTGGGCTAAGCCATCCTCACTATAAGCCTTCAAGGCTACCACCTCTGGCCGTGACAGAGGATAAATAAGACCCAAGGGGAGAGGAGCATCTGGTAACAGTGCGACAGAACAATCATACACCCGATGGGGGGGGTGGAGGGTAAGGTCGCTACTTGCTTTTGCTCAGAGACGTCTAAAAACCCCTAAATTCTGGCGGCAGCGCCCTCAACAGGCCAGCAGATGGCTCAGGGGAGTTGACACTGCTGGCACGGGACACCCTGCAGGCACTAGCGCCTGCCTGGAACCCCTGGCCAACTACCACCGTGTTGTGGTTCAACCCGGCAGGCAGCTGAACACTACACAGCCTTTGCTCACTCATTCCTCCCCACCACCCCCAGTGGGATGGGGGAGAGAATCAGGGAAAAAAAAAGTAAAATTCATGGGTTGAGATAAAGACAGTTCAATAGGACAGAAAAGGAAGGGAAAATAATAATAATGATAATGATAATGATAAAAGAATATACAAAGCAAGTGATGCACAATGCAATTGCTCACCACCCGCTGACCGATGCCCAGCCACTTCCCGAGCAGTGGTCACCCCTCCCCCGGCCAACTCCCCCCAGTTTATATACTGAGCATGACGTCACATGGTATGGAATATCCCTTTGGCCAGTTTGGGTCAGCTGTCCTGGCTGTGCCCCCTCCCAGCTTCTCGCTGGCAGGGCATGAGAAGCTGAAAAGTCCTTGACTAGTGTAAGCACTACTTAGCAACAACTAAAACATCAGTGTGTTATCAACATTCTCATCCTAAATCCAAAACACAGCACTGTACCAGCTACTAGGAAGAAAATTAACTCTATCCCAGCCGAAAACCAGGACAGTATCCACCCCTTATTCTATACCATCTGCGTCATGCCCAGGTCCCACACTTTCCAATACATTCCAATTAATCACCACCACCTTTCCTGTCTTTTGGTATATACACACAGATATCATTCCCTTAGTCTATGGGCCATCCCTATAAAATTTTCATTGAGTTCATTTCGTCCATGACTTTGGGCTCCATCTGTCATAACAGTCCTTCAGGGCAGGAGAGATGGTGTGTGGTGTTGGATTTTTTGCATGCTGAAGCCAGTTTTGGCCCTATCACTGCTGCACTTGTCCAGTTCTATCATCACTGCACTTTGCTCGGTTTCATCAAAGTTAATTCTTCATTAATCTGGGTGATTCTTACTGCAATACTGTTGATATGGTATACAGCAATCATAGAAGTGATAACATACAGTATTACATAGCAATTAACATCATACAATTTAATTCATTGGCTATTCTCACCCAAAATCAAATCCTCTTGAGGTACACATCGGACTTCCCCATCCTCCCGCATCACCCACCAAGTGCACCCAGGTCCTTGAGCAAAAGCAACCCCATGGATGGGTTTGCCTTTGCCCAAGGCAGGAATAACCCAGACTGTCTTCCCCAGCATATTTTTTTATGTGCACTACAGGAACTTTATTCCCATCTACAGTATGTAAATGTTTGAACGTCCCACCACCCATTGCTCTCAGCGTAGTCTAACAGTCCATTGTATCATTCAATTTTCCCGGAGGCTGGTGCATGATAGGGAATGTGATACACCCACTCAATGCCGTGCTCTTTGGCCCAGGTGTCTATGAGGTTGTTTCGGAAAGGAGTCCCGTTGTCTGACTCAATTCTTTCTGGGGTGCCATGTCACCATAGGACTTGCTTTTCAAGGCCCAGGATAGTGTTCCGGGCAGTGGCATGGGGCACGGGATATGTTTCCAATCATCCAGTAGTTGCCTCCACCATTGTAAGCACGTGGCGCTTGCCTTGGCGGGTTTGTGGGAGTGTGATATAATCGATCTGCCAGGCCTCCCCATATTGATATTTCAACCATCGTCCTCCATACCAGAGAGGCTTTAACCGCTTGGCTTGCTTGATCGCAGCATATGTTTCACATTCATGGATAACCTGCACAATAGTGTCCATGGTCAAGTCCACCCCTCGATCACGAGCCCATCTGTATGTTGCATCTCTTCCTTGATGACACCCTGAGGTGTCATGGGCCCACCGAGCTAGAAATAATTCACCCTTATGTTGCCAGTCCAGATCCACCTGAGCCACTTCAACCTTAGCAGCCTGATCCACCTGCTGGTTGTTTGGATTTTCTTCAGTGGCCCGACTCTTGGGTACGTGAGCATCTACGTGACGGACTTTTACAACCAGGTTCTCCACCCGGGCAGCAATATCTTGCCACAATGCGGCAGCCCAGATGGGTTGGCCCCTACGCTGCCAGTTGCTCTGCTTCCATTGCTGCAACCACCCCCACAGGGCATTTGCCACCATCCATGAGTCAGTACAGAGATAGAGCACAGGCCACTTCTCTTGGTCAGCAATGGCTAAAGCCAGCTGGATGGCCTTTACTTCTGCAAATTGGCTCGATTCACCTTCTCCTTCAGCAGTTTCTACAACTTGTTGCATAGGACTCCATACAGCAGCTTTCCACCTCCGATGCTTTCCCACAAGACAACAGGACCCATCAGTGAACAGGGCATATTGCTTCTCATTTTCTGGCAGTTCATTATACATTGGGGCCTCTTCAGCACGCGTTACCTCCTCCTCTGGCAATATTCCAAAATCTTTGCCCTCTGGCCAATCCATGATCACTTCCAGAATTCCTGGGCGACTGGGGTTTCCTATTCGAGCCCGTTGTGTGATCAGTGCGACCCACTTACTCCATGTAGCATCAGTTGCATGATGTGTACAGGGGACCCTCCCCTTGAACATCCAGCCCAGCACCGGCAGTCGGGGTGCCAGGAGGAGCTGTGCTTCAGTGCCGATCACTTCTGAAGCAGCTCGAACCCCTTCATATGCTGCCAATATCTCTTTTTCAGTTGGAGTATAGTGGGCCTCGGATCCTCTGTATCCCCGACTCCAAAACCCTAGGGGTCGACCTCGAGTCTCCCCTGGTGCTTTCTGCCAGAGGCTCCAGGTAGGGTCGTTCTCCCCGGCTGCGGTGTAGAGCACATTTTTTACATCTTGCCCTGCCCGGACTGGCCCCAGGGCTACTGCATGAACTATCTCCTCTTTAATTTGTTCAAAGGCTTGTTGTTGCTTATGGCCCCATTTGAAATCGTTCTTCTTTCGGGTCACTTGATAGAGAGGGTTTACGATCAGACTGTAATTTGGAATATGCATTCTCCACGACGCCTAAGAAAGCTTGTGTTTCCTTTTTGCTAGTTGGTGGAGACATGGCTGTTATTTTGTTGATCACATCCATTGGGATCTGACGACGTCCATCTTGCCATTTTATTCCTAAAAACTGGATGTCCTGTGCAGGTCCCTTGACCTTACTTTGCTTTATGGCAAAACCAGCCTTCAGCAGGATTTGGAGTATTGTCTTCCCTTTTTGAAAACCTTCTCCTGCTGTGCTGCCCCACACGATGATATCATCAATGTATTGCAGGTTTTCCTTAGCCTCATCCTGTTCCAGTGCAGTCTGGATCAGTCCATGGCAAATGGTGGGGCTGTGTTTCCACCCCTGGGGCAGTCGGTTCCAGGTGTACTGGACGCCCCTCCAAGTGAAAGCAAACTGTGGCCTGCGCTCTGCTGCAAAGGGATTGAGAAAAACACAGCACTGTTCCAGCTGCTAGGAAGAAAATTAACTCTATCCCAGCCGAAACCAGGACATGCCGCCAGAGCCCGCTGTACCCCGCCAGCTGCAGTGGGAGGGGGGAGAGCAGCAGCATCTCTTGCCTCAACGGCAGGAAGGTAAATTCGTCTCTGTGCCCAACGAACCATCGGATCGTGCCCGACTAACCAAGGCGTGCCCAGGGTAATTGGATAAAAGGGCATAGAGAGGACAGAAAAAGAAATAAACTCCGAGCATTCTGGGGTGACAGAGAGCTGCAGAAGCCGGGTCTGCCGCTCAGTGAGACCGCCCCCCCCTCCCCTGCGGTGGGTTTCCCCTCAGTTTCCCGACTCCACAATGGCAGGCACTGAAAGGGGCGATTCAGAAAAGGGCAGAAAATCTCAACTGTCCCTGAAGGTAGCCAAACCAACCGTCTCCTCTGCTGAGTCCTCAGCAGGGAGAGAAGGGGACTGGGCAAACCCTGCCCCAATTTGCATCAGTTCCCCCACCGCCGCGCAGCGAGCAGCAGGGCTGGGGCTGGTAGGATGGACTCGGGGAGTTGCCACACGGGACCCAGCCCTGGCACCACCAGCATAGCGCCTGCTCCGCCCCCCTGCCAAGCAGAGAGGGCCACGGGGGGAGCGGGGGCCCGAAGCCAGAGCAGAAACAGGCAAGCGCAGGACCTATGCCCCTTCAGACACACATTTAATGGCAGCCTGCAAATCTGCCGGCACCAACCCCCGGGCTTCCCCACTTCCCCAAGCAGCCTGTTCCAATGCTTAATAACACTTTTGGTGAAGAATTTTTTCTAATACCCAATCTAAACCTCCCCTGGCACAACTTGAGGCCGTTTCCTCTTGTCCTATCACTTGCTACTTGGGAGAAGAGACTGACACCCACCTCGCTACAACCTCCTTTCAGGTAGTTGTAGAGAGCAATGAGGTCTCCCCTCAGCCTCCTTTTCTCCAGGCTAAACAACCCCAGTTCCCTCAGCCGCTCCTCATAAGACTTGTTCTCCAGACCCCTCACCAGCTTCATTGCTCTTCTTTGGACACGTTCCAGCACCTCAATGTTTTGCTTGTAGTGAGGGGCCCAAAACTGAACACAGTATTCGAGGTGCAGCCTCACCAGTGCCAAGTACAGGGGGACAATCACTTCCCTAGTCCTGCTGGCCACACTATTTCTGATACAGGCCAGGATGCCATTGGCCTTCTTGGCCACCTGGGTACACTGCCGGCTCATGTTCAGCCGGCTGTCGACCAACACCCCCAGGTCCTTTTCTGCCAGGCAGCTTTCCAGCCACTCTTCCCCAAGCTTGTAGCGCTGCATGGGGTTGTTGTGGCCGAAGTGCAGGACCCGGCACTTGGCCTTGTTGAACCTCATACAATTGGTCTGGGCCCATCGATCCAGCCTGTCCAGATCCCTCTGCAGAGCCTTCCTACCCTCAAGCAGATCAACACTCCCGCCCAACTTGGTGTCGTCTGCAAATTCCCTGAGGGTGCACTCGATCCCCTCATCCAGATCACTGATAAAGATATTAAACAGAACCGGCCCCAATACTGAGCCCTGGGGAACACCGCTCGTGACCGGCCGCCAACTGGATGTAACTCCATTCACCACAACTCTCTGGGCCCGGCCATGCAGCCAGTTTTTTACCCAGCGCAGAGTACACCTGTCCAAGCCATGAGCCACCAGCTTCCCTAGGAGAATGCTGTGGGAGACAGTGTCAAAGGCCTTACTGAAGTCCAGGTAGACCACATCCACAGCCTTTCCCTCATCCACTAGGCGGGTCACCTGGTCAGAGAAGGAGATCAGGTTGGTCAAGCAGGACCTGCCTTTCATAAACCCATGCTGACTGGGCCTGATCACCTGGTTGTCCTGTACGTGCCGCATGATGGTGCTCAAGATGATCTGCTCCATAATCTTCCCCAGCACCGAGGTCAGGCTGACAGGCCTGTAGTTCCCTGGATCCTCCTTCCGGCCCTTCTTGTAGATGGGTGTCGCATTTGCTTACCTCCAGTCAACTGGGACCTCCATTACATTAGTTTTATGAAATATTAGAAAATCATTCACTAAGAAGCTGAAGTAAATCTGCAGTCTGATACTGTTCCCACTGAATTTGAGAGCAGAGTTCTGAATGTAGTGATTAATAGGGTGTTTTGAGTCACCTTTGACATAGTGTCTGCACTGTGGCGTTCTAGCTCAAGATTCTTTTCCTTTCTATTTTTAACATGTGCTTTTCTTTTTTCGTGTGTGAGATCCATCATTGTGTATAGTTTCTAGTTTTGTCTGGAAAAGAATCTGATTTTGGGGAACAGTTACAATTGCTTATCTGGGGACTTTAAAAAAAATAAAATTAAATCCTATCAGTGTGTGCAGAAGCTGTTGTTCAGGATACGTATGTTATTTCTTAATGTCAGTGTCAATTAAGTTAATGGAGAGCCTTCAGTATGAGCCAGTTCCAATTGCTTTTGCAACAGTCTGGTGATAGCAAACTATAGCATATTTCTCTATCTGAAAAAGATGATTAGAAAAGTGAAAATGCTTGGGGGTTTTTTTGTAAATAAGAAAGAATCTAATGTTTCAGTTGCTGCTTTCACACAGGTTTAAAGTAAATCTGGCAGACTTAAGTTGTGAGCATGAACATAAAATATTGAGTGCATCCATGATTCAGGCTTTCTGTTTGCAGTTCCTAATACTAATTTGTCATAAATCTTTATCTATAAAGTGTTATCCTGTAGTCCTGTAATACTGTATTTCTATTGGTAGTTTTGTGTTGAGTTTGCAAGGCCTCAGGACTGAAGTTTGTCAGGCCTGCTCTCTCTGAACTTTTCTTGATCTACCCATAGCTTTGTTTTAACTTGGTTTAGCTGTAACAGCAATTTTTATAATTGATCAGGTGTCTATGGATAATATGTCCTGGTTTCGGCAGGGATAGAGTTAATTTCCTTCCTAGTAGCTGGTACAGTGCTGTGTTTTGGATTTGGGATGAGAACAATGTTGATAACACACCGATGTTTTAGTTGTTGCTAGGTAATGCTTACACTAGCCAAGGACTTTTCAGCTTCCCATGCTCTACCGACTGAGAAGGCTGGAGGTGCACAAGAAGCTGGGAGGGGGCACAGCCAGGACAGCTGACCCAAACTGGCCAAAGGGATATTCCATACCATGTGACGTCATGCGCAGTACATAAACTGGGGAAAGGTGGCCGGGGGGGGCCGCTGCTCGGGGACTGGCTGGGCATCGGTCGGCGGGTGGTGGGCAATTGCACTGTGCATCACGTGCTTTGTGTATTATTATTATTATTATTATTATTATTATTATATTAATATTATTATTGTTATTATTATCATTTTATTTCAATTATTAAACTGTTTTTATCTCAACCCACGAGTTTTTCTCACTTTTACTCCTCCAATTCTCTCCACCATCCCACCGGGGCTGGGGGAGTGAGCGAGCAGCTGTGTGGTACTTGGTTGCCGACTGAGGTTAAACCACCCCATTTTCTTTTGTTTATCTTTGTATGGTTTTATGATTCTGACATAATAATGTAGTGTAGAGAAATACAGGCCTGGTATGATAGCAGGGGCCTTGAGAATTGGAGACACAGAATGCCGTGTAGAGGAGTACAGGCATGGGATGATATGAGATAGGGCACAGGCTTCTGGCACCGGAGTCCCCATGGCTATAAACTCACCAGTGGTCAGTTAAAGAAATGAAGACCTGGAGCTGGACAAAACTGATTTTAGGGGTAACAGAGAATATTGAAATAGTACCTAGCATCTGTAAAAAGCCACCGTATATAGTAAATTTGGATGTTACCTGGAGTTGCAGACCAATGAAGAAAGAGCAAATATTATAAAAGCATGTTAGCAAACATATACAAATTACCCCAAGCAGATCCTGGAGTGAAGAAGAAGCCACCAACATGAACATCATATTCTTCCTGGTGAAGGACCCCAGATGCTGACAACTTGCTGTAGCACTCCCACCCCCCACCCCCACCAGAATGAAACCACCAACTTTAGGCCCAAGAAGAGCAATGGAAGGGTGAACACAACACCAGGAACAGGGGTAGAAACTAAGGAGTGGGTGTATAACAATTTCAACTTTACTATTATTCTTTCTTCTTCTGTAATAATTATATCTGGACTAATAATGGTTAGACTGTTAAGACTTCAATTATACTAACACTAAATTCTTGAATATATATATATTAAAAAAAAAGGTGTGCTTCCTCTTTGACTGTAAACAAAATTATTTACATAATAGGCCTTGGCATAAAAGGCCCTTGTCCCCTCACAGAACACCTGTTAACTTAATTATCTAAGAAGAGATGTTCATCTTGGAAGTAAAAAGGATATCTGCCAGTAGGGTGAATCTTGCATTTCTTCAATAAGCAGGTCCATAAGTTCAGGTCTTCAGAGTTCTTGGTTTTATGTTTAAACCAACTGCAAAGCAATAGAATGGCAATGACGCTTATTTTCAATCATCATTGTTGTTGTCACAGTAATAGTACATAAGAGGTTTTCATGGGATTAGGATGAAATATCTTTGGGTATAAAGCAGTTAGAGTTACAGTAATACTGCTTCATGATAAGAGACAATTTCAGGTGTTTATGAAGTATATTATCTTCCCCATTCTTGGAAGAATGTGATGGTATAGAAATATCCTTATGAAGGTGTCACAGAAAAACCTGGTCTCCAAATGCATGGGTGTATTTGCATAGGAGGAGATGTAGTTGAGGGCAGAAGGGTTCATAGAATCATAGAATCATTGAGGTTGGAAAAGACCTCTAAGATCATCGAGTCCAACCATCGACCCAACACCACCACCCACTAAGCCATGTCCCTAAGTGCCTCATCTACTCGTCTTTTAAATACCTCCAGGGATGGGGACTCCACCACTTCCCACTTCCCAGATATAACTTCTATTTTTTTTCCAGGAAAATTTAACATATTTCTGTGTTTGGGATTAAAGATTGCATGCTTTGGGATTTATGATTCCATGTGTGTGTGAGACTGTTAAGCAATTTGTATTTAAATTCTTTAAATCTGAGAAAGTTGGAATAATAATGGGTGGGATTCTTGTCTTGCACCTATGCTGACTTTACTTTGGAGGAGAGCCACTCTCAATTTGTACTGCTGTAAATGAGGAAAGGCTTTTGGAGAGCTGGGGAGGAAACTGTTTCTTCAGAGTAATGTTTAAATGGGGAAAAAAAATCCTTTTATATACTCTCCTGGTGCAGATCTCTCTTCATTTTTCAAAAACTGTTAAACATGAAACTTTTTTTTTTCCTTAAACCAAAAAGAAAACAAGGAAATTAATCTAAGCAGAGACTAATCCAGAACAACTAATAGATTGAGCCCTGGCATTAGTGTATATATAGATTCCTGTTTGACTTAAGAGTCTTTGCAAGTTCTTCTCTAACTATTTTCCATCTCTGTTTATTACATGCTAAACAGATGGCCCAGAAATTAGCCAAAGGCAGGAAGAAGGTGCAGTACAACCACCATCAGCTTGATGTTATGTCTGTTATTTTGTTTGCTTTGTTGGGGTTTTTTGCCTTTTTATTTTGTGCTTTTCTTTTCTGCATCCAGCAAGGGTTTTTTAGGTTTATTTCTGAGCTACCATGTCAGTTAACATTTCTCAGAAATCAATTGCCTGGTTGGCTGTCATTAGCTATTGCTTATCATTAGCCATTTTGTGTTAGAAATAGGGTAAAGATTGGAATTATCAAAGGGATACAGGTAGTACCGAAAACGCATACCAAAGAAATAGGACTGATGTGTCAAAGGTTTTATTCTGTAAACTGGCAAAGTAAAAAAAAAATTTTTATTCCTCTATAAAGAGTGTTTTGCTTGATTCACAGCTGTGTCAAATAAAGGAAAAAAGTATAGACACACAATTATATGCTGACTCATATTTTAGTAATATTTTATGATTATGGAGTTCTTAAATAGTTATATTTTTTAAAAGGCACTTAAAATTGCAAGCATTTGCTTTTTGTTTACAAAGGTACGGCTTCTGGAGGGAATTAGCACGTTAATAGTATGTTGTCTGACTGTGAAGACCCTCTTGCCAGAACTGCACTATAAGTTATTTAAAACTACACCTGTGGTACACATTTTTCTATTATTCTGAGCAGTCACTGTTGCTAAGCCCCTATATGGGAAGGGAGGTCAGAGTGTTTTTTATGGGATTAAAAATTTTACAAATTACATCTAACCCACTTTCATATCTAATACAGGGTTTCCACATCTTTTTGTTTATCTTTAGCTTCTGCAATCTAATACTTTGTTTTGAATTGCTGTTCTGGTGACTGTGTCTTGTTTGTGATCTAATATCATTATTAAGGGTGTTACCTAATGTTATTGACTCTATTCCATTTATTTGCAGGCTCCAGAAGGTGAATCTCAACCTGTGACTGAAGTGGACCTCTTCATTTCTACACAGAGAATAAAAGTATTGAATGCAGACACACAGGTATGGACAAAGAAGCACCTTTGCCAGGTCAGGCCTTGTCAGTGTTATAATAATAATCCTTTGAAATAGACCTTCATCTACTTGCCAAAATTTGACTTTCAGGGAGTGCTGGCTCTTATAGTTCCCTCCAAGACTTCCTGGTCAGAAATCTATGCTCAAGAACCACGTCACACATGGAATTAATCAGAGTTGTCTGACTGATTTGGCAGGTATGCTAATTGCAGTCAGCCCAAAAGATAAGAAACTTTGTTCACATTATACAGCATTCTAGGCAGTCTAATACTATAATATGACAAGTACCAATTGTCCCCAGGCAAGCCTAAAGTATTTGGTTGTGATAACTAATTTGAAGTCCTTAGTCCTCAGCATGTTGTGTGTGTTCAGGCCAAGATACCCAAGTCTTTGTGTTCTTTTCCACAGTAACTTTCATTTTCAAAATGTGCTTTTTTTTGGTTTGCTTTTTTTGAAAGTGAGGCTATTGGTTCCTCTTGGCACCTCCTTTCATACAGGAGACTTTTTTCCTTTTTGTAGACATTTACTTAATAAAGGTGTCATACTGCCATTAATCTCTTTATAAAATACCAAAAGTGCAATAAGAATTTGCTTAAAACAGCATCTGATACCATTTTTTCTATCCTCCAGGAAACTATGATGGATCATCCTCTGAGGACCATTTCTTACATTGCGGATATAGGGAATATAGTTGTTCTGATGGCTCGTAGACGAATGCCGCGATCAAATTCCCGGGACAATGTGGAAGCATCTCACCCCTCCCAAGATGGAAAAAGGCAATACAAAATGATTTGTCACGTCTTCGAGTCTGAGGATGTAAGGATTTTTTTTATCTTGTGATTTTTCTAGGAGGTAAAATGTGAGCACATCTTGACAGGCTTGAAAGTCTATAGCCAATGGTCCTGTTTGGCTTGTTTGTTAATTGCATAAAAATATTTCATTGAAGTAGAAGAACTTGCTTTCTCTTTGCATAATGGAACTCTGTGTTTTACTTGCAAAGTCAGTATTTATAGAACTTCCTTTTTTTCAAGTAAATTTAATACTTTCCTAGAGACAGTGAGGGGCAGATTCTAAAAGAACACTGTTGCCACAGCTTACATATACCAGCTCAGGATGTGTGAGAGTGAGCATCCATCAAAGCAGCTTATTTTCATAGGGAGCTTCCATTCCCTAGTGTTGCCACGAGGATTGCTGATATATGCCATAAAGGGGTGTTTTGGGGGTTTTTTTGTTTGTTTGGGCTTCCTTTTGATATGATGATGGAGTTCAGAAGGAGTAGCTGAAATTATTCCCCCCGGCAAAACAAAAGCCCAATCAATAATGTTGGGAATTCCAATAGAGTGTCCTTTGTAATTGCAAAGTCTCTTTATAATTCCTTGGTTGCTGTTTAAATCAGGTGATGGTCATCTTCCTCTTCATTGTTATTAATTTGGGGCAAATGCCCTCTCAGACAGTTGTGGGTATCCCATTCACACCCACTGTTACACTCGCCCACTGTGGTGGGTTGACCTTGGTTGGCCGCCAGGTGCCCACCAACCCGCTTTCTCATTCTCCCTCCTCGGCGGGACAGGGGGAGAATATAAGATGAAAAACTCATGGGTCGAGATAAAGGCAGTTTAGTGAAGAAAAGCAAAGGTCACGCACAGAAGCAAAGCAAAGCAAAAAGATTTATTCTCTACTTCCCATCAGCAGGCGATGTCCAGCCACTTCCCGGGAAGTAGAGCCTCAGTACGCATAGCGGTTGCTTCTGAAGACAAATGCCTGAATAACGAATGCCTCCCCTCCTCCTCCTTTCTCTCAGCTTTTATTGCTGAGCAGATGTCATATGGTATGGAATAGCCCTTTGGTCAGTTTCGGTCAGCTGTCCTGGCTATGCCCCCTCCCAACTTCTTGCCCACCCTCAGCCTACTGGCCTTTGGGGGCAGGGAGGGTGTCGGAGTTTCCCTTTGTTCAGTGTCGATGGCGGAGCGGGAGTTGCGATTCCGGAGTAATGACGGATCTCAATATGAGTATGGTCATTCTCCTTTATTTACACTTATAACAGGGCTTATATAGTTAACTACTATGAACACACGCTACCTGCAGCTTGCAGATAGGTTACAGCCTTGTGTTCACGCGCATCTATACTCTAGCAGATTGGCCCGTTCTTTCTGATCATGCGAAATGCCTTCATGGTCTTTATCTTGTTTTTCTCCTTCCAGCTGCACATTCCTTTCTCCGTTGTTTTCTGCTTAAGTGCCTTGTCATGCCAGGTGGTGCAGTGTTTGCTCATTAAAATCAAACTCAGGAATGTCCGTTAGTGAGACTCCCATTCCCACATCTCCCCCTTTTTGTTTTACTAGAAACACTGCTGAAACCGATCTTTCAATCATTTTTCGTATACATTGCAACAAACAGGGTACACAAAACAAAAATGCATATAAATACTATTACACATATCCCTCCTAGCTTGGCTAGTCCTTTTAACCAGCCACGAGGAGGAGCTGTCTGATACCCGCAAGTCTGCAAACACAGCAGCCAGGGGGTCTTTCTCCCCGGTCACTCCCCCATCATTCACCGGAACGGATGGGGTGGCTGGGCACGCGCTCACAACACCCTTCTCATTGGTAGCTGCCGGCTGGTCTCGCCGATCTCTGCCTCCTCCTTATCCCGGGTGTTGTTCCGCTTTTGTTGTTCATCACGTGGCGAGGTTCCTTCTTCTGCTCAGGGAAGGATGGTCAAGGTCACCAGCCGTCTTTGTCAGCATATCCCTGCTACTGTTAAAAACATGGGTTGCTCAGGGATACTAGATCGTGCCCCTGCTGTACCAGCCACTCCTCCACAATTCCCCCTTCTTGTTTTTGAGCAACCCAGACTTGATTAACAATTTTCATAATTGCTTTCTTCACACAGCTAAAAATTATACAAGAGCATATACTTATTACTAATATAACAATTAAAATGTGTAAGCTTTCTTTTATTAAACTTATTATCCAAGATGGCAGTTCCCCAAATATATTCTTAAGCCAGGTATCGAATAACCCCTGATCTTGTTGAATATTCTTGGCGTGGTCCTTTAACCATTGTAGCTGTTTGTGGATTGACTCGCCATGGTCAGACAGATTCATACAACACATCCCTTCAAAATCCTCACACCCATGTCCTTGTGCTAATAACAGAAAGTCAATAGCAGCTCTATTCTGTAAAATCGCATGACGGAAGCTATCCTGATCTGCAAGTAATTTTTCAATAAGCTCTGTTGTCACATCAGCCTGCTTTTTAGCCCAACAAGCTAATTTCCCTACCTCATTTAGGGCCCTCGCAGCTGCAGCGCCTGGTATAAATAGTGAAAGGAAGACCTTTTCGGTGTCGCTAGGCAGAGTTACATCATCACGACAGTCTGGGGAAAGACCCGTGGCGGCTCTTTTTCGTCTTTGTTGTTGCCCTTTTCTTGTTATGGTTTTCCACCAATTTTCTCCCAGGGCCAACAGGGTCAATTTTCCTAAGTAGCATGGCCCTCCTACAGCATTTGCTGGGATACCCTGCCAGGCCCTGTCCCCGCATATTAAAAATACCTGTGGGGGCAACGCCTTTGGGGTACCATTGTTCCAGATCCCTATTCCTCCTTTTGTTTCCGCTCCAGCCGCTCCTAAAGCATAGCTATTACCACTGTCGTTGGTACCACAAAAATCGCCCGCATCCTGATACTTGTAGTAAGATGCATGGGAGGTGACATTAGTCCACCCTGTCCAATTTCTTGCCTGGTAGAACTGGATACCCGTCTGTAGGGGTCCCCCAAATATAAAACATGTCTGAGTCCAATTTTTAGATGTATTTCCAACTCGCATCGACCCTAACAGTTCCAACTCCTGGGGATCCCAGGGTAGCGAGTGATTTAATCCTTTTATCAAGTTAGCACTACAGTTGCTAGTTGCAGTCACATTAGTACAGCTGCCATTACTGAACGCGGCAAAGTCGCCCTCCTTATATCCAGGCATACCTAACAAACAAGTCCTAAACGGCTCAGTTGCTGAGGCGAGGGAAAGGCAAAACGCGGGCTGCCCTGTTTTATTTGCCCAGGTTACCCACATATTTTCCCTTGGGTTAATGCGATGTATAGTTGCCGACCCTGGGATTATTAAGATTAGCCCAATTACGATCACATCTGCCTGGCTCAACATTTTCTCTTCTAGGCGAATTGCCTTTTTTTTTTTTTTTTTACAAACAATAATCAATTTGGCAGTTTCGTGGACTGTATTTCGTGTCCAGTGGTTATTAATATTCTATACAGCACTATTTCTTTCAGATAGCAAGTTTCACACCACCTTTGTGCGCGCGTGCACCGGGCCCACCACTTCTTATCACAAAGGTAAAACTGACACAATACTCACGGTACACACCGTAGGCACTCTTTGTTTTTGTTTTTTTGTTTGTGGTTTTTTTTTTTCTCTTTTTTTTTTCTCTTTTTTTTTCTCTTTTTTTTCTTTTCTTTTTTTTTCTCCTTTTTTTTCCTTTTTTTCTCTTTTTTCTCTTTTTTCTTTTTTCTTTTTTCCTTTTTTTCTTTTTTTCTTTTTTCTTTTTTTTCTTTTCTCTTTTTTCTTTTTTTTCTTTTTTCTTTTTTTTCTTTTTTTTCTTTTTTTTTTTTTTTTTTTTTTTTTTTTTTTTACCACTGTTTTTGGAAAACTCATCGCATGAGCTAAGTTCTGCGGTTACGGGTCCTCTGATTCTCTTTGTCCTGATGATAACGCAGGCTTCACAGATCTGCTGGGCACCCAGACCGGTCCATTACCTCCTTAATGGCGGTTTGTAGTGTCGCAGCCATCACTTCAGTCTGTTTCTTAATTTGAGCACGCTCTACTCGCATGAGCATGTCTTCTACCCCTGCATCTTTGGGTAGCGTGGCCAAAATGTTTTTAGTGGCATTATTGGCATTGTCAAAGGCCAAAATGCGAAACATTTGTTGTTTATTATCCTCCCCCAAATCTGGATGATCACGTATCGCCCCCCACAAGCGATCGACAAAATGACTATACACTTCAGTGGTACCTTGCTGTACAGAACTAAGGGATGGAGTGGACGAACCGGGTAAGGCTAAAAAGGCGTCTAGCGCCAGTTTGGCAGACAACTGCAACAAAGCAATAGGAAAGACCAACTGAGCATTAATATCGTTAAACCTTCCCGTCCCCGTTATCATTTCCGCGGTAATCCCATAGAGGGGATCCCTCTGCGTTTAATGCTGTGCCGCAGCACCCGCCGCCTGCCGTGACCACTCCGACCCCCACAACAAATACTGCGTAGGTGACAATAAAAGCCTCATAAGGTTTTGGCAGTCAGCAGGGCACATCAGGTCAGCCGAAAAAATCCAGATTACAATTTGACGTGAAGCTTCTGATTTTATCCCATACTGGGACACAGTGTTTTTTGCTTGCTGTAGGATTTTCCAATCATGAGGCGCCCACTTATTGCCGTTATTCTCTTGCAGCACAGGAAAAGCACTCGCCCCCAAGCTGGATGCCGCTTGCCACTGCCCGTCCAGCATAGCGTCTCTAGCCACTTCGCTCCAGCGTCTGGGCTGAACCGTCGCTGGTGGTCCAGAGAGGCAAGGGGGTAGGGATTCCCCTGATGCCCCGGACAGGTGCTCCATTCCTCCCCTCTGGGCTGTAATTGTTAAGTCCTGTAACTGTTGCACTACCTTCTTCAGGAGCTCATTAGTCTCAGCCATACTCTGTGCTTTGCTGTCACCCTGTGGCAGAGTATACGCACCTGAAGAGACTTCCAGAGGCGGGGCTGTTGGCCAGGGAGGGGTTAACGGAACCAGCCGCTCCTCCTCCCCGGGCCGTCGCTCTTCCGCGACCGCCTCAGTTGCCTGGTGAGCCTCCCCACCGGCAACTTCCGGACTCTTAGAACAATGGGTCGTAACCGGGAGACCCGGGGGACATGTTTTAGCCGGGTCGGACAAACCGGAGCGACACTCAACGCTGTCCTTGAGCTCCTGTACAGTTTTAAATGGACTTCCCGACATTCCTCTTACCGCCGACAGCCCAAAAAACCGTGAGAGTCTAGACTCTGTGCTCTTTGGCTTTTCAGGCGGAGGCTGCGGGGCCAGCATCTGAGCGGCAGCACACGCCACCTCCCTCTCCGCCTTCATGGCTTTCAGAGTCTCTAAAACAGATCTCCACAGTTCTCGCACTGTTTTAATTTCTTTTTCCGTTTTTTCGTTCCCTTCGATAGTCTGTTCCCACATAGTGTTTCCTAAATCTTGCCATTTGAGCACAGAAAAGATCGTATGGCTGTCCTTAAAATGTCCCCAACGTTGTCCTAATTTAATCAACGTACATAATTGCTTTACCGTTGTCTCGATCCCTCTCTTTGAGAGGATGCTTACGAGCAACGCCGCTGCCGCCTCTATTTCCATGATAGCGGTCGCTCACTGGGAGGCAGTTGGCCAGACTGCTCCGTTATCTTATCCCCCTCCGATCATCGGGATAGTACAACTCCCAGCCGCTTTTCTCCCGCTCCCCTTCTCTCGCTGCTCTTACCGCAGTCTCGAAGAGGCGCGCCGAACCATCCTCTGCTACCAGATGTCGGAGTTTCCCTTTGTTCAGTGTCGACGACAGAGCGGGAGTTGCGATTCCGGAGTAATGACGGATCTCAATATGAGTATGGTCATTCTCCTTTATTTACACTTATAACAGGGCTTATATAGTTAACTACTATGGACACGCGCTACCTGCAGCTTGCAGATAGGTTACAGCCTTGTGTTCACGCGCATCTATACTCTAGCAGATTGGCCCGTTCTTTCTGATCATGCGAAATGCCTTCATGGTCTTTATCTTGTTTTTCTCCTTCCAGCTGCACATTCCTTTCTCCGTTATTTACTGCTTAAGTGCCTTGTCATGCCAGGTGGTGCAGTGTTTGCTCATTAAAATCAAACTCAGGAATGTCCGTTAGTGAGACTCCCATTCCCACAGGAGGATTGGAGAGACAGCCTTGATGCTGTGTGAGCACTGCTCAGCAGTAGCCAAAGCATTGGTGTGTTATCAACACTGTTCTAGCTACAAATACAAAGCACAGCACTATTAAGGCTGCTGTGGGGAAAGTTAACTCTATCCCAGCCTGACCAAATACACCCACTCACACTAGCATCTTATCGTCTGTTCTTACCCAGGCCATTTTACCAAGTGTGGGTGCACAAGCACCCCCACAGAGGGCTGAGTTGTCTGTTATCAAACCTGATGTCCTGTCCTCACTAATTAAAACCCAAACATTTTGAGAAATATCAATGCACATAACTTGTTGATTTTATGTAGTTTGTTTTTTTAAAAAAAACTAAACTAAATAAGCAAGGGGTAAAATCATACACAAATACATCAAAATGAAGTTGGAAGATACAGAGTTGTCAGTCTTATAATCAGGTTAGTCCCAAATAAAATGATCTCACACAGTGCTATCTAATTGACAAGACAGCAAATCTCATTTATTGCTCAGCCCTCCAAATAACAGGATATTATGTGACCACCATGTTTATGTCGATCAGATGGTTCATACAGGGGAATCACTCCCATGTGAAAATTAATGCTTAGACTATAGCAGTCATGCCAGTTAAGGCATCTTGCCCAAATTACAGATGGTGAGGTAATAGCCACTTCTCGTGCCGTGCACCTCACTTAGGCTTCAAAAAGACTTTGCAGTACAATTCAGAGTATATTAAACTAATTAATAAAAATTTAAGTGAAAATATTAATTTCTCACTAATGCCTTAAATGCCTTCAAAAATATTTGTAAGGTCTTCCAGATCGGAAAGTTTCCTTTAAGAAGTGTCTGGTTTTATGTATTTGGGAACCTGTTCTGAAGGCACCATGTTCATATAAATTCTGTGGTTGCAGGTACATATGCAACCTACTGCTGGGATTCTCAGTGTTTTTGCTTTACCTTTTAGAGGTAGTCCTCTACCAAACTAAATTTGACAGAAAACCTTAAAGATTGCTTTTTATGCAAAATAGCATATAAGCCACTCTTCTTGTAATGCCCTTCATGAAATTGGCATGCAAATAGAAAGACTAGACTATGTTTTTTGTTGTTTTGGGGTTTTTTGGTTTTTATTTGTTGTTTTTTTCCGGGGGGGGGGGGGGGGGGGGCGGGCGCACATCACTAGATCACTAGTGATCACATCACCTGATGTGCTGCCTAGTTTGGGGCTGTTGCTTCTGTATTTCAAATCATACATTTTGTATGTTACTGGACTCTCTCACTGGCCAGTTCAAAAAGCAAAGATCAAATTGTCAGATGCCAGAGGCAGTGGTTTCTTGGACATGAGGAAAAATTTCTTTACTGAAGGAGTGGTTAAACATTGGAACAGGCTGCCCAGGGAAGTGGTTGAGTCCCCATCCCTGGAAGTATTTAAAAGACGTGTAGATGAGGCGCTTAGGGACATGGTTTAGTGGGCATGGTGGTGTTGGGTTGACGGTTGGACTCGATGATCTTAGAGGTCTTTTCCAACCTTAATGATTCTATGATTCTATGATTCTTTTCTTTCAGAATATGATAGCCTTCCTGGATCTATTTCTCAGTATTTTCTTGGCTATTCAAAATGTGTGCTTCCATTAGAGGATTGTTGTCATTACCTTCTGTGGTTTGGTCAGATGATTTCACATTTGTGTCGGATATGATCCTTCCTGTGCCAGAAAATATTTTCCTGGAAAGTAGAACATGTCTGTAGGTCTAGAAAAAGCATTGATCACTTAATAGTCTGAACATATTCTGAGGATTTTCAGGACATGAGCGTTCCTCAGTCATAGAGTAGTTTGAAAATAGCTTACAAACATTCTAAACAATCCAAATGAGTAGGAAAAAATATAACTCTGAAAGAGTTAATATAGAAATGTATCTGTTAGCAGCAAAGAGATTTCCACTCTAAAGAGCTTGTAAATCCAATGGAGTAGTAGAGTCTCTTTTATATAGAAATCTCACATATTTCACTGTCATCTTTTCTTCTGGGACAGCTGGGTATCTAGAAGAATTTATCCAGTTAAGCTGACTGTGATACATCTTAAGCTTCAGATGTGTGATGGCCAAAATGTGTCCCTGCTTGGAACTGTCCTTATCTTAAAAAAAACGCAACAACAGATTTTCCAAGTGTAGTTGGCACTGGATATTCAGAACAGCTCAGCTCCTAAAACATGGCCAAATGCTGGGTGTCTAAATGGCAGTTGATATCTTCTTGGATGTCCATCTCTGAATGTACAAGTCCATATTTATCTCCTCTCTTGCAGATAGCGTGCTGAGCTAATGAGTTGCAGTGCACTCATCTTCTTGCCATATTGTTCTTGCCATCAAATTTTTTTGATTTGAAAGTTTGCAAAGTAATGGAAGTCCAGACTCTGTGTGCTGTTGACCTTTTCAGTGCCAGCGATCATGTTTGTGTCATCAACAAGTTTAGAGCTAGCTTGAGTAGATATAAGATACAAACAGTTTTTATTTTGGGATTGGGAACCTTTTTCTTACTGGGGCCTGAATTGGACTGCATGTAAAAACACAGCTTAGCTGTGTTCCTACATCCCTAGCACACCCCCACACCGTAGGCTATGGAGTCCTCCCATCCTCTTTCCCTTCCCTTTCCCCTAACCAGAACTACACACCAGAGGGCAGTTTCATTCCACACTGTGACCAGCACCCCTACACTCCACAGTGTTTCCTGCACCCAGCACTCTGGTTATGCACAGCACTGTTCCACACTCAGTTTCTTGCACTGCTCCGATCAGCTCTGCACTCATGCCGTGTTGCTTTCCACTTGTAAACAATATGTATATCATTCCAAGTTTACCTTGATCACCTCACAACAAAGGATTCCACTGGTCTGCTCTTTTCAGCTGCTTCCTTGCATGGCACAGAGATCAGAGCTTTCCCTTTACATGCCTTTTGTTTTTCTACCTATCCCTGCCTCTACCACCAGTAGCAGGTGGTAGGAGCTAGAATCATAGATTCATCGAATGGTTTAGGTTGGAAGGGACCTTTAAAGATCATCTAGTCACCCCCCTGCCATGGGCAGGGACATCTTTCACTAGATTAGCTTGCTCAAAGCCCCTTCCAACCTGACTTTGAACACTTCCAATGATGGGACATTGACACCCTGCCTCCTGACACCCTGCCCCTTGACCAATATCCGCAGCGTAGACAAACTGCTGACACCATGCCCTTGACCAGTATCGGCAGCGTAGACAGACTGCCAACACCCTGCCCCCTGGCTGACATCGGCAGCATAGGCAGGATGCCACCCACATTATTCACATAAGGTATGATTCTCTCAAATCACACTACCATTGGTGGAGCCATGGGGCGGCACGACTCTTACCCACATTCAAAAGGCATTTGCACAATTGGCTGTTGCTGCCAGATGACCCGGACACCAAGTATCCCTGGCAGTCCACCAGAGCCATGGCATCGCTTATGATCCTGTGTTTACTATTGGTGATCGGGTGAGTCGCCATATGGGCGGGTTATTGCTCATCTTTCCTACTGCCTCAGTAAAGCTTTGTTTTATAACATGTTGTCAGACTCCATTACCATTTGGATCACAGGCATCCACAACTTCTCTGGGCAACCTGTTCCAGTGTCTCACCATCCTCATCATAAAAAAATTTCTTCCTTATATCTAATCTAAATCTACCCTCTCTCAATTTAAAACTGTTGCCCCCTGTCCTGTAAAGGCCTTTTACAGGCCTTGGTAAAAAGTCTCTCTCCATCTTTCTTACAAGCCCCCTTTATATATTGAAAGGCTGCAATAAGGTGTCCCCCAGAGCCTTCTCTTCTCTAGGCTGAACAACCCCAACTCTCTCAGCCTTTCTTCATAGGAGAAGTGTTCCAGCCTTCTGATCATTTTCGTGGCCCTCCTCTGGACCAGTTCCAACAGGTCCATGTTTGTCTTGTGCTGGGGACCCCAGAGCTGGATGCAGTACTCCAGGTGGGGTCCATGAGAGCGGAGTAGAGGGGGAGAATCACCTCCCTCGACCTGCTGGCCACGCTTCTTTTGATGCAGCCCAGGATACAATTGGCTTTCTGGGCTGCAAGCGCACGTTGCCAGCTCATGTCCAATTTTTCATCCACCAGTATCCCCAAGTCCTTCTCTGCAGGGCTGCTCTCAATCAATTCAGCAGCCAGTCTGTACTGATACTGGGGATTGCCCTGACCCAGGTGCAGGGCCTTGCACTTGGCCTTGTTGAACTTCATGAGGTTCGCATGGGCCCACTCCTCAAGCCTGTCAAGGTCCCTCTGGATGGCATCCCTTCCCTCTAGTTAATCAGCTGCACCACTCAGCTTGGTGTCATCTGCAAACTTGCTGAGGATGCACTCAATCCCACTATCTATATCGTTAATGAAGGTATTAAACAGTATTGGTCCCAGTACGGACCCTTGAGGGACACCAGGTGTTACTGGTTTCCACTTGGACATTGAGCCATTGACTGTAACTCTTTGGACGTGGACATCCAGCCAATTCCTTATCCATCTAACAGTCCATCCGTCAAACCCATATCTCTCCAGTTTAGCAGCAAGACTGTTGTGGGGGACAGCATCAAAGCCCTACAGAAGTCCAGGTAGATGACATCCGTAGCTCTTCCCTTGTCCACTGATGCAGTCACTCCATCGTAGAAGGCCACTAGATTAGTCAGGCACAATTTGCCCTTGGTGAAGCCATGTTGGCTGTCTCTAATCACCTCCCTATCTCCCATATGTTTCGACATGTCTTCCAGGAGGATCTGTTCCATGATCTTACCGGGCACAGAGGTGAGGCTGACTGGTTGGCAGTTCCCAGGGTCCTCCTTATTACTTTTTGTAAAAATGGATGCAATATTCCCTTTTCTTCAGTCACTAGAACAGCTGACAGGGAGTAATGCAGCAGTGAGTGAAAGCTATGGAGCATCCAGTAGCTTTAGGAGCAGAGCAGCCAAGAGCAAGTTATAGACACAGGAGAGAGCCATATAGACTAGGCGGAGTGGGCTGGAAGCCCACTGAACTTCATTCATGAGATTCAACAAGGACCAATGACAAATCCTGCACCTAAGGAGGAAGAAATCCTGGCAGCAAAACAGGCTGGGGACTGACTAGCTGGAGAGCAGCTCTGCTGAAAAGGCCCTGCGGAGCCTTGGCAGAAAGCAATGAGCCAGCAGTATGCCCTGGCAGCAAAGGCTGGGTTGGATTAAAAGGAGCATAAGCAGTAAATTGCAGGAAATGATTCTTCCTCTCTACTCAACACTCATTAGACCACTTCTAGAATACCACGTCCAGTTTTGCCCCCCCTCCCCAATACAAGAAAGGCATTGACAAACTGGAGTGAGTTCAGCAGAAGGCCATCAAGATGGTCAGGGGGCCTGGAGCACTTGCCCTATGAGGAGAGGCTGAGGGAACAGGGCTTGTTCAGCCTGGAGAAGAGAAGGCTTCAGGGACATCTAACAGCAGCCTTCCAATATCCATGAGGAGATCATCAAGAAGACGGAGCCAGCCTCTTTGCAGTGGTGCGTGGTGGGAGTATGAGAGCTAACGAGCATACATTGAAACAAGAAAGGTTCAGACTGGATACAAGAAAAAACTTTTTCATCATATGGACTGTCAAGCATTGGAACAGGCTGCCCAGAGAGGTTATATAGTCTGTCCTTGAAGATTTTCAATACCTGGCTAAAAACCCTGAGTAACCTGGTCTGACCTCATAGCTGACTGCTTTGAACAGGAGGTTGGACTAGAGACCCTCTGAGGTCCCTTCCAACCTGAATGATTCTATGATCGTGAACTGCTTCCAGTCACATTACGGTCTGGATCTGCTCAATGGGCCAGTTGTTTCCACCCTTTCCATACTTTATCTGACAGTAACTTCAAACACAGTTGTGAGAATTTTAAAGGAAAGCATGGGCGAGAAGAAAGAGTAGGAAATAACATAGCATCATAGCATAGCTGAGGTGGGACAGCACCTCTAGAGATTGTCTAGTTGAACCCCCCTGCTCAATCAGGGTCCACTAGAACAGGTTGCCCAGGACTGTGTCCAGTTGTGTTTTGAATATCTCTAAGGATGGAGACTCCAAAACCTCTCTGGGCAACCTGTTCCGGTATTCAACCACACCCTCAAGTAAAAAAGTGTGTTCCTAGGTTGTCATGGTTTAACCTCAGTCGGCAACTGAGCACCACACAGCCGCTCGCTCACTCCCCCCCGACACCGGTGGGATGGGGGAGAGAATTGGAAGAGCACAAGTGAGAAAAACTCGTGGGTTGAGATAAAAACCATTTAATAATTGAAATAAAATAATAATAATGTAATAATAATACACAAAGCAAGTGATGCACAGTGCAATTGCTTACCACCCGCCGACCGATGCCCAGCCAGTCCCTGAGCAGCAGCCCCCCTGGCCAGCTTTCCCCAGTTTATGTACTGCGCATGACGTCACATGGTATGGAATATCCCTTTGGCCAGTTTGGGTCAGCTGTCCTGGCTGTGCCCCCTCCCAGCTTCTTGTGCACCTCCAGCCTTCTCAGTCGGTAGAGCATGGAAAACTAAAAAGTCCTTGACTAGTGTAAGCACTACCTAGTAACAACTAAAACATCGGTGTGTTATCAACTTTGTTCTCATCCTAAATCCAAAACACAGCACTGTACCAGCTACTAGGAAGGAAATTAACTCTATCCCTGCTGAAACCAGGACATAGGTTTAAGTGGAATTTTCTGTGTTTCCGTTTGTGCCCATTGCCTCTTGTCCTGTCACTGGGCACCACTGAAAAGCGCCTGTCTCCATCATCCATTACACCCTCCCATCAGCTATTTATACATATTGATAAGATCCCTCATGAGCCTTCTCTTCTCTAGGATGAACAGTCCCAGCTCTCTCAGCCTCTCCACATATGTCAGATGTTCCAATCTCTGAATCATCTTTGTGGCCTTTCTCTGGACTCTCTCCAGTATGTCCATGACTCTCTTGTATTGGGGAGCCCAGAACTGGACACAGGACTCCAGGTGTGGCCTCACCAGTGCTGAGTACAGAGAAAGGATCACCTCCCTCGAACTGCTGTCAACACTCCTCCTAATGCAGCCCAAGATACTTTTGCCTTCTTTTAAAGGCCTTCTCATTATCTTTTAAAATGCTGTTGTGTGTTTTCTAGGTGGTGTTTTTATTTTTTATTGATGGCTTGACTGTGCTAGAAGTGAAAACTAACACAGGCGAGAGCTCAAGTTCTCCCTCTGGAGTCTCAATTTCAAGTAATGCAATGGGTATACCTTTATGTTAGCAGTAGTTAGCTGTGAAAAGAAGGCTTTACTTGTGTTTCTTATGTGTAGTTACTTGTTCAGCTGGGTTCACTGTATGGATGACTATGTTGACGTTCTGTTTTGCTTTTTTAATTATTACTTTAGGTTCGGGTTTTTTTAAATTTATTGCAGTTCCTTAACTTGTAGGTATAAACCATTTTGCAGCATGTTTATAACAGAGAAAGTGTCAGTGAATGAAACCATCGGAATGTTTGATGTTCTTCTTTTCTTCTTTGGGAATTACTACAGGCACAGCTGATTGCACAGTCTATAGGTCAAGCATTTAGCGTGGCCTACCAGGAATTTCTGAGGGCAAATGGAATCAATCCAGAAGACCTAAGCCAGAAGGAATATAGTGACTTGCTCAATACCCAGGACATGTACAATGATGACCTGATTCATTTTTCCAAATCTGAAAACTGCAAAGATGTATGTCTCTGCTTTTTTTCCATAACACCATTAAGCTCATGTATCCTGAGTTCAGGCCTGTACTGGCAACAATTAGAAAGCTAGTAGTGCTTCCAATAAATAACCTTACTGAGGTAATTTCTATCCTTCCCAGTAGGTTTATCCTGCGGGCAATTCTATTTTAAGAGCAAACAGTGAACCCTAAATTTATCAATAGTTGAATGATTTACTGTCTCTGTGTGTTCTTTTTACCAAACAATTTTCACATTTGAGACATTACATGTCAGTGAAGTGAATATACAGTAGACAGTATAAAATTTTGGAGGCACTGAGGTTGATAAGAGTGGTTGACCCCAGATTTTAAAAGGCTATATATTTGCTGCTGGTTTTATTAATAAAGATGAAGTAGTGTAACACTGCAACACACGGGTAATTGTTTCCGAAAACACAGTCATAAGTACTTTAAATTCCTCCCTGACTTAGTTCTGTCCACCAAAGTCCATCATGCCAGGGTTTCTTCTATACCAGCTCCCTCCAGCTATATGAACAGATGAGTTCTATTTGGGGGGGATTTTGAATTAAACAAAATCTCTAGTTTTAATGTTATTTGATGGTTGAAGGCATTTAAACTGTGTTAAACTATATACCTTATTGTGTTTTGCCTTTGAATAAGAAAGGCATTTTGCAAATGAGAAGCCTGTGTTTGTTTATATGGAAACATATGGGGGGTGGGATCATCAGTTCCATAGATGAGAAAAAAGCTTTTGTTTGAAACTCTTTTTCTTATGATTCAGGTTTACATTGAAAAGCAAAAGGGAGAAATTCTAGGTGTAGTGATTGTGGAATCTGGCTGGGGATCCATTTTGCCTACAGTTATCATAGCCAACATGATGCATGGAGGACCAGCAGAGAAGTCTGGGAAACTAAATATAGGGGACCAGATCATGTCAATTAATGGGACCAGTTTGGTTGGCTTACCACTCTCAACATGCCAAAGCATTATAAAGGTACAGAGAATATTCCTGGATATTACATGTTTTAAAACCTTTATTGGAGTAGTGGGAGAGCAAAAAGTATAGAACTATTTGTTGTTTGTTAACTCTGATCTTGTGCATTTTATAGCAGTTTCCTTTTGATGACCTTAAGTAGAGGGCGAATTCTGTTTTACCTATTTTCTGAGCCCTAAGAAGGGAGCTATGCATTTAGCTGCTTAGACCAGGGCATGGTGCAGGAATTCAGGCCCCAAGAGAATATTTGGATCCAAAAGGAAGATGTCTGTTACTATCTGGAGGCACCTAAACTTCATAGGACAGTCTGAGACATAGGTGCCTAAAATCTGCACTGGTGCAATTTTAGCCATTTAAATGATTCCTGTGATCTAGCTCCTAGAGAACCGAGTCATCTTTTAAAAAGCTTGGTTTTTTAAAACATATTTTAACATTTTTCTAAACTTTGAATTTAAAAGAAAAATTAAGCTTATTTATTTTCTGTAGAAACAACTTGAGTGTATTGGAAAGTATAATGTTTCTTTGAACTTGGCTAAATGGTGGGATTTTTTAATTGGAAGAACTTTCTTTTAATTGACATGAGAGTATGTAAATGCAAAAAGCAGGCAAGTCAACTGGAAATGAAGAGCCTCTGAGGTAGATGCAACATACAAGAGAATAGGTATTTAAACATCAAAGTTTCAGGAGGGGGAAAGATGCAACCTTTGAGAATGTTGGAAATTCAGCTAAATTGTCTTCTGGGTTACCTATTGAAATAGTCAATCACTATAGAACTGCTGCGTATTGTAGCATGTAGACATGCAATGTAATGCTATATTTGACTATAGAAATCCTTCAGTGTCCCTGCTGGGTAGTGGTGTTCTGCAGTAAAGAAAATGTTTGTTTAGTAATTCACAAAATAAGTATGTCTCTGTTGCCCATGGATTCCTTTCTTAATGCTTGAACTAAAAAATTCGCTATAAAGATCTGATATTCTGGTTTCTGAAAATGTAAACACCGTGCACTGACAAGTAATAGATATTTAAGTCTCTGAGACCAACCATTCTGGATTCAGTGAATTCAAATGATATCTTGTGAATGAAGTATATTAAAACCTTGGTAACAGCACTTTTTTTTTTTCCTGAAGCAGAAAAAACCCTTAAGTATCTCTGTGCCAACTTCAGTGGAACAAAGCTCACCACCCTTCATGTTATCAGCTTTGTCATACTTGTTTTCTATCCCATATCAGTTTTATTTCTAAAACTGATGTATGCTTTTCTCATACAGATGGACTTTTGCTGTGATGCGTTAAGAATCTTCTATACTTTCTCAAAATGAAAACAATCAAAAAGCTAGCTTTGCTGTCTCCTGCCTTTAGAGGCCTTTCTACTCCTTTTTCATGGATACATGAGGCTGTTGCCAGAGGAACTGCTAGCCATTTATCTTTCTGTTAAGAAGGTAGTCGATGCATTTGCAGGTCTCTATAGCCATGCATCTAGAACTGTTCATGTAACGTTTTCGGATAACACAAATGAACCCCCAAATGAAACATCAGTCACCCAAGTATATATTTCAATGTTACAGAAATATCCTAAGATTGCAAACTTTTTTAGTATGCTATAAGGACTCCTATGAAAAGATAAGCATTTTATATAGATGAGGAGAATATCTTGCAAGTACTTCACATAAGGTTATTTTTAAATTAGAGATGTAAGCCTTGCTACTAATTGACTATAAACCATTTACAAACTGACAGATCTAGGAAGAAACTTTCCATATGTGATGGTTATTCCCTAATTGTATTATGCTACTTATGTCTTTTTCAGAAGCATCTGGTGCTAACTACTATCAGAAACAGATTCAGGGACTGTGCAACTGTCATGTCCAGGCAGTTAGAAGCATTGACTTTTCATCCCAGCAGAATGTCAGTCTCAAGTCAGTACCAAGTCTAGAGTTAGGCTCAACAAAATCAGCAGCAGTAAACTGCATGTAGATACATCAGTTTATTACCTTAGCTGTAATAGGAGTTATTTTTCTGAATGAAATCCTAATCTTGTTGAAGTCAGTGACAGGCAACCCATTGTTTTCAATGGGACCCATATTTCACTTTGTGCATATGAAAGAAATTCAAAAGCAGGCATTGGAATTGATAAATGTTAACATGATTGAAGCTTGAAGCTACCGTACTCTCTACATAGCATCTCTTTCCCATATGGGTTCTGTTTATTGAAGGCTAAATGTGTGTAAATGCAACATTTAAGAGTAATGTGTGTTCAGTTCTAGATGTTGTATAGAAAAAAGTAATCTAACATTGGAGTTGGATTTATCTACGAGAAACAGCTCTGAACGCTTGAATATGTGTAATGGTCAGACTCTACAATTACTTCCACTTTTATGTTTGGGTTTTCCTTCTTCATTTAGTTCTTCTGGTAGCAAAGATTTGATGGTGAATGGGATAAATCCAGTTTAGAAGGGAGGGGGTAATGTAAATGTGAGTATTGCTTATACAAGGACTTGACATTTGCATTACAGAATTGAATATAACTACACCAGGAAAGCCACTTATTTGTAACTATCTTAGCTGAATATTTTAAATTTCATTTCCCAGCCAGAATGTTTGGCAGTTTTCTGGTCAACTGCATAGACCTGCTTTTTATTTCCTTTGCTTCCTTTAGAACAATAATTTGTGTTCTCAAATTAAGACATTGCCAACAGGAAGCTAGATTTCTTAAAACAACCACATGAGCTTCTTGACAAGAAGAGATTTATACAGCATCATTCAATTCACTGAGCATCCTGTTGCTTGTGTCTGGTATTCAGGAATCCTGTTTCATAATGATACATTCAAAGAACTGCTTATTCAAGGCTATTCCCATGTTAACATTCTAAGTATTGTTTTTCCTAGTGCTCATGTTAAATTGTTTCACCCCATCTTTGTCAGCATTTTTCATGGTGATGGTTATTTTTTGCAGGGTTTGAAAAACCAAGCCCAAGTTAAACTGAATGTAGTTAGATGTCCTCCGGTAACCACAGTCTTGATCAGGAGACCTGACCTCAGATACCAGTTAGGCTTCAGTGTACAGAATGGGATTGTAAGTAGCTTCCAGACCTTCTGGTGATGCTTTTACATATGTTAAAGTTTACATATGTAATGAATTGTATTTTTTCCCTCAGTGCAGCAGGGGCTCAGTACACTTTTTAAGTCTAAGATATAAAAGCTGAACTGGTCAAAGTTATTCATCTGACTTTTTTCCCACTCAAAAGTAGGAAAGGAAACTTTATTTCATAGCTTTAGAATCAATCAGAGGAGTAAAAAGGCTGGTTTAGGTTAAAGAAACAAAAGTGTATGGAGAAGGCTGCTTTCAGTCTGTATCATTTGTGTCTCTGACCAAACCATTGTATATGGTCTCAAAAGAAAGAGTCTGTCTTTGATTCCCTCTTAATGCAAGGCTTATGCACTTTGAACTTTTTGTAAACTATGGTTCTTCATACACTCTTAAATTTTCAAACCATGAAGTAACAAGTATAATATGGATAGCTTTTGGTGGATGGTTTCTTTTGCTTTTGGAAGAAAATGTGTAGTACTCAATTGCTAATAAGTGTTACTTTGAATCAGTGATCCACTACATTTTAGACTTTGTTGCAAACGCATGTATTTAAATACTGAATTATCGTTTGTGGTCAAAAGCCTCTGTTCCATATCAAAACTGTGATAATTTTGTCCTTTCCCTTCCAGATCTGTAGCCTTATGAGAGGAGGTATAGCGGAGCGAGGAGGAGTGCGAGTTGGCCATCGTATCATTGAAATCAATGGGCAGAGTGTTGTAGCAACACCTCATGAGAAAATTGTTCACATTCTCTCAAATGCTGTTGGTGAGGTAGGAGTAAGCAGTGTGCCTAGACAGTATTGCATATTTCATCATCATTGCCTCTTTTGGGTTGTTACTGTTCAAACATAAATACTAGAAGTGAGAGTGAGAACCACCAAGGTTTTTCTTATTACTGAAGTGCCCACAACTTCAGATAAAATTGAGATGGTTGGTAGATACTCAACACCTTAGAGAATCCTTTTTCCCCAGACCTTAGTATGGATATGAAAATTCTCAGGCTTTCCTTTTCCCTTCTGTCCTATGTTACCTCAGCTAGTTTCTTCCCTAGTGCTCCCTAGGCTATGGACACTCATTTTTTTGGTAGCACGCCTAATAGGAGTATTGATTAACATGTCTTATTACCTTCTAGATTCATATGAAGACCATGCCAGCTGCTATGTACAGACTGCTGACTGCACAAGAGCAACCAGTTTATATCTAAGGCTGACGCCTCACCTTCACAACATGCATGAAGGATAGTTTTCCTCATTACTGCTTCTGTTTCTAGTGCTGCATTTGTGTCCGCAGATACATTTCTCTCTTTCCCCAACATTTGCTGTGTATAGAAGAGGAGGGAAAATATAGCCATGAGACTTTTTGGTTGCATCTCTATACAAGTAAAGCTTTATGCAACTCCACACTCAGAGTAAATAGCAGCAGCAGCAGTGTCCATGGTAAGATTCACAAAAAGACGACTTACATGCCTATGAAGAATGAACTGATGCTGTCATAAAACCCATTGTTCAAATGCACACCCTTTAATTTCTGTTCTTCAGGATAGTAGAACCCCAAAAGGTGCTCCGTGAGTTGGTACAGACAATGCAATTTTGACATGTTTCAGTAAATAATTCAGGAGATGTGATTTTTTGCAGTTGGGTCCCCCAGGTTTCTAATTTTTAAAATACTTGTTTTTCAAATGCAATGTTTCTTTTATATGCCCATTTCAGAGGTTAAATATCCAGTAAGAGTAATATTGAGGGGCTCTGCTGAGAAGCTATACATTCTAAGCTCTTAATTACAGATTTGGTGCACACAACTGTGTGCTTGTGTATACTGACATTTTTAAATTGTGCTTGATATTTATGAAGCTTGAAAATAATAGGTCTGCACACTGTTCTAAGTAATTTTGTTACACTGAACCAGTTTAAAAGTATTTTTTGTTGGAAGACATCTAGTTTTTATTGACGTTTTTCTTTAGACATAGATAAATGGGAGAAGTAAAGGTAAGATGGGAATAAATGTATTTATTTATTTTGTTATATAAGTTAATTTGTGATTTGTTTTTCCATATGACACTTAGAGGATGTGTGAGTACTATATGGATTTGTATGAAGAAGAAATGTAGAGATGTATGAAATGCAGGATTTGACTGGTCTATAACTTATATCAGGGACAAAGGGGAAAAACAGTAAAAGAATAAAGCAGCTGATGGCTCTTTTTCCTCAAGAAGAAAACATTCCATTTCGTGTAGCTACATTCTGTCCGTACTGCATACTGCTGTTTACACTGAATTTGAACCATATATTTAGACCAGGCTGATGCCTTGAATTTTCTGAAAGCAATGGTTTCTGCCATGTCTTATTGTGATATAAAGGCTCAGTGCAATTAAAAACAAGACCAGAACACATATGGGGAAAAAAAAATCCCATCCTTTTCATTTGAAAATGGTGTGATGCTTATAGCCATTAGTTTCTCAATTATTGTGGAATGGACTGTGCAGTGCATTGTGTTTGGAGACTAGTAATGATACCTGGACTTTATTCCAGAGATTTCATGGATGTGTGTGTACACATGCACACTTCTGTTGATGAGAGCCATGAAAACTCTGGTTTTATCTGAGCACTTGGTTTCCATCTGTGGTCAGAGGTTTATTGTTGCCTTTCAGAAACCACGGACATACATGGGCTGAACAGAGAGAGAGAAAATAAGCTTTATATTTCAATGGGTAGTAAGGGAGATAATGGAATGGAGCATAAGCTATTGTAGTAAGTGAATACATTTTAGTTTGAAAGTAGTGTACAATGAGTTGATTTACTGCAGTTCTTGTTGTTGCATAATTTAATCTCGATCTCTAGAATAGCAGATTTTGCAAGCAAATGGTATTAGTATTCCAGGTTAGTATTTACCTCTGCTATCAGACTGATGTAAATAGATTGTGAATGACTTGTGATTAGAGTTTTTAATTGTAGACATCTGGCTTATGGAGATCATTTGAAAATTTTCATAACTTCTTATAAATATAGTATACTATTTAGTAGGTTATATACAGTGCAGCCTTTCCATAAGTTGCCTGAGGAAACTCAACAGTCCTGAAGACAGTTATCACACTTCTGATTCCTGCTGTGTTTTACACCCTCAACTTCACTTGTTGTTTTTGTGGTTCTGTCCAACTCATGTTGAGGGGTCTTCCCACTGATTTCAGTGGGAGATGAAGAAAACCTAAGCACACAAAAAATTGAATCATTAAAAACAAGGCTGTTTTCCTGCAATCAAGCTTATACCTAGTTATAAGCACCTGAGTACCTAACCCATTGCCTTCATGGTGAACAGATGCTTAAAGCTAAGCATGTGAATGCTTGTAGGATTGGAGCCTAGTGAAGAATCTTCATTGTTCCAATTAATTGTAATATATGTATAAGATTTCTACACTGGGAAGTTTCCAGTGTGCACTCCTGATAAGTCTTATAAACAATCCCACCATTTTAGTTTGCAAAAGTAAAGATAGTTGCAAGAAAAATGAGCTCAAAAGGAAGAATTGGCAATTTTCTGCAGTAGTGCAGTAGTTTATTAGATTAGATGTGTGAATTCTCCATGGATTCAAAAGAATAAACTGCTATTTTACATTCCTTCTTCTGTAAAAGGTCTGAAAAGTTTTTTCCCTCTTCACTATTTCATATATTCTTATTAATGCTTCAGTGTTTACATTAAGGATGAAACATCCTTTTTATTTTTATTAGCAAGTTTCCCCACTTGTTTTGAATCTTGTTTTGATTTGAGATTTGGTTGGAATTTCCAGATTTGTTTTGGTTTCTGTGTTTTTTCCTTAATTTTCTAAATGAAATCAGTTTCTGAAGATGGCAATGTGCATGAGATCTCTTGTACATATTTTGTGCAGTGCCTAGACTCTTGTATTATTGTTCTGTAAAAAGATTGAATAGGAATTATTATAAAGTATTGGGAAAAGTATAGTATTGTATTTGTAACAATATTGTTCTCTGTAAACACTGAACTTGGTGATCTCTCTCTTTATATATATAAATGAGCCTAGAATGTGAGCCTGCACATCTGAATGTAATTCCTCTGATGTTTTTTGTCACAGGTCTTTGACCCTTTCTCTGTAATGGAGCTGCAATGGTTTCATTTGGGGGGGGAAGAGTTTGGGTTGAGGGGGAGTTGCCATCTATTTTGTTGTGATGTATTTACTGTGCTACATTCCTTTATTTAGCAGAGCACTAATGTCTATAAGAATTGCAACAATAAAATACAGAACAAAAATACCTCAGACAAGGCTGAGAGTTTGCTGATAATAATTTAGGAAGTGGCTTGCCAAAACTGAATGAATGTATGCTAAGAAGGTGTCCAAATTTCTCTTCTGCCACTTAGTTTGCAGTAATGTATATGTGCATCTGCAGAATCAAACACATAATATTAACTATGTATTTAAAACAGCATTGTTTTTAGGGTAATAAATGACACAACTGCTCCTAAATTATATCAATTACTTAGCTAAGATTGTGTCCCAGCTTTCATTTTTAAGTCTTGCCACATGTGGATCTTTCCATAAATATGTTCACTATTTAAATACGCAATGCATATGGCAGAAATGTTATTTCACCATCTAACTTTAAATATGTTTTTCACTTAGAAAACAGTGTGGTGGGTTGACCACAGCCAGCAGCAAAACACCCACCCAGACTCTCACTCATTCCCCCCTCCTGTGGGATGGGGAGAAAACAGAAGGAAGTCAAGAAGACTCATGGATTGAGATAATAACAATTTAATAGGGAAAGCAAAAGCTGCACACGCAAGCAAAGCAAATAGAGGAATTCATTCCCTACTTCCCTTCAGCAGGCAGATGTCCAGCCACTTCCTGGGAAGCAGGGCCTCAGCACATGTAATGGTTGCTTGGGAAGACAAAAGCCATAACCACAGATGTCCCCCCTTCCTCCTCCTTTCCCTGAGCTTTTACTGCTGAGCATGACATCATATGGTATGGAATAGCCCTTTGGTCAGTTGGGGTCAGCTGTCCTGGCTGTGTTCCCTCCCAACCTCTTGCCCACCCCCAGTCTACTTGCTGGGGGCAGGGGGGGAGAAAAAGAGAGAAAACCTTGATGCTGTGCAAGCACTGCTCAGCAATAGCCAAAACACTGCTGTGTTATCAACACTGGTTTAGCCACAAATGCAAAGCATAGCACCATACAGGCTGCTATGAAGAAAGTTAACTCCATCCCATACAGAACCAGTACAAACAACTTCTTTCCTATATTACTAATTATGAATCTAGCAGCCTTCTATGATGGAATGACTGCATCAGTGGACAAGCGAAGAGCTACATATGTCATTTACCTGAACTTCTGTAAGGCCTTTGACGCCGTCCCCCACAACAGTCTTGCTGCTAAACTGGAGAGATATGGGTTTGACGGATGGACTGTTAGATGGATAAGGAATTGGCTGGATGTCCACGTCCAAAGAGTTACAGTCAATGGCTCAATGTCCAAGTGGAAACCAGTAACACCTGGTGTCCCTCAAGGGTCCGTACTGGGACCAATACTGTTTAATACCTTCATTAACGATATAGATAGTGGGATTGAGTGCATCCTCAGCAAGTTTGCAGATGACACCAAGCTGAGTGGTGCAGCTGATTAACTAGAGGGAAGGGATGCCATCCAGAGGGACCTTGACAGGCTTGAGGAGTGGGCCCATGTGTGGGGATGGGAATCTCACTAACGGACATTCCTGAGTTTGATTTTAATGAGCAAACACTGCACCACCTGGCATGACAAGGCACTTAAGCAGAAAACAACGGAGAAAGGAATGTGCAGCTGGAAGGAGAAAAACAAGATAAAGACCATGAAGGCATTTTGCATGATCAGGAAGAACGGGCCAATCTGCTAGAGCATAGATGCGCGTGAACACAAGGCTATAACCTATCTGCAAGCTGCAGGTAGCGCGTGTACACTTCTGCTTGCTATAAAAGATGCTAACAAAGAGCAATAAAGGTCTTTGGTTGCCGTGTCTGCCGGAGTCCGTGCCGCTTTTCACCCCCACAAATGGCGCCCAACGTGGGGCGAAAATGCTGGAACAGAGCACCGGTGGGGAGCCAGCTGAACGAGTCATAGCCAGCGGGAGACAGAGCAGTCTCAGGAAAGAGCTGGAGCCGGAACTTTGAATCATCGCCTCGTCGGAGCAGAGGTGAGCAGCTGGGAAACTTAAAATGGGATCGCAACTAACTAAGGAGGAGGAATCTATACTATGTATTATTAAGAAACTGTTAGAAAAGCGTGGAGTTAAGTATGATGACCATACCCTCCACCTATTGCTTTCATGGCTAAAACGAAAGGGAATTCCCCCTGATTCGGCTACTGCTTTTCAGAAGGAAACTTGGGATAAAGCAGGGAACTTGTTGTGGGATGCAGCTACCGGGGGAGATGAGACTGCAAAAACGGTCCTTACTACATGGCGCTTAGTCTCAGATACGTTAAAACAATTGAAGTGTGATCGTACTGCCCATCAAGCTGTGGTGGCAGCCACTGCTCCTGATCCACTGACTCTGGCCACTCCAGACCAGGCTCCCTCGGAACCTTTGCCCGGTCCGAGTGGGACAGATCAGCCTGAGGGAGGGGAAAAATTTCTGACCGAGGCTCTTTCGGCCCTGATGATATCAAGTGATCTCGGACAGTCTCCTAAACAACAGAGCAGAGGGGTCTCAAGCCACAACAATGAACCCTTAAACTATGATCCGGCTGCTCACTGGCAGGCTGTTCGACAACAAGCCTTGGCAGAAGGAGACCTTTCTACTGTGGCATACCCTGTCATAATTAGTGAACAAGGTCCTAACAGTTGGCAGCCCCTTCAATGGGATTTGGTCAAGGAGTTAAGGCGGACCATCATGCAATGTGGATTGGGAGCGCCTTTTACACAGAGCCTATTGCAAAATATTGTGAAGGGACACTTGTTAACCCCTTTCGATACCAAAGCGTTAGCTGATTTAATATTTTCCCCTACACAAAGAGTGCTCTGGCAAGCCCACTGGCAAGAGCTCTGTGATCGTGCAGCTTTACAGAACTTGGAGCGGCGAGCGGGAGACCCGCTACGGGCCGCGGGACTCGCTCAGTTAATGGGGGAGGACCCTATCAATACGCCGCAACTGCAGGCACGGCTGGCGCCTGAAATTTTAAGACAATCAGCAGACCTTGCGTTTCAAGCAATGATAAAGGTCCCTGATACAGGACGACCGGTAAAATCCTTTACTAGCATTAAGCAAGGGACCAATGAACCTTATATGGATTTTATCGACAAGCTCCAAGAAGCTATTCAAAAACAAATACAAAATCCTGAAGCCAAAGAGGCATTGCTTATGAAATTGGCTATAGAGAATGCCAATGAGGACTGTAAAAGAGTCTTACAGACATTGCGAAATCCGACCATAATAGACATGCTTGACGCGTGCAATCGTGTGGGTTCAATTACACATAAGAATGAGGTTTTTGCAGCCTGTTTAGCCGCTGCCTTGCGTCCCGGTAACAAAGCGTGTTTCCGCTGTGGAAACTCGGGGCATTTTAAACGGCAATGTCCTGAGAATCCTGTACAGAAGGGAGGATCGGAAGGAATTCAGCAGCCCCCTGGTATTTGCCCACGCTGCCGCAAGGGGAGGCACTATGTTAATCAATGCCGGTCGAAATACGATCTCCGTGGTCGACCCTTGTCGGGAAACGGGAAGTCGAGCGCGAGGTGGGGGCGCGCACCGACACAAATGCCACCCCAAAATCCCCAACCCCAAAACCCCATGAGACCGCTGTCTCAGCAGGCCTGGATCACCTCAAGGCCAGAACCATCGGCAGTGCCGGAGTGGATGTCTCCACAGCCACCAACCTCTCTATAAACGATCAGACTGTGCACAGGGTGCCCCTCAATGTGAGAGGCCCCCTTGGCCAGGGGCTGAGTGCCCTATTGGTGGGGAGGTCCAGTGCTACTATGCAGGGTTTGTTTGTGTTACCTGGGGTTATCGACTCTGATTATACGGGACAGCTGCAAGCGTTGCTATGGACCCCCTCTCCTCCAGTATTTATTCCAGCTGGAAGTAGGATTGCACAGCTAGTTCCTTTTAAGAGTATGGTTCGTAATCGGGATCCTATTTCCTGGGGAGCTGGTGGATTTGGGTCCACAGGTGAACCAAATATTTTTTGGACTCAGCTTGTCCAAAGAACTCAGCCCACTTTGACCTGCACTCTAAAGAATAAAGGAAGCAAACCGGAACAACTGGTAGTGAAGGGAATGATAGATACAGGGGCAGACGTTACTATCATCAGTACTGCAAAGTGGCCTGGATCATGGGAAACCATCCCGGTCAACACAGGGCTAGTGGGAATCGGAGGCCTGTCGACATCCAGGCAGAGTGCCAACTTAATACAGATTGTAAGCCCGGAAGGACAGGTTGCAACTATTCGACCTTTTGTGGTTCCTGTGCCGTTAAACCTGTGGGGACGAGATGTCTTGAGCACTTGGGGACTAGTGATTGGCACTGCTGATCCGCATCAACATTTTTAGAGGGGGTCACTGGCGCTCGGCCCACCGTTCGACTCATGGCTCACCGATCAGCCAGTGTGGGTGGATCAGTGGCCCCTATCACAGGAAAAGGCCGACGCGTTGCGAACGTTGGTGGACGAGCAAGTGAGTCAAGGACATCTGGTTCCCACCACCAGCGCCTGGAACACCGCAGTGTTTGTTATAAAAAAGAAAAGTGGCAAATGGAGACTTCTACATGATTTACGGCAAGTAAATGCCGTGATTCAAGATATGGGGACATTGCAACCAGGTATGCCTTCACCGACATTGATACCTCGTCAATGGGACATTGTGATTATCGATTTGAAAGACTGCTTTTTCACGATTCCCTTAGCGCCGGAAGATGCTCCCAGATTTGCCTTCTCTCTCCCAGTTATAAACCATCAAGGGCCTAGGTTGCGATATCATTGGACGGTGTTGCCCCAGGGCATGAAAAACAGTCCCACAATATGTCAATTGTATGTTGCGCGTGCGTTGTCGCCCATAAGAAACAAATATCCTGACTTAATTTGTTATCACTACATGGACGATATTTTAATTGCCGGACGAGACCCAAAGGAACTCATCACAGTTATGAAAGATATGTTTCAGGGGTTAAAGACATACGGCTTGCAAATAGCTCCTGAAAAGGTGCAAGTGCAAGCCCCGTGGAAGTACTTGGGGTGGAAGATTTTAGAACATACGATACAGCCCCAACCCATAACCTTGCACTCTAACATTAAAACACTGAATGACTTGCAAAAACTAGTAGGGACTATCAATTGGGTACGCCCATTGCTGGGAATAGATAATGACATGTTAAACCCACTGTTCAAGTTGTTAAAGGGTAATCCTGAGTTGACATCTCCACGAGAATTAACGACAGAGGCCAAACAAGCGCTAGGAAAAATATCACAGGTGCTTACCGAAAGGCAAGCACAACGCGTAATTGAAGGATTGGGAGTTAACTTGTATGTCCTAAATCAGTCCCGACAAGCAGTGGGCCTCTTAGGCCAATGGGACACCAAGGGTACCCAGGACCCCTTAGTCATCATTGAGTGGGTATTCCTGCCGCATCAAGCACCAAAAACGATAGTGACGAGGGTGGAAATGTTTTCGATGCTTGTGCGAAAGGGACGCGCGCGATGTTTGGAATTAACGGGCACAGATCTTAAAACAATTTATCTCCCACTGACTAAAGACCACCTTAATTGGTGTGAGGCTAATAGCCTAGAGCTACAGATAGCGCTGGAAAACTTTAAGGGACAAATTCTAATTCACTATCCATCTCACAAATTATTCTCCCTTAATGAGGAAATTAGTATAATTCCTGAATCGTTGAGTAAGGAGGTACCTGTCGAAGGACCCACCTTATTCACCGATGGATCAGGACGAACAGGTAAGGCAGTTATAGTGTGGTGCGAAAAAGGGGAATGGAAACATCCAGTTCACCATGTTGTAGGAAGTCCTCAGCTGGTGGAAATATACGCAGTAATTCAGGTCTTTCGCCAATGGGAGATGCCATTAAATTTGGTTACTGATTCTCAGTACGTTGCCAACGTTGTCAGGCGCTTGGAAAAGGCTTGGCTCAAAGAAGTTGATAACGAACCTGTGTTTTTAATGTTGAAACAGGTATGGGACTTGTTGAATCGCCGCGTAAACCCGTATTACGTGCTCCATGTGAGGAGTCATACCTCCCTCCCAGGGTTTATATCAGAAGGGAATGCGCGAGCTGATCGTCTCGCTGCCCCCGTATGGACAATCCCTGTACCAGACGTTTCTACACAAGCCCGATTGTCGCACGAGTTTTTCCATCAATCTGCCCGAATGCTGCGTCGACAATTTGGGCTGACTTGGGACACGGCACGAAGTATCGCACAAATGTGTCCTGACTGTCAGCAATTAGTTCCCATACCCCAAACAGGGGTAAATCCCCGAGGAGAAAAGGCCCTACAGATTTGGCAATCCGATGTTACTCATATCGGAGAATTTGGCAAACAAAAATATGTGCATGTTTCCATCGATACATTCTCCGGAGCTCTATGGGCGACCGCAGAGACCGGAGAAAAAAGCAAAGATATTTTACGGCACTGGAAAGGGGCCTTTGCTGCTCTAGGGGTTCCACACCAGATCAAAACGGACAATGGGCCCGGGTACATAAGCGCAAAGACGCAGGCCTTTTTGGCACAATGGGGCATTCGACATATCACTGGTATCCCTTATTCCCCTCAGAGCCAGGGTATCGTTGAGCAGGCTCATCTCACTCTCAAGCAGCTACTACAAAAACAAAAAGGGGGAATGCTAGGGGAATCACCGCAAGCCCGCCTCCATAAAGCAATATATGTGTTAAATCATCTTACAATAAGGGAAGACAGGACAGCAGTTGGCAGCCCTAACACGGTAATAGCGAGACACTTTACATCTTGTAACTCAGCTTCTCCAGCAGGAGAAAGGGCTCGGGTGTGGGTCGTCATTGGAAAATAGCCAATGGGAAGGCCCTTATGATCTTATAACATGGGGGAGAGGATATGCTTGTGTTTCCACAGATCGTGGACCCCGGTGGATACCTGCCCGCTGCGTTCGACCGTATCTGGACAAGGAGCCCAAGGAGCCCACAGATGCATCAATGGTTTGAAGTAGATTACTGGGACTTACACAAAGTATCTCATTCGATATTTGGGGAACTACCTAGTGGGCCAGGCCGTGCCGGGGTATATAGGGGACCAAGTGGGTTGCCATTAGCTGTGGACTGGGAACACCAGGCGGCAGAGAACAGTCAACTGGATAATCGAGAGGTGACAGGAATTCCCTGCCTCCAGTGTCCCGGATCAACACATCACGCATGGACTTTGTGCAAATGTGATAATTGCAAAAAAAAACCTGGTATTGTCACTCTCAGTTCCGGGCGGGAAGGTGCACAAGGTGTAAAGGGAATACCACCGGGAACGCCGAACCACAGAATCTACAGCTAGTGTGTGGGAGATCACATTGTGTCCCCCAGCTGTGGACTGTGTGGGAAACGGACTGGGAAAGTACCAAACGACAGTGTGACAAACGACTTGGGTGGAAACGGAACAAAAAGAGAACGTAAACCATGACGCCAGTATGGGGGGGTGTCTTGTGGCTAGTATCACTGTGTGCGGTTGCTGCGTTATGGGCACCCTCACAGCCGAAGGAAAATGTTTGGGTAACTCTGGCCAATCAGACAGGACAGGATTCCATCTGCCTGTCGATATCTTCCCCCGGTAACCCCTTTTCTACCTGCCTAGTGGGGCTTCCTTTAGATAATTGGGACTTGGGCCTGATTAGTCCTTTCAAGGAGGCCTGCGGGGGGGGACGACATGCCACTGACAATTGGGATGGATGCCTACCACATCTTAATCACTTGCCAATAGAACCTCAGGAACTCGAGCTATTAGGGTCCATAAAAATGGATTGGTGTTTGTATTTCAATTATTCAGGGGCCAATGTTTCCTGAGCCTGGCCTGGCATTCCCTCTCATATTAAAGGTGGGCCGTGTTCGTTGGGAAGATTAACTCTACTAATGCCAAACACATCTATGATCCTAGACCACAGGAGGAGCACCCCTAAGACACGCAGTAAGCGCAGAGCACATACCTACACTTCACAATGTGATGATGCTGTCGACCTATGGAACCGGAACACTATAGCTGCGGTTGCAATATTGGCTCCAGGTGTCGCAGCAGCAAAGAGTTTGGTCACATTAAATAAATTAGGATGTTGGCTAGCAAAACAATCAAATGCAACCTCTGAAGCACTAACGGGATTATTAATGGATGTAGATTCTATACGACATGCTACTTTGCAAAATAGAGCAGCGATAGATTTTTTGCTTTTAGCGCAAGGCCATGGGTGTGAAGAGTTGGAGGGAATGTGTTGTATGAACCTATCTGATCATTCGGAATCAATTCACCGCAGCATTCAGATGTTGAAGGAAGGAGTACAGAAGCTAAGAGTGGAAGACCCCTGGGACTGGTTGGATAAATTATTCGGGAAATGGGGTCTAAGTGGCTGGTTAAAAGGACTAGCCAAGCTAGGAGGGCTATGCTTAGTAATGTTCCTTTGCATCCTGGTTTGTGTGCCGTGTCTGTTACAAGGTATGCGAAAAATGATTGAAAGATCTGTTTCAGCAGTGTTTCTAGTAAAACAAAAAGGGGGAGATGTGGGGATGGGAATCTCACTAACGGACATTCCTGAGTTTGATTTTAATGAGCAAACACTGTACCACCTGGCATGACAAGGCACATAAGCAGAAAATAACGGAGAAAGGAATGTGCAGCTGGAAGGAGAAAAACAAGATAAAGACCATGAAGGCATTTTGCATGATCAGGAAGAACGGGCCAATCTGCTAGAGCATAGATGCGCGTGAACACAAGGCTATAACCTATCTGCAAGCTGCAGGTAGCGCGTGTACACTTCTGCTTGCTATAAAAGATGCTAACAAAGAGCAATAAAGGTCTTTGGTTGCCGTGTCTGCCGGAGTCCGTGCCGCTTTTCACCCCCACACCCATGCGAACCTCATGAAGTTCAACAAGGCCAAGTGCAAGGCCCTGCACCTGGGTCAGGGCAATCCCCAGTATCAGTACAGACTGGCTGCTGAATTGATTGAGAGCAGACCTGCAGAGAAGGACTTGGGGATACTGGTGGATGAAAAATTGGACATGAGCCGGCAATGTGCACTTGCAGCCCAGAAAGCCAATTGTATCCTGGGCTGCATCAAAAGAAGCGTGGCCAGCAGGTCGAGGGAGGTGATTCTCCCCCTCTACTCCGCTCTCATGAGACCCTACCTGGAGTACTGCATCCAGCTCTGGGGTCCCCAGCACAAGACAAACATGGACCTGTTGGAACTGGTCCAGAGGAGGGCCACGAAAATGATCAGAAGGCTGGAACACCTCTCCTATGAAGAAAGGCTGAGAGAGTTGGGGTTGTTCAGCCTAGAGAAGAGAAGGCTCTGGGGGACACCTTATTGCAGCCTTTCAATATATAAAGGGGGCTTATAAGAAAGATGGAAAGACACCTTTTTACCAAGGCCTGTAGTGACAGGACAGGCGGCAACGTTTTTAAACTGAGAGAGGGTAGATTTAGATTAGATATAAGGAGGAATTTTTTTTATGATGAGGATGGTGAGACACTGGAACAGGTTGCCCAGAGAGGTGGTGGATGCCCCATCATTGGAAGTGTTCAAGGTCTGGTTGGACAGGGCTTTGAGCAACCTGATCTAGTGAAAGATGTCCCTGCCCACTAGATGATCTTTGAAGGTCCCTTCCAACCCAAACCACTGTATGATTCTATGATTCTAATTCTGAAACCACTATTCTCTTTCCAAAGTCTTCAGTATGATATATTCTAAACACCTAACACAACTTGAATAAAAACCATCTAGTTGTAATATGTTTGTCCTTACAGCAAATCCTGGGACTGCCTGTGTGAAGACTAAAAAATATTTGTATTATTATAGGTTGACTTAAAAACAACATGGTAATATTGGAAAATCATTTATGCACAAAGATTCTGATATTATAAAAAATAAGATCTTTTTAAAGCATAAGAACATAGAGAACACCCACAGAATTTAAATTCAGGGGCAGATAGAATTAATGGAGCATGTACATCATACCAGTGCAGGTTGAGAAATTAAAGGGATGCTTGGTGAATATTTCTAGCTCTGATGTCAACCGAACTTTTAAATTTCTTGTGCCTCATGAGAAAGAATATGAAGTACATTAAGCAAGAGTCAACAGGGGCGTATTTCCTTATCAAAGTTTTCATAGAACCACAGGTTGTGTTAGGGTCAGACCAAATCCGGTAGCCCAATAGAGGCAAGGCTGCTGCAGCTCCAGGTCCAATCAGTAGAGAGGCTGAGCACGTATTCCCCGTAGACACACAAATACACATATACAATACATACACACACACAAACACGCATATATATATATATATATATATATGGTCAGCCTCACAGATAAACACAGACATACTCAGCACTCACACAAACACAAAAAGCACCAACAGCCTCATCCTGTTCCCCTCTCTAGTAGTTCAATATGAAGGTCCACTAGTGGGAATATATATACATATTTACAATATGGATCCCTGGGCTCACACACTCAGTCTGCCCAGTAGCTGCCCCTGGATCCCAGGCTCCCCAGTTGCTGGCACCTGGGCATACAAGCTCCCAAGGCTGCAGTCCCACTCCAGTTGCTGGTACAGATGCGTGCACACACACACACACAGAGAGCTTTCTGGAAGTTGGCCAGGACTCTCCTGGTCCCCCTGGTAGCCAGCTCCTCCTGTGTTCTTGCCCTTAGAGACACACACACACCTGGCTTCCAGGCTATTTCACCTACTCACTGGCTAGTCCAGCTTGATCTTTGCTAGCACTCACACACTCACTCGCATACCTCCTCTCACTCAGGTTGCTGGCACCCAGGCACACAAGCCCTCCGACCTCTGGTTTGACTCCAGTTGGTGGCACTCATACACACACATGCACACAAAATAGAGAGCCCTCCCTCATCCAGGAAAAGAGTTAGAAAGGAATTTAATAAGAAGATAAGACAGACTGTGCTGATCAGGTGCAGGGCATGGCCAGACAAGCATACTGACCAGCCAACTATTTACACTCAACTGGCCCTTTTTATCCCCTTATCCCTCTATTTTCCCACACTTGTTCCTCCCTAAACCTACTTGATCCCTCCGTTTCCCTGCTTTTGGTGATTACTCTAAACATCCCATAATAAGTCCTGTGTGACCCTAAGATGTTTTTCCCCTGCATCCCATAATGTGTCCCACCCCCTAGGCAGCAACCACCCTTAGTCCGAAAGGTTATCTGGAGAGCTGCTCCTGATGACTCATGGTGATGGGTTTCATACCCGGAGACTGGGGCTGAGGCTTTCCTGGGAGAGCCCTAGGAAAGACCTGGATGGGGGTTCCTTCCTCTGAATCTGTAATTTGGGTTCCCCTGCCTGCCTTAGTGCCTCTGTGCTCCTCTGGTCTTGTGGAGATGGGCCTTTGATGGGCTGATAGCTCCTGTGATGGGCCTGGGACTAGCTGGGGCAGGGTACTATTTGGGTTCCACCACCTGCCATTGCCTCTCTGGTCCTTTGTGTGTGTGCAGATGAGCTTTTGGTCATAGAACATAACAGTAAGGAGTACTTTAAATCTGCAAAAAAAATAAATATATGCCCCATAGGTGCTGTCCTGGTTTCAGCAGGGATAGAGTTAATTTCCTTCCTAGTAGCTGGTACAGTGCTGTGTTTTGGATTTAGAATGAGAACAAAGTTGATAACACACCGATGTTTTAGTTGTTGCTAGGTAGTGCTTACACCAGCCAAGGACTTTTCAGCTTCCCATGCTCTACCGACTGTGAGAAGGCTGGAGGTGCACAAGAAGCTGGGAGGGGGCACAGCCAAACTGGCCAAAGGGACATTCCATACCATGTGACGTCATGCTCAGTACATAAACTGGGGAAAGCTGGCCAGGGGGGCCACTGCTCAGGGACTGGCTGGGCATCGGTCGGTGGGTGGTAAGCAATTGCATTGCGCATCACTTGCTTTGTATATTCTATTATTATTATTACTATTACTATTTTATTTTATTTCAATTATTAAACTGTTCTTATCTCAACCTATGAGTTTTCTCACTTTTACTCTTCCGATTCTCTCCCCCATCCCACCAGGGGCGGGGGGAAAGTGAGCGAGTGGCTGTGTGGTGCTCAGTTGCCGGCTGAGGTTAAACCACGACAGATGCTCTAGAGGAAAAATTGACCTTGGAGCTTCATGCACTGATTCACTAATCATAAATTGAAATATAAGTAGTATGAACATGGGAATGGGGAGGGACTGTATACATGCTTGTTCAAGGAAGGGGATAACTCCGATTACACACACACACCCCCCCGTGGAACACCTGTTGTTGCCACACTGTTTTTCTACGGGTGTCTGTCAAAGCATGACTGTGGTTATAGAATCATAGAATCATTTAGGTTGGAAAAGACCCTTAAGATCATCAAGTCCAACCGTAAACCTAACACTGCCAAGTCCACCAATAAACCATGTCCCTAAGTGCCTCATCTACACATCTTTTAAATACCTCCAGGGATGGTGACTCAACCACTTCCCCAAGCAGACTGTTCCAATGCTTGACAACCCTTTCGGTGAAGAAATTTTTCCTAATATCCAATCTAAACCTCCCCTGGCACAACTTGAGGCCGTTTCCTCTTGTCCTATCACTTGCTACTTGGGAGAAGAGACCGACACCCACCTCGCTACAATCTCCTTTCAGGTAGTTGTAGAGAGCGATGAGGTCTCCCCTCAGCCTCCTTTTCTCCAGGCTAAACAACCCCAGTTCCCTCAGCTGCTCCTCATAAGACTTGTTCTCCAGACCCCTCACCAGCTTCGTTGCTCTTCTTTGGACACGCTCCAGCGCCTCAACGTTTTGCTTTTAGTGAGGGGCCCAAAACTGAACACGGTATTCGAGGTGCGGCCTCACCACTGCCGAGTACAGGGGCACGATCACTTCCCTACTCCTGCTGGCCACACTATTTCTGATACAAGCCGGGATGCTATTGGCCTTCCTGGCCACCTGGGCACACTGCTGGCTCACATTCAGCCGGCTGTCGACCAGCATCCCCACGTCCTTTTCCGACAGGCAGCTTTCCAGCCACTCTTCCCCAAGCCTGTAGCGTTGCATGGGGTTGTTGTGACCCAAGTGCAGGACCCGGCACTTGGCCTTGTTGAATCTCATACAGTTGGCCTCGGCCCATCGATCCAGCCTGTCCAGGTCCCTCTGCAGAGCCTTTCTACCCTCAGGCAGATCAACACTCCCGCCCAACTTGGTGTCGTCTGCAAACTTCCTGAGGGTGCACTTGATCCCCTCGTCCAGATCACTGATAAAGATATTAAACAGAACCGGCCCCAATACTGAGCCCTGGGGAACACCACTTGTGACCGGCCGCCAACTGGATGTAACTCCATTCACCACAACTCTCTGGGCCTGGCCATGCAGCCAGTTTTTTACCCAGCGAAGAGTAGGCCTGTCCAAGCCATGAGCAGCCAGTTTCTCCAGGAGAATGCTGTGGGAGACAGTGTCAAAGGCCTTGCTGAAGTCCAGGTAGACCACATCCACAGCCTTTCCCTCATCCACTAGGCGGGTCACCTGGTCAGAGAAGGAGATCAGGTTGGTCAAGCAGGACCTGCCTTTCATAAACCCATGCTGACTGGGCCTGATCACCTGGTTGTCCTGTACGTGCCGCATGATGGTGCTCAAGATGATCTGCTCCATAACCTTCCCCAGCACCGAGGTCAGGCTGACAGGCCTGTAGTTCCCTGGATCCTCCTTCCAGCCCTTCTTTTAGATGGGCGTCACTATCTATATTCATCTTTTTATTCTGTCTTATTAAAGCAGTTATCTTATTAAGCCATTTGTTGTTGGGCCTTTCTTACTGAGATCCAGAAAGTACCCTATAGTGTCTCTCTCTCTCTCTCTCACCCCCACCTTCCCTGGTGTAGAACATTTGGCCTCGTGGACAGGATCTCAATAAGAAATGCCATTTTGGAAGAGGGATAACGGGTATCAGGAGAAGCTTGTGTGCCAGGCTGGCCCAGCAAACAGGCGTGGGGGCCAGTCACACAGTGTTTAGTCCAGGTGACTCCCCTGGTGAGTTGGGAAACTGAGAAGGAATTACCCCATGTCCCACTCCTGAGGATATTAAGAAATGTTTAGAGAAGCAAGATGTAGGATGGGGCAGAGGACAACGAATTCTAAGTAGTATCTGGTTATTGTTCACTTGTCTTTGGTGACTGGGACACCCTAGAAAGTGAACAAAAGAAAACAAGGGCATTGCAGGCGCTACTGGAAAGCTTGGAGACCTGGTTGTGCTTGGATAAACTGGAAGCCCAGGCACAGCGGGAGACCCTAGAAAGTTGTGGTGGATTGACCTTGGCTGGCTGCCAGACACCTACCCAGCCACTCTCTCACTCTTCCTCCTCAGCAGGACAAGGGGGGGAAATAAGATGAAAAAGCTTGTGGGTCGAGATAAAGACAGGGAGATCACTTACTGATTACCATCATGGGCAAAACAGACTTGACTTGGGGAAAACAAATTTAATTTATTGACAATTAAAATAGATTTAGGTAGTGAGAAACAAAGATAAAAATTAAAACAACACCTTCCCCAAACCCCTACCCCTTTTTCCCAGGCTCAACTTCACTCCTTCATTCCCAACTCCTCTACCTCCTTCCTCCCACTCCAAGTGGCCCAGGTAGGGATGGGGAATGGGGGTTTAGGTCAGTCCATAACAGTTCCTCTCTGCCACTCCTTCCTCCTCACACTTTTCTCATGCTCCAGCGTGGATCGTCTCCTCAGGCTAGTCTGACAGGAAAAATCTGCTCCAGCATGGATCCTCTCCACAGGCTAGTCTGACAGGAAAAATCTGCTCCAGCGTGGATTCTCCACAGGCCACAGTTCCTGCCAGGAACCTGCTCCAGCATGGGCTCTCCATGGGCTGCAGTTCCTTCAGGAAATATCCAACTGCTCCAGCATGGTCTCTTCCACAGGCTGCAAGGAAATACCAGCTCTGGTGCCTGGAGCACCTCTTCCCCCTCCTTCTCTGATCTTAGTGTTCACACGGTTGTTTCTCACTTTTTTTTTTCCTCACTCCTCACCGCTTGTGCAGCATTTTGCCCTGTCTTAAATATGTTTTCTCAGAGGTACTACCAGCTTCGCTAATTGGCTCAGCTTTGGCCTGTAGTGGGTTCACTGCGGAGCCGGCTGGAACTGGCTGTGTCGGGCACAGGGCAGCCCCTTGCTCTCTTCTCACAGACACCACCCCTGCAGCTTCCCCACTACCAAAACCTTGCCACGCAAGCCCAATACAAAAGTGAATGGAAGAAAACAAGGGAATTACAAGGACAACCGGAAAGTTTGGAGACTTGGTTGCATTTCGATAAACTGGAAACCCAGTCACAGGGGGAGACCCTAGAAAATGAATGAAAGAAAACCAGGGAATTGGAAGCACAACTGGAATATCTGGATACCTGGTTGCACTCAGATAGACTAGAAGCCCAGGTACAAGGGGAGACCCTGGAAAATGAGCGAAAGAAAACAAGGGAATTGCAGACAAAACTGGAAAGTTTGGAGACAAGGTTGTGCTTGGATTAGCTGGAAGCCCAGGTACAGGGGGACATGCCAGAAACCCAAGTATACACAGTGAAGAAGCTGCAGAGTGCCTTCACTGGGCAATGAGTGCATAGGGGTTGAGTAGTTAGTTACTCCTGTGATTATTCGGATGGTAACAGCGGGGATTCCTCTGCCAAAGAATGGATTGAAGGGTCTGAGGACAAAAAAGATAGAGCAATCCCTGTGCACCCTTTGCTTATTAACAAAGCAAAAAGAACCCCTAGGGCACTGCAGCATACAATATCAGTGTGAGATTACAATCAGACCGAGGTGCAGAATGTGGCAGACTCCTGTCAGCAGAAGCCCAGGGAGAGAATAGGACAGTGGTTACTGCGAGTGTGGGACCAAGGAGGCGATAGTGTACAACTGAGCCCCCAAGAAATGACACATCTGGGAGCAATTTCCCAAAATCCAATGGTGACACAACGATTAAAAGGGGCTCAGGCAAATGGAAATGTGAGTTATTTTCTTTGGGAATGGCTGCAGGAGAACAGTAAAGACACAGCATCCATCCCCATTTGGTTGGAATGATAGCACAGTGACATGGAAGCATATAGATGAGGGGGGGCAGTATTTGAGAGAATTGGCTATTCTACAGGGTATTTACAATCCTGCCTTCACTGGGCCTCTGCTTCCCCCACTACCACCACTGAAGAAAAGGAGAGCATGCTGGGACCAATTATCCCAGTCTGGCGGCTCGCTGGAAAACATACAAAGTCCATTCCAGCTGACTAGATTTGGATCCCACCCCCAAGGTGCAACAGGTGGTTGGGGCCCCATGGGGAGATAAAAGACTTTATATTCCCCTGACAGTACACTGGAGCCATAATAGCTGACAGTGGGTGATAGTTCTAATGGACACAGGGACTGAGGTCACTTTAATTCACAGGAACCCATCCCGATATCCAAAAAACAGATTGATGAAAATTAATGTCCTTGGAGGGGCAGATGAACCTGCTTGTGAAATCAAAATCTTTTTGATATTACAATTGGATTCCTACCCACCCTGACAACAAATGGCTTAATAATATAACTGCTTTAATGAGACAGAATAAGAAGAGGAATATAGATAGCGAGTAAATCTTACATCCCTTCAGATGCTGGGAACCCCGCGTTCATGCACATCAGTCAGAGCCAGGATGCATTTGTGGCTAAACCAGTGTTGATAAAAACAATGTTTTGGCTATTGCTAATCGGTGCTCTCGCAGCATCAAGTCTTTCTCTTTCTTCCCCTTCCCAAAATTCAGAAGGCTGGGGGGTGGACAAGAGGTTGGGACACAGCTGACCCAAACTGACCAAAGGGATATTTCATACCATATGATGTGCTCAGCAGTAAAAGCTCAAGGAAAGGAGGAGGAAGGGGGGACGTTTGTGGTTATGGCATTTGTCTTCCAAAGCAACCGCTACACGTACTGAGGCCTTGTTTCCCAGGAAGTGGCTGGACATCTGCCTGCTGATGGGAAGCAGTGAATGAATTCTTTTTGCTTTGCTTGCATACGCAGCTTTTGCTTTCCCTATTAAACTGTCATTATCTTGATCCATGAGTCTTTTTTACCTTCCTTTCCCAGGATAGGGGAATGAGCAAAAGGCAGGATGGGTGTTTCGCTGTTGGCTATGGTCAACCCACCACAGTCCTTTTTAGCACCCAACATGGGGCACAAGATAATGACAGTTTTGATCTAAGCGTGCTATAGCTGTTGTTAATTGGCAGGCTTCTGTGCTGGTCACAGAGCTTGCTTGCTTTACTGTATAATAGAGTCTAGGGATTGTTAGTGGCTGCTTTCAGCTCTTGCTGTTTACTGTGCTGCTTATAAGTCTGTTTCACTGTGCCTGGGAACATTTTGATAAAAGCAATGGCCATGTGCTTTTCCCTGGCATTGATGCCATTCCTTTGCTGGGTGGGGTATCTTGTGGAGAGAATGAAGGATTACACCTCCCGCTTCTCTGGGATTGATGTGGCTAGTTTTGTTGCATGGGCTCATGAGGTTCTTGTAGATCCTTATGTAAGCTGTTTGATTCTATTATCTAACATTGCTGGCTTTTTGTTGGGTGTGTGGAACCTAGTTTCATCCTGGCATAAGAGGAAACAACTTGTTAGTGAAGTGACAAAGAAACATGTCCTGAGGTGGTTGATCTGTGGGTGGCAGTGTGTGTGGAAGGATTTGGGCAGGTTCCTAGGGTGGTTATCACCTCCCATAGTCTGGGATTTTATGCCTGAACAGGCATGTAATCCCATTGAATTGGTGTGCCACTTGATGGAAGGGTGCCTTGCCTACCCCAACGAGACCCAGCAGCTCTTAGCACTGTTTTGGGGCTTGGCCTGTGCCTATCAAGCTTCTGTTCAGCACCATCAGAGGAGCATGGTTGAGACAGGGACCCAAACCCCAACTACAGTAATTGCCCCAGCAGTGAAAAAGAAACTCTGGATGCTGAGGTTGACGGGTCCATACCATGGATTAGTAAGAGAGGTGGAGGAGGAAGGGTCTGATCAAGAAGCTAGTCCTTCGGCAAGAAAACAGAAGGAGGAAGCAAGAGAAATCACCCAAGAGGCGGAAACTACCTGGTCCCTAACCCTGGGTGAACTTCAAGACATGCGGAAAGATTACGGCTGCCAGCCAGGCAATGGGTTTGCTGCCTGGCTGCTCTGATGCTGGGATACTGAGGCCAACAGTCAGGAATTAGAAGGTAAGGAAGCCCAGCAGCTGGGATCCCCTTGTAGGGACCAGGGAATTGACAAAGAAATTGGAAGAGATGTGACAATCCGCAGCCTCTGGAGGTGGCTCCTGTTGAATGTGAAGGCGAGATATCCCCTCAAGGATGATCTGGTAAATTACTGAGGCAAGTGGACCACCGCTGAGGAAGGCATCCAATACCTGAGAGAATTAGTGGTGTTGGAAGTCATCTACAGTGACCTGGACCACAATCAGGTCTCCAAAGATAAGGATGACATACAGTGTACATGGGCCATGTGGAGAAGGTTTGTCCGAAATGCACCGTTGTCATATTCCAACACCCTGGAGGTGATGGACTAGCTAGACTTTTCTGTACTAGCTGTTGAGATACTGTCCCGCCAGCTCCGGCATTTTGAAGAGAATCTCATCCGTCTCATCCCCATGGGCCAGCATCACCACAATTTGTTAACAACACATCACAAACTGTTAACACTTCTTCAGAGTGCCACACTTGTTTTTTGGTTGCAGAAGTGCCATTGAAAGCCTCTACATCCATCTGTCCTACTACATTGGGGGTGTATGTGAAAACAGGATTGAGCCAGCTGCTCAGGATACTGCCACACTTTTGCTGCTTGAGCTGTCACACTATAATGTAAATAATAACCAGCAGATCTAGCTGCTCTGGTAATGCAACAGACCTAGAGCTAGAAAGTGTTCAAAGTGGAGAGGGATATGCTCTAACATGCCCCACTATGAAAGAGCTCAGGGAGGCAGGCAGGCTCTATCCCATAGCTGCACAAGGCACACATGCAGCAGAGTGGCCATCACCACCTTAGAGGGACAGCAAGTCAGGTACATAAGGAGAAACAGCTTGAGAAGCAGGTACCAGGTGAGTACTCCTGACCCACTCATCTGGAATTGATTCTTGTGCCCATGGAAAGACGTGTTTTCATTTTCTCCCTTGCTAACCCTAGTCACTCTGTGGGTCTTTGACACCACAACTCTATGGTTTTGGTGTGTTTCTGCTGTTTTAGCTGTACTGCTCAATTTATACCCTGCTGAGGAAAGCTTCCTTTTCTAAGGAGGTGAATTTATGGTCCACTGGAAGATGCTCATTTGTTCAGGTCACCTTCTCAGCTGAAAACACTGCCCAGGAAGAATTACAGTAGCAAAAATTACTTATACCATAAAGATGCAGGTCTGGAAAACCTACCTCAGCCCTAGAGGCACAGGTACGCGAGTTGCAAGGAAAAACAATCACAAAGGCGGTTCATCCAGGAAAATTGCTGCTCCAGTTTCCAGCGGGCAGTTCCCCAGACAGAGTAGAAGGGCCGATCTTACTCCTGATCTTAATGAAGGGACTTCTGACTCGTATTTACAAGAAATGAGAAACGAATACTATGATGAGGACTAGAGGGGGCCTGCCTCCAGCCAGGGGGAGGAAAGGGACAACCGGGTTTACTGGACTGTGTGGATTCGGTGGCCTGGCACATCGGACCCACAGAAGTATAAGGCTCTGGTAGACACCGGTGCACAGTGTACCCTAATGCCATCAAGATATATAGGGGCAGAACCCATCTGTATTTCTGGGGTGACAGGGGGATCCCAACAGCTAACTGTATTGGAGGCTGAAGTAAGTCTAACTGGGAATGGGTGGCAGAAGCACCCCATTGTGACTGGCCCAGAGGCTCCGTGCATCCTTGGCATAGACTACCTCAGGAGAGGGTATTTCAAGGACCCAAAAGGGTACCGGTGGGCTTTTGGTATAGCTGCCTTGGGGACGGAAGAAATTAAACAGCTGTCCACCGTGCCTGGTCTCTCGGAGGACCCTTCTACTGTGGGGTTGCTGAAGGTCGAAGAACAACAGCTGCCAATTGCCACCACAACTGTGCACCGGTGGCAATATCATACCAACCGAGACTCCCTGATTCCCATCCATAAGCTGATTCATCGACTGGAGAGCCAAGGAGTGATCAGCAAGACTCGCTCACCCTTTAACAGTCCCATATGGCCAGTGCGAAAATCTAATGGAGAGTGGAGACTGACAGTAGACTATCGTGGCCTGAATGAAGTCACGCCACCGTTGAGTGCTGCCGTGCCGGACATGTTAGAACTTCAATACGAGCTGGAGTCAAAGGCAGCCAAGTGGTATGCCACAACTGATATCGCTAATGCGTTTTTCTCAATCCCTTTGGCAGCAGAGTGCAGGCCACAGTTTGCTTTCACTTGGAGGGGCGTTCAGTACACCTGGAACCGACTGCCCCAGGGGTGGAAACACAGCCCCACCATTTGCCATGGACTGATCCAGACTGCACTGGAAAAGGGTGTCCTGGTTTCTGCAAGGATAGAGTTAATTTCCTTCCTAGTAGCTGGTACAGTGCTGTGGTTTGGATTTAGGATGAGAACAATGTTGATAACACACCGATGTTTTAGTTGTTGCTAGGTAGTGCTTACACTAGTCAAGGACTTTTCAGCTTCCCATGCTCTACCGACTGAGAAGGCTGGAGGTGCACAAGAAGCTGGGAGGGGGCACAGCCAGGACAGCTGACCCAAACTGGCCAAAGGGATATTCCATATCATGTGACGTCATGCTCAGTATATAAAGCTGGGGGAAGAAGAAGGAAGGGGGGGACGTTTGGAGTGATGGCGATTGTCTTCCCAAGTAACCGTTACGCGTGATGGAGCCCTGCTTTCCTGGAGATGGCTGAACACCTGCCTGCCCATGGGAAGTAGTGAATGAATTCCTTGTTTTGCTTTGCTTGCGTGCGCAGCTTTTGCTTTACCTATTAAACTGTCTTTATCTCAACCCACGATTTTTCTCACTTTTACCCTTCCGATTCTCTCCCCCATCCCACTGGTGGTGGGGGAGAGTGAGCGAGCAGCTGTGTGGTGCTCAGTTGCCTGCTGAGGTTAAACCACGACAGCCATACAGAGTAGTCATCTTTCCAGCTGACAGAACAGTCACAGCCCAGAGGATTATAAACGAAGGGACAAACAATAGTAAAAGCAAGGTTTGCCCATGTTCAGTCAGTCATGCTGAGCAAGCAGCTTCCAAGTGCTTTCCTGTAACTGCAAAAAGTGCCCTTGGAACCTGTTGGGCAAGTCCAGGCAAGAACAGTCACGTTTTTGGTGCTTCACTCTGTACCTTGCACTGTTTGTAAAGAGTCACTGACCATTAGGCTCCTCACATTCCTTGTACCCTTGTGTTGTTAAGAGTGCTGAGCGCTGCAAGCTCTACACTAGTTAATTTAACTGTCTGAAAATCAGGTGCTTTGGGTCCATATAAGGATGGGTACTTCCTTTTCAACAGTGGGGTATTTTTTTCTTACGTAGTCCAAATGCAGTGCCTATCTTAGCATGTTTCCAAGGTGGCTGAAGATCACCGATATCCCTAATTGGAGGTAGTGTATGATCAAAGGTACAGCCTGTCCAAATGTTTTTTCAGGCACTTAAGGATACTCTCAAAATTCAATAACATTATCCAGATAACCTAGGAGTCCAGGCTGGCTTTGAGAGCGTTCTTTGAAAAGTGTTGGGTACCAGTGCATCTGTATGGCACACTTTTGAAGCAGTGCAATAAATATTGGGAGACCTTCACTGTCCTGATGCAGGGAGATATACTTTGAAAGTTGAGAGCAGAAAATATCATAGGATTATAGGCAAATTCAGGTTGGAAGGGCCCTCAGAAGGTCCCTAGTCCAACCTCCTGCTCAAAGTAGGATCAGCTATGAAGTCAGACAAGGTTTCTCAGGGCTTTGTACAGTTTGGTCTTGAAAATCTCTGTATTGGGTTTGCGTGGCAAGGTTTTGATAGCAGGAGGGCTACAGGGGTGGCTTCTGTGAGAAGATGCCAGAAGCTGCCCCCATGTTAGACAGAGCCAGTACAGCTGGCTCTAAGACAGACCCGCCACTGGCCAAAGCTGAGCCAGTCAGCAATGTTGGTAGCGCCTCTGTGATAACCTATTTAAGAAAGGGTAAAAAAATACTGTGCAGTAGCTGTGAGAGAGGAGTGAGAAAATGTGAGAGAAACAACTATGTAGACACTAAGGTCAGTGAAGAAGGAGGGGGGGGAGGAGGTGCTCCAGGTGCCAGAGCAGAGATTCCCCTGCAGCCCATGGTGAAGACCATGGTGACGCAGATTGTCGCCTTGCAGCTCATGGAGGACCACGGTGGAGCAGATATCCGCACTGCAGCCTGTGGACAGCCCACGCAGGAGCAGGCTCCTGGCAGGACCTGTGACCCTGTGGGGGACCCACACTGGAGCAGTGTTTTCCTGAAGGACTGCACCTCATAGAAAGGACCCATGCTGGAGCAGTTCTTGAAGGACTGCAGCCCGTGGGAAGGACCCATGTTGGAGAAGTTCGTGAAGGACTGTATCCTGTGGGAGGGATCCCACGCTGGAGCAGGGGAACAGTGTGAGGAGGAAGCAGTGGGAGAGATGAAGCGTTATGAACTGACCGCAACACCCATTCCCCATCCCCCTGCGCTGCTTGGGAGGGAAGAGGTAAAAGAGTTGGGAGTGAAGTTGAGCCTAGGAAGAAGGGAGGGGTGGGGGAAGGTGTTTTTAGATTTTTTTTTTCTTATTTCTCACTATCCTACTCTGTTATTAATTAGCAATAAATTTAAATTAATTTCCCCAAGTCAAATCTATTTTGCCCATGATGGTAATTGGTAATTGATCTCCCTGTTCTTATCTCAACCCACAAGCTTTTTGTTGTATTTTCTCCCCCTGTCCTGTTGAGGAGGGGGAGTCATAGAGTGGCTTGTTGGGCACCTGGCGGCTAGCCAAGGTGAACCCAACACAACCTCTAAGGACAGAGACTCCACAACCTCTCTGGGTAATCTGTTCCAGTGCTTGACTACCCTCACAGTAAAAAATTTTTTTTCTTATGTTCAGACAGAATTTCCTGTATCTTAATTTGTGCCCACTGCCCCTTGTCCTATCACTGAGCATCACTGAGAAGAATCTGGCTCTGTCTTCTTTATTCCCTCCCATCAGATATTTATACATATTGATAAGATCTCCCTGAGCCTTCTTCAGGCTAAACAAAGAGAGAGAGTATGAGAGTATGAGGCTGAGAGGCTTTCTCAGCCTTTCCTTGTATGTCAGATGCTCCAATCCCTTAATCATCTTAATCATTTTATGGTGAAAAAGGTTTTCTGTGTATCCAGTCTGTACCTCTTTTGTTTCATTTTATGCCTGTTGTCTTTCATCCTCCCACCATGCATCACTGCAAAGAGGCTGGCTCCATCTTCTTGATCTCCTGATACATATTGGAAGGCTGCTGTTAGATCTCCCTGAAGCCTTCTCTTCTCCAGGCTGAGCAAGCCCCGTTCCCTCAGCCTCTCCTCATAGGGCAAGTGCTCCAGGCCCCCTGACCATCTTGATGGCCTTCTGCTGAACTCACTCCAGTTTGTCAATACCTTTCTTGTATTGGGGAGGGGGGGCAAAACTGGACGTTTTGCCATTCTAGAAGTGGTCTAATGAGTGTTGAGTAGAGAGGAAGAATCATTTCCTGCAATTTACTGCTTATGCTCCTTTTAATCCAACCCAGGATGCTGTTGGCCGCCTTTGCTGCCAGGGCACACTGCTGGCTCATGTCCAGCTTGCTGTCTGCCAAGACCCCCAGGGCCTTTTCAGCAGAGCTGCTCCCCAGCTAGTCAATCCCCAGCCTGTTTTGTTGCCAGGGTTACTTACTTCTCAGGCGCAGGACTTGTCATTGGTCCTTGTTGAATTTCATGAAGTTTCTATTGGACCATTCCTCCAGCCTGTCTAGGTTTCTCTGGATGGCAGCCCTGCCCTCAAGCATGTTGACTAGTCCTCCCAGTTGGGGTCATCTCCAAACTTCATGAACAAGCACTCCATCACTTCCTCCAGGTTATTGATAAGGTTTTTAAAAAGGACAGGTCGCAGGATAGGCCTCTGCAGTATTCCACTTTTTTATTGAGCTCCCATTGAAATATGAGCAATTAATCACTACCCTCTGAGCCCGATCATCTAACAGGTTTTTTTACCCACCTGGTTGTCCACCCATCCAGATTGTAATTTCCCAATTTGGATACAAGAATACTGCTTTTGGATCACTTGGGGTTTTTTTGGTTTTTTCCTTCACTTATAAAACTGTCTTTGTCTCGACTCACAAGTTTTTCTCACTTGTGCCTTCTAATTCTCTCCCCCATCCTGCTGCAGGGGGAGTGAGCGAGCAACTGTGTGGGGTCTTACCTGCCAGCCGGGGTCAACCCACTGTGGCAGTGTGCTCCCCCCCTCTGCGTAAGCAATGACCACCAGTGGGGGTCGTTGTGGCTGCATCCAGCTTATGCTGGACTTTGGGAATGGATGGCAACATAGTAGCCAAGGGCTGCCTGGAGCAGTGAGTCAAACGACTTGCTGATATGCAAATATGACTATAAGTCAATCATCTTACTCTATAAATAGTGAGCAGCCCAGGGCCTGTTGAGCTCTCCTGCACAGCAGCGAGCTGCACGCCAGGATCTCCCCTTGAGTAGGGACGCCTCTCAAGGTTACTCCTCGAGGTTGAGAGATTCCTTGCCGCAACAGATCCTTGGTAAGTGACTAATAGCATGCTAAACTTTGAAATCTTAGCTAAGTGATATAAAGGATTGATTGCGCATATATATAATCCTTTAGACATAAACCGTTGACCAAGTCTGGGACTAGGATTGGATCCAGCCGCACCTAGACTCCTCTCTGAGAAGGAGTTTAGAAAGCAAGGGGGTCCTTTCTGAACCTCATGACTCAACGGGAGGGTCTCCCTGACAGTTTTGTCTGACCCTGTCCTCTATAAAATAATCAAGTGTACCTTGCCATCGAATCTTGTTAAACCACTGTCGCATTTACCATTGAACTTTGTTAATTCACACTTTAACTCACTGTTTTCTATCAATAAAGTATTGTTGCTTCTCTCTTACGAGTGAAGTGCAGTCTCACTCCATCTGCGACACCCACCACAGTCCTTTTTGGCGCCTGTTGTGGGTTAACCCCGGTAGGCAGCTAAGCACCACGCAGCTGCTCACTCACTTCCCCCCCCCACACACACCCCCCCAGTGGGGCAGGGGAAGAGGAAAGGAAGAGTAAAAGCAAGAAAACTTGGGGGCCGGGATAAAAAATGTTTAATAAGTGAAGAAGTGGAAGAAGAGAGAAAGAAAACAAAACACATAATGCAAAGGCAATCACACACCACCTGCCACAGGTAGACTGATGCCCAGCCAGTTCCAGAGCAAAAGATGGCTCACCCCACTAAACCCCCTCCCCTCGCTTTTTATTGCTGAGCATGACGTTATATGGCATGGAATATCTCTTTGGTTAGTTCGGGTCATCTGCCTGGTTGTGTGCCCTCCCAATCTCTTGCGCACCCCCCACTCTATTCACTGGGGGGGGACACAAAGTGAGAAACAGAGAAGGCCTTGATGCTGTGCACTGTTCAGCAATAACTAAAACATTGGTGTGTTATTGACACTGTTTTGGTCACAAATCCAAAACATAGCATCATATGGGCTGCTATGAAGAAAATTAACTCCTTTCCAACCAGACTCAGTACAGTGCCCAATGTGTGGCATGAGGGGTTCGAGAAAACAACAGATTTTATTGGAGTGTGCTAGACTTAATTTATAGCTGTTATACCAGTTAAGATGATTGGCAAGTTATTACTTGCTGTTCGCGATGTTGACTTATTTGTTCTCAACACTGGTTTATTTCTTCCCTTACCTGCTACATGCCATGCTACATCTCTTGTTGAATATCAAATTTGAGGACTTGTTCACAGAATGGTTGAGGTTGGAGGGGAACTCTGGAAGTCATCTTGTCCAATCCTCCTGCTCAAGCAGGGCTACCTAGAGCCAGTTGCGCAGAACCATGTCTGGATAGTTTTTTAATATCTCCAAGGAGGGAGACTCCACAACCTCTCTGAGCAACTTGTTCCAGTGCTCAGGCACCCTCACAGTGAAAAAGTGTTTCCTTATGTTCAGACGGAACCTCCTGTGTTTCAGTTTGTGCCCATTGCCTGTCACTGGGCAGCACTGAGAAGAGCCTGGCTCTGTCTTCTTTACACCCTCCCTTCAGGTATTTGTATACATTGATGAGATGCCCCCTGAGCCTTCTCTTCTCTAGGCTAAACAGTCCCAGCTCTCTCAGCCTTTCCTCATAGGAGAGATGCTCCAGTCCCTTAATCATCTTATTGGCCCTTCGTTGGAGTCTCTCCATTATGTCCATGTCTCTCTTGTACTGGGGAGCCCAGAACTAGACACAGGACTCCAGGTGTGGCCTCACCAGTGCTGAGTAGAGGTGAAAGTATCACCTCCCTTGACCTGCTGGCAATACTTTGCCTAATGCACCCCAGGATACCATTAGCCTTCTTGGCTGCAAGGGCACATTGCTGGCTCATGTTCAACCTGGTGTCAACCAGGACCCCCAGGTCCTTTTCTGTCAAGCTGCTTTCCAGCTGGGTGGCTCTCAGTATATATTGGTGCCTGGGGATGTTCCTCCCCAGGTGCAGGACTTGGCACTTCCCCTTGTTGAACTGCATGAGGTTCCTCTCAGCCCATTTCTCCAGCCTGTCGAGGTCCCTCTGGATGGCAGCACAACCCTCTGGCATATCAGCCACTCCTCCCATTTTTGTGTCATCAGCAAACTTGCTGAAGGTACACTCTGCCCCATCATCTAGATCATTAATCAAGATATTGAACAGAACTGGACCCAGTATTGACCCCTGGGGTACACCGCTAGTTACTGGTCTCCAACTAGATTTTGTGCCACTGATCATCACCCTCTGGGCCTGGCTGTTCAGCTAGTTTTCAATCCACTTCACTGTCTGCTTACCCAGCCCATACCTCATCAGCTTCTCTATTAGGATTTTATAGGAGACAGCGTCAATGGCCTTCCTGAAGTCCAGGTAGACAATATCCACTGCTCTCCCTTTGTCTACCAGGCCAGTCACTTCATCATAGAAGGTTATCAGGTTGGTCAAGCATGACTTCCCCTTGGTGAAGCCATGCTGACTACTCCTGATCACCTTCTTATCCTTCATGGGCCTGGAAATGGTTTCCAGGACTAGTTGCTCCATGACCTTCCCAGGAATCAAGATGATTCTTCCCAGATCAAGGTGAGGCTGACCAACCTGTAGTCTCCTGGATCCTCCTTCTTGCCCTTCTTGAAGGTAGGAGGGACATTTGCTTTCCTCCAGTCTTCAGGCACTCGTCCCAGTGTCGTGGTTTAACCTCAGTTGGCAACTGAGCACCACACAGCCGCTCGCTCGCTCCCCTCCTCCCTGGTGGGATGGGGGAGAGAATTGGAAGTGAGAAAAACTCGTGGGTTGAGATAAAAACAGTTTAATAATTGAAATAAAATAATAATAACAATAATAATTATAATGTAATAATAATAATATACAAAGCAAGTGATGCACGGTGCAATTGCTCACCACCTGCCGACCGATGCCCAGCCAGTCCCCGAGCAGCGGCCCCCCCCGGCCAGCTTTCCCCAGTTTATGTACTGAGCATGACGTCACATGGTATGGAATGTCCCTTTGACCAGTTTGGGTCAGATGTCCTGGCTGTGCCCCCTCCCAGCTTCTTGTGCACCTCCAGCCTTCTCAGTCAGTAGAGCATGGGAAGCTGAAAAGTCCTTGACTAGTGTAAGCACTACCTAGCAACAACTAAAACATCGGTGTGTTATCAACATTGTTCTCATCCTAAATCCAAAACACAGCACTGTACCAGCTACTAGGAAGGAAATTAACTCTATCCCTGCCAAAACCAGGACACCCAGCCACCATGATCATTCAAAGATTATCGAGAGTCGCCTCGTGATGACATCAGCCAGCTCCCTCAGCACTCATGGGTACATCCCGTCAGGGCCCATGGACTTATTATGTCCAGTTTGCTTAAGTATTCCCTCACCTGATCCTCTTCCACCAAGGGTACGTCTTCCTTGCTCCAGCCTTTCCCCCCGGTCTCTGGGACCTGGGATTCCTGAAGGCCGGTCTTGCTAGTAAAGACTGAGGCAAAGAAGGCATTCAGACTTTTCTATGTCCTGTGTCACCAGGTCCCCTGCCCCATTCATTTCCGGCCCACGTTTTCCCTAGTCTTCCTTTTGTCTCCTATGTACTTATAGAAGCCCTTCTTGTTGCCCTTGACATCTCTGACTAGATTCAATTCCAGCTGGCTTTTGGCTTTCCTAACCTCATCCCTGGATGCTTGGACAATGTCTCTGTATTCCTTCCAGGTGACCTGTTCTTGCTTCCACACTCCATACATGTTCCTTTTCGTGTTTGAGTTTGGCTAGGAGCTCCTTGTTCATCCACACAGGCCTCCTGGCATTTTTGCCTGAGTTCCTGCTCATTGTGGATGGATCCCTCTTGAGCTTGGAAGAGGTGATCCTTGAATACTAACCAGCTTTCTTGGGCCCCTCTTCCCTCCAAGGCCTTATCCCATGGGACTCTTCCAAGCAGATCCATGAAGAGGCCCAAGCATGCTCTCCTGAAGTCCAGGCTTGTGATCTTGCTTTTCACCTTTCTCCCTCCCCTCAGGATCCTGAACTCCACCATCTCATGGTCTGATGGAGTCAGCCATAAAGGTGACCTGGTTATAATAAGAAAAATACTGAAAAGAAGAAGATGTCTGCTGAAATACTGACAGAGAAAATGTCTACCAGCCTGGGAACTGCTAGTCTGAGAACCGGGCCTGGGAACCTGGAGCATCTTTGAGAAGGGCAGCTGGCATCCTTGAAGTGCAGCTGGGTACCTAAAAACTGGAGACATCCGGAGATATCCTCAATAACTGCAGAAAAACAAGAAACTGCAACAACTTACTGTCTTGAAAGGTGAAAAATAGTCTGAAAAAGGTAGAAAACATCCTGCAAAAGTAGGAATCGGCAACCGCTATTGGCTGTTCTATCTGGAAGAACAGAATAACAGTCTGGAAAAGTAAAAATTAGTCTGAGAACAGAAAACATCATAATCTATTGGCTATTCCAAGTGAAAAATAGAAGTTAGCAACACCTATTGGCTGCTCCAAGTGGTGGCGTCCTACATCCCCTTATGTCACTGTGATAAAAAAATTACTTGCTTTCTACCTAAAATGGAGCCTCTCTCAGAGATTCCCTGATGCGGATCATCTTTGAAGTGAGACTTTGCCTGTCGTCTATTGGCCCCACTTGTGGAAGCGGTTTGATGAGCATTATACCGGTAACATTTTGAATGAGATATATATGGATGTAGATACAGATACAGATACAGATATATAGGCAAGCATATAAGTAATTAATCATAAGTATACTTGCTGCTTTACTAGTGGTAATTTTTGTAGTAACTTGTAATATTGAAATATATATACTTTCTGCCTTAGTAGTGGTAATTTTTTATAGTAATTTGCTTTGGTAGTAGTAATGTGTAGTAATTTCTATTAAAGACATTATGAAACAAAACATCTGTGCCCTTGTGTATTATGGAATCCTATGAGCCCACTGTCATGATTCTTACTCACTCGCAAGCTGGGTAACTTTATTGGTTGTGACATGGTCACTGCAGCCAAGGCTGCCCTCGACCTTCACATCCCCAAGGAGCCCCTCCTTGTTGGTGAGTATGAGGACCAGCAGAGCACCTCTCCTCATTGGCCCCTCTATCTCTTGGGTCAGGAAGTTGTCGTCGATGCCCTCCAGGAACCTCCTGGATTGCTTGTGTCCTGCTGTGTTGTTCCTCCAGCAGATATCGGGGTGGTTCAAGTCCCCCATGAAGACCAGGGCCTGTGAAAGTGAGGCTGCTCCTGTCTGTCTGCAGAGGGCCTCATCCACTTGTTCTTCCTGGTCAGGTGGCCTATAGCAGACACCCACTATAATTTCACCCATACCTGTCTTCTCTTTAATCCTTACCCATAAACTGTTAATGTCGACTTTCAGCTTTTGCAGTTTGCTCTGCTGTTTATCACTTTGTTGTGTTTTGCCTGGGAAAACTGATAAAAGCACTGGCCTTGAGCCTAATCTGGTATTTGGGCCCCGCAGTGCTGCTGTCCTAGTACTCTGGGAACCATCTTGTGGAGACAATTAACAATTATATATTTTTCCTCTTCTCCTCTGAGAGCCAATTTGTGGAGGAAACAAAGAATGGCACCTCCTTCTTTTCCTCCAGGGCAGATGTTTTCTGTCACGTTACAATGGCTCTTCAGTTTCTTGAACATCCTTGGGTAATCAGAATACTCATATCGGTGTGTGTCAAGTATCTGTTTCTGGCTTTTCCTAAGGTTAACCAACTATTTAGGAATATCATGCAGGGATGTTCCCTGAGGCAGTCTGGTCATGGATGGCAAGGTGCATGGGAGAATTTGGGCAGGTGATTTTCACCTCTGATGGTGTGGGACTTCACACCCCAAATGGTGTAGAATCCTGATGAAAGTGACAGAACACTTGAAGAAAGGATGCCCTGGCTATGCCAAAGAGATACAACGTCTCTCACACTGTGCTGGGGCCTGTCTTACATCTACTGAGCCTCTGTCCAGCCCCCTCAAGGGGGTGAGAAGGTCTCTGGATCTGAAGACATACAAATGGACACTGTGAAGGTCTCTGGATCCAAAGATGTACAAACAGACACTATGGCTAAGCCAGAGACCCAACCCTTGACTGTAACAGTCGCTCCTATAGTCAAGAAGAAACAACGAAAGCAGAAGTCAACTCATTTAGTAAGGGATGAAGAAACTTCTCCTAAGAGGGAGCAGGAGGGAGAATCAGAAGAGACAGCCTGCTCTGCAGCAAAGCAGTCAAAAGACCAGGAGAAGGAAGAAACAGAAATAATAAACAAGTCAGAAACCACACGGTCCCTATCTCTGAGCAAGCTGCGGAAAGATTATGGCCATCATACAGGCGAGCAAATTATCACCTGGTTGCTCCGATGCTGAGATACTGGGGCCTGCAGTCAGAAATTAGAGGGCAAGGAAGCCCAGCGACTGGTGTCCCTTGCTAGGGACCAGGGCATTGACAAAGGAATCGGAAAAGGGGCAACAATCCGCAGCCTCTGGAGGTGGCTCCTGTGGAGCGTAAAGGCAAGGTATCCCCTCAAGGAAGATCTTGTAAACTACTGAGGCAGAGGGACCACCATTGAAGGAGGTATGCAGTATCTGAGGGAATTAGCTGTGGTGGCAACACTGTCTGCGAAAATGGAAAACCAGAACAAAATGCCAACTTCAGAAGAACATGTGCGTGGGGACAATAAGGAAAAGATCAAGTGAACCAGAAGAACTGGCCAATGGGCCCATGAACCGCAAACTGGATTTTGAGGTAAGTGTCACGCAAAGAGGGCGGGTGGTGGTGGAGGAGCTCCTTTTCCCCATGGTTGTGGGTGATCTTACAGCTACCTGTAAGACCATTATGGGGTGCAGGCTGGTGCTATATGTGTTTCCTTGTCCTTAGGTTGATGCTGCAAATAAGACTGTTGTAAATAGTTGTAAGATAAATGGCTGGATTAATCAAGCATGTGTCAAGCATACAAGGCCAAAGCTAATGAGCACATCATGAGATAGATAAGTACTAGCAGAAACCAGACAAGGACAACCAAAACTGTGGCAGTGATGAGCCAATTTGTGACCATATAAGGAGAAGGGCCCAAAGGTTCAAGAAAAGTTCACCTCCTGCAAAGACCACCAGAGACCACGAGAGACCACCAGAGACCACCTAAGACACCTGTAGATGCTCCTAAGGACTCAAAACGCATGCGTAAAAGACTATGCAGATATTGTAATTAGTTCTGGGGAATGCAATGAATATGTATGATTATTCCAAGAAATTATAATGAATATGTATATCGAAGAACCATATAAGGGATGGTTGATGCAACATACGGTGTGCATGCTAGGCAGAGAGATCCCCCATGCACCCGGCCGAATAAAGTAATGCCTGCTCTTTAATACACCCAGTGTTAAGGAGTTTCATTCCCGATTTTCGGTGACAAGACGACTGAGCATGCAATCAAGACTGTCCTGTTAGACTGTCCTGATTACTGCAAAAGCAGCCAAACCCAGGCTTTGGGGAACAGACTGCAGCCCCATGCTCTTGGAGACCACAGCTATTGCAGAAATAGCAAGCAGATCAGTAAGAGCAATGGGGACAATGCAGAGCTGAAAGACCATGATTGTTATGTGGTACAGAGGAGTAGCCAGCAGGATGCTGGTGAGAAAAGGGCAGGCGATGGTGCTATGACAGAGGCTGTCGGAAGTCAGGGGGGTGGTCATACAAGTGCTAGCTGTGCTGATAAGGCTGTGGCTATTGTTCACAGGACATCAAAGCAAAATGCACAGTTACAAACAAGGCCATTAATTAGTACAGCTAAGCCAGTTTTCGTCGGGGTGCAACAGTAAGCAAATGGTTTTAGCACTCAAAGACCATGATGATTTTCGAGCACAGAGGAGTAGCAGGCAGAATGGTGGTGATAAAAGTGCTGGTGGGGCTGTTAGTTCTGAGGCCTTGACTTACAGGCTAGCGGAACAGAAAAAACTGTTAAAATGAAGACTGTTAATTAGGAAAGCTAAATGAATTTTGTGTTGCTGCAAGCATCTTATTGGCAAGGGGCTTAGAGGACCACAAGGGCCCTTAAATGCAAACATGATGGGCCAGTGACCACATCTCCCACAAGGGTAGAAGATGATCCCCTGGAAGCGACTTCCGGGTTGCTGCAGCCCCCTGCAGAGCAAGAGGCTGTTGACCACAATGAGGATGTTTCCCAGGGGAGGCTGCCTGCTGCGCTTGAAAGGCCTGAGGGGGAATTTGAAAGCCCCCCACCCTCAAATGTAGCAGGGGTGGTAGAGGAGGCAGCAGACCACCCCGTGGCTTCCATGGAGCATGTTAGGCAGTGGGACTAGCCAATCTAGAGGTTTGGAGCTAGGTGATATGTAGAAGAATACAGATTTGTTAATTTAGATCAGGTATCGCTGCATGAAGCTTATGAAACATTTGTTTGGGGTGTAGAGCAAATTTCTGATCATTTATGCCAGCTGTTTGACCCTGGTGATTAAGCTCAGCTCCATCTTGAAGCTGTCAGCATGCACGACTCTCTGAATGTTGAAGAGTATCTTAAGTTTTACTGAATCTTTAGGTTGTGAAATAATCAACTATAAGAACATTTTGATTCCAATAAGTTAGCCCCTATGGTAGCGTTATGTATAGGATGCTGTGTTACTTATTATTTGAGGCTGTGTTGCTTGAAGTCCCTATTCCCTATTCTCTGGACTCTCTAGACCATAACCAGAGCCCCTAGGTTCTATTGTATATGGGATGAGTTATTTGACAACCTGGCAAGGTAGATATCCAGCTGGCCAACTTGGCAACAAAACCTACTTTTAAGGTGTCCTGAAGTGAACTGCCTTCATTATAATACTAAAAAACACACCCACAGGTCAAGAAGACCCTTGCCCAGGTGAAGACCCTTCCCCCGCGCAAGCGTAGTAACAGAAGAGAATGACATAACCGATATTATAATTATATGTAAATCACTAACCAATCATTGTAACTGGGAGTGTACTACCTTGTAATTCTTGTGTATAAATGTAACGGTGATCTAGCCATAGGTGTGCTTGATTTGTGGAAATTCCACCTTGCACCCGGCGCCGCAATAAAGAATGCCTGCTTTCTAAAACTCCAAATTGAGTCTTAGAGAGTTCTTCATCTGCCGACTTACAGTAACAGATTTTGGCGATCCAGATGGGACCCTGCTCTTGAGCCTCGACGGATCCTGGGATCACGGAACCTCAGCCGGCACCGAGGGATTCTCGGAGAGGATCTTCCGAGCCCCTGAGCAAAGAACATTGTTTTGTGAGTATTAAGGCATTCTTTCAGAAATTTGAAATTTGGACACCAGCCTGTCAGGGTTGGGGTGGGCTAGCCCCCATTTGGTAGGGGTTAAACGTCCCCGTTTGGAAAGCCTGCCTGTAAGGCACAGCGAAAGCTACGCAGGGTTGGGGCTTAGAGGGTACCCGTTTGCATTTGGAAGCCTAGGCGTCTGCCCGTAAGTCATAAGCGAAAGCTATTGCTGGGTTGGACATTTGGTTGGACTCTATTCGTTACTCTTGAACTCTATTCGTTACTTCTGAACTCTATTTGTTACCTCTAAACTCTATTTGTTACCTCTAAACTCCATCTGTTATCTATAATCCTTTAGACATAAACAGTTGACCAAGTCTGGGACTAGGATTGGATCCAGCCGCACCTAGACTCCTCTCTGAGACGGAGTTTAGAAAGCAAGGGGGTCCTTTCTGAACCTCATGACTCAATGGGAGGGTCTCCCTGAAAACCACTGTCACCTTTGAATTTTACCTGTTACTTCTGAACTCTACCTGTTACTTTTGAATATTTGTTGGGATGGCATCAGGATTTGTAAAACTGTTTGAGTAAAAGTGTTGGGAATTTGGCAATGGATAAAAAGATACCAAAAACCTCGCCATTGGGGTGTTTGTTAGCGCATTGGGGTAATTTACATGATGATTTGCGCAAGAGCCAGATGATTGAATATTGTAACCATTGGTGGCCTTTGTATGTTTTGGAGGATCAGGAAAAATAGCCAAAGAACGGAACTTTTGAGTTATAATACTGTTTTGCAGTTAATGTTGTTCTGTAGAAGAGAAGGCAAATAGAATGCTTTTATTTGAGGCAGCAAGTGGACTGGCAGAATGAATGTAAGTTAATTAGTCGAGATACTTTGGTAATGGCATTAACTTCGGAGAATAAGAAAACAAAAGAGTTGTTGTTCGGCTTGTGATATGGCTTGTGATATTGGAAAGAGGTGCATTAGGTGTACAGTACCAAAAGAGGATGAAATGGAGTTAGAACTAGAAGTAGCACCCCATAGGAGGGACGGAATTTCCCTCCCTCATGTATAAGGGAAAGAAGTGTTAAAACAGAACCGATAAATATACAACACAGAAGAAGGCTAAATTGATATCAAAATTGGGTGCTGTATGGAGTAAAGCATGCAATCCCAAGAGCCCTAAATTGGTCTAAATTATATGCGGTAAAACAAGATAAAAATGAATCTCCGTGTTCCTAGAGAAATTAAAGGAGACTGCTAGAAAATATACCGATTCAAAAACTGGAACAGAGGCAGAACGACAACAATTGGCTTTGATTTTTATGGGACAATCAGCACCCGATATAAAAGGAAACTCCAAAAGTTGGAGGGAGAGGATTCCAGAAATTTAAATAAAATGCTCGAAGTAGCATGGAAAGTTATATTGGTTATAATTAAGCTGGGAGATGATAAGGTTGAATTTTTAGTAGATACGGGTGCAACATATTCTGTTTTAAACACTTGCAAAGGGAAATTGGGAAATAAAATGGCTAATATAATTGAAGCGACTGGGAAACAGGAAAACAGGCCATTCCTTCAACCCCTAGATTTGAAATTTGGAAATAAGGCAACTACACATGAATTTTTATATATGCCAGATTGTCCGATACCCTTGTTAGGGCGAGATTTATTGTCCCAATTAAATGTGCAAATAGTGTTTGAAGAAGGAGAAATTCTTTTAAGAATACCAGAATCAAAGACAGGGGAAATATTGATGACACAGGAGAAGGTTAAGGAACAAATACCACAAGAAGTAGATCAGGCTGTTGTACCTATAGTCTGGGATACAGACGTACCCGGTAACTCAAAAACAGCACAACCTGTAAAAATAGAATTAAAAAAAAAACCAAACAGACAAAAACAGTGAGAATTAAGCAATATCCAATTAAGCCAGAGGTTAGACAAGAAATCAAGAAATTGATTGATAAATTTTTAAAGTTTGAAATTCTTGAAGAATGCGAGTTGGAATATAATATCCCAATTTTACCAAAAAAACAAACAAACAACCAAAAAAAACCCCTTCAGGTGAATATAGATTAGTTCAGGATTTAAGGACTATAAATCAAATAGTTAAATCCTGCAGTTGTAAATCCATATATTTTTTTTTTAACAGCATTAAGAGAGGTTCATCAGTGGTTTACAGTGCTTGATTTAAAGGATGCTTTCTTTTGTATACCTCTGGAGAAGGAAAGCCGAAAGTTGTTTGCTTTTGAGTGGGAAAATCCACAAACAGGACGAAAAGACACAATTAACATGGACAAGACTGCCGCAAGGATTCGAGAATAGTCCAACGATCTTCGGTAATCAGTTGGCGAAAGACCTGGAACGGTGGAAACAAAGTGATACAGGACCTAAACCCGCACATTTGCTTCTACAGTATGTGGATGACATCTTGATTGCTACAGAAGAAAGACTGACCTGCATCAAGTTATTTGTTCATGAAAGGCAACATCTTGCCCTCGGGGTGCTGACTCAGAAAATGGGAAGCTGGAAAAGACCGGTTGGGTATTTCTCCAAACAACTGGACACTGTAAGTAAAGGTTGGCCTACATGTCTCCGAGAAGTCGCCGCTACAGTGATGTTAATACAAGAAGCCCGGAAATTAACTTTGGGAAGGACAATAACAGTATATGTACCACACATGGTAATCACTGTTCTAGAACAAAAGGGGGGTCATTGGTTATCCCCTAGCAGAATGATGGAATATCAAGTGATTTTGACAGAACAGGATGATGTCATACTGAAAACTACTAACTTGATTAACCCTGCAGTCTTTTTGAACTCCATGCAGGAAGAAGGACAAATAGAACATGACTGTTTGGTGACCATTGAACATGTCTATTCCAGTCAAGAAGACTTAAAGGATAGCCCGTTGGAGGATCCTGATTGGGAATTATACACGGACGGTAGCAGCTTTGTGGAGGACGGGATCCGATATGCAGGCTATGCGGTGACTACTGAGAATGTTGTTGTAGAAGCAAATTCTTTACCCTGCACAACTTCAGCCCAAAAGGCAGAATTGATAGCCTTGACGAGGGCATTAGAACTAAGTGATGGGAAGAAAGTGAACATTTGGACTGATTCAAAGTATGCCTTTGGCATGGTATATGTTCATGGAGCCCTGTGGAAGGAAAGAGGATTATTATCCTCTCAGGGGACGAGTATTAAATACCAAGGAGAAATCTTAAAATTAACACAGGCAGTCCAAAAACCGATTAAGGTGGCAATCATGCACTGTAAAGCACATCAATGAGGAAATACAAAAGAAATTATAGGAAACAAATTGGCAGACAGGACAGCTAGGAGAATTGCAAAAAGAGATGCCTTTCAAATGGCATTGATCCCTACTAAAACCATTGCTCTACCAAGGGAGAAACCTAAGTATTCAGAGGAAGGTGAGAAATTAGGTAAGTTGTTAAATGCAAAAAAGAACTTGGCAGGATGGTGGATAACATCACAAGGCCAAGTAGTAGTCCCACCACTAATAATGAGAGAAATAATACAGACAAAACATAAGGAATGTCATTGGGGAGCAGAAGCATTGGTGACACTTTTAATGAAACAAACAGTATCAGTAAAGATGCTAGAAATGGCTAAAATGATAACTGCAAAATGTGAGATATGTTTGAAAAACAACCCAGTTATAAAGAAAAAGGTTCAAATGGGAATACTGAAATCAGGAATGGAACCAGGAGATTATTGGCAAATTGATTTCTCAGAATTACCTTGCCAAAATGGGTATCGGTACATTTTGGTAGGGGTTGATACTTTTACAGGATGGCCAGAAGCCTTCCCCTGTCGGACCGATCAAGCAAAAGAAGTTATTAAGTGGCTATTGCAGGAAATTATCCCGAGATTTGGAGTACCGATTGAGATATCCTCAGATAGAGGTCCACATTTTGTCGCAGAAGTGGTACAGGGTGTTAGTAAAATGTCAGGAATTACTTGGAATTTGCATACAGCTTGGAGACCACAATCTAGTAGTAAAGTAGAAAGAATGAATCAAACACTGAAAAGACAGATTAGTAAAATATGTCAGGAAACTAATTTGAAGTGGCCTCAGGCACTCCCATTGGCTCTTTTGTGAATTCGGGTACAACCTAAGGGTGGAACTTCAATTAGTCCGTATGAGTTGTTATACAAAAAACCGTATGAATCTCCAGAACCGAATTTGAATGTACACATAAAAGGAAAACAAGACATATATAAATATCTACTTCCCCTAGGAAAAACTTTGACTGCGCTTCGGAGTGTAGTTGTTTGGAACAGGCCTCTGTCTTTGGAGAATCCAGTACATGATTTCCAACCAGGAGACTATGTTTATGTGAAAACATGGACTTCCGAACCCCTTCAGGAACGTTGGAAAGGACCTTTCCAAGTACTGTTGACTACCTTCACCGCCATCAAGAAAGCTGAATCAGAAGCGTGGATACACTACACCAGGGTGAAGAAAGCCCCACCATCGTGGAAAATTGTCAATAAGGAAGATAAGACCTCAAAACTGACTCTGAAATATGTCTAATTTTGTGTATTCTTTTCAGAAATGGGAATGGATATTGGTTTGGATGTTAGTGGGAACCAATTTTCTAGCGAAATTTGAACCAGCTGGTTAATTAATTAAACATGGAAATTTATTAAAATTGGGATGTAATTCTACTCAAATTCCAAACCTTAATCCTGAGGAGATAAAAATCTTCAAGAGACTAGGATGAAGTTTGAGTTCATGGATAAAATCACTGATTAGCACTGCATTAGTCTTGTTGATAATCTTTTAACAATTATTTTGATTTACTATTGTTTAAAAAGGCAAACAGTAAGACTGCATTTAATTGAATGATCATCCAAGCAGTGGCCAGACAACAGGATGAATCAAATACAATTTCAAAGATTCCCACTAAGATCACTGAAATGTAGTGATTAGCACATCACTAAAATAGATATTAAAATGAAAGTATTGAAATGATTTTCAAAACTTTCAAAGGGGGGAATTGTTGAAGATTATCTTAAGTTTTATTGAATCTTTAGGTTGTGAAATAATCAACTATAAGAACATTTTGATTCCAATAAGTTAGCCCCTATGGTAGCGTTATGTATAGGATGCTGTGTTACTTATTATTTGAGGCTGTGTTGCTTGAAGTCCCTATTCCCTATTCTCTGGACTCTCTAGACCATAACCAGAGCCCCTAGGTTCTATTGTATATGGGATGAGTTATTTGACAACCTGGCAAGGTAGATATCCAGCTGGCCAACTTGGCAACAAAACCTACTTTTAAGGTGTCCTGAAGTGAACTGCCTTCTTTATAATACTAAAAAACACACCCACAGGTCAAGAAGACCCTTGCCCAGGTGAAGACCCTTCCCCCGCGCAAGCGTAGTAACAGAAGAGAATGACATAACCGATATTATAATTATATGTAAATCACTAACCAATCATTGTAACTGGGAGTGTACTACCTTATAATTCTTGTGTATAAATGTAACGGTGATCTAGCCATAGGTGTGCTTGATTTGTGGAAATTCCACCTTGCACCCGGCGCCGCAATAAAGAATGCCTGCTTTCTAAAACTCCAAATTGAGTCTTAGAGAGTTCTTCATCTGCTGACTTACAGTAACATGAACAATACTGAAACAAAGTCGGTACCGAGCCCGCACCTTCCGACACTCCTCACAGGAGAAGGCCCGATCGGGACGGTTTTCCGAGATAAATAACTCAATAACAACTAGTTTGTTATTAAGCAGGCATTCTTTAATACAGCGCTGGGCAGCACTGGGGATAGCTCCGCCATGAGTGCTCCAACGGGTTAGCAAAGTACATCAGTTTATATACAGAAAAATCATACATATTCATCAGGTTTCCTGGAAAAGGTGGTCTTATGGTGATGAGTTCCCGGAATTCATTTACATAGTCCAAGCATGTGCAGTAAAATTAGGGTTAGGGTCTTTTCACCCTCCGGTGGTCGTCCATAGTCTTCCTCACTCTTTCCGCTAGTTGAACTTTGGGCTTCCTTTGTCCATATATAGTCATTGAATTAGCTTATCAGTCCTTCGACTCCGGGATGTTACAAGGGGGTCAGCTTCAACTAGTTTTTTGGCACTTATCTTGACACAATTGTCCTGAGTTCCTGTTATCAGTGATTGACACAGGAAGCTTAACGAGCTAGCTAAAGGCCTGTTTAATCTTGTCAGGCAAGAAGTTACATGTTTTGAAATGTCCCACCATCAACTCCATTGACAAATATCTAAAACTATGCAAGTGAAGCTTTTTCTGCATCACAGCAAGGTTTTAGCCAAGGATTGTCAGGGATGTAACCCTTTCAATATGAATGCTGTAAAATTTTTAGACTGGGTCAGTACTCTTCTGCAGACTAAGAGCGCTGTGTTTTGATCAGTCTTTCCGCCTGGTTGTCATTATTGTAAAAGCCGTTGGGGTGGGGTATGCAGAAACCTGCAGTCTCTCCCCCAAAATTATAGACAAAAAGTGGTGCTATTTAGTTGATCTAAATAACAGTGACAATAATCTCTGCTTTGCTGGGAGTTTCACAGCACTTACAGCCGTGAGGGACCTGACAGATGCAGCACTGTTAAACAGAGCAAAAGAGCCACATGACCAACTGGGGTGTCCTGTGCACAGGAAGGTCATGCTGAGTGACATCCTTTTGCTTGAGGCTCTGCTACATGTTAATATACACATCATCCTCCTATCCAAGGGGGAAAAGGGTTGGGGGATTTTTAAGCCAAATGACAGTCTTAGATATCCCAAGACCTGTTTCCTCCTTTAACATGATGAACATTATTATGGTGTTAAGGAAGTCACGAAGGTGTTTTGGTGAGAAAATTTTGAGAGCTTTGTATACAACGACATTGTATACAATGACATTGTATAACCATGGCCATAGCTGTAAATATTATTGCTGGCTCCGCTTGTCTCCTGACTGTGCATTTAACTTGGGGACAAGAATATGGTACCCCAGCTGTAAGCTGGGGAATGCTTACAGAGGCACAGGGCCCTGTCTATGAAAAAAGAAATTGATTGTTTGGCTATGATTTTCTGTGAAAAGTGTAAGGCCTATCTAGAAAAATCAGCACTAGCAAAGCAAAGGCTAGAAGTGTGGAATGCGCTATATGACCAGATCTGTAATGTAAACCAGCACCAGTGTTTCATGCCTGTAATCAAAAAATCCACAAGAAGGGTGGGGCTATATTAGCTATGACATGGAATGTATGCAGGAAACCAGAACACATATCCCAAACTACATCTTTGCCATGGAGTTAGCACTGGATGCCCCTTGGGATGAAGAAGAAGGGGCAGAAAGGAAAACTGAATGAGAAGGGGAGTTTAAAGGGGTCAGGCGTCATGTGGACTTTATTCAGTTGTTTATGGACACAAAGTTTCAGGGCTACACTTTCCTACTGCATAATGCCAAAGGCTATGATGGCTACTTTGTTGTTGGTCAGCTTCTGAAGGAAAAAATGGATGTGCAATTAATCACCCAAGGGGGTAAACTCATGTGCGCAGTACTCAAGTACACAGCCTGAGTATATGTTTCATAGCCTCTTTAAAGTTTACCTTTGACTTGCAAAAATAACTAAGTTACTGTTGCCAACAAGACGTAAAAATTTTGAGGGAGGCCTGCCAATCATACAGGAATGAGATTATGGTGATGACCTGTTGCACATTCTATGAGAAAGAAGACAGTGAAAAGGTGAAGGTTTATCGCTGTTGTCCTGGTTTCGGCAGGGACAGAGTTAATTTCCTTCCTAGTAGCTGGTACAGTGCTGTGTTTTGCATTTAGGAGGAGAACAAAGTTGATAACGCACCGATGTTTTAGTTGTTGCTAGGTAATGCTTACGCTAGCCAAGGACTTTTCAGCTTCCCATGCTCTACCGACTGAGAAGGCTGGAGGTGCACAAGAAGCTGGGAGGGGGCATAGCCAAACTGGCCAAAGAAACATTCCATACCATGTGACGTCATGCTCAGTACATAAACTGGGAAAAGCTAGCCAGGGGGGCCGCTGCTCGGGGACTGGCTGGGCATCGGTCGGCGGGTGGTGAGCAATTGTACTGTGCATCACTTGCTTTGTGTATTATCATTATTATTAATATTATTACATTATTATTATTATTTTATTTCAGTTATTAAACTGTTTTTATCTCAACCCACGAGTTTTTCTCACTTGTGCTCTTCCAATTCTCTCCCCCATCCCACTGGGGAGGGGGGGAGTGAGCGAGCGGCTGTGTGGTGCTCAGTTGCCGACTGAGGTTAAACCACGACAGCTGTATAGACCCTTTTCAATATACTACGCTGACCTCTGTTTGCATGGCCATATGCCAGTTTATGTTCCTTAAACCTAACATGGTTGCACTCCTTCCTCCAGACGGTTATCATCTGAGGAAAAAGAGAAAATTAGCCCTCACTATTCAATTGCTTCTGTACGTGGCTGAAAAGGAAAATATTCAAATCCATCATGCATTACAAGTTGGTGAATATCAAGTAGGATCCTAGTTCTTGGATGGCTATGCAGTCATTGATGGGGTGCCAAGAGCTTTTGAATTTAATGGGTGCTTTTTCCATGGCTGTATCGAATGCTACTATGAAAATGACTGGAACCCTCTGGTGGAGCCACCTTTGGACATTTGCATTACACAACACAACAAAAGATGGATCACCTAAAGAGAGCGGGTTTTAACATCAGATCTATATGGGAGCATGAGTGGGTCGCTATGACAAAATCTGATGGGGAGCTTGCAGAGTTCTTAGCCAGGACCAAACTGCCCACACCTCTGGCCCCCAGAGATGCGCTTTTCGTGGCAGGACAAATGCCATTTGTCTTCATTACAAAGCAGCCCCTGATGAAAAGATACATGACTATGATTTCACTAATCTCTATCCCTTTATCAACAAAACCAAAACAATACTCTCTTGGGCACCCCAAAGTTATTTTTGAGAATTTTGACGCCCTGACAGCTTACTTCATGGGGTCTTTTCCCGTGTGCTTCCTGTGAGGGTAAATGGCAAACTATTGTGTTGAAGAGTATCTTAAGTTTTACTGAATCTTTAGGTTGTGAAATAATCAACTATAAGAACATTTTGATTCCAATAAGTTAGCCCCTATGGTAGCGTTATGTATAGGATGCTGTGTTATTATTTGAGGCTGTGTTGCTTGAAGTCCCTATTCCCTATTCTCTGGACTCTCTAGACCATAACCAGAGCCCCTAGGTTCTATTGTATATGGGATGAGTTATTTGACAACCTGGCAAGGTAGATATCCAGCTGGCCAACTTGGCAACAAAACCTACTTTTAAGGTGTCCTGAAGTGAACTGCCTTCTTTATAATACTAAAAAACACACCCACAGGTCAAGAAGACCCTTGCCCAGGTGAAGACCCTTCCCCCGCGCAAGCGTAGTAACAGAAGAGAATGACATAACCGATATTATAATTATATGTAAATCACTAACCAATCATTGTAACTGGGAGTGTACTACCTTATAATTCTTGTGTATAAATGTAACGGTGATCTAGCCATAGGTGTGCTTGATTTGTGGAATGCCACCTTGCACCCGGCGCCGCAATAAAGAATGCCTGCTTTCTAAAACTCCAAATTGAGTCTTAGAGAGTTCTTCATCTGCCGACTTACAGTAACAATTGTTTCCCCTGTGACGTACTTGTGCTGAAACCTGCCAGGCCCTCTGCACCCACAGTGATGAAGAAAGAGCCCTTGTGGGTACCTGGTGTTCCCCAGAACTGAACAAGGCTCTGGAGAAGGGCTACAGGGTTTGTGAAATCTATGAGGTTTAGCATTTTGAACAGAGGGGTAGCAGTTTTTTCTCAGATTATATGAAATTTGACCTCCACCAGAAACAGGAAGCTTCAGGCTGTCCAGTCTGGTGCACAGATGATGACAATAAAGCTAAATCTGTTGAAGATTACAGGCAGAAAGAATACATCATTTTGCAACCTGAACATATTAAGAAAAACACTGTGAAACGCCAAATTGCAAAAGTGACATATGATAAGCTGCACTTACGTGCCAGTTAACCGCCAGCACATCAACACAATCAGCACTGAAATAAAGGGTGACCAGAACAAGCATGGCTCATTTCACTTTGGGAAGGTGATTGCATCTTTGGCCCCGGAAGCCTCTGATATTTTAAGAACCCCTGCCAAACTGGTAGTGGTAAAACATTATGGGGACCCATCCTTGTATGTGAATTATTACAGAGCCCACGACGGCAATGGTCTTCTGGGTTTTCAAGGCATTCCTGTGATGCATGGTGCAGGCATTGGGGATATACTCCGTAGTCTGTTTAGAAAGGCTATCCCACTTTTGAAAAGGGGTTTGGAAATTGTTAAGCCATACATTAAAAGTGCCACTCAAGATATTGCAAAAAACATGTTTAGACATGTTTCCAAGGTTGCCATGGAAAAGTTGGAAACATTGTCAAATCAGGAGGGTCGGGACTTGCTTATATTCAAAGAAAAAGCCTTAAAAGAAAGAGAGCCATGTCACACCCCTGGAGGGAAGGTCCACCCCAGTCCTTTAAAAGAAAAAGGAAAGGGGGCGCCAGGGAGCATTCTGGCCAGGACAAGAAGAAGAAAAAGAACAACAAGCCAGGCTGAATGGTTCAAAAGAAACAGAAAATCCAGAGAAAGAGGTCCTGTTCTACTGCTAGAAAAGGAAATATATTTTTAAAGTGATGGCTTGCTTTCATGGCTGCTCAGAAGAATGTACCAAAACAGACCTAGATTTGTTTGAAGTGTTCCCCAACACAGACCAGCATTGAGAAAAGCCTGTTAATTGAGGTGCCTCCACTTTCCACTATTTCAGAGTCTACACCTCTGGACTTTTTCATAGCTGGGAATGGGGAAGATTACAGAGAGCTAAACAACACCCTGCTGTACCTTTGCTGCAAGATTGTAAAAGCTGACAGGTCCAACCTTGGTGCCAGTGAGGCTGTGGGTCTCATGAATTACCCACTGGCTTCTATTTTCAGCCAGCTGGACGTTATGCTGGGGGACTGACTGATAAGCCAGAGCAACAACTGCTACCCCTACCTGTTCTGGTTTTGACCGGGATAGAGTTAAATTTCTTCATAGTAGTTTGCATGGGGTTATGTTTTGGATTGGTGATGAAAACAGTGTTGATAATACAGGGTGCTTAGCTGCCTACTAGGGTTAAACCACAACACTACTGCACCTTCATTGAGTTGCTTCTCAATTACAGCTGTGACACCTTATCTACACACTTCTCCATGGGGCTCTTCTACAAAGACACAGACGGGCAGCAGAAAGCAGTCACGCTGGATGGTATCAGCAACCAGGGGTTCAGGCAATGCTTGGCTATGATGACCCAGAGTAGGAGGATTAAACTATTGGAACCCCCTCCACAGCAATCTGTTCTTTCAAGACAAGCTTCTGTTGAACAGTTTGGATGTAAAAATTATGCTGATGCACACAGCACAGACAGCTTTTGTTTGATGAGCTCCCTGGCAGCAGGAGCCTGCAAGCTGGTTATTAGCTATGCTTCTCTGTTCATGAAGATGGTGCAGGTGGCACCTATAGTGCGTTTGGGGCACGCTGTCGCACTATTTATGGCCAACACTACATACCCAACAGATCAGGTGGGCAGGAAAGTGTTCTGTTAGTCTCTGGGTCCATCAGTCCGTCTCTGGTTCTCTGGGTGCGTCTGTCCATTTCTGGGTGCGTCTCTCCATCTTTGGGTCTGGGTTTGGGTCCATCTGTCCATCTCTGGGTCCGTCTCTGGGTCTCTCGGACCCTGGTTCTGTCTTTGAGTCTCTGGGTCCATCTGTTTGTCTCTAGGTCCGTCTCTGGGTCTCTGACTATGTCTGTCAGTCTCGGGGTCCGTCCATCCATTTCTGGGTCCTTCTGTCAGTCTCTGGGTCCATCTGTCCATCTCTGGGTCTGTCTGTCCATCTCTGGGTCTCTGGGTCCCTGAGTCTCTGGTTCCATCTGTCCATCTCTGGATCCGTTGGTCCGTCTCTGGATCCGTCTCTGGGTCCCTCTTTGGGTCCATCTGTCTCTGGGTTGCTGGGTCACTCTGGGTCCCTCTGTCTTTCTCTGGGTCCATCTGTGGGTCTCTGCACCTCTGGGTCCGTTTGTCCATCTCTGGGTCTGTCTGTCGGTCTGTCTGTCAGTCTGTCTGTCCATCCCTGGGTCCACCTACCCTTCCCTGAGTCTGTCTATGGGTCCATTTCTGGCTCTCTAAGTCAGTCTCTGGGTCTGTCTCTACGACTCTGGGTCGCTGGGTCTCTCTGGGTTCATCTGTCTTTCTCTGGGTCTCTCTGTGGGTTGCTGGGTCTGTCTGTCGGTCTCTGGGTCCATCTGTCCGTTTCTGGGTCTGGCTCTGGGTCCATCTCTGGGTTGCTTGGTCTCTCTGGGTCCATCTGTCTTTCTCTGGGTCCGTCTGTCAGTCTGTCCGTCTCTGGGTCTCTGGGTGTGTCTGTCCATTTCTGGGTCCGTCTCTTCTTCCCTGAGTCTGTCTATGGGTCTGTTTCTGGATGTCTAAGTTGGTCTCTGGATCTGTCTCTATGTCTCTGGGTCGCTGAGTGTCTCTGGGTCCATCTGTCTTTCTCTGGGTCTGTCTGTCATTCTCTGGGTCCATCTGTCCATCTCTGGGTCTCTGGGTCTGTCTTTCCATCTCTGGGTCCGTCTCTGGGTCCGTCTCTGGGTCCATCTCTGGGTTGCTGGGTCTCTCTGGTTCTGCCTATCTCTCTGGGTCCATCTGTGGGTCTCTGTGCCTCTGGGTTCGTCTGTCCATCTCTGGATCTGTCTGTCATATTCTGTGTCTGTCTGTCGGTTTCCGGGTCTGAAGGTCCATCTCTGCATCTCTGGGTACATCGTTCCATCTACGGGTACATCGTTCCATCTCTGGGTCTTGGGATCATTCTGTCTATCCGTGGGTCTCTGGGTCCGTGCATCCAACTCTGGGTCTCTGGGTCTGTCTATCTGTCTCTGGGTCCGTTTATCTGTCTCTGGGCTCATCTCTAGGTCTGTCTGTCTCTGCATTTCTAGGTCGGTCTGTCCGTCTCTGGGTCCATCTGTGGGTCTCTGGTTCTCTGCATCCGTTTGTGGGTCTCTGGATCCATCTGTCGATCTCTGGGTTCGTCTGTCCGTTTCTGGGTCTCTGGGTCCATTTGTCCATCTCTGGGTCTGTTGGTCCGTCTGTAAGTCTTTGGATCTCTGGGTTTGTCTGCCTGTCTCTAGGTCCGTATCTGGGTCTCTTGGTCTGTCTCTGGGCCTGTCTGTCAGACTCTGGGTCCCTGGGTCCTTCTGCCCATCTCTAGGTCTGTATCTGGGTCTCTGGGTCCATCTGTCTGTCTCTGGGTCCTTCTGTTCATATCTGAGTCTGTGGTTCCCTGGGTCTCTGGATCTGTCTCTGGCTCTCTAGGTCAGTCTCTGGGTCGCTTGGTCACTAAGTCCATCTGTCGATATCTGGGTCTGTCTGTGGGTCTCTGGTTCCCTGCATCTGTTTGTGGGTCTCTGGATCTGTCTGTCAGTCTCTGGGTCCATCTGTCCGTTTCTGGGTCTCCGGGTTCATCTGTTCATCTCTGGATCCCTCTCTCCATCCCTGGCTCTGTCTATGGGTCCGTCTGTCCATGTCTGGGTCTCTGGGTCCGTCTCTGGGTGTATGGGTCCATCTGGGTAAGTCTCTGGGTCCGTCTCTGGGTCCAGCTGTCCGTCTCTGGGTCCATCTCTGGTTCTCTGGGTCAGTCTCTGGGTCGCTTGGTCACTAAATCTGTCTGTCGGTCTCTGGGTCCATCTGTGGGTCTCTGGTTCTCTGCATCTGTTTGTGGGTCTCTGGATCCGTCTGTCAATCTCTGGGTTTGTCTGTCTGTTTCTGGGTCTCTGGGTCCATTTGTCCATCTCTGGGTCTGTCAGTCTGTCTGTAAGTCTTTGGGTCTCTGGGTTCGTCTGTCCATCTCTGGATCTCTGGGTACATTGGTCTGTCTCTGGATCTCTGGGTCCCTGGGTCCGTCTCTGGGTCCTTCTGTCTGCCTCTGGGTCTCTGGGTCTGTCTGTCCACTTCTGGATCTCTGAATACATCTGTCTGTCTGTGGGTCCCTGGGTCCGTCTCTGGCTCTCTAGGTCAGTCTCCGGGTCGCTTGGTCACTAAGTCTGTCTGTTGGTCTCTGGGTCCACCTGTCCATCTCTGGGTCCATCTCTGGGTCCCTTGGTGCATCTTTCCATCTCTGGGTCCCTGTGTATCTGTACCTGTCTCTGGCTCTCTAGATCAGTATCTTGGTCACTTGGTCGCTAAGTCCATTTTTTGGTCACTAGATATGTCTGTGGGTCTCTGGGTCCGTCCGTCCGTCTTTGGGTCCATCTGTCCATCTCTGGGTCCATCTGTCTCTGCATCTCTAGGTCTGTCTGTCCGTCTCTGGGCCCGACTCTGGGTCTCTAGGTCTGTCTGTGTGTCTCTGGGTCCTGTCCATCTCTGGGTCCGTCTCTGGGTGCCTGGGTCTCTGGGTGTGTCTGCCTGTCTCTGGGTCACTGGGTCTGTCTCTGGCTCTCTAGGTCAGTCTCCGGGTCACTTGGTCACTAAGTCTGTCTGTCGGTCTCTGGGTCCATCTGTCCATCTCTGGGTCTGATTGTCCATCTCTGGGTCCTACTGTCCATCAGTCTGTGTCTGGATACCTGGGTCTGTCAGTCTGTATTTGGGTCCGTCAGTCCACCTGTCCCTCTGTGGTTCTCTGGGTTCTTCTGCCAGTCTCTGGGTCCGCCTGTCCATCTCTGGGTCCATCTGTTCATGTCTGGATACCTGGGTCCCTGCATCTCTGGGTCTGCCTGTTCGTCTCTTGGTCCCTGGGTCTCTGCATCCGTCTGTCCATCTCCGGGTCCCTGTGCCTATGGGTCCCTCACTGGATCCCTGGGTCCATCAGTCCTTCTCTGGGTCCGTCAGTCTGTCTCTGGGTATCTAGGTCCATCTGCCCATCTTTGGGTCCCTGAGTCTCTGGGTCTGATGGTCCATCTCTGGGTCCCTGGGTCTCTGGGTCCATCGGTCCATCTCTGTGTCCGTCTTCCCATCTTTGGGTCCCTGGGTCTCTGCGTCTGACAGTCCATCCCTGGGTCTCTGGATCCCTGAGTCCATCTCTGGGTGCCTGGGTCTCTGGGTCCGCCTCTGGGTTCCTGAGTCCCTCCATCTGTCTCCAGGTCACTGGATCCACTGGTCCATCTCTGGGTCTCCGGGTCTGTCTGTGGGTCCATCCCTGGGTCTCTGGGTCCATCCCTGGGTCTCTGGGTCTGTCTGTGGGTCCCTGGGTCTTTGCGTCCATCTGTCTGTCTCTGGATCCCTCAGTTTCTGGGTCCATCTGATGGTCTGGGTTCATCTCTCCATCTCTGGGTCCGTCCCTGGGACTCTGGGTCCCCGGGTCCATCTCTGGGTCAGTCTCTGGGTCTGTCTCAGAGTCCCTGGGTTCGTCGCTCCATCTCTGGGTCCCTGGGTCTTTGTGTCCGTCTGTCCATTTCTAGATCCCTCGGTTTCTGGGTTTGTCTGATGGTCTCTGGGTCTCCAGTTCCGTTGTTGGGTCCGTCTCTGGGTCTCCGCGTGTGTCTCTGGGTCCCTCTGTCTGTCTCTGGGTCCAACTCTAAGTCTCTGAAGTTCATCTCTCCATCTCTGGGTCCGTGCCTGGGACTCTGGGTCCGTCTATCCATCTCTGGGCCTCTGTGTCTGTCTCTGGGTCCCTGAGTCTCTGGGTCCAACTGTTCATCTGTCCATCTCTGGGTCTGTCTCTGGATCCCTTGGTCCCTAGGTCTGTCTCTGGGTACCTGGGTCCATCTGTCTATCTCTGGATCCGTTCGTCTCTGGGTTCGTATGTCCATCTCTGGGTCAGTCTCTGGGTCTCTGGTCTGTCTCAGAGTCCCTGGGTCCATTGCTCCATTTCTGGGTCCCTGGGTCTTTGCGTCCATCTGTCCATCTCTGGGTCCCTCAGTCTCTGGGTCCGTCTGATGGTCTCTGGGTCTGGGTACATCTCTGGGTCTCCAGTTCCATCATTGGGTCTGTCTCTGGTTCTCTGGATGCATCTCTGGGTCCGTCTCTGAGTCCATCCCTGGGAGTCTGGGTCCATCTATTCATCTCTGGGTCTGTCTCTGGGTCCGACCATCCGTCTCTGAGTCCATCTCTCCATCTCTGGTTCTGTCAGTCCATCAGTCTGTGTCTGGGTCCCTGGGTCTGTCGGTCCCTCTTTGGGTCTGTCAGTCCGCCTGTCCATCTCTGGGTCCGTCTGTCTGTGTCTGGCTCCCTGGGTCCTTGCGTCTCTGGATCTGTGTGTTCGTCTCTTGGTCCCTGAGTCTCTGGGTCCGTCTTTATTTCTTTGGGTCTGTCGGTCTGCCTCTGGGTCCCTGGGTCTCTGGGTCCCTCTCTGGATCCCTGGGTCCATCGGTCTTTCTCTGGGTCCAGCTGTCCGTCTCTAGGTCCGTCTGTCCATCTCTGGGTCTCCAGGTGCATCTCTGAGTCTGTCTGTGGGACCGTCTCTCTGTCTCTGGGTGCCTGGGTCTCTGGGTCCCTCTGTCCTTCTCATGGTCTGTGGGTCCGTCAGTCCTTCTCTGGGTCTCCAGGTCCATCTCTCTGACTCTGAGTCCTTCTCTGGGTTCCTCTCTGTCTCTGGGTCCCTGGGTTCGTCTCTCCATCTCTGGGTACGTCTCTCAGTTTCTGGGTCCCTGGGTCCATCTTTCTGTCATTTCTGGGTCCACCTCTGGGTCACTCCCTGGGTCTTTGGTCTCTGGGTCGTTCTCTGAGTCCCTGGGTCCGTCTGTCTGTCTCTCATCTCTTGGTCCAACTGTGTCCCTGGGCCCATCTTTCCATCTCTGGGTCTGTCTTGGGGTCTCTGGGTGTCCTGGTTTCAGCTGGGATAGAGTTAATTTTCTTCCTAGTAGCTGGCATAGTGCTGTGTTTTGGATTTAGCATGAGAATAATGTGATAACACACTGATGTTTTAGTTGTTGCTAAGCAGCATTTATACTAAGTCAAGGACTTTTCAGCTTCCCATAATCTGCCAGCGAGGAGGTGCACAAGAAGCTGGGAGGGAATATAACCAGGACAGCTGACCCAAACTGGCCAAAGGGATATTCCATACCATGTGATGTCATGCTCAGTATATAAGCTGGGGGGAGTTGGCCGGGGGGCAGTGACCGCTGCTCGGGGACTGGCTGGGTGTTGGTTGGTGGGTGGTGAGCGGTTGCATCACTTGTGGTTTTTTTTCCCCCTGGGTTTTGTTCCTCTCTCTCTCTCTCTCTCGTTGTTTTACTTTCTATTACTATTACTATTGCTATTGTTATTGTTGTTGTTGTTGTTGTTATTTTATTTCAAGTACTAAACTGTTCTTATCTCAACCCACGAGTTTTCTTACTTTTGCTCTTCCGATTCTCTCCCCCATCCCATGGGGGGGGGGAGGGTGAGTGAGTGGCTGTGTGGTGCTTAGTTGCCGACTGGGGTTAAACCACGACACTGGGTCTGTCTGCCTGTCTCTGGGTCCGTGGGTCCATCTCTGGGTCTCTGGTCTCTGGGTCTGTCTCAGAGTCCCTGGGTCCGTCGCTCCATCTCTGGGTCCCTGGGTCTTTGGGTCTGTCTGATGGTCTCTGGGTCCCTTGGTCTCTGGGTCTGTCTGATGGTCTCTGGGTCTCTGGGTGCGTCTCTGGGTCTGTCTGATGGTCTCTTGGTCTCCGGTTCCATCATTGGGTCCGTCTCTCAGTCTCCGGGTGCATCTCTGGTCCATCTCTGAGTCCATCCCTGGGACTCTGGGTCCGTCTATCCATCTCTGGGTCTCTGGGTCTGACTGTCCGTCTGTCCATCTCCAGGTCCATCCGTCCATCTCTGTGTCCGTCGGTCCATCTGTCCACATCTGGGTCCCTGTGTCTCTGGGTCTGTCTGTTCATCTCCTGGTCCCTGGGTCTCTGGGTCCATCTCTGGGTCCCTGGTTCTCTGCATCCATCTGTCTGTCTCTGGGTCCCTGGGTCTCTGCATCCGACAGTCCATCTCCGAGTCCCTGTAGCTCTGGGTCCTTATCTGGATCCCTGGGTCCATCGGTCCTTCTCAGGGTCCATCTCTCCATCTCTGGGTCCGTCTGTCCATCTCTCAGTCCATCTCTGGGACTCTGGCTCCATCCCTGAGTCTTTGGGTCTCTCTCTTGGTCTCTGTGTCTCTGGGCCCATCTTTGGGTCCATCTGCCCATCTCTGGGTCCCTGGGTTTTTGTGTCCATCTGTCCACCTCTGGGTCCCTCAGTCTCTGGGTCCGTCTGATGGTCTCTGGGTCTCTGGTTCCGTCGTTGGGTCCATCTCTGGGTCTCTGGGTCCGTGCCTGGGACCATGTCTCTGTCTCTGGGTGTCTGGGTCTCTGGGTTGGTTTCTCACTCCCTGGGTCCATCTGTCCATCTCTGGGTCCGTTGCTGGGTCTCTGGGTACCTGGGTCTCTGAGTCCGTCTCTAGGTCTCTGGGTTTGCCGGTCTGTCTATGGGTGTCTAGGTCCATCTGCCCGTCTCTGGGTCCCTGGGTCTCTGGGTCTGACAGTCCGTCTCTGGGTGCCTGGGTCCTTGAGTCTACCTCCAGGTTCCTGGGTCCCTCCATCTGCCTCTGGATCCCTGGGTCCATCGGTCTGTTTTGGGGTCTCTGGGTCTGTCTGTGGGTCCGTCCCTGGGTCTCTGGGTCCATCTGTCTGTCTCTCTGTCTGTCTCTGTCTGTCTCCATGTGTCCGTCTCTCCCTGTGTCAGTCAGTCTGTGTGTGTGTGTCTGTCTGTCTGTCTGTTGGTCAGTCTCTATGTGTCTGTCAGTCTCTGTGTCCGTCTGTGTCTCTGTGTCTGTCAGCTCTATCAAGTCTGTCAGTCTCTTAGCTTATGTCAATCAGTCTCTGTGTGCATGCGCGCGTGTATGTATCTGTCAGTCGCTGTGTCATTCTCTGTGTCTGTCTGTCAGTTGGTCTCTGTGTCCATCTCTGTGTGTCCATCTGTATCTGTCTGTCCATCTCTGTGTGTCCGTCTCTGTGTGTCTGTCTGTCCATCTCTGTGCATGCCAGAGCAGATATTTCTCTGAACGGATGGTGGCCCATAGATGAGCCTATGCCAGAGCAGGAACTCTCCGAAAGGGATTGCAGCCCATGAAGGACCCATGCCAGAGCATAGGAAACAAGTGAGAAGGAAGGATTGTCAGAGAGAAACCGCTACGTCCCAACTGCAACTCCCCACTATGCCACTGACTGCCTCACTGAAGGGACTGAGTGTAACTTGCAGTGATAACAAGCGGGGAGGAGAGGAGTCTGAAGGGAAGGAGTGAAGTTGAACCTGGGAAAGAGGGATGAAAGGTGTTTTCCCTAAGTGTGTAAATGTTTGTTTCTTGTTTGTTTGTTTTGTTTCCCATGATACCATAATCAGTACTCAAATATTTATATTAGTTGGAAATAAATTCCCCAAAGTCGAGTCTGTTTTGCCCATGACAGTACTTGATAAGTGATTTTCCTGTCTTTATTTTGACCCATAAGTCTTGTTGCTCTCTTGTTCTTATTTTCTTCTCCATCCCACTGGGGTGGGGTGAGTGAGCAGCTATGTGGGTGCTTGGCACTGAGGCCAACCCATCATAATAAAAAACAGAAGTAAAGCATGACAAGTAGCCTATTTTCCAGTATTAATTTTAGTATCTTAGCTTGAAGACTTTGTTAGAGATACAACCGTAAATCATAGTTGAATTAGCAACTGTGCCAGATTTGTGCCTGCTTACTTGCGGGAGTGAGATTCTAGAATTAAAATTGAAAGGAGGCCCAAATAGTGAGAGCCTTTATCAGAACCCAAGCTGATTTCTAGTTAGCTCTGCAGAAATTTTAACACAGATTAAAGACTTCAAAAGATGTAATATTATTGAATTGGCATGAGTAGATTTTAACCTCAGAGCCCAGGTAAATCTTTGTGTATATTCTAGGCTACTGGGGGAGAATGACCCACAAACTTTCCTGTGAAGTCAGAACCATGTCTATAAAGTGCCTGAATTATTTCTACTTCTAGAAAAGCTGAGGTTTAGTCAGCTGCATAAGAAGGTCATATTTGCATCAGCTTCAATGTCTATTTTGACCTACAACAAAGGTGGTTCAGAGAGAAGCTGAAGAAGCACCTAATATTGCAAAGCATTAACCAAAAAAAAAAAGGTTTTGCAAGGAAGAAATTTCTTAAAATGAAACTCCCTGAACACAAATATTTCTGATATTTGTAGGACCTTCAGTGACACAGGGGTACCTGGGCCAGTGTGCGCTTTGCTCTCAGACCCCATTCTCCCCATCATCTGTGCTAGTCTGCTCTAGGACCAGACAATAGCTCTCCTCGCAAAAAAGCTTGGATACATGATTGCTTGGAGCAAATGTACTCCAGTTTCATGCTTAAAACCTTCCATCATGCTACCCCTTACATTATATCCCTTCTATAAAACAGACAAAAGCAATATGATAGAAAAAGCTTCATAAAACTGCCTCATTATTGGAGATACTTTGAATTGAACTTGCTTCATCAGCCTGTTACCGTAAGTCGGCAGATGAGGAACTCTAAGACTCAATTTGGAGTTTTAGAAAGCAGGCACTCTTTATTGTGGTGCTGGGTGCTGGGTGGTATGCCACAAATCAAGCACACCTATGGCTAGATCACCGTTACATTTATACACAAAAATTACAAGGTAGTACACTCCCAGTTACAATGATTGGTTAGTGATTTACATATAATTATAATATCTGTTGTGTCATTCTCTTCTGTTACTACGCTTGCACAGGGGAAGGGTCTTCACCTGGGCAAGGGTCTTCTTGACCTGTGGGTATGTCTTTTAATATTATAATGAAGGCAGTTCACTTCAGGACACCTTAAAAGTAGGTTTTGTTGCCAAGTTGGCCAGCTAGATATCTACCTTGCCAGGTTGTCAAATAACTCATCCCATATACAATAGAACCTAGGGGCTCTGGTTATGGTTCAGAAAATAAGGACTAAGGCTACCATGGTCCAGAGAATAGGGACTTCAAGCAACACAGCCTCAGATAACAAGTAGCACAGCAACCCATACATAACGTTAACATAGAGGCTAACTTCTTAAATCAAGATGTTCTTTTAGTTGCTTATCCAAACACAAAATATAGAAAGATTCAATAAAACTTATGATAGTCTTTAACAAGCCCAGCCCAAAACATACATGTGGACTTACATATCAGAACACTACCTGGGTGGGACCAAGAGCTAATATTACACGAGCATGGCCAGTCCACTCCAGAAAGCACTAACCCTAAGCATTGCTGTCACAAGGAAGTCCATGAAAAATCACCCCAAGGCACTCTCGCTGTCACAGGCCACAGCCATACAGCAAATGCAGGGACATTATGATCTATTGTGGTCTTTTGTTAGAGAGGTGGCAGCTGTGACAATTGCTCCTCTCATGTAACTTAAATTCAATAATGCATAGCCATGTTCTGCATCACACTTAGCAGGAGAAACAAAGGTAACAGTAGTTTGCAGTCACCCTGTTTTATCTGAATGTAGCAGCAGCAAGCATGAAAAGTAGAAAACTAGCCATTACATTTTTCTCTTCTGCTATAGCTAAAAAATAATGGGGTGTAATAAGAGTGGAGACCTGAACTCTACCTTCTGCTATTGCTAGATGCAGGGAGGGACGAGAGAAAGAAGATGCTTTGTATTAGATCAAGTTCAGGCACAAAACATGCAAAGGGAACCGGTCTAAAGTGAGGGGTGGGGGTATTTGTTTGTTTGGGGGGGGGGTTGTTGGGTTTTTTTAAAGTTTCTCACACGTGGATGTCCTGTTTGACCTGACATTTAGAGAGAAGAGATGCGATTCTGGTGGTTCAAGATCATTAAGTCTTACCAAAAAAAAAAACAAACCACAAAACCCCAAACCACAAATAACACAATCCACTCCCCAAAGTAAAAAATTCTTATAAAAAGGATTATTATATCACAAAATTATTATTATTTCACTCAATAAATAACAGCAGAAGTCAATAAAGCAATAACAGTCCTAAAAAGCAACTACCACTGCACAGATATGTCTGAAGCTATATCCAAATGCTGCACTATATTAAGATATGCACTTACCTTGGGTCTGAAGTTGGTAGTCGGTCCTATGTATTCATGCTGGGCTTTTACAGTTCTCCAAGGATGGTATATTTTGAAACATTCATTGCAATAGCTTGCATTGCAGTACATGCAGCTCTCTCTGGATTTTCAAGGTGAAAGTTTGCAGAAATCACACATAATAGCTGTGGCTGCCCTGCCTGTATCTTTCCACAATGGTTTCCAAAGTAAAGTTTTGAAATAAGCCACTGATGCCACGTTCTCCAAGATCAATATCATGCTGACAGCCAGGACAAGGAAACACAGTCATTCTAGGAGTCAGTGAATTGCATTTTCTGCCTGTATAAACCACAAATCCTGGTTTAGTAGGAGCATAAACAAAAGTTTTAGATTTTAAAGGGAAAAGCACAGGAATTTATGAACCAATCCCAAAATATTTTAGCACATCATCCAAACCAGTACAATACTAATTCATATGCATTCTGCCAAGCCAAAGAGAATAGATTTGCCATTACAAGGCACTGTGTGTGAGTCAGCACAGGCAGGGCATAGGAACAACCACAAAACCACGGATGAAATGCAAAGAGTAAATTTATTCTTGTTACCTCGCCAACTGGGGGATCCCCGAAGCAGCACCCAGGCAGAGGCACACAAGCGGGGACGCAGGCACCGCGGAGCTCGGTCCATGCTGGAGGATCACTGACCCTGCTGTTTTCACCTGTATATCAGGGACTCGCGCAGGCGTAGTTTACCACTGTGCTTTGATCTTTCCTGTAGCAGGGCAGGAATCTCAAGCATGTTCGATAGGATGCCTCTAAGTCTGTCACAGGCCTATGTTATCTAAACACAGATGTTCTACTTGTCCAACACACAAGGATAAACAACAATTAGTATGATATATGTGTTTTTCTACACCCCAGCTGCAAGTCACTTGAGCATGTTTACAATCCTCCTAGCCAATCTTCTGTTGTTTTCCCACGCACTGTAATGTTCAAATCCAGAGGACATTGCAAACTACTCCAAAATTTAATTCCATGTCAACTGTTCCAATTCTATCATCTGCTTCCCGTGGTTTTGTTTCTTGCAACAACACTATGTCAACAACGCTACCCTTTTCTTCAAAGCAGACACTGCACAGCCAGACATTACTAAAACCAGTTTTTTTTCTGTTCAGAATGTCTCACCATCCCTGCACAAGATGGGGAAGTAGACTGGCTAAACCTGGGGCCAGTTACTTTAACTAGTCTGAGGGTTTACACAGGAACAAACTGTTTGTCTTCATAACCCTAAGAAACTCCTATGGTAATTATGTAGCATGTAGAGCTTAAAAAGGCATTCCCTTAAGAGAACATGCTGTAGATCCTGGTCTAGTTTTGGATGCATTCAATTTGCAGCCTTTTTAAACACTAAACATGTACTTTCTGTAAACCAGTTGGTATTAGGCTAACTGGCTGCCCAAATACAGTCATGGCTTTGTAACTTTGATGGTAATTGGTGAGTGATCTCTCCCTGTCCTTCTCTCGACCCATAAGCCTTTTGTTATATTTTCTCTCCTCTGTCCAGCTGAGGACGGGGAGTGATAGAGTGGCTTGGTAGGCACCTGGCGTCTAGCCAAGGTCAACCCACCACAGATGCTTATTCCCAGAGTGAGAATAAACAGTTTTTCCCAGATTAATACAGCCAATTTTGAGCTCCTAGAAGTTTGCTCCGGCTGAGACAACTTTCTTATCCCAAGAGGATTCAGAAAAGCAGGAGAACTAGGTATTACCACTATGAAATACCAACCAAATCAGTTAGTCAAAACATACAGATGCTGACTTGGCCTTTCCCCAGCTAAATGGCCTTAATAAAAGATTACTGAGTCCCTACACCAATTAAAGGGAACACTGAGATGAGTAAATTTGAGAGATTCCTCTGCCTTGAATTAGGGAACCATAGAGCTGCACAGTTAAACAGAATATGTCCATCTCTTTTTGTTTTAGAAGGGGATTGCAGAGAAGTTACATTCCCACCAAATAGCTATGCACACGTTTCTTCTCCTCTCCAAAATAAAGTGATCCAAGGCTCAAGTAAAACTGCAAGCTTAAAAGCTTAAAAAAGCCTTTGGAACTTGTTCTGAAAATGGCTCATGCAGACTCAAAAGCAATTCATGGCACAATGTTCCTAAATCTATCAAACAGGGAGTGCATCCCTGTCTCGTTCATGAACTCAAGTGGAGCAACAATCAAAGAACAGTCATTTAAGTAATTCTGAAGCAGGCTAAGCCAGCATTTAGGTCTAACATATCCTCTCAGCTTCCCCTTATGAAGAAACTAAAATATAACCTCTGTAACTGGAGCACAGTTTTAAAATCCCATTGAGAGAAGCACAAGTTGCTACAACTAGCAAGTTTGTAAATGGAGGTATGACTTAGAGTACATACAGCTGAATTCTTACAGTGTTGAAATAGGTTATTTTTTTAGAATGGGAAATTTGTTCTTAACTGTATTTAGTCATCTATCTTCTCTTCAAAAAGAAATGAAGCATCAATGTTTCTGAAGTGTCCTTTGATGCTAGCCAAAAGACACTTGCCTTGCACTGCTCTTTTATGGTTGCTTCAACCAACAATTTAGAACCAAAATTTAAAAGCAAACCAAAACAAGGAATTCATTCACTACTTCCTATCAGCAGGCAGATGTTTAGCCATTTCCAGGAAAGCAGGGCTTCATCATGTGTAATGATTACTTAGAATCATAGAATCATAGAATATCTCAAGTTGGAAGGGACCCATAAGGATCATCGAGTCCAACTCCCTGCTCCTCGCAGGACTACCTAGAACTAAACCATATGACTAAGAGCGTTGTCCAGATGCTCCTTGAACTCTGACAGGCTTGGTGCCGTGACCACTTCCCTGGGGAGCCTGTTCCAGTGATCGACCACCCTCTCAGTGAAGAACCTTTTCCTAATGTCCCATCTGAGCTTCCCCTGACGCAGCTTCATTCCATTTCCTCGTGTCCTATGGCTGGTCACCAGAGAGAGAGGAGATCAGCACCTCCCCCTCCACTGGCCCCCTTGAGGAAGTTGCAGACTGCAATGAGGTCACCCCTCAGCCTTCTCTTCTCCAAGCTGAACAAACCAAGTGACCTCAGCCGCTCCTTATGAATCTTGCCCTCGAGGTCTTTCACCATCTTGGTTGCCCTCCTCTGGACACACTCTAAGAGTTTGATGTCCTTCTCATATTGAGGCGCCCAAAACTGCACACGGTACTCGAGGTGGGGCCACACCAGTGCAGTGTAGAGTGGGACAATCGCCTCCCTCGATCAGCTAGCTATGCTGTGCTTGATGCACCCCAGGACATGGTTGGCCCTTTTGGCTGCCAGGGCACACTGTTGACTCATGTTCAACTTGCCATCAACCCAAACCCCCAGATCTCTTTCTGGGGGCCTGCTCTCCAGCCTCTTGTCCCCCAATTTGTACGTATAACCAGGATTACCCCGCCCCAGGTGAAGAATTCTGCACTTGCTCTTGTTAAATTTCATGAGGTTGGTGATTGCCCAGCTCTCTAGTCTATCCAGATCTCTCTGTAAGGCCTCTCTACCCTTGAGGGAGTCCACAGCTCCTCCTAATTTAGTATCATCGGCAAACAATGTACATTTGACTCCTGCATCCAGATCATTTATAAAAACATTAAAGAGCACTGGCCCTAAAATTGAGCCCTGGGAAGACAAATGCCATAACTCCGAACGTCCCCCCACTTCTTCCTTCTTCCCCCCAGCTTTATATGCTGAGCATGACGTCATATGGTATGGAATATCCCTTTGGTCAGTTGGGGTCAGCTGTCCCGGCTGTGTCCCCTCCCAACTTGTTGTGCACTCCCAGCCTACTTGCTGGTGGGGCAGTGTGAGAAAAAGCCTTAAGGCTGTGTAAGCACTGTTCAGCAATAGCTAAAATATTGGTGTGTTATCAACACTGTTTTGGTCACAAATCCAAAACATAGCCCCATAGCTGCTGCTATGAAGAAAATTACCTCTATCCCAGCCAAAACCAGTACAACCAGTTATGGGAATCACATTGGTATTGCGATTGTACTGTATACTGCAATCTCTATATTTTGCTAAGTGTAACTTACACCTGTATTGTGATTTCAGTATATTGCTGTATCACGCTGCTAAATCAAAAATCCCATGTAACATGAAGTATCTTCAAATAAGTAAATTTGATATCAAACATTATACCCTCCATGCATGGAATATCTAAAAGAACCTGGTCAGAAAGTACTGGACTTTGTCAATGCCACAAAGACAAATTTATTATATATGAAAGAGTGCATTATCCTTAAAATGAAAATACTCTTTGTATTGTTCTCTGTGCCATTGTTCTTGGCACAGAATGAACAAGACTTGCACTACCCCGAAGTTATCAGGAGTACTGAGAAGACACTTTAGCAATGCAGATACCATCCAGTTCAAGTCACTCTAATATATAAAATTAGAAAAAATGTGCAAAATTCTGATACGTACCTGATCTACTAATCCCGTCAATTCTATCCATGCTAGTAGAATAGATTCTAATTCGAAGGCTACTCTGATTAGAGGATTCAGAGCCTCCATCAGTGAAAGAGAATTTCTTTTATGCATTTGTGACAGATACTGTGCTGATAAGGAATGATCAATGGATGGGTAAATAATTCCTTGCATGCTGGGCAGAGGAGCTCTCTTTCAATATTCTTAATAGTAACCTTCATGACAGAAAGGGGGTAAAGCAAGTGTAAGCACAGAAAATGTGAGCCAGTAAGACTTACTGGATAACTGTACACATATGTCACCAAACACCAGATCTGCAGAATAATCATTCTACACAGTTTTAGCTGTTTTGAGGCACAGCTCTGATTAACACTGCAAACAAAGCTTAATTACCATTTATGAAAGCATTGACAACATTCATTTCAACTGAAACAAACACTGCTAATATACAAACTTCGTTCATCTTTAGGTCATGTCTGCATTGCAGGGGAGGAAAAAAGAGGAGGGGAGTAGTCTTAATACAGGTTACAAACCTAGTGAAATGAAAGCAATGATACTTCCTAAAAATAGGAATCTATAGGTTTAACTCAGTTTGCTTATTTGCTTTTTCAAGAAAAAAAACCAAAAAAACAAAAACAAAAACAAAACCAAAAACAAACTCTTGGGAGTCAGACTGGTTAAACAACAGGCTTTCCTGCAGTGTAACTCACATTTAGGCACTGAAACTGCTTGACTTCCTTAGGCTAATAGTTTGAACCAAGATAACTTTTTTTTTTGGCACAAAGCAGTCAGTCCTTGGAACTATACTGTGTAAGGATATGTGGAAGGAGAGTGTCTGCTCCTTTAAGGGTATCTGGTCAAGGGCCTTTTTCAGTGCAACAAGGGAAAATAAGAAAAGGCGGAAGCCATAAACAAGAACATACAGGGACACAACTAGATTTAGTGGGGGAAGGGTATGGAGTTTTGAGCAACAGAGAAAAGCCAGGGGCTGCTGATGTATTAGGAACCAACAGGGAAATACCTGTGAAATGCCTCAAAGGAATTCGGGTGTGTTCACCTGTCCACGAAGCGTTCTTACTTCAACTACAGGAAGCATCACACTCGCAGGCTCTGATCCTGCTGGGGGACTTCAATTACCCTGACATCTGCTGGAAAAGCAGCACAGCAAGCTGTAAGCAGTCCAGGAGACTCTTGGAGCGCCTCCAGGATAATTTCTTAATCCAGGTGATAGACAGCCTGACCAGAGGAGAAGCATTACTTAGACCTGTTGCTTACCAACACAGATTAACTTATTGGAGAGGTCAAGATTGGTGGCAGCCTGGGCTGCAGTGTTCATGCCCTGGTGGGTTTCACAGTCTTGAGGGATATGGGCCAGGTGAAGAGTAGAGTCAAGACCCTGAATTTTAGGAGAGCAAACTTTCAGTTGTTTAAGGAGTTAATGGATGGTACCCCCTGGGAAACTGCCCTCAGGGACAAAGGAGCAAAAGAGAGCTGGCAGCTCTTTAAGGACATTTTTCTTAGAACACAAGAGCTCTCAATTCCCATGTGTAAGAAATCAGGCAAGGAAGGCAGAAGACCAGCATGGCTGAGTCAAACTAAAGTGTAAGAAGGAAATGCATAGGCAATGGAAGCAGGGACATGTATCCTGGAAAGAATATAAGGACGCTGCTCGACTATATAGGGATGGGATCAGGAAAGCTAAGGCACAGCTGGAGCTGAATTTGGCGAGGGATGTGAAGAATAATAAAAAGGGCTTCTACAGGCATGTTGGTCAGAAAAGGAAGATTAAAGAAAATGTACACACACACCACCCCAATAAAAAATACAGGAGAGCTGCTGACAACCAACATGGAGAAGGCTGAGGTACTCAATAATATTTTTGCCTCAGTTTTCAATGGCAATCTCTCTTCCCACATGTCTCATGCCCCTGAACCTCAAGGCAGGGACTGGGGAAATGAAGTCCCTCCCATCATAGGAGAAGACCAGGTTCGAGACCACCTGAGTAACCTGAACATACACAAGTCCATGGGACCCAACAAGATGCACCCCAGGGTCCTGAGGGAGTTGGCTGATGTAGTTGTCAAGCCACTCTCCATCATATTTGAAAAATCATGGCAGTCAGGAAAAGTCCCCAGTGACTGGAAAAAGGGAAACATCATGCCCATTTTTAAAAAGGATAAAAAGGAGGACCCTGGGAACTACTGACCAGTCAGCCTTACTTCCGTGCCTGGTAAGATCATGGAGCAGATCCTCCTGGAAGACATGTTGAAACATATGGGTGACAGGGAGATGATTAGGGACAGCCAACATGGCTGCCACAAAGGGCAAATCGTGCCTGACTCATCTAGTGGCCTTCTATGATGGAGTGACTGCATCAGTGGACAAGGGAAGAGCTACAGATGTCATCTACCTGGACTTCTGTAAGGCCTTTGACACTGTCCCCCCCAATATTCTTGTCACTAAATTGGAAAGATATGGGTTTGATGGATGGACTGTTAGATGGATAAGGAATTGGCTGGATGGCCACATCCAAAGAGTCACAGTCAATGGTTCAATGTCCAAATGGAGATCAGTAACAAGTGGTATCCCTCAAGGGTCCAAAGTGGGACCAATACTATTTAATATCTTAATCAATGACATAGTGGGATCGAGTACACCCTCAGCAAGTGTGCAGATGACACCAAGCTGAGTGGTGCAGCTGATTAACTAGAGGGAAGAGATGCCATCCAGAGGGACCTTGACAGGCTTGAGGAGTGGGCCCATGCGAACCTCATGAAGTTCAACAAGGCCAAGTGCAAGGCCCTGCACCTGGGTCAGGGCAATCCCCAGTATCAGTACAGACTGGCTGCTGAATTGATTGAGAGCAGACCTGCAGAGAAGGACTTGGGGATACTGGTGGATGAAAAATTGGACATGAGCCGGCAATGTGCACTTGCAGCCCAGAAAGCCAATTGCATCCTGGGCTGCATCAGAGGAAGCGTGGCCAGCAGGTCGAGGGAGGTGATTCTCCCCCTCTACTCCGCTCTCGTGAGACCCCACCTGGAGTACTGCATCCAGCTCTGGAGCCCTCAGCATAAGAAAGACATGGACCTGTTGGAAGCGGGTCCAGAGGAGGGCCATGAAAACGGTCAGAGGGCTGGAACACCTCTCCTATGAGGAAAGGCTGAGAGAGTTGGGGTTGTTCAGCCTGGAGAAGAGAAGGCTCCGGGGAGACCTTATTGCAGCCTTTCAATATATAAAGGGGGCTTATAAGAAAGATGGAGAGCGACTTTTTACCAAGGCCTGTAGTGACAGAACAGGGGGTAATCGTTTTAAACTGAAAGAGGGTCGATTCAGACTAGATATAAGGAAGATTTTTTTTTACGCTGAGGGTGGTGAGACACTGGAACAGGTTGCCCAGAGAAGTTGTGGATGCCCCATCATTGGCAGTGTTCAAGGTTGGGTTGGATGGGCCTTTGAACAACCTGACCTAGTGAAAGATAGAATCATAGAATCATAAAGGTTGGAAAAGACCTCTAAGATCATCGAGTCCAACCGTCAACCCAACACCACCATGCCCACTAAACCATGTCCCTAAGCGCCTCATCTACACGTCTTTTAAATACTTCCAGGGATGGTGACTCCACCACTTCCCTGGGCAGCCTGTTCCAATGTTTAACCACTCTTTCAGTAAAGAAATTTTTCCTCACGTCCAATCTAAACCTCCCCTGGCGCAACTTGAGGCCATTTCCTCTCATCCTATCGCTAGTTACTTGGGAGAAGAGACCGACACCCACCTCGCTACAACCTCCTTTCAGGTAGTTGTAGAGAGCGATGAGGTCTCCCCTCAGCCTCCTTTTCTCCAGGCTAAACAGTCCCAGTTCCCTCAGCTGCTCCTCATAAGACTTGTTCTCCAGACCCCTCACCAGCTTCGTTGCCCTTCTCTGGACACGCTCCAGCGCCTCAACGTTTTGCTTGTAGTGAGGGGCCCAAAACTGAACACAGTATTCGAGGTGCGGCCTCACCAGTGCCGAGTACAGGGGCACGATCACTTCCCTACTCCTGCTGGCCACACTATTTCTGATACAGGCCAGGATGCCATTGGCCTTCTTGGCCGCCTGGGCACACTGCCGGCTCACGTTCAGCCGGCTGTCAACCAGCACCCCCAGGTCCTTTTCCAACAGGCAGCTTTCCAGCCACTCTTCCCCAAGCCTGTAGCGCTGCATGGGGTTGTTGTGACCCAAGTGCAGGACCCGGCACTTGGCCTTGTTGAACCTCATAGAGTTGGCCTCGGCCCATTGATCCAGCCTGTCCAGGTCCCTCTGCAGAGCCTTCCTACCCTCAAGCAGATCAACACTCCCGCCCAACTTGGTGTCGTCTGCAAACTTACTGAGGGTGCACTCGATCCCCTCATCCAGATCATTGATAAAGATATTGAACAAGACCGGCCCCAAAACTGAGCCCTGGGGAACACCGCTCGTGACCGGCTGCCAACTGGATTTAACTCCATTCACCACAACTCTCTGGGCCCGGCCGTCCAGCCAGTTTTTGACCCAGTGAAGAGTACACCTGTCTAAGCCGTGAGCCGCCAGCTTCTCTAGGAGAATGCTGTGGGAGACAGTGTCAAAGGCCTTACTGAAGTCCAGGTAGACCACATCCACAGCCTTTCCCTCATCCACTAGGCGGGTCACCTGGTCATAGAAGGAGATCAGGTTGGTCAAGCAGGACCTGCCTCTCATGAACCCGTGATGGCTGGGCCTGATGCCCTGGTTGTCCCGCACATGCCTTGCCTCAAGATGATCTGCTCCATAATCTTCCCTGGCACCGAGGTCAGGCTGACAGGCCTGTAGTTCCCCGGATCCTCCTTCCAGCCCTTCTTGTAGATGGGCGTCACATTGGCAAGCCTCCAGTCGTCCGGGACCTCCCCCGTTAACCAGGACTGCTGATAGATGATGGGGAGTGGCTTGGTGAGCTCCTCCGCCAGCTCCCTCAGCACTCTCGGGTGGATCCCATCTGGCCCCATAGACTTGTGAGCATCCAGGTGGCGTGGCAGGTCGTTGACTGCTTCCTCTTGGATTATGGGGGGTTTATCCTGCTCGCCGTCCCTGTCTTCCAGCTCAGGGGGCTGAATACCCTGAGGATAACTGGTCTGCCTGTTAAAGACTGAGGCAAAGAAGGCATTAAGTACCTCAGCCTTTTCCTCATCCTCGGTGACAATGTTCCCCCCCGCATCCAATAAAGGATGGAGATTCTCCTTGGCTCTCTTCTTGTCATTAATATATTTGTAAAAACTTTTTTTGTTGTCTCTAACGACAGTGGCCAGATTGCGTTCTAGCTGGGCTTTTGCCTTTCTCATTTCCTCTCTGCATGACCTAACGAGATCCCTGTACTCTTCTTGAGTTGCCTGCCCCTTCTTCCACAAGTGGTAAACTCTCCTTTTTTTCCTGAGTCCCAGCAAGAGCTCCTGGTTCAGCCAGGCCAGATGTCCCTGGCCAGAGCAGGGGAGTTGGACTAGATGATCTTTGAAGGTCCCTTCCGACCCAAACCATTCTGTGATTCTATAAATAGAATCATAAGGAGATGTAAATGTAGCTCAAGTCATGAAGTCAACCAGGGCAAGAAGGATACTGGAAGGGAAGGAAGAAGCTGGTGGTTCTTTCAAGATCTTTTCTTGGAGCAGCTTTATTTCAGTTAGCTTTGCTAACAGTGATATTTACTCCAGGTTTGGGTGGCTGTCAATGATAGGTAAACAGGAGGATTTCACAGCCCACTTTTGCATTGATTTTATAGCTTCAGCAATGGCATCATCTCAAACAACTCTGTTTGGGATGACCATGGCTCCTGTATGACAGCCGTCTCTACCATCAGCCCTGCAGAAAAGGGTATTTCTGCAGAATACAGCAAGACTTGAATGACCCTTGTTGACAGTTCATTAACATGAGCCATCTCCACAGATCCATAATAGTTAGGAATTCAGGACTATTCTCTGCAGTAAATATTTATTCCATTAGCTGTTCTAATCCAGTTTACCTTCCTTTGGATGGAAGAAAGTTTGTGCTAGCCTTTATCTTGAATAGCTGCAAACTGACAGTAGAATGTGCATTTGGAAGGCTGGAGACAGATGGAGAAGCTTCATGTTACAGCTGGGACCAAGGACTTTCACCCCCTTGGTAACTGGTCACTGTGTTTTATACAACCTTTTTGAGGTAGGCTGCATATCAGAAATAGCTGAGAACTCCTCACCTGTTCCACATAAATTGCTGATATGAATTTGCTTTTCATGCTTTTCCTCCTTTTGCTTCCTCTCTGAGATCAGTTCCTTTCTATGGAACCTGCCTGAAAATAAATTAAAAACTTTGGTTGTCATGGAATTATCAATCTCAACATACGTCATAAAATTAAATAGTAGAAGGAATTAATTTGCTTTCTATCACTTAGACTTGAAGCAGGTTTCCAAACAAGCAAGTACTCCGGGCCAGATTATCAGTTGATCTAAACTAGTTTGTATAATTTATTGCTAGTGGAAAATCCGGCCCTGTTTTTTAATCCTGAAATGTCATGTGACAGTGCTCTGTATTGGCACATTGGTATAGAAATTAAATTATAAAGGAAATCTGTATTTGCTGACCTGTGAAATATGTTGATTTTCCAAGGACCGTAGTGACAGTTCTAGATCTGCTGCTTGATGTCCTTCTCTAGCTTAGTTTCTGCTTCTGAAATAAATCTGAGTAGTGAATCCTGATGCTATTTTCTTTCCACTCCCATAGGATTCTAAGGTATTTTCCCATTCCCATTATACAGTGAATTCACTCAAGCACACACCCTTTACAGCAGTCTAGCATCCAGAGCAGGGGTCTTTCCCCACTGTACATCTGCACATCATGCTTAAAATTGTTGACCATCATAACATGAGGAAATCTACTTAAAGAGTGTTTGAAACTAGTTAAAAGAGGCAATATAGAAGGACTAATACAAATAATTCAGTACAGAGGAGAGCTTCCATTTTACAATATTCATGGGGGAAAATTATCTGTACAGATGTACTTCCATCTCACAGGACTCAAATGTCATCAACAATTTCAATGCTAGAGCAATGGAGATGGCAAGAAAGATGATGCTATAAGTAGTGGAAAACTATGCCAGTATTCAGTATGACCTATTTAGATGTTAAATTGTACATTTAGACAAATATTTGAAATAAAAAAAAAAAAACCCAAACTGATGCATATCCAAGCATGCATGCCTCTGGTAAGAATTATAACCTGCTTTTATTCTCTTAGCAGCATTCAAAGGCCTACATCGAACTTGAGCAATACTGAAGAGAAAGGATGTAAATAGTTTAAAAATTTTACATAAACTGCTTCTTTCTTGTCATGATTTACCTCAGCCGGCAACTGAGTACCACACAGCTGCTTGCTCAATCTCCCCCTGGCCCCGGTGGGATGGGGGAGAGCATTGGAAGAGTAGAAGTAAGAAAACTTGTGGGTTGAGATAAAAACAGTTTAATAATTGAAATAAAATAAAATAGTAATAATAATAATAATAATAATAATAAAAGATTATACAAAGCAACTGATGCACGATGCAATTGCTCACAACCCGCTGACCGATGCCCAGCCAGTCCCTGAGCAGCGGCTCCCCCGGCCAGCTTTCCCCCAGTTTATATACTGAGCATGATGTCACATGGTATGGAATATCCCTTTGGCCAGTTTGGGCCAGCGGTGGCGTGACTTCATTTAGGCCACGATAGTCTACTCTCCACTGTTAGTCTCCACTCTCCATTAGACTTTCGCACTGGCCATATGGGACTGTTAAAGGGTGAGCAAGTCTTGCTGATCACTCCTTGGCTCTCCAGTCGACGAATCAGCTCATGGATGGGAATCAGGGAGTCTCGGTTGGTGCGATATTGCCGCCAGTGCACCGTGGTGGTAGCGATTGGCACTTGTTGGTCTTCGACCTTCAGCAACCCCACAACAGAGGGGTCCTCCAAGAGACCGGGCAAGGTGGACAGCTGTTTAATTTCCTCCATCTCCAAGGCAGCTATACCAAAAGCCCACCGGTACCCTTTTGGGTCCTTGAAATACCCTCTCCTGAGGCAGTCTATGCCAAGGATGCATGGAGCCTCTGGGCCAGTCACAATGGGGTGCTTCTGCCACTCATTCCCAGTTAGACTTACTTCGACTTCCAATACAGTTAGCTGTTGGGATCCCCCCGTCACCCCAGAAATACAGATGGGTTCTGCCCCTATATAGCTTGATGGCATTAAGGTACACTGTGCACCGGTGTCCACGAGAGCCTTATACTTCTGTGGGTCTGATGTGCCAGGCCACCGAATCCACACAGTCCAGGAAACCCGGTTGTCCCTTTCCTCCCCCTGGCTGGAGGCAGGGCCCCTCTAGTCCTGGGAATAGTACCCGTTACTCACTTCTTATAAACATGAGTCAGAAGTCTCTTCATTAAGACTGGAAGTAAGATCGGCCCTTCTACTCTGTCTGGGGAACTGCCCGCTGGAAACTGGAGCAGCAATTTTCCTGGAAGAACCCCCTTTTGTGATTGGTTTTCCCTTGCAACTCACGTACCCGTGCCCCTAGGGCTGAGATAGGTTTTCCATCCCACTTCCTCATATCCTCTCCGTGGTCACGCAGGTAAAACCATAGGGTGCCCCGTGGTGTGTACCCTTTATATGCTCTCTCTTGAGCAAAAGAACGCTGACTCCTAATAGCCGAGATATTGGTCCATACAGGTGGGGAGTAGGACCTATCCTCTCTGAGTTGCTGGATCTCCCGGGACAGTTTTTCGGACAGTTTCTGCACAGCCGAGACGAGGGAGGAAGAGAGACTTTCCTCGTATTGCCGGAGTTGACTAGCTAGTTCATCCACTGTTTGTTCCTCTCCATCTTTCCAGGTTATCACTGCCAATGAATTGGCGTTTGACGATGGTGCACTCCTTACAAACTTCCGCCACATGGGTCGTGTGCACTTGACTTCGTCTGGATCTTTGGATAGCTTCTTGTTATCTAGGTCATCATAAATAACCTCCAGCACAGCTAATTCCCTCAGAAACTGGATACCCCTCTCCATGGTGGCCCACTTGCCTGGGCGACATATGACATCTTCCTTAAAGGGATACCTTTCCTTCACCCCTGACAGGAGTCGCCTCCAGAGGCTGAGGACTCGTGTCCCTTTTCCAATCGCTTTGTCAATGCCCCCTTCCCTAGAAAGGGATCCCAGCTGCTTGGCTTCTTTACCCTCTAATTCCAGGCTACTTGGCCCCATTATCCCAGCATTGGAGCAGCCAGGTGACAATATGTTCGCTTGGACGACGGCTGAAATCTTTTCGTATATCTCGCAGCTCGCTCAGGGATAGGGATTGGGTGGTCACTGCCCCTTTCATGAATTCTTCCTCTTCTTCCTCCCCGAGTAGTTGCCGGCCCTCCTCCTCCTGTTCTCGTGATGGCCCTTCTCCAGGGTAGTCTGCCTCATCCACTTCTTCCTCTGGCTCCCTTTTAGAAGAAGCTTCTTCCTCCTTTACTAATCGAGCCGACTTCCGCTTCCAAGATTTCTTCTTGTGTATAGGGGCGACTGATACTGGCACAGGTTGGTTCTTTGGTTCAGCCGCCGGGCGTGTCGCCGGGGCCTGAGTGGCCACAGGGCCTGTCGTTTTACTGTCAGAGCCAGAGACCTTCTCTTCCCTTTGAGGGTACTGAATGGTGTTGAACAGGGCTCGGTAGGCATGGGCCAGGCCCCAGCACGTTGCAGTGATCTGCATCTCTCTGGAGTTGCCAGGGTGACAGCATACTTTGTCCAAATGTTCTACTAACTTTTCAGGATTCTGCGCTTGCTCAGGGGTGAAGTTCCAAAACACGGGGGGTGCCCATTGGCCTAGGTACTTGCCCATCCTATCCCACACACCCTGCCACTCATAACTATTCAGCCTTGGGGCAGATCTCTGGATGATGTTCTTAAATTGCTTATTAACCTTAGACAAAACCGAAACAATATTCCCAAGAGATACCAATAGAAGTATCTTAACTGCCCAAGGATGTTCAAAATACTGCAAAGTTGCTGTAATGAAGGAGGAAACATCATAGAAGAAGGTAGTGACACTGCCATTCTGTATTTCCTCCGTAGAAAAACTCTCAGAGGAAGAACTGTAATTGCTAGTTGTCTCCACAAAGTGCTATCCCAAGTACAGTAATGGCTTCAGCACGACACTCAGATACCAAATTAAGCCCAAGGTCAGTTTGTTAAAAATAAACCTCCCAAGCGAAACATCACCAATCACTACAGACCACAGCCAACTGCAAAAACCAACACCAATCTTTAACATGTACAGCAAAAAAAAGAGCATGATGCAGCTTAGACAAACCAATATCGAGAATAGAGGAACCAACACTGTGACCCACAACTGTTAACAGATATAAATTCCTTAATACTCTCCGGTTAATCTGTTGTTATTATCTCAAACCCTTCGAGCCCCACGTTGGGCGCCAAAAAGGACTGTCGTGGTTTAACCTCAGTCAGTCGGCAACTGAGCACCACACAGCCGCTCACTCACTCCCCCCGACACCGGTGGGATGGGGGAGAGAATTGGAAGAGTAGAAGTGAGAAAAACTCGTTGATTGAGATAAAAACAGTTTTATAATTGAAATAAAATAATCATAACAATAATAATAATAATAATGTAATTATAAAAATACACAAAGCAAGTGATGCACAGTGCAATTGCCCACCACCCGCTGACCGATGCCCAGCCAGTCCCCAAGCAGCGGCCCCCCCCGGCCAGCTTTCCCCAGTTTATGTACTGAGCATGGCATCACATGGTATGGAATATCCCTTTGGCCAGTTTGGGTCAGCTGTCCTGGCTGTGCCCCCTCCCAGCTTCTTGTGCACCTCCAGCCTTCTCAGTCGGTAGAGCATGGGAAGCTGAAAAGTCCTTGACTAGTGTAAGCATTACCTAGCAACAACTAAAACATCGGTGTGTTATCAACATTATTCTCATCCTAAATCCAAAACACAGCACTGTACCAGCTACTAGGAAGGAAATTAACTCTATCCCTGCCGAAACCAGGACAGTGAGATATACTGAAACATGCCCTGAGGTGGACAGTCCCTGCATGGTAGGGTGTGTGGAAGTCTTTGGGCAGTTGCCTAGAGTGGTTATCACCTCCCATAGCCTAGGATTCTACACCTGAACAGGCAAGTAATGCTGGTAAACTGATGCGCCACCTGATTGAAGGGTGCCTTGCCTACCCCAATGAAAACCAACAGCTCCTAGCACTGTACTGGGGCTTGGCCTGTGCCTACTGAGCCACAGTTCAGTACTATCAGAGGACTGTGGTTAAGGCAGGGACCCATACCACCTCTAAGGATGCCATGTGTACTGGGAACTACTACATAATGGAAGAATGGCGAGGAGGAGTAGGTCATGTTGACCAATTCACCCTGTTCTCTAGAGAAATATGCACAGCTGGATGTCCCACTGCTTGAGGTCTTGGCAAAAATACAAAAAAGGTTAGATAATATACCTATGCACGGGTGTATGGAACAAGTAAAAAGTAGCCTATATTTACTGTACACAGAAATTGCTTTGCTGACAAGTGATTGTATGCTTATGCAAGAAATGACACAATCCCTCCTTAGAAAAACACGCTAGAAATTCACAGCTGCTAAAGCCTCAACCATGTGTGGATGCTCTGCCACGCCTGGGTCTCCCCCAATGCCTCTCTGTAGGGTGATCCCAGGGCTTCCCCCTGCTGTGGGATTTGTGAGTATACAAAATAGAAGGATATTAATATCAGAATTGTTGTGGTTCATTTCTGAACGTGATTCCATTCTGTTTCACATAATACCATGACTGAGACAGGGACCCAAACCACACCTGAGGAAGCCATGGTTTGGACAGGAACCCAAATCACATGTGAGGACATCATGGTTGTATATGGATCCAAACCACAATTACAGCAATTGCCCCAGTAGTGAAAAAGAAACACGGAACAAGGAGGTCAACAGGTCTGTCCTGGTTTAACCTCAGCCGGCAATTGAGCACCACACAGCTGCTCGCTAACTCCCCCTACCCTGGGGGGATGGGGGAGAGAATCGGAAGAGTAAAAGTGAGAAAACTCATGGGTTGAGATAAGAACAGTTTAATAATTGAAATAAAGTAAAACAGTAATAATAATAACAATAATAATAATAGAAGAATATACAAAGCAAGTGATGCACAATGCAACTGCTCACTACCTTCTGACAATGCCCAGCCAGTCCCCAAGTAGCCGTTGCTGCCCCCCAGCCAACTCCCCCCAGCTTATATACTGAGCATGACATCATATGGTATGGAATAGCCCTTTGGCCAGTTTGGGTCAGCTGTCCTGGCTATGCTCCCTCCCAGCATCTTGTGCACCTCTTTGCTGGCAGAGTATGGGAAGCTGAAGAGTCCTTGACTTAATATAATCACTGCTTAGCAACAACTAAAACATCAGTGTGTTATCGCATTATTCTCATGTTAAATCCAAAACAAAGCACTATGCCAGCTACTAGGAAGAAAATTAACTCTATCCCTGCCGAAACCAGGACAATATCCAACCCTTATTCTATACCATCTACGTCACGCCCAGGTCCTGCACTTTCCAATACATTTTATGTAAACACTACTGCTTTTCTTGTCTTTTAATATATACACACAGATATCGTTCCCTTAGTTTATGGGCCATCCCTATAAAATGTCTGTTAGGTCCATTTAGTCCATGATTTTGAGTTCCATCTGTTATAATATTCATTCAGGGCAGGAGAGATGGTATGCGGTGTTGAATTGTTGCATGTTGAAGTCAGTTCTGGTTCCATCATCACCGCTCTTTACTCGGTTCCATCAAAGTTCTTTCCTCATAAATCTAGGTGATTCGTATTGCAATACCATTGATATGGCATATACTCTTACGTAGTAATTAACATCATACAGGTAAAATCATTGGTTATTCTCACCCAAAATCAAATCCCCTTGAGGTACACATCGGACTTCCCATCCTCCTACATCACCCACCAAGTACACCCAGGTCTTTGAGCAAAAGCAATCCCACAGATGGGTTTGCCTTTGCCCGAGGCAGGAATAACCCAGACTGTCTTCCCCAGCATATTTTTTATGTGCACTTGTCGTGGTTTAACCTCAGTCGGCAACTGAGCAGCACACAGCCGCTCGCTCACTCCACCCACCCCCACGGTGGGATGGGGAGAGAATTGGAAGAGCACAAGTGAGAAAAACTTGTGAGTTAAGATAAAAACAGTTTAATAATTGAAATAAAATTATAATAATAATAATATGATAATAATAATAATACACAAAGCAAGTGATGCACAGTGCAATTGCTCACCACCCGCCGACCAATGCCCAGCCAGTCCCTGAGCAGCGGCCCCCCCGGCCAGCTTTCCCCAGTTTATGTACTGAGCATGATGTCACATGGTATGGAATGTTTCTTTGGCCAGTTTGGCTGTGCCCCCTCCCAGCTTCTTGTGCACCTCCATCCTTCTCAGTCGGTAGAGCATGGGAAGCTGAAAAGTCCTTGGCTAGTGTAAGCATTACCTAGCAACAACTAAAACATCGGTGCGTTATCAACTTTGTTCTCATCCTAAATCCAAACTACAGCATTGTACCAACTACTAGGAAGGAAATTAACTCTATTCCTGCCGAAACCAGGACAGCACTACAGGGACTTTATTCCCATCTACAGTACGTAAAAGTTTTGACTGGGCAGGGCCAGCTCGATTGGCAGATCCCCGAGTGTTGACTAACCAGGTGGCCTTTGCTAAATGTGTATCCCAATGTTTGAATGTCCCGCCACCCATTGCTCTCAGCGTAGTCTTTAACAGTCCATTGTACCATTTAATTTTCCCGGAGGCTGGTGCATGATAGGGGATGTGATACACCCACTCAATGCCGTGCTCTTTGGCCCAGGTGTCTATGAGGTTGTTTCGGAAATGAGTCCCGTTGTCTGACTCAATTCTTTCTGGGGTGCCATGTCGCCATAGGACTTGCTTTTCAAGGCCCAGGAGAGTGTTCCGGGCGGTGGCATGGGGCACGGGATATGTTTCCAGCCATTCAGTGGTTGCCTCCACCATTGTAAGTACGTGGCGCTTGCCTTGGCAGGTTTGTGGGAGTGTGATATACTCAATCTGCCAGGCCTCCCCATATTGATATTTCAACCATCGTCCTCCATACCAGAGAGGCTTTAACCGCTTGGCTTGCTTGATTGCAGCGCATGTTTCACATTCATGGATAACCTACGCAATAGTGTCCATGGTCAAGTCCACCCCTCGATCACGAGCCCATCTGTATGTTGCATCTCTTCCTTGGTGACCTGAGGTGTCATGGGCCCACCGAGCTAGAATTAATTCACCCTTCTGTTGCCAGTCCAGATCCACCTGAGCCACTTCAATCTTAGCAGCTTGATCCACCTGCTGGTTGTTTTGATGTTCTTCAGTGGCCCGACTCTTGGGTACGTGAGCATCTACGTGACGGACTTTTACAACCAGGTTCTCCACCCGGGCAGCAATATCTTGCCACAATGCGGCAGCCCAGATGGGTTTGCCTCTGCGCTGCCAGTTGCTCTGCTTCCATTGCTGCAACCACCCCCACAGGGCATTTGCCACCATCCATGAGTCAGTACAGAGATAGAGCACTGGCCACTTTTCTCAGTCAGCAATGGCTAAAGCCAGCTGGATGGCCTTTACTTCTGCAAATTGGCTCGATTCACCTTCTCCTTCAGCAGTTTCTACAACTTGTCGCGTAGGACTCCATACAGCAGCTTTCTACCTCCGATGCTTTCCCACAAGACGACAGGACCCATCAGTGAACAGGGCATATTGTTTCTCATTTTCTGGTAGTTTATTATACAGTGGGGCCTCCTCAGCATGCGTCACCTCCTCCTCTGGCGATATTCCAAAATCTTTGCCCTCTGGCCAATCCATGATCACTTCCAGGATTCCTGGGCGACTGGGGTTTCCTATGCGAGCCTGTTGTGTGATCAGTGCGACCCACTTACTCCACGTAGCATCAGTTGCATGATGTGTACAGGGGACCCTCCCTCTGAACATCCAGCCCAGCACCAGCAGTCGGGGTGCCAGGAGGAGCTGCGCTTCAGTGCCGATCACTTCCGAAGCGGCTCGAACCCCTTCATATGCTGCCAATATCTCTTTTTCAGTTGGAGTATAGCGGGCCTCGGATCCTCTGTATCCCTGACTCCAAAACCCTAGGGGTCGACCTCGAGTCTCCCCTGATGCTTTCTGCCAGAGGCTCCAGGTAGGGCCATTCTCCCCGGCTGCGGTGTAGAGCACATTTTTTACAGCTTGTCCTGCCCGGACTGGCCCCAGGGCTACTGCTCAGTATTGCTGAGGGCCCCATTTGAAATCGTTCTTCGTCCAGGTCACTTGATAGAGAGGGTTTACAATCAGACTGTAATTTGGAATATGCATTCTCCACGACGCCTAAGAAAGCTTCTGTTTCCTTTTTGCTAGTTGGTGGAGACATGGCTGTTATTTTGTTGATCACATCCATTGGGATCTGACGACGTCCATCTTGCCATTTTATTCCTAAAAACTGGATGTCCTGTGCAGGTCCCTTGGCCTTACTTTGTTTTATGGCAAAACCAGCATTCAGCAGGATTTGGACTATTTCCTTCCCTTTTTCAAAAACTTCTCCTGCTGTGTTGCCCCACACGACGATGTCATCAAAGTATTGCAGGTGTTCTGGAGCTCCACCCTGTTCCAGTGCAGTCTGGATCAGTCCATTGCAAATGGTGGGGCTGTGTTTCCACCCCTGGGGCAGTCGGTTCCAAGTGTACTGAACGCCCCTCCAAGTGAAAGCAAACTGTGGCCTGCACTCCGCTGCCAAAGGGATTGAGAAAAACGCATTAGCGATATCAATTGTGGCATACCACTTGGCTGCCTTTGACTCCAGTTCGTACTGAAGTTCTAACATGTCTGGCACAGCAGCACTCAGCGGTGGCGTGACTTCATTTAGGCCACGATAGTCTACTCTCCACTGTTAGTCTCCACTCTCCATTAGACTTCCGCACTGGCCATATGGGACTGTTAAAGGGTGAGCAAGTCTTGCTGATCACTCCTTGGCTCTCCAGTCGACGAATCAGCTCATGGATGGGAATCAGGGAGTCTCGGTTGGTGCGATATTGCCGCCGGTGCACCGCGGTGGTGGCGATTGGCACCTGTTGGTCTTCGACCTTCAGCAACCCCACAGTAGAAGGGTCCTGCGAGGGACCGGGCAAGGTGGACAGCTGTTTAATTTCTTCCGTCTCCAAGGCAGCTATACCAAAAGCCCACCGGTACCCTTTTGGGTCCTTGAAATACCCTCTCCTGAGGTAGTCTATGCCAAGGATGCATGGAGCCTCTGGGCCAGTCACAATGGGGTGCTTCTTCCACTCATTCCCAGTTAGACTCACTTTGGCTTCCAATACAGTTAGCTGTTGGGATCCCCCCATCACCCCAGAAATACAGATGGGTTCTGTCCCTATATATCTTGATGGCATTAAGGTACACTGTGCACCCGTGTCTACCAGAGCCTTATACTCCTGTGGGTCTGATGTGCCAGGCCACCGAATCCACACAGTCCAGTAAACCCGGTTGTCCCTTTCCTCCCCCTGGCTGGAGGCAGGGCCCCTCTAGTCCTCATCACAGTACTCGTTTCTCATTTCTTGTAAATACGAGTCAGAAGTCTCTTCATCAAGATCAGAAGTAAGATCAGCCCTTCTACTCTGTCTGGGGAACTGCCCGCTGGAAACTGGAGCAGCAATTTTCCTGGAAGAACCTCTTTCTGTGATTGTTTTCCCTTGCAATTCACGTACCCATGCCCCTAGGGCTGAGGTAGGGTTCCCATCCCACTTCCTCATGTCCTCTCCGTGGTCACGCAGGTAAAACCATAGGGTGCCCCGTGGTGTGTACCCTCTATATCTTCTCTCTTCAGCAAAAGAATGCTGACTCCTAATAGCTGAGATATTGGTCCATTCAGGTGGGGAGTAGGACCTATCTTCTTCGAGTTGCTGGACCTTCCGGGACAGTATCTCCACAGCCGAGACGAGGGAGGAAGACACATTTTCTTCGTATTGCCAGAGTTGGCCAGCCAATTCATCCACCGTTTGTCCCTCTCCAGGTCATTACTGCCAATGAGTTGGGATACGACAATGGTGCACTCTGTACAAACTTCCGCCACATGGGTCGCGTGCACTTGACTTCGTCTGGATCTTTGGATAGCTGCTTGTTATCTAGGTCATCATAAATCACCTCCAGCACGGCTAATTCCCTCAGGTACTGGGTACCTCTCTCCACGGTGGTCCACTTGCCTGGGTGAGATATAACATCTTCCTTGAAGGGATACCTTTCCGTCACCCCTGACAGGAGTCGCCTCTAGAGGCTGAGGACTCGTGTCCCTTTTCCAATCGCTTTGTCAATGCCCCCTTCCCTAGAAAGGGATCCCAGCTGCTTGGCTTCCCTACCCTCTAATTCTAGGCTACTGGCACCATTATCCCAGCATCGGAGCAGCCAGGTGACAATATGCTCACCTGGACGACGGCTGAAATCTTTTCACATATCTCGCAGCTCACTCAGGGATAGGGATCGGGTGGTTACTGCCTCGTTTATGAGTTCTTCCTCTTCTTCCTCCCCGAGCAGTGGCTGGCTCTCCTCCTCCTGTGTTAATGATACCCTTACTCTGGGTAGTCTGCCTCGTCCACTTCTTCCTCCTGCTCCCTTTTAGAAGAAGCTTCTTCCTCCCTTACTAAACGAGCCGACTTCCGCTTCCAAGATTTCTTCTTGTGTACAGGGGCGACTGATACCGGCACAGGTTGATTCTTTGGTTCAGCCGCAGGGCCTGTCGCCGGGGTTAGAGTGGCCGCAGTGCCTGTCGTGGGGGTTGAAGTAGCCACAGTGCCTGTCACTGGGTTTGGAGTAGCTGCAGTGCCTGTCATTTTGTCATCAGATCCAGAGACCACTTCTTCCCCTTGAGAGTACCGAATAGTGTTGAACAGGGCTCGGTAGTCATGGGCCAGGCCCCAGCACATTGCAATGATCTGCATCTCTCTGGAGTTGCCAGGGTGACAGCATCACGACCATGCAGCCATGCTGCCTAGCAGGGAGAGCTCAAAGAAGGCTCACCTAGGCTCTCATATTTATGGGATAAAGTGGTTGGCTCGTAGTCAAATTACATGCAATGGAATAGATATGCATGAGACTCCTTGTACCCACAACATTCTTTGTTCCTTGATAAATGAGTCTTGGAAAAGCCACCCGCTATTCATGCGTTAATCACATGATCGGTGTTCCAAGCTCATATGCATCGATGCTCACTGGATCACTCCGTTCCTTTGTGGGTTTTCAGAGAACATATTGAAACTAGGGGAGTTCACGCCTGGCTATGGCTCAGGCCTTTACCCCTTCTGGAGCCTGCACCAAACCACCGCCAGTCTGGTCAGGGGTCGAGTGCATCCGTCACAAAGGTATACCCTTCCAACACTAACTTCACATAGCATTGGTGCTGGCGTTTCTGTTGCTTTTTCTCCTTCTCTTCTTCTACTTTTAGTCGTGATGCTTATCACATTGCAAATGCTATTGCTTTCCGTTTTCTCCATGCTTCAATTCCTGCTTGTGGTCTTTTCCCTTCTTCTGCTTTTTGCTTCTGAGCTTCTTCACGACAAAGACATTTTCTTAAGCATTTTTTCTGAATTCTCTTTCTCCTTGAAGATTTCTTCTTTTTCTTGATGCTCTGGGGACCCCCAGAGCTGGTGCAGTACTCCAGGTGGGGTCTCACAAGAGCGGAGTAGATATAGTGAACTTTGAGACTTGCGGAAATATTACAGCTGCCAGCCAGGTGAGTGAATTGCTGCCTGGCTGCTCCGATGCTGGGACAGCGGGGCCAACAGTCAGCAACTGGAAGGTAAGGAAGCCCAACAGCTGGGATCCCTTGCTAGAAACCGGGGAATTGACAGAGGAATTAGAAAAGAGACAACAATTCGCAGTATCTGGAGGTGGCTCCTGTCAAGTGTGAGGGCAAGATATCCATTCAAGGAAGATCTTGCAAATTACCAAGGGAAGTGGACTACCGCTGAGGAAGGCATCCAATGCCTGAGAGAATTAGCGGTGCTGGAAGTCATCTAGAGTGACCTCGACAATGACAAGGTCTCCAAAGATCCAGATGACGTCCTGTGTATATGGGCCATGTAGAGGAACGTGGTCCAAAATACCCCAGCATCATATTCCAACAGCTTGGCAACAATGTATTGTCCAGACTTGGATACACCAGCTGTGGAGAGAGCCTCTTCCTGGCTCCAAAATTCTGAAGAAAATCTCTGTCCCTCCTCGTCCCCACAGGCCAGTGCCTCGGCTGTTGGGGACGCCTCATGGAGCCAGTCCCCTCCTGCCCCGGTCAGAGGGAAAGGGAGCCCCAGGCATATGCCGCGTGGCACTCTCTGGTTGTTCCTGCGTGACCAGGGGGAGGACATGAGGAAGTGGGATGGTGAACCCACCTTTAAGCTGGAAGCCCGTGTACGCCAACAGAGGGGGAAGACAGCTGCTAAGAAGGGGCCACCCAAGAAGGCTGTCAGCTTAGTTGCTGTAGAGACACAAGAAGGCAATCAGCGATCCCTCAGATGCAGAAGGAGGACTGAGATCGCTTCCCTTGATTCTGGTGAAGGGACCTCTGGTCTGGCACTGCAAGGGTCAGACAGTGAATACTCTGACCAGGAACAGGAATAGAGGGTCCCTGCCTTCAGCCAGGAGGAGGAAAGGGCCAAACGGGTTTACTGGACTATGTGGATTCGATGGCCTGGCATATTGGACTCACAGAAGTATAAGGTTTGGTAGACACTGGTGCATAGTGTACCCTAATGCCATTAGGGTATAGGGGCATGGAACCCATCTGGATCTCTGGAGTGACGGGGGGATCCCAACAGTTGTCTCTATTGGAGGCTGAGGGGACAAGTGGCAAAAGCACACTATTGTGACTGGCCCGGAGGCCCTGTGTATCCTTGGCATAGACTACCTCAGGAGAGGGTACTTCAAGGACACAAAAGGGTATCGATGGGCTTTTGGTGTAGCCACCATGAATACAGAGAAGATTAAACATCTATCTACCCTGTCCGGCCTCTCGGAGAATCCCTCTGTTGTGGGATTGCTGCAGGTCAAAGAACAGCAGGTGCCGATTGCTACCATGACGGTGCACTGGCGGCAATATCGCACCAACCGAGACTCCCTGATTCCCATCCATGAGCTGATTCATCACTTGGAGAGCCAAGGAGTGATCAGCAAAACTCACTCACCCTTTAATAGTTCCATACGGCCAGCGCAAAAGTCTGACGGAGGGTGGAGGCTAACAGTGGACTATCGTGGCCTGAATGAAGTCACGCCACCACTGAGTGCTGCCATACCGGACATGCTAGAGCTCCAATATGAACTGGAGTCAAAGGCAGCCAAGTAGTATGCAACAACTGACATTGCCAATGCTTCTTTTCTCAATCCCTTTGGCAGCAGAATGCACAGTTTGCTTTCATGTGGAGGGGTGTCCAATACACTTGGAATTGACTTCCCCAGGGGTGGAAGCATAGCCCTACCATTTGTCATGGACTGATCCAGACTGCACTGGAACAGGGTGATGCCCCTGAACATCTACAATACATTGATGACATCATCGTGTGGGGCAACAAAGCAGAAGAAGTGTTTCAGAAGGGAAAAGATTAATCCAGATCCTTCTGAAAGCTGGTTTCGCCATGAAATGAAGCAAGGTCAAAGGACCTGCACAGGAGATCCAGTTCTTGGGAGTAAAATGGCAGGATGGATGTTGTCACATCTCTATGGATGTGATCAACGAGATAACAACTATGTCCCCACCAGCTAACAAGAAAGAAACCCAAGCTTTCCTAGGCCTTGTGGGATTCTAGAGGAGGCATATTCCAGGTTATAGTCAGCTTGTGAGCCCTCTCTATCGAGTAACCCAAAAGAAGAACTATTTTGAGTGGGGCCTTGAGCAACAACAAGCCTTTGAGCAGATCACACAGGAGATAGCTCGTGCGGTAGCTCTTGGGCCTGTCCGTACAGGACCAGCTGTGCAAAATGTGCTCTGCGCTGCAGACAGGGAGCATGGTCTCACCTGGAGCCTCTGGCAGAAAACACCAGGAGAAAATCGAGGTCGACCTCTAGGGTTTTGGAGCCGGGGGTATCGAGGATCCGAGGCACACTACACCCCGACTGAAAAAGAGATACTAGCAGCAAATGAAGGGGGTTGAGCCACTTCAGAAGTTGTTGGTACAGAAGCACAGCTCCTCTTGGCACCGCGATTGCCCATGCTACACTGGATGTTCAAAGGGAACATCACCTCTACACATCACGCAACCAGCGCTACATGGAGTAAGCAACGGGCTCAAATGGAGAACCCCAACCGCCCAGGAATCCTGGAAGAGATCATGGACTGGCCAGAAGGCAGAGATTTCGGAGCATCACCTGAGGAGGTGGCTCGTGCCCAAGAGGCAGCACCATATAATTAGATATCAGAAGATGAAAGGCGTTATGGTCTGTTTACTGATGGATTCTGTCATGTTGTAGGAAACCATTGGAAGCGGAAAGCTGCTGTGTGAAGTCCCACACAACAAGTTGTTGAAGCCATTGAAGGAGGTGAGTCAAGTCAGTTTGCAGAAGTAAAAGCCATCCAGCTGGCCCTGGAGAGTGCTGAACAAGAAAAGTGGCCAGTACTCTCTCTATATACTGACTCATGGATGGTGGCAAATGCCCTGTGGGAGTGGCTACAGCAGTAGAAGCAGACCAATTGGCAGTGCAGAGGTAAACTCATCTGGGCTTCTGCGTTGTGGCAAGGCATTGCTGCCTGGGTAGAAAACATCGCTCTAAAGGTACATCATGCAGATGCTCACATGCCCAAGAACCGTGCCACTGAAGAACTTTGAAACAATAAACAGGTAGGCAAGGCTGTCAAAATTGAAGTAGCTCAGGTGGACCTGGACTGGGAGCGTAAGGGTGAGCTATTTGTAGCTTGGTGGGCCCACGAAACATTGGGACATCTAGGGAGAGATGCAACATACAGATGGGCTCGTGATCGAAGGGTGGACCTGACCATGGAGGCCATCACGCAGGTCACCCATGAATGTGAAATGTGCTGCAATCAAGTGAGCCACACGAGTAAAGTCTCCATGGAATAGAGGGTGGTGGCTGGGTTTTTGATATGGTGAGGTCTGGCAAATTGACTATATTGGACCACTGCCATGAACATGCCAAGGCAAGCGCTACATACTCACCATGGTGGAAGCAACTACTGGTTGGCTAGAAGCATACCCTGTAAACCATGCCACTGCCCGAAACACCATCTTGGGACTTGAAAGGCAAGTTTTATGGCAACATGGTACCCCAGAAAGAATTCAATCAGACAATAGGACTCATTTCCGAAATAACCTCATAAACTCCTCGGCCTAGAAACATAGCATTGATTGAATGTATCACATTCGCTATCGCCCACAAGCTTCTGGAAAGATTGAGAGATATAATGGACTGTTAAAGACTTTGCTGAGAGCGTTGGGCAATGGGGCATGGAAGCACTGGGATAAATTTAACAGAAGCCACTTGGCTGGTTAACACCAGAGGATCTGCTAACCATCCTGGTCCTGCCCAAACAAAGCCCCTACATACTGTGGGAGGAGATAAGGTCCCTGTCGTGCACATAGGGAAGTGGCTGGGGAAGGCATTGTGGATTGCTCCTCCCTTGGGAAAAGGCAAGCCCATTCATGGGACTGTCTTCGCTCAAGGACCTGGGTGTACTTGGTGAGTAATGTGGAAGGATGGGGAGATCCGGTGTGTACCTCAAGGAGATTTAACCTTGAGGGAAAAATAATCTGTGATGTGAGTTGTATGTTGTAGGAAGGAATGTAGCAGGAACGACCTGAACCGACAAAGAGTAAGCTTCGCAAAGAACCGGGCGAGTGCAGCGATGACCCAAACCAAGCTGGTGTTGGTGCCCAACAATCGAACATGCTGCTTCTGTCCTGAGCGATCACCTTGACAGATGGGGCCCAAGTCATAGCCTGTTCTTATGGACATTTTGGGGAGTGGCAGAGGCCCACAGAATGGGGAAATAATATCTATCTATCTGTTAAGGGACAGGGGATAGTAGTTAATGAGAATGTATAAATCTTTATGTTGGGTATGTTGGGTTTAAGTATGTAGTATAAGTTGTAAGTGTTGGTAAGAGGGGATTTCAGGAATGAGAAATAGATACAAGGGGATGGTTAGAAGATATATAAATGTATCACATTATGTGGGACCTGAGCGTGACACAAATGGTATGGAATAAGGGGTGGAGATTGTATTGGGACTGTCTGGGATGGAGTTAACTTTCCCCATAGCAGCCCTCATAGTGCTGTGCTTTGTATTGGTAGCTAGAAAGTTGTTGATAACACACCAGTGTTTTGGTTATTGCTGAGCAGAGCTCCTACAGCATCAAGGCTGTCTCTCCAACACCACACACGCACCCCCTCACTCCCAAAGGCCAGTAGGCTGGGGGTGGGCAAGAGGTTGGGAGGGGACATAGCCAGGACAGCTGATCCCAACTGACCAAAGGGATATTCCATACCATATGATGTCGTGCTCAGCAATAAAAGCTGAGAGAAAGGAGGAGCTGGGGGGGGGCATTCGTGGTTAAGGCATTTGTCTTCTGGAGCAGTTGCTACACATACTGAAGCCCTACTTCCCAGGATTGCCTGCTGATGGCAAGTAGAGAATAAATCTCCTTCTTCTTGCTTTGCTTCTGTGTATGGCCTTTGCTTCTTTTTCATTAAACTGCCTTTATCTCGACCCACAAGTTTTTAATCTTATTTTCTCCCCTGTCCCACTGAGGAGGGGGAGTGAGAGAGCGGCTTGGTGGGCACCTGGTGGTCAGCCAAGGTCAACCCACCACAGCAGCATTTCAAGCACACAAAGTAAGGCACTACTACTAAATAAGCCGAGAATGTTCATCATCTCTCTCTGAGTAAACCGCTACCAACTTATCTTAAAGCCCAATGTTTCATTCTTTACACAGAAGCATTAAGAAACTCAGAATTCTTTCACACTAAAAGAGAAAAATATAAAAAAAAATCAAAGTACAGTTGTATAATTTTAATGTATTGCAAAGGCTTGACTTCAGAAACAGGTTCTAATGCTTCTCTCACACACAGCTATTCTGTGCTGAATATCTCTTAATGCTATACATCAATACACTGCACCCTCATTAATATCCCATGAAGAGAATATTTCAGTCCAAAACACTGTGTCTGGCTAATGATTCACTGCATCTGTGTAGAAGCTACTCAGTAGAATTATGAAATCCATTTAGTAAGGCCACACAACTTTAAAAGTCCAGTATATTGAATAAAATAATTTTATTTGTATCTACTTTAAAAAAAACAAACAAAGTTTATGGAATCTGAAAGTAGATGATAAAAGGTAACTTTTAACTGAGCCTTAATATGGGAGATTCTTTACCCCAAAATATGTCAAACATTAAGGTCATAAAGAACTTCAAGGTTCTGTGCTATACTGTATGATATGTAAACAGATTTTGACAATACTTTCCCATTATATATTTTGACACAGTATGTACGAATTTTAAAAATAAAAATTAAAAATTAAATTCAACTGCCTCAAGGTAATTACTTAGAAGTAAAGCCATTTGAAGATCTATTTACCATCTGTGGTGAAAAACTTCTATATATCCAAAATATTTCGCTTTTCCCCAGTGCAGAATAACTGTCTGGAGGCAATTACCTATCAAAATGATGCCAGCAACACAGATCTGATTGTATGACTTCAGCACTTAAAAGAGCACGCTGGTTATACATGGCTTTTAACCTTAGGCTACAATTATGCTATCAGAACTAAAATCAAGTCTAAATCATTCATGTAGAGATGTGTGTGTCATCTGAACACTGTTTAGAGTCCTTGTTTTCCAGATCTGATGGAGGTGGTGAAGGTGCTCTGAGGTTCTTGTGCTTATATTCAGGGCAGGATGAACTTTGCAAATACCAGTTTCTCCAATTAACGACAAGCCACAAATCCCAAAGTAGGCATGTAAAGCATCTGAAAGCAGGATGGAAAATTAAAAAGAAAATTATGTTTCTGTCAGGCTGTAACAGCCAACTGTTCCTGGATTCCCAAACCCCTGAATAATTACAACCAAGGAAAACAAACAGATGCTACATTTTAAACTTAGGATTTGAAACAAGAAAAGAATTTCTGCCCAAACCCTCCAGCATGAAATGATGGTGTGCAATCTCTAAGACTAGAGTCTGTTTTATTTTATGACAGTTCTTGCCCACTACTTAATTTCTTCTGACTTCTCAGGCCAAACAGCAAAATCATTTGAGGAGCTGTAAATACATTTCCTTCAACAGAGTAAATCTTCCCCCCCCGCAACGTGAAGGAACTTTTTTTGCAAATGAAAAGTCAGGTGGATAGCTGGCTACTTAGTGGACAGCTGACTATTGAAACACCAAAATTAGCACCAGTAGCCAAACAGCAAGATTTAGAAGTATGAAAAAAATCATTACTTTCCCTAATCTGCCCCCTTCCAGAGAAAATACCCGAAGGATATGAATTCATGAAGTAGCTTGATCAGCAGAGATGAGATGCTCTTATTTCCCCATCCCACAGCTCTCCTGCTGCCTATCTTATACCAGCACTAGAGCTTGCTCAACACCCTCCGTGACTTAAAAGTAATTCAGAAAACATGGAAGAAAACTAACCCGAGCAGGAAAAACCGGACAGCTTTCTGACATTTTAGCAAATTAAACTGGTTTGCAGAAATATTCAATATACACCAAATCTAGTGCAAAAAGGGGAAAGGACATGCAGCTGTACTTAAGGAAGCTGGGAGGAAGAGGAGTGAGCCTGCCCCCTCTGGACAACAATAATCCATTAGGTTGGATTATCTGCTCAAGAAATCACAGCCTAAAGACGGAAAGAGGATGTGACCTTAATGTGTCCCTTCCAAATTCTCAACACTTGGTAATCTTTTGGAGGTATCACTAATTTCACGTCTGACTAAAATGATATTACAAGAAGTTGTATGGCTAGAGTCTCGCTAGCCAGATACCTTCTCTGAAAGATGGCTTCTGCTTATCAGCATTAACATGCAGACAAAAGCACATTTGGTAGATATAGCCCCTATTGACCTTGCAGAAAGTGTCAGGCAAGGAAAGCTCAACTTCAGGAAATATAGTATATTAACTCCTGTGGAAAGCTGCATTGATACTCACTAAAATCCATATACAAACCTAATTACCTATATAGGGATATTTGGTGAGTTTAACCATTAAGTTCTACACGTGCAAATCCATATCAACTTAATACACAACTCCATTGTAGCCATAACACACCTATGCAGCCTGTGTACTCCTCTCTTTAAAGCTATAAAAAATGCAAGGCTTTTCAAGGCTGAAAAACATAGGTCCGAATGTTTTGCTTCATGAGCAACTCACAAATACATGGCAGTACACAATCTCACAACTACTGAGCAGCTGTCTTAAACAAAAATACAAGGTGGATTTATACTTATACTAGTGCAAATCTCACTTCAGTGTTTTACATTTAGTAAATGTGCACACTCATTTTCATCCTCTCCCTCTCTTTTTATCATGTTAGATCTTTTAATCTTTCCTTTGCATCACCTGTAATTCACGTTTCCAATTCTTTTGTATTGTATATCATTTAAAGATATCAAGTGAGATGCATCAGCAGTACATCTAGTAGTTTAAGATAAATTTATTTAAATTTATTTAAATCTTATCATGATTTATGCTCAAATCTAGAAAAAAATGAATGACTTACTTAGGTATGTGTTCTAACAAAATCCCCAGCTCTGTAGAACCCTAATGTTTGGGGTTTTAATATTTGTAATAAGTAGCATTAACATAAGATAGCAGATCTAACTGCTTTTTTTCAGGAAACTTCTGATAGCCTTTCCTGCGTTTGACAACCCTATGAGGATGCTTACCTGTAGAGACTACTAAAAACTAAACAATAGCCTTTTCGCGATTCACTTTGGTATGGTCATGATTTCAGAGGATTACTAGCATTTAAAAGGCCTTTGACTTTTCAGATTGATTTTCAAAGGCAAGAAATAGTTTTCTAAGATCACTGCTCGACAAGCACACTGGTCCAAACTCTCACTATTTTAAATCAAGAAACACTGCTACCTCTAAAACTAACAACGTATTAACATCTGTTAGCATGGGAACATCAGGACTACAAAATAATATTTTCCTGAATCATCAGCTGTGAAAAGTTACTTGCAATTTTGGTAGTCCATGTAATATTTAAACAGAGCTTTTTGCATAAAGTAGGAGCTACAGAAGTTCAAATTCTGAATCTATTTTAGAAAGCACCTATGAAAAAATTGCATATGCTTATTTTGCAACTTTTTCCTGGCATATTCTGTCACATCCGAGTTTTGCAACAAAACCAAACTGAGGCCACTATTCTCAGCTTTACAAAAGCTAAATGCTTCAAGGAGAATGAATCATTTCTGTCTTTATTCGACCTCAACAAAACTATTAACTCATTTGTGAGATGACCCATACCAGTCTTGTTATCTTCATATTTTGCATTTACACGGAAGTCAAGAGGACTGTGTACATTTAACCATCAGTAGGCTTCTGAAAACAATGGAGCTGCACAGACACTTCAACATTAATAAAGTGGGAAATTGATACTGTGTTCAAAAAGACAGCCTGGCTTTCAGATAGTAGACTGATCTTGTAGGAAGCTCAGCTGTGTATATATGGCATTGAAACTACAGAGCCATAAAAGAAAAAAATGATGCTGCATTTACAGTCATTCTTCAGATTAGAACTGCATTAACTTTTTTACTATTTTTCTTCAAAACATGAACACAGACTTATGTCACCATCTGCCTGAGGAAAGAACGCTGCAATAAACCCACCTATCACAAAAGTATAAACTGAATTGTTTTTTCTGCAAAAATCCTACACCGTTAAAATTCAACAGTACCAAAGGAAACACCAAACAAGTTTTTCCCAGAAGATATGCAATCTTATAAGACGTATTCTATAAATTGTCAAAGCTAGAAAAAATCTGGCATACCAGCAAAACTTCTGTACATTCATAAAGCAACAATATCTAGTTAATCCTTTGTACTCTAGTTCAATCTTCTTGTTCCATTTCTGTGGCCAGCTAGAGCATTCAAGTTAAAAAGTAGCTTACTCTCAAAAGAAAGTTTAAGAGACAGGAAAAGCTTGCTTTATAGGAAACAGTAGTGTATGGGCAGGAACACCATACAAATCAAAGCAAACAGCTTTATTAGTAGTCTTGCCTTCCTCAAATCTTATCTCAAACTATCTTAAAAGACAGGTTGAGGAACTTTTTACACGATTGGGATTTTAAACATACTGTTTTTCTTCCTGACCTCCTAAGTAAACAGTTCATCAAGATAAACAGAAATATTTCCTCGAAGTGATACTGATTGGTCTACATAATGTACACCAAATATAGCTAGTCATCAGGAATCCTAAACTGGTTTTCGGGGGGGGGGGGGGGGGGAAGCATGTCATGAGCACTATATTATCAGTGTGGGTCCACTCTGACAAATTGTCAACTGTTCTTCAAAATGAAATGATGCCGTGCTGAAATATCTCTGTGCAGATTCAGAACAGTCTCCTCCTTTATTATAACTATGTTTTTATCTTGTTTGGTGAGTTTATGGACTGTTTATCTTCTCTGTACAAAATGCCACTGAACATTACTACTGGCACAAAGTTTGTTTTCATATCTTTACAGTATCTCCTTTGAATTCTAGCATCTTTTCAAATTATCAGTTTCCACTTCCAAAATGCAACCAATAACTATTTCAGATATACTATGTATAATTTATATGTGTAATTACAATCTGTAAATCATAATATGTAACTATCTAAACTTTGAGTTGAGTATTTTTAAATACATCAAAGATTTCTGAATAAGCTCAAAGGATTCATTTCTTAAGGAAATAAACATTCTGAAATATTTTACTCAGACCCTTTACAAAGATACCCACTGCACAGTATGATTTTTAATTAGAATGGTTAAACACATATGGAAAAGCTTGTCCAGCTCTAAACAGACAGTGATACTGTTTTGGTGACAGTCTAAACAACAGCAGCTCACTTGCTCTGATGCTGAACAAGGAAAAACTATCCCTTTCCCTCTGAATCATGAAAATCTCATATTTTAAGGTTTATTTTTTTCCATTATTTGAAGGAGACTGGGGGAAAAAAAACCCTCTCTTACACCTCTCAGATGTTTGACTGCTGGAATATATTTGTAGCTTAAAAGACACTCACCATAATTTTGAGAAGTAAATTTACCTGGATGGCTATCTGGCCACTTGGCAAATCCACCAACAAGACGATCTTGAGTTGACAGGATGTAATTTCGGTTTCTCTCAAAATTTGTGTATTGGAATATGTTCAAGAGCTGAAAAGAAGTTAGAATGTTACAGCAATATACTAAACTTGAGTACATTTTAAAATATTAAAATATAATGTCTATTTACATAGATAAGTAGTGCAATATAGCACTAATCTGTTAAACCTCTTTATCCTGCATTTTTTCAAGATGAAAAACCTTTATAGTGATCTTTGCATATTCTTGTACTTGCACCAAATATGTAATTCTTCCAGGTAAAACAAGATGGTTAAAGAAATCAGAACAAGTCAATAACTATCCTGTAGGTTTTCTGTATACTACCTTCAAAGTTGCTCCCACCCAAAAGGAATAGCAGGTGTCTACAGGTTTGTTGGGTCGTCCATGGTAGCCATTCTGTTGTCTCATTATACACCACCTTCTTATCCTGTTCAGTTCTTTTTCTGAAAAAACTTCCTCCAGTTTACCCATCAAACACAGCGATGCAATACCACAAAATGTAGAGCCACCTATGAGGAAACAGATGTTTATGCAATGTTTTAAGATACTCAGATATTCACTGAAGCCTGTATGATCTCGATCAGAATTTTAACTAGGGTAATATCAATTAAACCAATGGATTTCTAAAAAGAGTACAACAGGAATGAGTAAATGGTAATGCAACAGAAGACATTTCTTGATATGTTACTTGCACAAGAAAGCTAATGGGAAACCAGCAATCAGACTATCAGACTGAAGCAGAGATGCCAAAGGCAGTCACAGCACAACTCCCCAGAGAAGAAAAATAAACTGAAGGGTAAGTGTCTGACAAGCAGTAAGCAAAAAAAAACCAACAAAAAAACCACAAAACCCAAAAGACATGGTTAATGCTATGAAAAAACTGGAGGATTCCCATGGTTGTAGCAAAGACACAAATTATGCTTCTAAGGATTTTTTTTTACTGTCAAGGAAACTGCAAGGTAAAATTTGAAATTAGAAGAGAAACTCATATTCTTTGTCTGGGTATCATTGCCATCACTTTTAAAAATCCATCAAAGCTCATTCTGAGTCTATTACCTGTAATTATATAATTACAGCCTGGAAGTAAGCTGTTGATACAAGACATGGGGACCAAGATCCACTGTTACACTATTATGGCACTAAAAAACCCCATGAAATCTAGGATTATTTTTCATTCTGATGTTGAAATGCAGGAAGGATACCGAAGTAATGATATTTGTTATCGCTAGCATTCTGCAGCAACTTATTTAACTACATTTTAAAATATGTAGGGGTATAATTTAAGTTTTTCAACTTTGCCAGGGGTCTAGGGGCCAGCTGCTGGATGGACTGACTATCTTGATCAACTGGAGATGAGGAACAGCATCAGGTTGTCTGTGCTGTTCATATCTGTGTGAGTGCCGGTATTGTAACAGTATGTGGAAGGAAAGAGAGTCTGTTCCTTTAAGGGTATCTGGTCAAAGGCCTTTTCAAAGCAAAAGGGGATATTAAGAAAAAGGGGGAAGCCATAAACAAGAAAATATACAGAGACACAAACCTGACCAACAAACAATAAGGGAGGCAGTGACCAAACCAGGTCAGTCACACTAATTGGTAAGGATATATGGAGTGTGGGAATATTTATTTCATTAAGATTATCTGATCAAGGACCTTGTCAAATAATGAAAAAGGGGAAGCCATAAACAAAACATAGAGACACAAACCTGACAGGCAAACATAATGGAGACAAAGACAGGAAACAAACCTGGTCAGTCACACTAATTGATGGGCTATCAAGAAACCACAGGCAAACTTGGACTTTGCAACTGATAAGGATGCAAACCTGAGGGTCCAGGATGTTGGAGGGGAGGTCAGTGGAACTGTGCAAACAGATGAGGGAACGTGCAGGGGAAGGGGGAGCAGGGAGGAACAAAATGGGAGTAGCCAGAAAAGGGTATAAAAAGGACTGGTCACATCTAAAACGGCACCGGTCAATACACTTGTCTGGCTGAGTCCTGCACCTGATCACTGCAGTCTGTCCTATCTTCTTATTAAATCCTTTCTTAACTATCTCGCTGCATAAACTCTCTCTGTATCCCATGTGCATGTGTGCTGCAAGGACTAAGTGTCAGCTACTGGGGAGACCCGTGTGAGTGGATTTGGTGCCAGCTACTGGAGGAGTCAGACCAGGGCTGTAGGTGCCCCTGGGCTATGGTGTCAGCTACTGGAGCAGGTGGGGGTCTTGGCCACCAGCCACTGGGGCGGGAATGAGGTGTATCCCAAAAAAGCAGCTACTGGGAGGGACCAGACTTAGTGAGGCAAGTGAGGGGCTCAGTGCCAGCAGCTGGAGCAGGACTGCAGGTCACAGTCCACGTGCCTGGTGCTGGCTGCTGGGGGGGCTGAGTGCCTGGATTTCCCCAAATCTGGTGGTGCATGGGGTGTGCGTATGTATTCATTAGCAAACTTCAAGCTGGACTAGCCGGCAAGTAGGAAGCCCTGGGTCTGGGCAGGGGTATCGGGCAGAGGGACTGTGCTGGTATTCAAGGGGAACTTGCGAATGTGGAGTGCCTGCGGGACAAGTGTGTGAGTACGTGCATGTTTGCTAGCAAGCATCAAGCTGGATGAGCCGGCGAGTAGGGGACCCATGAATCAAGTAAGAGGGCCTGGGCAGTGCTACCAGGGTGTGACCAGTACCCCCTGCTCCTGACACCTGATACAGAAATGTTGCCAGGATATGGTGACATCCGTTACGGAACAGGGAAGCGTAACAGCACATGAGATATTCTGGATGGCAAAACCCCTGTGGACAGGGATGCTTCCTGTGACTGTTCACTCAACTCTTGCTCAGATTTTGGCTAACACACAGCTCATGCTAAGGCCTGATGTATGCTGGGAGCAGCGCCATTAGGTCAAAGGGAGAGCAACAGGTAGGCAGGACACAACGGACAGGAAGAGATAAAGATCATTATGCAGCCATTGCCACCTGCAGCTTGCTGTCTCCTGCAGACAAAATTCTTGCATATTGATTGTCTGGCAGCCTCTTCAGAATCCACTAACTTATGGAAGTGGTAAAGACTAAACTCCCAGACTGAGGTATAAATATATCAGCTTATCCAAAAGGCTTTTGAAGGAGATCCAACAGCAGCCAGTCTGCTAAGGCCTTCATGCTTCCCAGTGTGATACAGGGGACACCTGCACTGTGACGGAGGAGGAAAGGGGACCCTCACTGTTGGCTAGAGTACCGTGACACCGCCTCCATCGTTCTTCTTCCTCCGAGGACTGAGTGAATGACTCGTGTACTTTTTTAAAGTCAGAGTCTAGATTATGATTATTGTATTACGTGCTGATTATTAAGAATTTGACCTGATCTGCAGAGGGCCCAGGTGACTGAAAAGTCTAGGTAATTGAAATTTTAGGTAATAGGAAAGCTATGCTAATTGCTAGAAATTCTGTGTAATGATAAGCTATGCTGATTACTAAAATCATTATATAATAATAAAGCTCTAAATATAACTACAACCCTGTGGCCGATTCTCATTCTACCAAGGATCCTTAAAAGAACCTGCCTGTCCCCGTAGCGTGGGGTGACACAGATGGACAGAGGGGCTGTGCTGGTACTTGGGGAATCCGCAAATGTGCATGTGTTTGTGAATTTAAAGAATGTCGTGTGTGTGCCTTCACTAGTGAACTATCTCTACCAGGTATATTGGTTGTATGTGGCAAGGTCTTGGTAGCAGGGGGGCTGCAGGGGTGGCCTCCGTGAGAAGAGACCAGGGGCCGCCCCTGTGCTGGACAGAATCGGTTCCAGCCAGCTCTGTAACGGACCCACCACTGGTCAAAGCTGAGCCAATCACAGTGAAGCTGGTGGCACCTCTGTGATAACATATTTAAGAAAGGATAAAAAATGCTGCACAGTAGTTGTGAGAGAGGAGGAAGGAAAAAAAAAAAAAAGCATGAGAAACAACCCTGCAGACACTAAGGTCGGTGAAGAAGGAGGGGGAGGAGGTGCTCCAAGTGCCGGAGCAGAGATTCCCCTGCAGCCCGTGGAAAAGACCATGGTGAAGCAGGTTGTCCCCCTGCAGCCAGTGGAAAGGACCATGCCAGAGCAGATGTGGATATGCTCTGAAGGAAGCTGCAGCCTGTGGAGAGCCTGTGCTGGAGCATGCTCCTGGCAGGAACTGCAGCCCGTGGAGGACCCACACTGGAGCAGTCTTATCCTCAAGGACTGCAGCCCATGGGAAGGACCAATGCTGGATCAGGGAAAAGGCGTGAGGAGGAAGGAGCAGCAGAGACAAAGTGATATGAACTGTCCATAACCCCCCACTCCCCATCCCCCCTGAGCCGCTGTGGTGGGATTGGGGGTGGGGGTGGGGAAGAGGAGTCTGGAATGAAGGGGGGAAGTTGTGCCTGGGAAGAAGGAGGGAGGGGGGTGAGGGAAAGCTGTTTTAGTTTTTGTCTTTGTTTCTCACCACCCAGATCTATTTTAATTGGTGTACTGGTTTCAGCAGGGATAGAGTTAATTTCCTTCCTAGTAGCTGGTACAGTGCTGCGTTTTGGATTTGTGACCAAAATGGTGTTGATAACACACCCATGTTTTAATTATTGCTGAGCAGTGCTTACAGAGAGTCAAGGCCGCCTCTGTTTCTCACACTGCCCCCTCGAGCGAGGAGGCTGGAGGTGCACAAGAAGTTGGGAGGGGACACAGCTGGGACAGCTGACCCAAACTGGCCAAAGGGATATTCCATACCATATGACATCATGCTCAGCATATAAAGCTGGGGGAAGAAGAAGGATGACGGGGATGTTCGGAGTTATGGCATTTGTCTTCCCAAGTCACCGTTATGCATGATGGAGCCCTGCTTTCCTGGAGATGGCTGAACATCTGCCTGCCGATGGGAAGTAGTGAATGAATTCCTTGTTTTGCTTTGCTTGCGTGTGCGGCTTTTGCTTTCCCTATTAAACTGTCTTTATCTCAATCCACGAGTTTTCTCACTTTTTCCCTTCCGATTCTCTCCCCCATCCTACCAGAGGGGAGTGAGTGAGCAGCTATGTGGTGCTTAGCTGCCTACCAGGGTTAAACCACAACAATTGGCAAGAAATTAAATGAATCTTCCCTAAGTCAAGTCTGTTTTGCCCATGACAGTAACTGGTAAGTGGGGTGGGTTGACCTTGGCTGGCCGCCAGGTGCCCACCAAGCCGCTCTATCATACCCCCCTCCTCAACAGGACAAGGTGAGGAAATAAGATGAAAAGCTCATGGGTCGAGATAAGGACAGGGAGATCACTCACCAATTACCATCATGGGCAAAACAGACTCGACTTGGGGAAATTAATTTAATTTATTGCCAGTTAAACAGAGTAGGATAGTGAGAAATAAGAACAAATCTAAAAACACCTTCCCCCACCCCTCCCTTCTTCCCAGGCTCAACTTCACTCCCAACTCTTTTACCTCCTCCCCCGCCCCGAGCAGCGCAGGGGAATAGAGAATGGGGGTTACAGTCAGTTCATAACGCTTCGTCTCTCCCACTCCTTCCTCCTCACGCTCTTCCCCTACTCCCCCTGCGTGGGGTCCCTCCCACGGGATACAGTCCTTCACAAACTTCTCCAACATGGGTCCTTTCCACAGGGTGTAGTCCTTCAGGAACGGACTGCTCCAGCATGGGTCCCCTGCGGGGTCACAGGTCCTGCCAGAAAACCTGCTCTGGCGTGGGCTCCGCCCCACAGGCTGCAGTTCCTGCCAGGAGCCTGCTCCAGCATGGGGTCTCCACAGGATGCAGCTTCCTTCAGGGCACATCTACCTGCTCCGGCATGGTGTCCTCCATGGGCTGCAGGGGAATCTCTGCTCCGGCACTTGGAGCACCTCCTCCCCCTCCTTCTCCACTGACCTTGGTGTCTGCAGGGTTGTCTTTCTCACATTTTCTCACTCCTCTCTCCCAGCTGCTGTTGTGAAGCATTTTTTTACCCTTTCTTAAATATGTTATCACAGAGATGCTACCAACATTGCTGATTGGCTCAGCTTTGGGCAGCAGCGGGTCTGTCTTGGAGCTGGCTGGAACTGGCTTTGTCCAACATGGGGACAGCTCCTGATGTCTTCTCACAGAAGCCACCCCTGCAGCCCCCCTGCTACCAAAACCTTGCAATGTGAACCCAATACAGTAAGTTATCTCCCTGCCTTATCTTGACCCATGAGCTTTTCCATCTTATTTTCCTCCCCCTGTCCTGCTGAGGAGCGGGAGGGAGAGAGCGGTTGGGTGGGGGTCTGACAGCCAGCCAAGGTCAACCCACCACACCAGCCAAAGAGGAGGAAGGGGACTTGGCTGCCTACGCTTATGTTTATGTGTGTCTTGTATGTAGGTGCTGTTGAAGGCAGCACCTTGTCTGTGGCAGTCTGTGTAGCTGGCCATGTCAGTGTCCTCTGTGTGTGTGTCTCTGGGATACGTGCTCAGCTTTGCTACTGGTTGAACTTGCAAACAGGAAAGCGGCAGCTGTGTCCCTCAGCCTGGGCAGAGACCCCGGGTCCCTGGGCTGGACTTCAGCAACCAGGCAGGCAGGAGTCCTGGGCCAGAGCTGCTGGCGGAGGTGACTGCTCCTAACATCCCTTAACAATCAACACTGCATGTGTAGGGCATTCTAAACACTGAATATTGTTTAGAACTACACAATATATAAACTGACCATATCCTATAGTAACTTAGGCCTGAAAGTATGGCTATACCACAGGGCAGAATAGTAACATATTAGCTAACATTAAACAGGTTAGCTCAGGCATTAAAAGCAATACAAGTGTGATAGTATAAAATTTTGTTCATACTCTTCATTCCAATATGCAGGCTTATATCATCAATGAACAGCGTATGATTCAGACTGACTTTAAAACTATGAAAAAGAACATTTGAAGAAAACTATGTTCCTAACCAGTATATAGTGGTCTGCCAGAAAGCTTCCTGTGATGTACATTAACTGGACTGAGAACACTTCTTCATCTTTTTTACAGAGAAGATGTGTGTGTGTCCTGTGTGTGCGCGTCTCTTGGATAGGTGCTCAACTTTGCTACTGGTTGAACCTGCAAGCAGGAAAGCAGCAGCCCTGTCTCTCAGCCTGGGCAGAGACCCTGGGTCCCTGGGCACACCGGGCTGGGCTGCAGCAACCAGGCAGGAGGAAGTCCTGGGCCGGAGCTACTCGAGGAGGTGACTGCTCCTAAAATCCCTTACCACCTATTTACAAAAATTAACTGCAGCTTCAAGATTTGAGCCCCCAATGGGTGCTGTAATCTAGCAGAGTAAATGTTTCTAGGCTTTACTGATATCTGCTGAAACTGGAAATTATCAAGTGCATTGCACAAGATCTCTTCAGATAAATCCACAGAATACCAATGGTACATGCAGAAATAGGTTGCTCTGTCAGCAAGAGACAAGAACTACAGCCAACACCTTTCAACAAAACATTCACGAGGTAAGAATAACAGAGTTGATATATCAAGAGCCCATCTGGTCCGACATTAAGCTGGAACTAAGAGAAGACGACATCATATTCTGAGGCATGTTTTGGATTTGCTCCTCTTCTTCCCACTTCCTTAGAACCAGAAAAGAAGGAAAAGCATGACATACCCTGCACTTCTTACAGCATTTCTCAATTCGTCTTAAAAATGGGTATAGAACATGTTAACATTCTTACCATGAGATTCCAGTCCAGCTCCTTGTGCCAGGCCATTATCATAAGACTAAAGAAAAAATCCACAAACCAGTTACTTTAGAGTGAAATCACTTTTACAGACATTACAATTTATCAGTTTATTAGCAAAATTATTATCAGACCATTCCACCATTTTAATCTAGTTAAATTCTGAACCTACGTCTCAAAAAGCTCTTGGCACAAATCAGTGTTGCTTCAATACAGGCAGTTTTTATGACTTTTTTCTTCAATCAAAGAGCATGGAGTTCATTTCAGTTGTGATATATGTTAAAAGTCTGGAATTAGATAAACATTTCTTTGCCAAAAAGGGAAAACATGCAGTTGTCCTGGTTTCGGCTGGGATAGAGTTAATTTCCTTCCTAGTAGCTGGTACAGTGCTGTGTTTTGGATTTAGGATGAGAATAATGTTGATAACACACCGATGTTTTAGTTGTTGCTGAGCAGTGCTTACACTAGTCAAGGACTTTTCAACTTCTCGTACTGCCCTGCCAGCGAGTAGGCTGGGGGTGCACAAGAAGTTGGGAGGGGACACAGCCAGGACAGCTGATCCAAACTGGCCAAAGGGATATTCCATACCATATGACATCATGCTGAACAAAAAAACTGGGGGGGAGTTGGCTGGGGGGGGGGTGGGGGGGTGGTGAGGGCGCGGCCGCTGCTCGGGAACTGGCTGGGCATTGGTCAGCAGGTGGTGAGCAATTGCATTGTGCATCACTTGTTTTGTAATTCTTTTATCATTATTATTATTTTCCCTTCCCTTTCTGTCCTATTAAGTTGTCTTTATCTCAACCCACGAGTTTTACCTTTTTTCTGGTTCTCTCCCCCATCCCACTGGGGGGAGTGAGCGAACGGCTGTGTGGTGTTTAGCTGCCTGCCGGGTATCCACAACAGCAGTGTAGATAACCACTGAAAAAGCCCTGCAATTTTTGGGCCTTTCTAAAAAGGGAAAATGGATACATAATTCCAAACAAAATTGAAGTACATAAATGAAATCTGTCTCTAACCCTAAAGATGGTTAATGTACATGAAGGCATAATGTAGGGTACTACTGTATGTACAATGCTGAAGCACAAGAAATGCTTTAGTATGGAGCAAGAGCATTAGCCTTTCAAAAACTGAAGACTGGCAGGGCGAGGGGGGGGGGGGGGGCAGAAGCAACAACATACTAAGCATACTATTTGGCATTGAACTTTACCTGCCCTATAAAATAACTGCTGTTAAAAATTATTTTTAAAATGCTGGAAAAAAATGCTTTGTAAAGTGAAATAAAAAGGAGGAGCTTCACTGACAAACAAAGCATTAAAAGTATTCTGAGAACACTTCTTCATCTTTTTTACAGAGAAGATGTAATAAAGATGTAATTACAGAGAAGATGTACATCCTTACTGTACTGTAAGGGGATGTACTGGACTGGGAACATTTAATAAGCTTGACTTGATTTCAAAAATTAGTTTTTCCATTGATTCTGTATATGATTTAAAAAAGCAGGACTAGAGCTCATTGACATTTGAGGATTTCAGTGATGCAATGTTTTACTTATGCATTTTTTAAAGTTATAGGAACTTCAGGCCTCAATTTTTAAAAACTTGCTTTCAATTTTAAATCAAATTTTAAAGAAAAAAGATCAGATTTAATTTAACTTGCAGCAAACATACGCAACCAATAGTTACTTTGCTAGTACAAACATTACAATGAAAATATAAATACAAAAAGGAATGTACTTTTCATTTTCAACTCATTGAAGTAGGAATAGAAAAGAAACAAATTACTGTAATATTTCTATTTGGATGGATAGATTTTTAGTCGTAGTAAAGAACTAAAGCTATTAACTTGAAAATGCATTGAGAAATAACACTTTGGGAATACTCACCATACTTCTTCTAATGTAGTCTACTGCTTTTTTTGTATCCATGCCTGACCAGTTATCAAGCATGTAGCAGATGCAGGAAGCACAGTACACAAACCTCATATCATTCTCACTTCCTTCCAGCACAGCACAGAAACTGAAAGAAAGGTTTCTTTCATTATACGTTTTATAGCCTGTTACATTAGAAAATACGAAAAGCATTTTAGGAATTGCATTATTTTTCCTTTTAAAATAAGTTAGTTACTTCTATTTATAGTATTCACATGAATGTAACCCAAACCTACATTAGATTTTCTTTTCAGAAGATGTGATTCTAACCAAGCTAAGCAAAATGAATAGAACTATTAGCATTTAGGGGCTTGGATAACCTTATTTCCAGTAATGTCATGACAGTGGTCTTTATTTATCCAAATATGTTAATGTTTACGTTCTTTCACATATCACTGTATACACTGATGTATGAGTTACCATTGTAGAATCTACTATTCTGAGTAGAATTCTTTTCCTCCCTAGAAATCTTCATAGCTCACACAGCTTTCCTGTCCAACTTTAGGATCAGATTCCCATGTATGTATAAATGTAATTGTTATCATTACAATTTCTAATATAAATGGTGAAAATTACTTGCAATCATTTTTTTTTTGTTTCTAATGGTTAGATTCTTTCCAAACTCTGAAAAGATTTTAAAGTTGTTATATCTAGGCTATCTAGATACAATCTGGTGTTCTCTCAGAGACCCTTAAAAAGATGACTGATGCTGTGATTTGCTTCCTGATAAGCCTCCATTTGGTTCAAAGAGCTAGTTAGAATATTTTTTACATAGGACAGTCTTTCAAGCGCCACTGTGACACTCCCCCTTTGACCCTGGGATTCAGACATGTACTCCATCTTGTTGCGTACAAAAGCCTCCAACACCTACTGGGAGATAGTTTCATCTCTCCTAACCTCAAGGTTGCCAGCTCCTGCTCTCGGCAGCTCAAATGGGGATCCACTCCATTACTCTTTGGATATAGCAAAGGATATTCTTGGGAACCAGGACACTTAAGACGTGCCCATGCTGTGGTTTACAACTTCATCCCATCCTTAGGTAACAAGTGCCTTGTATGTTATCTAGATACTTCAAATTACATTAAGCCAAGGTAAAGTAGAAATGCAAATACACACATTTATTCATGACATTTAAAAAGAGACAATATAATTACATTTTTTTTAGTTAATAAAAGATATGGGTGAAGAAATAAAAACTAAGTCTAGTATACTTATACTAGGGTAACACCAGAAAAGTTTCTCTTTCCCTCATTCAGCTCGCTTGCTGTTTCCATCTGGACAAGATGTTAGGTCAGGTTCCGGCTTTTGTGCATCCTTCCCCTTTGGTGCAGTAAAAGTTGTTTTAATAGGTATGAAAATGTCTGTCGTACTAGAAGTTGACTTCCGCCCAAGTAGCAATTCTACCCCAGAGAGGTGCAAAGCACTCTCCTTTCCCTCTGGTGGCTAGCTGGCACTCTTCAGCAGGGAATACAAAATACAGGATCAAGTATAAGAGGTATCAGTCTGTACATTAAAACCATACATGATACAAACATGTAGAACAGGTTAACTGTGTGCAGTTTATTATTGTAATCAGGCATGATGACAAGCAACCACTTCAAGATGCTAGCGGGTTTGGAGCAACTCATCCCTGACTCCTTCCTCTTGAATAAACTTTAACAACAAAAATGGTACAACATATAATAGGAATGCATACAGCAGTGGTAGAAGCACCCCCACATGCTAGAAGATGCTGCAAATGGAAGTAGACCAACAAATCCATGTATACATACATTAGAATTTAGCCCATTAAGGTCAGTCTGTTGCTCTAAGTAACAGGAAATTGTAGATCATATAGTTCATATTCACTACTTACATTTAGAACATTCTAGAGGGGGGAGGTGTTTGTTTGGTTTTGGTGGTTTTTTTTAAACCTACACATGTAACACTGCATTTTAATAGTTATGCTCCATTTTAAAAAAAGTTTTAATTATAGGAGACTTCTAGGCAATACAAAGCCATTTGACCAAAACAAAGGCTTTTGTAGCTAGTAAATGGGGACAGCAATTTCATTATGAAGTGAAACATAATTTCTTCAGGAATAAGACTTCTATAGTTATGCATTTCTTAAAGTACTCTTTAAAAAATGATATTCAGTAAAATCTAAGTACACAGACAGATCATGCAACCTAGCAGAAGTTTTCATTAGCTACCAGCTCCAGCCTACATAAAAACCAAACAGATGTAGTTCAAAGGGTATATACCATCTTTTAAAAAAATGCATGCAAAAAGGATGAATCTCACAATGAATTTTAATATTATATTCCTATTATAAGTTATAGGTTAATTAATCCTGTATATTAATGGATTAAATCTCTCAAAACTAAATAAAGCTCACCCTCCCACAAAGCAGAGCAAACATCATCGTTTACTAGTGCTCCACCAGGGCCTTGCAAAACCAGAGAATACAAATAGAGAAAAACTCACTTATCTGAAAGATATAAGAAACAAACAAAACAACTATCCCCAAGACACAAGCCAAACCATTAACTTTCTAATAGTATGTTTTTACAGCTGTAAGCAATCATCATTCTCCAGTATGAAAGCAACTCTGGACATAAAGTGTTCTTTGGTCCTGTAAACTAGCATGTTGTTCTATTGCTTATCCCCACCAAAATATTTTCTGACAGAAAGAAAATATTATACAACTATTTTCATAAAAGTGTGTATTATGTTTAATTCTACACTTGGGTTTTCTATTAACCTTCCAGAGAGTTGTAAGATATTTTATATCTTTTACCTTCCATCCTCCAGCTGGAGAGCTCTCAGTCCTGCCAGTAAGGCATCTTTATTTACTCGACTTAAATCATCTCCAAGAATAACCAGACACGAAAGACCTGTGTAAGTCATTGCTATGTGCCCACTATCATAGGGATGAGACATACCAGGACCCTTAAGGGGAAAAAAAAAGAAAGAAAGAAAGAAAGAAAGAAAGAAAGAAAGAAAGAAAGAAAGAAAGAAAGAAAAAAACCCACATCATAAGAACTTATATTACAATCACGTATTCATTTTTTATTATTAAAGAGGTAAGCAAAGTTCATTTCCCTTCACTAATTATGGTTAGACTGAACGCATCCCACTCAACTTTTCTGGATGAAAGTAAATTACTGCACAGCTCTGCTACCCTTGTAAACAGCTCATCAGTAGGAAGCTTTGGAACAGAACTATGCCAACACTGATATTCATGCAAGAGTTCAGCAAAAAGAATCAAATGTGCTGAACCATATCTAAGTTTATCCTGACACACTACTGGGCATTAGTTCTCTGGCAGCTGGGGGAACTCTCTGTTAAATAGCCATACCTCTACAGGTTCCTCCCGCAAAGATTTTAGAACCTAATGATCTACAAGTAGAAAGTACTGTGAGGGATTATTGGCAATCTCTCTGTCAGTTAAAGGGAAAACAAATTAGCCCCTCATCTACTTTCATCTATATTATAAAAAATAATCAGAGTTTAAACAAACTATTTGCATAACAAATAAAGTCAACTAGGAAGCTAAAATGAGAGTTAAATGTTGACTAGTTACATGGTACAAAACACAAAAAGGAGGGAGATTGATACAGCTGTCCTAAAATTATTATTTTTCCTTGTGATATTTTATAGGTACATCCTGGACTGTACCAATGCATGACAACACAAACCACATGTAACAAGATGACTTTGGATACTTAGGATGGTACTTAGGATGGATCAATTTGGAGCAACTGGAAGATGACTTTTTTTTTTCTTTTAAAGAGGATAAAAGAGCTATTTCTGTACTGAGCAGCAAAGACGGACAAGTTTTTAAAGCACATTTTACTAGGATTATGTCAATCGCCATTTTTATTTTGCGATTCATACTAAAAACACATGCAAAAAGCAGTACAAAAACAAGTTAAATGAGATTATGTTATGGATACACAGTATTTTTCAGGCCAAATCATGCTTGTTTCCCAAGCCAGAAAACATTATTTGAAATAAGAAGCTAGGATAAAAATACCTATTGCCCACTGTTCTCACACTAGGGAATCACATTGCGGTAGGCAGGCACAAAACAAGGTGAAAGTGGCTGCAACAGCACTGAAAAAGCTCTAGCTACGCAACAGAGAAGGGGAACAGGGGAGTGCTGAGAGCTGCCCCTCCTCTCCCTCATTTCTGGCCCCAGGGTCTCTGTCAAGAAGCGGGGCAAAAATCTCAGCAGTCATAGCTGGCTCCCACTCCTGTCCCTGAGCCCAGTGCTCCCATCACTCTCTCTTCCCCTGCATGCTCCCTGGTCCCAGACACACTTCCCCATGGGGCACCCCATAGATGGAGGACAACTGCATACTCAAATGGGTTGGAGAACTATTGCAGTCGTGAAACAAGTTTTTCTTGGGTGGATGACAGGCTCTAATCTCTGAAGGAACAACTTGGCCTATCATACCATAATTTTATTATAAGCAGCTTAACCCTTGTGATGTATCAACACATTTGAAATGTAGATTTTCACTCTAAAAAACCATATATATATATATAGAGAGAGAGAGAGAGAGAGTGATACAAACTTGCTCTGTCACAGAAAAGTATTCAGTTTCATGTAATCAATTAATTTACTTTTAAACAAAGCGAGTCTCTCCTGAAAATCCAATTCTGGCTCTAAAAGGATTCTCAGCGTCCCAGCTCAGTAGCTAAAACTTCTTCTCACATATTTTGTCAAATGAAATACACGACACACATTAGCAGATCAAAAAAATCTGGAAAGGTTCTTCGACATTTAGTACCAACTGCCTACAAAAAGTCACAGTAGGTCAATCAGCAACTATGAAGAAAACTAAGTTTCCAAACAGAGAATCATAGAATGGTTTGGGTCAGAAGGGACCTTTAAAGATCATCCAGGTCCAACCTAGATGATCACTAGATCAGGTTGCTCAAAGCCCCATCCAACCTGACCTTGAACACTTCCAAGAATGGGGCGTCCACAACTTCTCTGGGCAACCTGTTCCAGTGTCTCACCACCCTCATTGTAAAAAATGTCTTCCTTATGTCCAATCTAAATCTACCCTCTGTCAATTTAAAACCGTTGCTCCTTGTCCTGTCGCTACAGGCTCTGGTAAAAAGTCTTTCTCCATCTTCCTTATAAGCCCCCTTTAAGTATCGAAAGGCCACAATAAGGTCTTTTCCTTTCTTCTGCTTTTTGCTTCTGAGCTTCTTCACGACAAAGACTTTTTCTTGAGCATTTTTTCTGAATTCTCTTTCTCCTTGAAGATTTCTTCTTTTTCTTGATGCTCTGGGGACCCCCAGAGCTGGATGCAGTACTCCAGGTGGGGTCTCACAAGAGCGGAGTAGATATAGTGAAACAGTTCAATTTTAATTTTGAAAATTCTATTTCCAGAGGAAGATTATATTTACTAAGCAAATGAGAATTACGCTAAGGAAATTCAGGCTTGAGTTTTTAAAACCATGGTTACAGAAATTCTATCCAAAGGTCTTAACTACTACGAAGGTGCTTGGATATTCAATAAATTTTCTAAGGCATCTGTAAATCTCAAAAGAATATTCCCCTTTAAGTGGCAATTTTTCACACCGTGTCAACACAAAGTAACTGAAAATTCCTGCTTTCTTTAAATTATACTTTTCTATATACACACACATCCATATTGTCTGCAAAGCTTTGGTAGCCTATAAACATATTAAAATAACTGGGTCTTTATTTTTTGTGTGAATGCAGGTATTTCTTTTACACTATCATTCGCTGCAATAAAAACAGATTGCAGAAGTGTTATAAGCACATATACTGTATGCTCATGATACAAAATAACAGCCCCCCAACAAACAGTATCAATCACTACAGTATCTAGACAATGTACAAATTTTATCTCCTCTTCCTTTTCCATGCAAACATTTCAACATGTGTGGGTAGCATACTGTTTTTCCAAATACAGGATTTCAGCAACCCCAGAGGTGTATAAAACTTTGTGCTCTACCCGACTAGCAAACTACAAAATATTTCAATACAATTAAATTAAACACAGAAGATTCAGAATCAAGTATGAGATCATATAAACAAATTATTACAAGGCATACTCACAAAGGCCGAGATGCAGTTTCACATGGGAGTTTTTGAGGGCCTAACAGATCTTTGTTCACCATACATGCTTTTTTATTTTTTTTTTACTGTAAAACAAATATAATTTGTTCAAATTTTAAGTGCACTAGAATTCACTTTATCTCCTAGTCTGCTCTAAGCTCCATGGAATTATTTCAAGCTTGTCATGATACAACTCATCACATATTATGTTTTACCTACACATAACAATATATACTTCACACGCTAATTCAACTAACACACCTGGGCCTGAATAACAGGGTTTCTTTGACGGGACATCATTTAGAAGAACTAGACATTCCAGACAAAAAAAGAAAAAAAATACTTTTTTTTGCATATAAAGAGGTAAAAAATTAAATGGGAAGTCATTAAATTTGTTGTCGTAGTTTAACCTCACTCGGCAACTGAGTACCACACAGCCGCTCGCTCACTCCCCCCACCCCCCCCGGTGGGATGGGGGAGAGAATTGGAAGAGTAGAAGTGAGAAAACTTGTGGGTTGAGACAAAAACAGTTATTAACTGAAATAGAATAATAACAACAGTAATAATATAATAATAATAATAAACAAAGTGATGCACAGTGCAATTGCTCACCACCCACCGACCGATGCCCAGCCAGTCCCCGAGCAGCGCCCCCGCCCCCCCCCCGCCCCGGCCAGCTTTCCCCAGTTTATGTACTGAGCATGACGTCACATGGTATGGAATGTCCCTTTGGCCAGTTTGGCTGTGCCCCCTCCCAGCTTCTTGTGCACCTCCAGCCTTCTCAGTCAGTAGAGCATGGGAAGCTGAAAAAGTCCTTGGCTAGCGTAAGCACTACCTAGCAACAACTAAAACATCCGTGTGTTATCAACATTGTTCTCATCCTAAATCCAAACCACAGCCCTGTACCAGCTACTAGGAAGGAAATTAACTCTATCCCTGCCAAAACCACGACAGTATCCAACCCTTATTCTATACCATCTACGTCATGCCCAAGTCCCTTATTTTCCAATACCTTTCCATTAATCACCACCCCTTTTCCTTTTTTTATATATATATATATATATATATATAAAAAAAAATATACACACACACACAGAGATATCATTCCCTTAGTCTATGGGCCATCCCTCTAAAATATTCGGTGAGTTCATTTAGTCCATGACTTGGGCTCCATCTGTCGTAATAATCTTCCAGGGCAGGAAAAATGGAGATGGTATGTGGTGTTGGATTGTTTCACGTAGAAGTCAGTTCTGGTACCATCATCGCTGTGCTTTGCTTGGTTTCATCGAAGTTCATTCCTCATTAATCTGGGGGATTCTTATTGCAATATCATTAGTATGGCATATAATATTATGTAGCACTTAACATCACATAATACAGATCATTGGCTATTCTCACCCAAAATCAAATCCCCTTGAGGTACACATCGGACTTCCCCATCCTTCCGCATTATCCACCAAGTGCACCCAGGTCCTTGAGCAAAAGCAATCCCACGGATGGGTTTGCCTTTGCCCGAGGCAGGAATAACCCAAACTGTCTTCCCCAGCATATTTTTTATGTGCACTACAGGGACTTTATTCCCATCTACAGTACGTAAAAGTTCTGACTGGGCAGGGCCAGCTCGATTGGCAGATCCCCTCGTGTTGACTAACCAGGTGGCCTTTGCTAAATGTGTATCCCAATGTCTGAACGTCCCACCACCCATTGCTCTCAGCGTAGTCTTTAACAGTCCATTGTATCGTTCAATTTCCCCAGAGGCTGGTGCATGATAGGGAATGTGATATACCCACTCAATGCCGTGCTCTTTGGCCCAGGTGTCTATGAGGTTGTTTTGGAAAAGAGTCCCATTGTCTGACTCAATTCTTTCTGGGGTGCCATGTCGCCATAGGACTTGCTTTTCAAGGCCCAGGAGAGTGTTCCGGGCAGTGGCATGGGGCACGGGATATGTTTCACATTCATGGATAACCTGCGCAATAGTGTCCATGGTCAAGTCCACCCCTCGATCACGAGCCCATCTGTATGTTGCATCTCTTCCTTGGTGACCTGAGGTGGCATGGGCCCACCGAGCTAGAAATAATTCACCCTTCTGTTGCCAGTCCAGATCCACCTGAGCCACTTCAATCTTAGCAGCCTGATCCACCTGCTGGTTGTTTTGATGTTCTTCAGTGGCCTGACTCTTGGGTACGTGAGCATCTACGTGACGTGATGCTGATCACATCCTTTGGGATCTGACGACGTCCATCTTGCCATTTTATTCCTAAAAACTGGATCTCCTGTGCAGGTCCCTTGACCTTACTTTGTTTTATGGCAAAACTGGCCTTCAGCACGATTTGGACTATTTTCTTCCCTTTCTCAAAAACTTCTCCTGCTGTGTTGCCCCACACGATGATGTCATCAATGTATTGCAGGTGTTCCGGAGCCTCACCCTGTTCCAGTGCAGTCTGGATCAGTCCATGGCAAATGGTGGGGCTGTGTTTCCACCCCTGGGGCAGTCAGTTCCAGGTGTATTGGACGCCCCTCCAAGTGAAAGCAAACTGTGGCCTGCACTCTGCTGCCAAAGGGATTGAGAAAAACGCATTAGCGATATCAATTGTGGCATACCACTTGGCTGCCTTTGACTCCAGTTCGTATTGAAGTTCTAACATGACCGGCACAGCAGCACTCAGCGGTGGCGTGACTTCATTTAGGCCACGATAGTCTACTGTTAGTCTCCACTCTCCATTAGACTTCCGCACTGGCCATATGGGACTGTTAAAGGGTGAGCGAGTCTTGCTGATCACTCCTTGGCTCTAGTCGACGAATTAGCTCATGAATGGGAATCAGGGAGTCTCAGTTGGTGCGATATTACCGCCGGTGCACCATGGGGGTAGCGATTGGCACCTGTTGGTCTTCGACCTTCAGCAACCCCACAACAGAGGGGTCCTCCGAGAGACCAGGCAAGGTGGACAGCTGTTTAATTTCTTCCGTCTCCAAGGCAGCTATACCAAAAGCCCACCGGTACCCTTTTGGGTCCTTGAAATACCCTCTCCTGAGGTAGTCTACGCCAAGGATGCACGAAGCATCTGGGCCAGTCACAATGGAGTGCTTCTGCCACTCATTCCCACTTTGGCTCACTTCAGCCTCCAATACAGTTAGCTGTTGGGATCCCCCCATCACCCCAGAAATACAGATGGGTTCTGCCCCTATATAGCTTGATGGCATTAGGGTACACTGTGCACCGGTGTCTACCATAGCCTTGTACTCCTGTGGGTCCGATGTGCCAGGCCACCGAATCCACACAGTCCAGGAAACCCGGTTGTCCCTTTCCTCCCCCTGGCTGGAGGCAGGGTCCCTCTAATCCTCATCACAGTACTCATTTCTCACTTCTTGTACATACGAGTCAGAAGTTTCTTCGTTAACATCAGGAATAACATCAGCCCTTCTACTCTCTCTGGGGAACTGCCCGCTGGAAACTGGAGCAGCAATTTTCCTGGAAGAACTTCTTTCTGTGATTGTTTTCCCTTGCAACTCACGTACCCATGCCCCTAGGGCTGAGGTAGGGTTCCCATCCCACTTCCTCATGTCCTCTCCGTGGTCACGCAGGTAAAACCATAGGGTGGCCCGTGGTGTGTACCCTTTATATTCTCTCTCTTGAGCAAAAGAACGCTGACTCCTAATAGCCGAGATATTGGTCCATACAGGTGGGGAGTAGGACCTATCCTCTCTGAGTTGCTGGATCTCCCGGGACAGTTTCTCCACAGCCGAGATGAGGGAGGAAGAGAGACTTTCCTCGTATTGCCGGAGTTGACCAGCCAATTCATCCACTGTTTGTTCCTCTCCATCTTTCCAGGTCATCACTGCCAATGAATTGGCGTTTGACGATGGTGCGCTCCTTACAAACTTCCGCCACATGGGTCGTGTGTACTTGACTTCGTCTGGATCTTTGGATAGCTGTTCATTGCTCAGGTCACCATAAATCACCTCCAGCACAGCTAATTCTCTCAGGAACTGAATACCTCTCTCCACGGTGGTCCACTTGCCTGGGTGAGATATAACATCTTCCTTGAAGGGATACCTTTCCGTCACCCCTGACAGGAGTCGCCTCCAGAGGCTGAGGACTCGTGTCCCTTTTCCAATCGCTTTGTCAATGCCCCCTTCCCTAGAAAGGGATCCCAGCTGCTTGGCTTCCCTACCCTCTAATTCCAGGCTACTGGCTCCATTATCCCAGCATCGGAGCAGCCAGGTGACAATATGTTCGCCTGGACGACGGCTGAAATCTTTTCGTATATCTCGCAGCTCACTCAGGGATAGAGATCGGGTGGTCACTGCCTCTTTCATGAATTCTTCCTCTTCTTCCTCCCCGAGCAGTTGCCGGCCCTCCTCCTCCTGTTCTCGTGATGGCCCTTCTCCAGGGTAGTCTGCCTCATCCACTTCTTCCTCTGGCTCCCTTTGAGAAGAAGCTTCTTCCTCCCTTACTAAACGAGCCGACTTCCGCTTCCAAGATTTCTTCTTGTGTACAGGGGCAACTGATACCGGCACAGGTTGGCTTTTTGGTTCAGCCACAGGGCGTGTTGCCGGGGTCTGAGTGGCCGCAGGGCCTGTCGTTTTACTGTCAGAGCCAGAGACCTTCTCTTCCTTTGAGGGTACTGAATGGTGTTGAACAGGGCTCGGTAGGCATGGGCCAGGCCCCAGCACGTTGCAATGATCTGCATCTCTCTGGAGTTGCCAGGGTGACAGCATACTTTGTCCAAATATTCTACTAACTCTTCAGGATTCTGCACTTGCTCAGGGGTGAAGTTCCAAAACACTGGGGGTGCCCATTGGCCTAGGTACTTGCCCATCTTGTCCCACACACCCTGCCACTCATAACTATTCGGCCTTGGGGCAGATCCCTGGATGATATTCTTAAATTGCTTATCAACTTTAGACAAAACCAAAACAATATTCCAAAGAAATACTGATAGAAGTATCTTAACTGCCCAAGGATGTTCAAAATACTGAGAAGTTACTGTAATGAAGGAGGAAACATCATAGAGAATGGCAGTGTCACTACCTTCTTCTATTTCCTCTGTAAAAAAACTCTCAGAAAAGTTACTGTAATTGCTAGTTGTCTCCACAAAGTGGTATCCGTAGTACAGTAATGGCTTCATTGCGAAATTCACATACCAAATTAAGACCAAGGTCAATGTTTTAAAAATAAACCTCCCAAGCGGAACATCACCAATCACTGCAGAGCACAGCAAACTGCAAAAACCAACACCAATCGTTAACATGTAGAGCAAAAAAACGAGCACGATGCAGATTAGACAAATCAATATCGAGAACAGAGGAACCAACACTGTGACCCACAACTGTTAACAGATATAAATTCCTTAATACGCTCCTGTTAATCTGTTATTATCTCAAACCCTTCGAGCACCACGTTGGGCACCAAAAAAAGGATTGTTGTGGTTTAACCTCAGTTGGCAACTGAGTACCACACAGCCACTCGCTCACTCCCCCCACTCCCCCCCGGTGGGATGGGGGAGAGAGTTGGAAGAGTAGAAGTGAGAAAAACTCGTGGGTTGAGATAAAAAGTTTAATAATTGAAATAAAATAACAAAAATAATAATGCAATAATAATAATAATAACGATAATACACAAAGCAAGTGATGCACAGTGCAATTGCTCACCACCCGCCGACCGATGCCCAGCCAGTCCCCGAGCAGCGGCCCCCCCCCCCCCCGGCCAGCTTTCCCCAGTTTATGTACTGAGCATGACGTCACATGGTATGGAATGTCCCTTTGGCCAGTTTGGCTGTGCCCCCCTCCCAGCTTCTTGTGCACCTCCAGCCTTCTCACAGTCGGTAGAGCATGGGAAGCTGAAAAGTCCTTGACTAGTGTAAGCACTACCTAGCAACAACTAAAACATCTGTGTGTTATCAACATTGTTCTCATCCTAAATCCAAAACACAGCACTGTACCAGCTACTAGGAAGGAAATTAACTCTGTCCCTGCCAAAACCAGGACGGGCAGTAAGCGGTTATTACTCTAGTGTAGATTAACATTCCCACAAGCTACTCAGAAACATAAAGCTGTGCTGTTAGAGTAAATAAAAATGAGGTCAAAACAAGATGCTGTACTACCTTCATAATCAAGCTAGTTCAAGCATTTTTACACTCATCTACAGTCATAACCATATCAGATATCCATCCTCGCTTTCAATTTCATATCCCAGTATTCATAAACTCATATCTAAAATTTTCTTGTTATCTGTCCTCTAGAAAAATCAAATACTTGGTCATAATTTAGGGCTCTTTCAGATGTTTCATCCACTCTTTAGTGAGGAGATCTGCCTTTTCATTCTCAAACACAGCACAGAACTTCTGCACCTTTTTCACAATCCTTCCTGCACACTGGCCCCTATTTCCATCTTCCAACCCTATCAGGCCTTCTGTATCATCTTTAGCAGCCTCTGTTCACCTCCTTTCTCCCCTGTATTAAGGGAAATTTCTTTTCCTATACAGACTTAATTCTCTTGAACCTCAGTTCCATGGGCTTAAAAGCATCCTCTCTTATGGTCTTCCACCACAGACTGGGATGAGCAGAGCCTTGCCTATGTTTGAATGGATACCAGGTACAATCAAACACCCCGTGTTTCATCAAAGGAAGAGGAACACTGAAGAACAGCATGTGCTGTACCACCTGATACAGAGCTGTTCTGCCCTTCACTTCCAGGTCCACAGACAGTTGTTGACCTGAAGAAGTTTCCCCTCCCCAGTTATAGATCAGAGAAGTGCACTGAGACAAGCCACAGTTTGTATGTCACTGCTCCCAGAAACACAAGCAGTACCATTTTAAGAGTACTGCACGTTTTTTTAAAATCTCTGCTATTGTTTCAGTATACTAACAGTGCAAAAAACCCTGTTTCCCAGATTTTCCACAATTCTGTAGTTAATAGTATAAAAAAGACACACAATCATTTACTGCCTAATTGAAAATCTTTCCCCCACGCACACTTAACTAACCTTGGATGGATTGAATGGCATCCCTAAATATGAAGAGCCTCTGAATCCACAGCGATTCAAATTTGAGCCTGGAAAAGGAAGAAAAATAGAGAGTCAACTAATTTGCTTTGCTGAAACATTCATTATAAATCATAATTCTCCAGTCAAGATCAAAACCTGTTAATTCAACACCATTTGCAGTATTACCAGCACTTGTATGTGTCCTTTCAGTATATTCCCAACCTCAGCCTGTTATCATAATGAAAAGGAAAAAAAAATAATAAGAAAACCACAAGCAAACTGGGTCCTGGTGTAATGACAAAGCAACCCATTTTTTATTTGGTGGAAATATATTGTTCATACCAGCATACAATTGTCTTCCATGCTCTCAAAAATCTTAAAAAAATGACTCCCCTGGAAAAGTGCTCAGAGTTAACAGATTTTTTTTCTCCTCTCTAGATTCCTGCCTGGTAATACTATCTGTTCCTAAATAGAATTGTTTTAAAATACTTTGCAACATGTACAAGGACAAACAATTTACAGTTTTAAGCTAGTACTGATTTAACTCAATACAGTCAGAATGAAATACTTAAAACAATATGAAAGGCAAATTTTTAACGGAGCTATTCCTCTCCCACCTAAAATTCAGGTACAAAACTATTTTACCAATCAAACATTTATTTCAGTGATTCAGATGTGACCTGTTTTAAATGTGTCATGGTATCTGAGCATGTAGTACAGAGAAGTGTGTACCGCATACTGTCTAGAGCTAAGTACAGGTTTCCAGGGCTCAAATCTGCTTCTGCACTGCAAAAACTCAACTGCTTCACTCCTCAACATCCAAAGGTAAAAGCCTAATGAGTGCTCTAATTCATCAGCACCAGGGTGTTCTTAAATTCTCTCCCCCTCCCCCCAGCTTCAGCTTCAAATCTAAAAATCCTCATGGAAATTAGGGAAATTTGCACCAGACTAAGTGAAGAAAAATAGTTATAATGTTGAAAGCCCTAAAAAAGATCACTAAGCAATGTGGTACATCAACTGTAGTGTTAATTTATCAACACATTAACTTCTAACTTTAAATACATTCTGCATATATGCAACATCTAAATTTGAAGTACTTTGACTGATACAAGCTTCTATGTAATTACAGTGTGCAATTTTTCTATCAGACAAGTCTTTGAATCTAACTTCCATGGAATGAACTATCATTTAACAGAAGAAAACACCTGCAATTCTCCACTTCCTCCATCATCCACCTTTCAACCAAAAGTGGTTTTTTTTAATGACAAGTGTAATGAAGTCAGTTCGTCATGCATTAAAAACTGCTATCTTATAGTCATACCAACAAAGTGAAAAAGGCTCAAAGAAGGGGACCTCAGCTGAATTCGTACCAGCGTAAACAGTCTCAGGTATGGTGGTGACTCGCCACAGGGCAGTTTTCCCCAGCACGTGTTGGAGCAGCTGTCCCTGCTAGGGTAGAGGCTTCAGTGCAGGTGGAGCTTCAGATGGCAGAGGCAGCCCTCCAAGCCCTAGGCTGCAAAATTGAAGAGGAGCCAGATGTGCCTTCAAGCAAAGGATCTGGGCCACCTGACCCCAAACCATGCGAGACCACCAGGAAGAAGCAGCGAGTCATCCCTGCTGAGGGGGACAGAGGCACCCATCTGTCAACCCGACCTGTCATCTAGAGAGGTTTGCTGCCTGCCGGGGACCCAGATCCAGGATGTTGTGGAGGGACTGCCGAAGCTCATCTGACCCTCTGACTACTACCCCCTGCTGTTCTTCCATGTGGGCGCAAATGATACAGCCAGGGGCAACCTGGACAGTATCAAAAGCGACTACAGAGCTCTGGGGGTGGTAGTCAGAGGCATGGGAGCCCAGGCGGTGTTCTCCTCCCTCCTGCCGGTGAGGGGAAAGGGTGTGAGGAGCAGGGCGCTGATAATGCAGGTAAATAGTTGGCTGCGGAGCTGGTGTTGGCAACAAGGTTTGGGGTTCTATGACCATGGGACCCTGTTTGCAGATCAATGTCTGCTTGGGAAAGACAGGATCCACCTCACTAAGCACGGCAAAGCTATTTTCGCCAACAGGAGGGCTGACCTCATAAGGAGGGCTTTAAACTAAGAATGATGGGGGAGGGAGAGAGTAACCAACAGCCCTGTGAGGGAGTGACGGACAGGGTCGACGAGCAAAGGGCCTGGGGTGATGTGACAGGAAGGGACCACAAAAATCAACAAAACAGGGCTTAAGCAGGGTCACCTCCAGCATTTGCATGTAAGCAAGGAAGTGCCTACAAGGCACCATTATGGAGAAATCCCCAAAACCCTTTCTAGGAAGTCAACATGCTGGGGTGCCTCTCTGAAGTGCCTGTACACTAACGCACGCAGTATGGGGAATAAACATGAGGAGCTAGAGATCTGCGTGCAGCTGCAGGGCTATGATCTTGTTGGGATCACGGAGACGTGGTGGGATGGCTCCCATGACTGGAGTGCTGCAATGGAGGGATACAGGCTCTTTAGGAAGGACAGGCTGGGAAGATGAGGAGGGGGAGTTGCCCTTTATGTAAGAGAGCAGTTGGAGTGCACGGAGCTCTGCCTGGGGATGGATGAGGAGACACCTGAGAGCTTATGGGTAAGGATTAAAGAGCAGACCAATACGGGTGGCATTGTAGCAGGTGTCTGCTACAGGCCACCTGACCAGGAAGAACAAGCAGATGAGGCCCTCTGCAGGCAGACAGGAGCAACCTCACTTTCACAGGCCCTGGTCCTCATGGGGGACTTGAACCACCCCAATATCTGCTGGAGGAACAACACAGCAGGACATAAGCAATCCAGGAGGTTCCTGGAGGGCATCGATGACAACTTCCTGACCCAAGTGATAGAGGAGCCAATGAGGAGAGGTGTTATGCTGGACCTCATTACTCACCAACAACGAGGGGCTCACTGGGGATGTGAAGGTCAAAGGCAGCCTTGGCTGCAGTGACCATGAGATGCTAGAGTTCAGGATCCTGAGGGGAAGGAACAGGGCAAAAAGCAAGCTCACAACCCTGGACTTCAGGAGAGCAGACTTTGTCCTCTTCAAAGATCTTCTTGGAAGAGTCCCATGGGATAAGGCCCTGGAGGGAAGGGGGGCCCAAGAAAGCTGGTTAATATTCAAGGGTCACTTGCTCCAAGCTCAAAAGCAGTCCATCCCAACAAATACAAAGTCAGGCAAAAACGCCAGGAGGCCTGTGTAGATGAACAAGGAGCTCCTAGCCAAACTCAAGCACGAAAAGCATACAGAGGGTGGAAGCAAGGACGGGTAACCTGGGAGGAATACAGAAGCATTGTCCAAGCATCCAAGGATGAGGTTAGGAAAGCCAAAGACCACCTGGAGTTAAATCTGGCAAGTGATGTCAAGGGCAACAAGAAGGGCTTCTGTACGTACATAGGTGACAAAAGGAAGACTAGGGAAAACGTGGGCCCACTGCTGAATGAGGCAGGGCACCTGGTGACACAGGTCATGGAAAAGGCTGAGGTACTGAATGCCGCCTTTGCCTCAGTCTTCACTAGCAAGACCGGCCTTCAGGAATCCCAGGTCCCAGAGACCAGGGGGAAAGGCTGGAGCAAGGAAGACGTACCCTTGGTGGAAGAGGATCAGGTCAGGGAATACTTAAGCAAACTGGACATAATAAGTCCACGGGCCCTGATGGGATGCACCCACGAGTGCTGAGGGAGCTGGAAGATGTTGTCGCAAGGACACTCTCGATAATCTTTGAATGATCATGGTGACTGGGAGAAGTGCCTGAAGACTGGAGGAAAGCAAATGTCCCTCCTATCTTCAAAAAGGGCAGGAAGGAGGACCCAGGGAACTACAGGTCGGTCAGCCTTACCTTGATCCCTGGGAAGGTGATGGAGTAGCTAATTCTGGAAACCATGGAAGTCTAGTTGGAGGCCAGTAACTAGTGGTGTACCCCAGGGGTCAATACTGGGACCAATCCTGTTTAACATCTTCATCAATGATCTGAATGATGGGGCAGAATGTACCCTCAGCAAGTTTGCTGATGACACAAAACTGAGAGGAGTGGCTGATATGCCAGAGGGTCGTGCTGCCATCCAGAGAGACCTCAACAGGCTGGAGAAATGGGCTGACAGGAACCTCATGCAGTTCAACAAGGGGAAGTGCCAAGTCCTGCACCTGGGGAGGAACAACCTGTGACAGATGCACTCCTCCTGTTTGAACTAACTGAACTTTGGTCCAGGCAGAGGCTCAGCAAGTAGGCCTAACCAAAGTTAAGTTAATCCTATTGTGTGAGGCTATCAGTGAGAACTCAGCACCAAACCCCAAAAGAATGGTTTGGCTGGAGACGGAGCTGATAAACGGCTGAAACTGCATTAACACAGCAGAAAATCTGACTACGAATCAACTGCTTTACGCTATAAATATCTGCAGCCATCAGGGTCCGTTGAGCTCTCCCTCCGTAGCAGCTGGCTGCGTGGCGGTGATCTCCCCTTGAGTAGGGACGCCTCTCAAGGTTACCCCTCGAGGCTGAGAGATCCCTTACCTGACACCAGACATCGATGGGTTGGTAAGTGACATTTTTTGCATGCATGTAACATTTAAGATATGTACAGTAAGCTTAAGCGATGATCTTTGTATCCCATACATATCCTAACTTTAAGTGTAGTAAATAGTAGAGTATTGACTGCCAATCCATCTGTACTTATTAAATATTTTACATACCTAAATTTACTTATTAAAATCCAATAAACTAACTACTAGATCAGATCTGTCTGAGTGTCTCTGACTCTTCTCCTGCGACACAACCCCAGGCACCAATGTATGTCTTATGTTCCTCTTTGTCTTTTTTCTCTGTATTTCTCCTTTCTTTCGCCTCATCCTCTTTGCCCTCTGGCTTTTCTTGAAGATTTCTTTTCAGTCTCGGATCCTGCTTACTAATTTCAGATACTTTTGTGCTTTCACATTCCTGGGTTTGTTGCCAGCTGGTCAAGGGAGGTGATCCTTCCCCTCTACTCAGCACTGGTGAGGCCACACCTGGAGTACCGTGTCCAGTTCTGGGCTTCCCAGTACAAGAGAGACATGGACATAATGGAGAGAGACCAGCACAGGGCCACGAAGATGATTAAGGGACTGGAGCATCTTTCCTATGAGGGAAGGCTGAGATTGCTTGGACTGTTTAGCTTAGAGAAGAGAAGGCTCAGGGGGAATCTCATCAATGTGTGCAAATACCTGAAGGGAGGGTGCAAAGACGACGGAGCCAGGCTCTTTTCAATCGTGTCCAGTGACAGGACGAGGCAATGGGCACAATTTAATCTGTGTCAAATGTGCTTATGCAAACTACAAAATAAATTTTAAAAAAAGGCACAGATGTGGAAATCCTTCACCCATAAAACAGTTGTAAGCCTACTGGTACATAGCTGTTATGGCCTGCTGCAAATAAAAATGTGCTACAATGAGGACAGCTCTTCAGTTAAGCAGAACTCAGCTTCTCGTTGCTAGATGGAAGGATTCATCCCCAGCATCTGCCTTTTAGACTGTAGTTTACAATTCATTACCAAAGTAGAAATGGCAGTACGAGACCCAAGTGCAGGTATGCTGTTAGTGGGTTACCTCAATTCCCTTCTTACATGACAGCTACCATTAAAAAGTGTGATTAAAAATAAAGTACTTCAATGAAATCAGAATCTATTATTCCCTTTAGCTGCTCAATTTTTGTGTAATGTTTTAAAACTTTTCTTGTACTACTGAACTCTTATCAACCAAATCTCATCATCGGTAATTTTCAAATGCTGGATTTTTAACTGTATTGCTATAACTGATTTAAGACTTATTTTGTCTATTTATTTACATGACTTCTGGTCTTTAATCCCAGAGTTTACACACTGGCTCCTAGGAGAAACACAGTCTCAGGTCCACAAAGAACAACATGACTCTTCAGTGTCCTCACTACTACATAATCTCCAAAGGGAAGCTTTATCTCCTTCTCCAAATAAAAGAACTTTGTTGTTAACGTGCATGCAATAAATGCTCCCTAGAGCTTCAGGATTAGAAGCAGATTGCTAAAGTTATAGCTGCAATTCTTGAATTTAAAAATAGAATGCTCATCTGAAATCCTAAATGGGAAGTGAAAACAGCTCATTTCTAACCAGATGATTCTAACACATTGATGTCATGTCTCTCTCTCTCTATTTTTTTTTTTTTTAAAGCTTCCTGCGTACATACAAGTTCAAATCTAAAGGGGAAACATTTATTTAATGAAAAAGACCCATCTTTCATCTTTCAGTTTATGCGCATCATCTCACTTTCGGTGAAGTTGGTTTTACTCTTTTATTGCAGGCTACTTGTACTTCTTATCTCATGTAATAGCTTAGTAGTGCTCTTCCCTACTTTCTTGAATTGCAAACAGCTAGTCAGAATGAGAAATAACTTTAAAAATTAAGTGAATTCCAGAAACATACCCCAATTAAAAGGATACTGATGTCCCTTGTAAAAAATTGACGAAGTGACAAGTTCAGCACCTGCATAGTCAGTTGAAGCATCACATATAAATGCAGTTCTGAAATGGTATCACCTAGCATTCACTTTCAGAGTTAAGCATATTTAACCACTTTCTGAAAGAGCTTAATATACAACAAAAAGTAATAAACATTTTATCAATCACTGTATGACTGCTGAAAGCAGAACAAAAAAAAAAAAAAAAACTGGGAAAACTTGTCTTATTTGACAACAGAACTAAATAAATGTGACCCTTTTCCCAAGTCAAAAGACTCCACATTTACATCAAGAGTTGAAACTTTACCTTGAAGGAAGTCACATTACTTAAGCGTAGATCAAAAAGTCCTCATGATGTGTAACAGAGCTCCAAGTGATGATCACAGAAGGTTTATCCTAGGATCTCTTATGTTAGAGAAAGGACATTTCTGTTATGTGACTTTTATGATTAACCTTTGATGGGAAGAGTGGTAACTTCTTCTACCACTACTTCTTCCCCTTCAGGGTACGTATGCATTCCTCTGGTTCCTAGGCACTTGATCACTGCAGCAGCTATATAAACAGCCTGTCACAAAGGCTGTTTATCACGATTCTAATCGTTTGAGTTTTGATTTACATACCACAGCAAAAGAGAGAAATCAAGAGAATAGTTTACATGATTAATGTTAAGTTTTCATTGTCTAACTACTTTAAGTCATATGAAAGCACTTTTTATGTCTATACGTGCTTCAGCTAAAAAAATTTGCCTCTATTCCTCTTTAAAAGCACAGATTGCATTTTCAACTTCTTCCATCGTTTCCCTGAACTTGTCAGCAACAACAACAAAACCACCTAAAGAAAAGAACAGAACATATCACTTAAGTTTCAAGTAGTCACCAGTAACTCAGCACTATCCAGAAACACACATGCTTGCAGAGAATTCTGGGATGCAGTGTACAAAAACAAGCCTGCATTTCCATCTCAAACAGTCTTAAAAGAAAGACACTCATTTAGTCACAAGGTGTGATTTCACTGTGATTTAGCTAACTAGATACAAATCCCAGTATTAAACATTTATTTCAATTAAAGAAGTGACTCATTCTGGGTAAGCTCAAACTGATTCACAGAATAAAACAACCTTATCCTACAGAGTTTCCACCTTTGTTGTTTTTGTTTTTTTTTTCAACAATATTTAAAATTTATTTCAACAATGTTTAAAAGACATGTAGATGTGGCACTTAGGGATATGGTTTAGTGGTAGACTTGGCAGTGTTAGGTTTACAGTTGGACTCGATCTTAAAGGTCTTTTCCAACCTAAATGATTCTATGATTCTAATACAATTACAGTGACTTAAGAAGCTCATTCAAATCTTTGGTTTACACTAGGCTGTATCAATCCAATTTAACCTACGGCTCCCTAATTTCTACAAAGTTGGGCCTACAAAGAAACATCAAAGTAAGATTTTTGTATACAGTCCTGTTAGTGTGCTTCAGTCATGTTCTGCACAAAGTCAAGTAAGAAAGACAGCTATCTAGAGAAAACCTATTTTGCAACGGTAGAAAACAGGTTTAGAATCTGAGTGGATTTAACCAGCACAACTTCCCCATGGACACAAACTGAACACATAAGTTTAACTTGGCTTTAAAAAAATAATAAGAAAAAAAACCCCTAAATTGATACCACTGTATCATCTAAAACTCTTAGTTCAGCTTTCACGTCTTGTTAGTTCTTGGCATCTTTGCTGACAGTTTAAGAAATAAGATAATGGTTTTTTTTATGGTATAGACACTGAAAAAATGAAGTCAGATGCATTTTATGTATCATCATAAAGCCCTCAGCTAGGAAGAGATCTTCAACCGGAGCTCCACACAAGGTAGCGGAGCACTGCAGAATGGGTCTTTCAGTGCCCATTTCCCAAGAGGTTCAAAACATCCAAACTGAAAAAGCTGTTTAAGCATTTCCAAGAGAATATTCCAACTTACACTTCAAGCCACCTGGATGGCTAGAAATGAACTCCCCATAGACCCTGCTCTGTGACCTCTTGAACTGCATTAAAATATTAACTTTATTTTACACAGGCCAAAGACTGACATATAGAAAATACCTGACTCTCAACATCCTGAATAAACAAATCCACACCACTTCTAAGAGAGAATAGAAGCTGCTACTTCCACCGAGAACTGCAAGAACCTTTACCCTTTCTTACATTCCTCCCTTCTTACATCCCCCTTCCCAGATTCCTGGAAAAGCAGACAGACTGAAGGAGTATTCCAAGTCTGCAGGAGAAGCACAAGCACAATTATATTAAAAAAAAAAAAATCTGTCTATAAGGGAAATAGTATACAGCAGAAGGATGTAGAAACTCAAGGTCTATTTAGATGGAAGTGTTCTAATGGGCACAGAACATTTTGCCTCTGTTCCCCTGCCAGTATTCCAACCACTCCCCTCCTCACTTTCTCTTCCTGAAACTTTACGTGTAAATTAATCTGCTGCTTCTTCCTCAAACTTGCTTGTGGACCATCAGAGGAAGAATTGACAGCACATTTCAAGACTCGCTTATTGCTCTCAATTCCAGTAACCAGAAAGACAGTGGTAAGAAAGAACAGTAGTTATTCAAGACAAACCGAGTCTCAATCCAAGCACACTGGATAATAAGAATTTAGCTACCACACTAATCAAATTCATACCAAAGGTGTGCAAAAAGCTATTTTCAAAAGATTATGACTAAAGGTTAACAGGTTTTTACAATTATAGTAGAACAGGAGCTGTGATCACATTTTGTCCTCTCAAACAATTTAAGTGCAAGTTCCAAACATTTAAAAAAAAAAAAAAAACAAAAACCCCAAAAAACCAAACCACAACCAACCCACAAAAAACACCCCAAAAACCAACCCACAGGAAAAAAACCCAACCCACAAAACATTAGATTGTTTATTAACATACAGTGAGCTTAACTTGCTAAATGTTCTTTTTCCAATACATTTTTGAATAGTGGCCAACTACTTTACTATCACTTGCAAAAAAAGTAAGCTGAGGAAGACACCCCACACAAAGTGGCACCCAAAATTATCTGTTAGATCAAGACTCATGAAACTAAAACCAGGTCTTAATAGGAAGTGATTTTCAGTCTCAAATACCCTAGGCAATCTTTGTCACTAATGGAGCGTTAAGTCAGTGACAGGAGCTTCGCCTATAAACTGGGCTGGTCACACTGCAGCTTCTACCGAGACCAATAAAATTTCCAATCACAGGAACAGATATTTTTCCAAATTTAGGTGGATTAAAAGTTTGGTTTGTCAACTGTAGTTTATTAACTATAATTCCTTCTTTCTTTATTATGGAAAACTGTTCATACCTCCAGATTGACAAGCACGAGACCTTTAAATTCCTAAGATGGAAAGAGATCAAAAGCAGACAAATACACAAAACCAGCTTGCCAATACACAGACACATTATAAAAGTCATCTTGCTGTGCTGGAGAAAGTCTAGTTAAAACTTAACTATAGCTGTCAAACCAGAAGTAAATACCGACTGGCTCCTCGGGCCATCTGCACTTCTAGAACACTCAGTGATGAAGCCAAAACCAGATCCATCTGGGTTTAGGCTGAGCCACCAGTTGATGTAGCCAGTTTAGGGTGTATTCAAGTCCATACTGCCTCACTCAAAGCAGAGCTCTGAAACACTAGAAAGGTCTTTTGGAGGGTGCCAATTCCAATGCCAATCTAGACATGGCCTGGGATGAAAAAGATTCAGAACTACAAGTGTTTGCACCAATGTATGTCAGAATCTTGTGTTAGCTGGGCAAATTTAACTTTAACATTTAAATTTCAAAATATTACTGTACATAGATTAAGTTATATTTGAGGTGTTAGTTGATTTAAAAAATAAAACATTTTTGAGAGGTTTTTTTTTTTTTATTACAGACCATACTGTACTCGTTAAAATACTAGAGTCATCCTTAGGTCACAACTATTTCATCTTTAGATGTTATCATTCACAATCCTCTATTTTCTACCTTCAAGTCAATATTTTCAAGGTATTAAAAAAAGTCATAACAAAAGCATATTAAAGACAAATCAAAATGCACTAGTAACACCAAAGTTCTTACAGTTGCTTCACAACTATAGCAGGAAGGAAATATTATAAGAATACAAGCTTCCATAAACTAAAAGTGGACATGGGCTGATAGATGGATATAGAGCTGCCAACTTAAAACAAACAAAAAACCCCACCACCCACACACATAAAACCCAACCTTAAGAAATAACAAGAATTCCAGCCATCTACCTAGCAATTATCAAGTGTTAAATTTGAAGAAGAATTTAAGAGGACGTGGCAGTTAGACCTTGAGTTAGATATCAAGGCTATGTTCCACATGTTACTCATAAATTCAACTGTTCAAATATAAGGATGGCAAATCAACTATTATCCACTTCAAAAACACTCTATCGTCTACAGTGACAGGAATAAACAGTGCCTGAACACTATCTATGCAATTCTGCAGTTAAGTCAATCCAATTTTTGTAACAAATTCTTTCTTTAGTAAGAAATTAAAATCAGCGTTACATCTACTGCTGTATTAAAGAGGAAACAGGCTGAAAAGCAAACGCCCTTTGAAAGTAATTCTCTTTGATAAGCAGCTAAGAGAAACACAGAGAGAGATGTTGGTCAAATTTTTTAAGCATTCTTTAAGTTAAGGATGATTATTTCAAAGCAGACTTCATTAAGTTTTCTTAATCCATTTCTAATTCTTAAGTGAGCTGCTGGAATTTGATCACATGTAGAAGCTAGCTAATATTACAACACTGTGAGAAACTTCTCAATCTTGCACAAGAACAAAATTGGACTGGAAATATTATGCTAGTCATAGCACTTCTCTGCTAGAGAAGTAGGTACTGTTATATTGCAGTATATTGCATTGTTAATACTGTTTTCTATCTATATAAAACTCTACTATTCGTACTACCTAATAATGTTCTCTAATTAAAAACAGGAACAAAATGGAATAATCCAAAACTCAAAGACATGTTAGGGAAAAAAAAAAATGTTAAACTGATGTCATAGTTTCATGTTTCATTCTTTCATTATAGTCCTACTTTAACAGGGGTAGTATGAACATTACACAAATGCTTCATGTATCACAGAACTGATTCCCTAACTATTCAGTCTTACAAAAAAAAAAAAAAAAAGCAGCTCATCTAGGGAGATTCACATTTATAATGAGGTTGTGTCTTTCTATGTCAGAAGCAAATTATTCTCAAAATAGGCTGGTAGCTTGTGACATGGGGAGGAAAGAAAGTGAAGCAGCGACACAAAGAGATTTGGCTTGATTTGCAACCGATATTAACTACATCGACTTCCTAAGATTTGCAAAATGCTTAATCAAATTTCTGGAGAGCAAAACTTTTTAAATTTAAAATTTGATTTTTAAAATATGATAGCAGTGTGATATCATACCAAAGATCTCTTCCTGAAAATACACACTCAGCTGCTGGAATTTACACACTGGTCAATCCTTGAAATTAAATAATTTTTTCTTCATATGTTTAAAATAAACCACATGCATATATTTTTGCAGCCTCACAGATGAAATTAATCACCTTCATAAAGTGAAGTTGTTCATAAAACACTGAATTTTTTAATATTTTTTTTTATGCAGAGCACTTGAAGAAAATAAGTCTTCTAGCAGCTTATTGATACATACATACAAATATAGGCAGCGCAAAAGAAAACTGTTTTACATCTCTACACTTAGTACACATGACAAAGGAAAACTAAAGGTATGCCTTCCTTTTAAAGACAGATTAAGTAAAAATTGCAAAGAACTATTAACCTCCATAAGTAGTTCCATGTTCTGTAACGGAATAATTGTTCCCTTGGTCACAAAAGTACTTAATGATAACTCATATTATCAAGATTAATAATACAAAGTGGCAATGATGTATAAAATTTTGTGAATCATTTAATTTCAACAGGAACTATTTTTTGCATCTGAAATTCAATAATTTATTCCTTTAAACTGTACCTTCTTTCGTTATTTTATTTACAGACATTCGTACTGAAGTTCAGTTTCACATAACATCACACACAAAATATCTACAAATTGCAGTGCAGAGCATTATGTAATATCATCCAAAAAAAGGAAAAAAACCCCAAACAATCCAAACAAAACAGACACAAAACACTTTTAGAACAAGGCCTTTATTCACAAGGGAAGAGTGTTTAGAATTTTTTAAAAAAATTTTTTTTCTTGTTTTTTCCAAAATGAATCTTGGCAAGCAGACAAGACAAAAAAAAAAAAACAACACACACCTCAGAAGAGAACAAATCTGTCAGATTCCTTGATGTTTACTGCAAGGGAAGCTTAATTATGTTTCATGTATACTAAACCACACTGGTGTCCTGGTTTCGGCAGGGATAGAGTTAATTTCTTTTCTAGTAGCTGGTACAGTGTTTTGGATTTAGGATGAGAACAAAGTTGATAACGCACCCATGTTTTAGTTGTTGCTAGGTAATGCTTACACTAGCCAAGGACTTTTCAGCTTCCCATGTTCTACCGACTGAGAAGGCTGGAGGTGCACAAGAAGCTGGGAGGGGGCACAGCCAAACTGGCCAAAGGGACATTCCATACCATGTGACGTCATGCTCAGTACATAAACTGGGGAAAGCTGGCCGGGGGGGCCGCTGCTCGGGGACTGGCTGGGCATCGGTCGGCGGGTGGTGAGCAATTGTACTGTGCATCACTTGCTTTGTGTATTATTATTATTATTATCATATTATTATTATTATCATTTTATTTCAATTATTAAACTGTTTTTATCTCAACCCACGAGTTTTTCTAACTTGTGCTCTTCCAATTCTCTCCCCCATCCCACCGGGTGGGGGGGAGTGAGCGAGCGGCTGCGTGGTGCTTAGTTGCCGACTGAAGTTAAACCACGACAGTCCTTTTTGGCGCCCAACGTGGGGCTCGAAGGGTTTGAGATAATAACAGGTTAACCGGAGTGTATTAAAGAACTTATATCTGTTAGTAGTTGTGGGTCACAATGTTGGTTTCTCTGTTCTCGATATTGATTTGTATAATCTGCATCGCGCTCTTTTTCCTGCTGTACATGTTAAAGATTGGTGTTGGGTTTTGCAGTTTGCTGTGGTCTGCAGTGAATAGTAATGTCTCGCTTGTGAGGTTTGTTTTTAGAACATTGACCTTGACGTTAGTGTGGTATGTAAACTTCGCAATGAAGCCGTTACTGTACCACGGAGATCATTTCGTGGAGACAACTAGCAATTGCAGTAACTTTTCTGAGAGTTTTTTTACGGAGGAAATACAGAATGGCAGGGTCACTACCTTCTTCTATGATGTTTCCTCCTTCATTACAGTAATTTTTCAGTATTTTGAACATCCTTGGGCAGTTAAGATACTTCTATTAATACTTCTTGGGAATACTGTTTCGGTTTTGTCTAAAGTTGGTAAGCAATTTAAGAATATCATCCAGAGATCTGCCCCAAGGCTGAATAATTATGAGTGGCAGGGTGTGTGGGACAAGATGGGCAAGTACCTAGGCCAATGGGCACCCCCAGTGTTTTGGAACTTCACCCCTGAGCAAGTGCAGAATCCTGAAAAGTTAGTAGAATATTTGGAAAAAGTATGCTGTCACCCTGGCAACTCCAGAGAGATGCAGCTCATTGCAACGTGCTGGGGCCTGGCCCATGCCTACCGAGCCCTGTTCAACACCATTCAGTGCCCTCAAAGGGAAGGGAAGGTCTCTGGCTCTGACAGTAAAACGACACGCACTGCGGCCACTCAGACCCGGGCAACGCGCCCTGCGACCACTCCGATCCCAGCGACAGGCCATGCAGCCACTCAGACCCCGGCAACAGGCCCTGCGGCCACTCAAACCCGGGCAACACGCACTACGGCCACTCCAACCCCAGCGACATGCACTGCAGCCACTCAGACCCCGGCGACATGCACTGCGGCCACTCAGACCCCGGCGACATGCACTGCGGCCACTCAGACCCTGGCGACATGCACTGCGGCCACTCCAATCCCGGCGACATGCACTGCAGCCACTCAGACCCCGGTGACATGCACTGCGGCCACTCAGACCCCAGCGACATGCACTGCGGCCACTCCAATCCCGGCGACATGCACTGCAGCCACTCAGACCCTGGCGACATGCACTGCGGCCACTCAGACCCTGGCGACATGCACTGCGGCCACTCCAATCCCGGCGACATGCACTGAGGCCACTCAGACCCCGGCGACATGCACTGCGGTCACTCAGACCCCGGCAACAGGCCCTGCGGCCACTCAGACTCCGGTGACATGCACGTGCACTGTGGCCACTCCAACCCCGGCAACAGGCCCTGCGGCCACTCAGACTCCAGTGACATGCACTTGCACTGTGGCCACTCCAACCCCGGCGACAGGCCCTGCGGCCACTCAGACTCCGGTGACATGCACTTGCACTGTGGCCACTCCAACCCCGGCGACAGGCCCTGCGGCCACTCAGACTCCGGTGACATGCACTTGCACTGTGGCCACTCCAACCCCGGCGACAGGCCCTGCGGCCACTCAGACTCCGGTGACATGCACTTGCACTGCAGTCACTCAGACCCCGGCAACAGGCCCTGCGGCTACTCGGACTCCGGTGACATGCACTTGCACTGCGGCCACTCCAACCCCGGCGACATGCACTGCGACCACTCCAACCCCGGCAACAGGCCCTGTGGCTGAACCAAAGAACCAGCCTGTGCCGGTATCAGTCGCCCCTGTACACAAGAAGAAATTTTGGAAGCGGAAGTCGGCTCGTTTAGTAAGGGAGGAAGAAGCTTCTTCTAAAAGGGAACCGGAGGAAGAACTGTACGAGTACCCTGGAGAAGGGCCATCACGAGAACGGGAGGAGGAGACCCGGCCGCTGATCGGGGAGGAGGAAGAGGAAGAACTCATAAACGAGGCAGTGACCACCCGATCTCTATCCCTGAGTGAGCTGCGAGATATACGAAAAGATTTCAGCCGTCGTCCAGGTGAGCATATTGTCACCTGGCTGCTCCGATGCTGGGATAATGGGGCCAGTAGCCTGGAATTAGAGGGTAGGGAAGCCAAGCAGCTGGGATCCCTTTCTAGGGAAGGGGGCATTGATAAAGCAATTGGAAAAGGGACACGTATCCTCAGCCTTTGGAGGCGACTCTTGTCAAGCGTGAAGGAAAGGTATCCCTTTAAGGAAGATGTCATATGTCGCCCAAGCAAGTGGGCCACCATGGAGAAGGGTATCCAGTTTCTGAGAGAATTAGCTGTGCTGGAGGTGATTTATGGTGACCTGAACAATAAACAACTATCCAAAGATCCAGACGAAGTCAAGTGCACACGACCCATGTGGCGGAAGTTTATAAGGAGCTCACCATCGTCATACGCCAATTCATTGGCAGTGATGACCTGGAAAGATGGAGAGGAACAAACAGTGGATGAATTGGCTAGTCAACTCCGGCAATACGAGGAAAGTCTTTCTTCCTCCATCGTCTCGGCTGTGGAGAAACTGTCCGAAAAACTGTCCCGGGAGATCCAGCAACTCAGAGAGGATAGGTCCTACTCCTCACCTGTACGGACCAGTATCTCGGCTATTAGAAGTAAGCGTTCTTTTGCTCAAGAGAGAGAATATAAAGGGTACACACCACGGGGCACCCTATGGTTTTATCTGCGTGACCACGGAGAGGACATGAGGAAGTGGGATGGGAAACCTACCGCAGCCCTAGGGGCACGGGTACGTGAATTACAAGGGAAAACAATCACAGAAAGAGGTTCTTCCAGGAAAATTGCTGCTCCAGTTTCCAGCGGGCAGTTCCCCAGAGAGAGTAGAAGGGCTGATCTTACTCTTGATCTTAATGAAGAAACTTCTGACTCGTACGTACAAGAAATGAGAAATGAGTACTGTGATGAGGATTAGAGGGGCCCTGCCTCCAGCCAGGGGGAGGAAAGGGACAACCGGGTTTACTGGACTGTGTGGATTCAGTGGCCTGGCACGTCAGACCCACAGAAGTATAAGGCTCTGGTAGACACCGGTGCACAGTGTACCCTAATGCCATCAAGCTATATAGGGGCAGAACCCATCTGTATTTCTGGGGTGACGGGGGGATCCCAACAGCTAACTGTATTGGAAGCCGAAGTGAGTTTAACTGGGAACGGGTGGCAGAAGCACCCCATTGTGACTGGCCCAGAGGCTCCGTGCATCCTTGGCATAGACTACCTCAGGAGAGGGTATTTCAAGGACCCAAAAGGGTACCGGTGGGCTTTTGGTATAGCTGCCTTGGAGATGGAGGAAATTAAACAGCTGTCCACCTTGCCTGGTCTTTCGGAGGACCCCTCTGTTGTGGGGTTGCTGAAGGTCGAAGACCAACAAGTGCCAATTGCTACCACCACAGTGCACCGGCGGCAATATCGCACCAACCGAGACTCCCTGATTCCCATCCATAAGCTGATTCGTCGACTGGAGAGCCAAGGAGTGATCAGCAAGACCCGCTCACCCTTTAACAGTCCCATATGGCCAGTGCGGAAGTCTAATGGAGAGTGGAGACTAACAGTAGACTATCGTGGCCTAAATGAAGTCACGCCACCGCTGAGTGCCGCTGTGCCAGACATGCTAGAACTTCAATACGAACTGGAGTCAAAGGCAGCCAAGTGGTATGCCACAGTTGATATTGCTAATGCGTTTTTCTCAATCCCTTTGGCAGCAGAGTGCAGGCCACAGTTTGCTTTCACTTGGAGGGGCGTTCAGTACACCTGGAACCGACTGCCCCAGGGGTGGAAACACAGCCCTACCATTTGCCATGGACTGATCCATACTACACTGGAACAGGGTGGAGCTCCAGAACACCTGCAATACATTGATGATATCATCGTGTGGGGCAACAGAGCAGGAGAAGTTTTTGAAAAAGGGAAGGAAATAGTCCAAATCCTGCTGAAGGCCGGTTTTGCCATAAAACAAAGTAAGGTCAAGGGACCTGCACAGGAGATCCAGTTTTTAGGAATAAAATGGCAAGATGGACGTCGTCAGATCCCAATGGATGTGATCAACAAAATAACAGCCATGTCTCCACCAACTAGCAAAAAGGAAACACAAGCTTTCTTAGGCGTCGTGGGTTTTTGGAGAATGCACATTCCAAATTACAGTCTGATTGTAAACCCTCTCTATCAAGTGACCCGAAAGAAGAACGATTTCAAATGGGGCCCTGAGCAACGACAAGCTTTTGAACAAATTAAACGGGAGATAGTTCATGCAGTAGCCCTGGGGCCAGTCCGGGCAGGGCAAGAGGTAAAAAATGTGCTCTATACCGCAGCCGGGGAGAACGGCCCTACCTGGAGCCTCTGGCAGAAAGCACCAGGGGAGACTCGAGGTCGACCCCTAGGGTTTTGGAGTCGGGGATACAGAGGATCCGAGGCCCGCTATACTCCAACTGAAAAAGAGATATTAGCAGCATATGAAGGGGTTCGAGCTGCTTCAGAAGTGATCGGCACTGAAGCACAGCTCCTCCTGGCACCACGACTGCCGGTGCTAGGCTGGATGTTCAGAGGGAGGGTCCCCTGTACACATCATGCAACTGATGCTACATGGAGTAAGTGGGTCGCACTGATCACACAACGGGCTCGAATAGGAAACCCCAGTCGCCCAGGAATCCTGGAAGTGATCATGGATTGGCCAGAGGGCAAAGATTTTGGAATATTGCCAGAGGAGGAGGTAACGCGTGCTGAAGAGGCCCCAATGTATAATGAACTACCAGAAAATGAGAAGCAATATGCCCTGTTCACTGATGGGTCCTGTCGTCTTGTGGGAAAACATCGGAGGTGGAAAGCTGCTGTATGGAGTCCTATGCGACAAGTTGTAGAAACTGCTGAAGGAGAAGGTGAATCGAGCCAATTTGCAGAAGTAAAGGCCATCCAGCTGGCTTTAGACATTGCTGACCGAGAAAAGTGGCCAGTGCTCTATCTCTATACTGACTCCTGGATGGTGGCAAATGCCCTGTGGGGGTGGTTGCAGCAATGGAAGCAGAGCAACTGGCAGCGCAGAGGCAAACCCATCTGGGCTGCCACATTGTGGCAAGATATTGCTGCCCGGGTGGAGAACCTGGTTGTAAAAGTCCGTCACGTAGATGCTCACGTACCCAAGAGTCGGGCCACTGAAGAACATCAAAATAACCAGCAGGTGGATCAGGCTGCTAAGATTGAAGTGGCTCAGGTGGATCTGGACTGGCAACAGAAGGGTGAATTATTTCTAGCTCGGTGGGCCCATGACACCTCAGGCCACCAAGGAAGAGATGCAACATATAGATGGGCTCGTGATCGAGGGGTGGACTTGACCATGGACATTATAGCCCAGGTTATCCATGAATGCAAAACATGCGCTGCAATCAAACAAGCCAAGCGGTTAAAGCCTTTTTGGTATGGAGGACGATGGTTGAAATATAAATATGGGGAGGCCTGGCAGATCGATTATATCACACTCCCACAAACCCGCCAAGGCAAGCGCCACGTGCTTACAATGGTGGAGGCAACCACCGGATGGCTGGAAACATATCCTGTGCCCCATGCCACCGCCCGGAACACTATCCTGGGCCTTGAAAAGCAAGTCCTATGGCGACATGGCACCCCAGAAAGAATTGAGTCAGACAATGGGACTCATTTCCGAAACAACCTCATAGACACCTGGGCCAAAGAGCACGGCATTGAGTGGGTGTATCACATCCCCTATCATGCACCGGCCTCTGGGAAAATTGAACGATACAATGGACTGTTAAAGACTACACTGAGAGCAATGGGTGGCGGGACGTTCAAACATTGGGATACGCATTTAGCAAAGGCCACCTGGTTAGTCAACACTAGGGGATCTGCCAATCGAGCAGGCCCTGCCCAGTCAGAACTTTTACGTACTGTAGATGGGAATAAAGTTCCTGTAGTGCACATAAAAAATATGCTGGGGAAGACAGTCTGGGTTATTCCTGCCTCAGGCAGAGGCAAACCCATCCATGGGATTGCTTTTGCTCAAGGACCTGGGTGCACTTGGTGGATAATGCGGGAGGATGGGGAAGTCCGATGTGTACCTCAAGGGGATTTGATTTTGGGTGAGAATAGCCAATGATCTGAATTATGTGATGTTAAGTACTAATTATAGTTATAATAGTTATACTAATAATACACAGATATACTAATAATACTAATAATATTATATGCCATACTAATGTTATTACAATAAGAATCACCCAGACTAATGAAGAATAACTTCAGTGAAACCAAGCAAAGCACAGTGATGATGGTACCAGAACTGACTTCAACATGGAACAATCCAACACCACATACCATCTCCATTTTTCCTGCCCTGAAAGATTATTATGACAGATGGAGCCCGAAGTCATGGACTAAATGAACTCACCGAACATTTTAGAGGGATGGCCCACAGACGAAGGGAATGATATCTCTGTGTGTGTGTATATATATATATATATATAAAGGGGTGGTGATTAATGAAAATGTACTGGAAAATATGAGACTTGAGCATGACGCAGATGGTATAGAATAAGGGGTGGATATTGTCCTGGTTTCGGCAGGGATAGAGTTAATTTCCTTCCTAGTAGCTGGTACAGTGTTTTGGATTTAGGATGAGAACAAAGTTGATAATGCACCGATGTTTTAGTTGTTGCTAGGTAATGCTTACACTAGCCAAGGACTTTTCAGCTTCCCATGCTCTACCGACTGAGAAGGCTGGAGGTGCACAAGAAGCTGGGAGGGGGCACAGCCAAACTGGCCAAAGGGACATTCCATACCATGTGACGTCATGCTCAGTACATAAACTGGGGAAAGCTGGCCGGGGGGGCCGCTGCTCGGGGACTGGCTGGGCATCGGTCGGCGGGTGGTGAGCAATTGTACTGTGCATCACTTGCTTTGTGTATTATTATTATTATTATCATATTATTATTATTATCATTTTATTTCAATTATTAAACTGTTTTTATCTCAACCCACGAGTTTTTCTCACTTGTGCTCTTCCAATTCTCTCCCCCATCCCACCGGGTGGGGGGGAGTGAGCGAGTGCCTGCGTGGTGCTTAGTTGCCGACTGAAGTTAAACCACGACAGCACCCCATTGTGACTGGCCCAGATGCTCCGTGCATCCTTGGCATAGACTACCTCAGGAGAGGGTATTTCAAGGACCCAAAAGGGTACCGGTGGGCTTCTGGTATAGCTGCCTTGGAGATGGAGGAAATTAAACAGCTGTCCACCTTGCCTGGTCTTTCGGAGGACCCCTCTGTTGTGGGGTTGCTGAAGGTCGAAGACCAACAAGTGCCAATTGCTACCACCACAGTGCACCGGCGGCAATATCGCACCAACCGAGACTCCCTGATTCCCATCCATAAGCTGATTCGTCGACTGGAGAGCCAAGGAGTGATCAGCAAGACCCGCTCACCCTTTAACAGTCCCATATGGCCAGTGCGGAAGTCTAATGGAGAGTGGAGACTAACAGTAGACTATCGTGGCCTAAATGAAGTCATGCCACCGCTGAGTGCTGCTGTGCCAGACATGCTAGAACTTCAATACGAACTGGAGTCAAAGGCAGCCAAGTGGTATGCCACAGTTGATATTGCTAATGCGTTTTTCTCCATCCCTTTGGCAGCAGAGTGCAAGCCACAGTTTGCTTTCACTTGGAGGGGTGTTCAGTACACCTGGAACCGACTGCCCCAGGGGTGGAAACACAGCCCTACCATTTGCCATGGACACTATAGCCCAGGTTATCCATGAATGCGAAACATGTGCTGCAATCAAACAAGCCAAGCGGTTAAAGCCTTTCTGGTATGGAGGACGATGGTTGAAATATAAATATGGGGAGGCCTGGCAGATCGATTATATCACACTCCCACAAACCCGCCAAGGCAAGCGCCACGTGCTTACAATGGTGGAGGCAACCACCGGATGGCTGGAAACATATCCCGTGCCCCATGCCACCGCCCGGAACACTATCCTGGGCCTTGAAAAGCAAGTCCTATGGCGACATGGCACCCCAGAAAGAATTGAGTCAGACAACGGGACTCATTTCCAAAACAACCTCATAGACACCTGGGCCAAAGAGCACGGCATTGAGTGGGTGTATCACATCCCCTATCATGCACCGGCCTCTGGGAAAATTGAACGATACAATGGACTGTTAAAGACTACACTGAGAGCAACGGGTGGCGGGACGTTCAAACATTGGAATACGCATTTAGCAAAGGCCACCTGGTTAGTCAACACTAGGGGATCTGCCAATCGAGCAGGCCCTGCCCAGTCAGAACTTTTACGTACTGTAGATGGGAATAAAGTTCCTGTAGTGCACATAAAAAATATGCTGGGGAAGACAGTCTGGGTTATTCCTGCCTCAGGCAGAGGCAAACCCATCCATGGGATTGCTTTTGCTCAAGGACCTGGGTGCACTTGGTGGATAATGCGGGAGGATGGGGAAGTCCGATGTGTACCTCAAGGGGATTTGATTTTGGGTGAGAATAGCCAATGATCTGAATTATGTGATGTTAAGTACTAATTATAGTTATAATAGTTATACTAATAATACACAGATATACTAATAATACTAATAATATTATATGCCATACTAATGTTATTACAATAAGAATCACCCAGACTAATGAAGAATAACTTCAGTGAAACCAAGCAAAGCACAGTGATGATGGTACCAGAACTGACTTCAACATGGAACAATCCAACACCACATACCATCTCCATTTTTCCTGCCCTGAAAGATTATTATGACAGATGGAGCCCAAAGTCATGGACTAAATGAACTCACCGAACATTTTAGAGGGATGGCCCACAGACGAAGGGAATGATATCTCTGTGTGTGTATATATATATATATATATATATAAAGGGGTGGTGATTAATGAAAATGTACTGGAAAATATGAGACTTGAGCATGACGCAGATGGTATAGAATAAGGGGTGGATATTGTCCTGGTTTCGGCAGGGATAGAGTTAATTTCTTTTCTAGTAGCTGGTACAGTGTTTTGGATTTAGGATGAGAACAAAGTTGATAATGCACCGATGTTTTAGTTGTTGCTAGGTAATGCTTACACTAGCCAAGGACTTTTCAGCTTCCCATGTTCTACCGACTGAGAAGGCTGAAGGTGCACAAGAAGCTGGGAGGGGGCACAGCCAAACTGGCCAAAGGGACATTCCATACCATGTGACGTCATGCTCAGTACATAAACTGGGGAAAGCTGGCCGGGGGGGCCGCTGCTCGGGGACTGGCTGGGCATCGGTCGGCGGGTGGTGAGCAATTGTACTGTGCATCACTTGCTTTGTGTATTATTATTATTATTATCATATTATTATTATTATCATTTTATTTCAATTATTAAACTGTTTTTATCTCAACCCACGAGTTTTTCTAACTTGTGCTCTTCCAATTCTCTCCCCCATCCCACCGGGGGCTGGGGGAGTGAGCGAGCGGCTGCGTGGTGCTTAGTTGCCGACTGAAGTTAAACCACGACATTAACATAGGCTGACATAGTATACCCAGATAAAAGTAAACATGAGCAATTCTTACTGAACTAGGGCTAAAAAATGGATTATTCTTATAAATCAAAGCACTAGAATGTATCGTAAAATGTAAAGTTACATTCTCTAAAACAGCAATCCGCTACACATCCATATAAATACTTCAAATCCAGCCATTAAAAAAGGTTAAGTTAGAGAAGAATTCATATTTATGCTCAAGAAATTGATGATCAGAAAGTTCAAATGTAACCAGGATCTCAAAAAGTCAATGACGTTTTCCCCAGGTTTTTTTAGTGCACAAGCAAAGGAGAAAAAAAAAGCAGCATTATTACAAAACTAAATTCAATCTTTGCAAACAAAACAAAACAAAAAAAACCACAACCCACAAACGTTTTAGGTCCCTGGTCTAGAGCAATGGTTTTCAGCCTGCTAATGCATGGATCGTGGGGGTTCAGACCAGAAAGTGAAAGATGTCTCAGCTTTACTTAGGGTGCAGTTTCTTAGTATAGCAAAGCCAGTGAAACATCCAGCTGTCAAAGTATGTAATCTTGCTCCCTCTTCCCCACTGGGCTGGCACTAGCATTCCCAGACAATTCAGTTCACAAAGGCAACACAAAGCTAACCTTTCTGACAGGCTGTGGATGTGGTCTACCTGGACTTCAGCAAGGCCTTTGACACTGTCTCCCACAGCATTCTCCTCGAGAAGCTGGCGGCTCACGGCTTAGACAGGTGGACTCTGCGCTGGGTCAAAAACTGGCTGGATGGCCGGGCCCAGAGAGTTGTGGTGAATGGAGTTACATCCAGTTGGCGGCCGGTCACGAGCGGTGTTCCCCAGGGCTCAGTACTGGGGCCGGTCTTGTTTAATATCTTTATCAATGATCTGGATGAGGGGATTGAGTGCACCCTCAGTAAGTTTGCAGACGACACCAAGTTGGGTGGGAGTGTTGATCTGCTCGAGGGTAGGAAGGCTCTGCAGAGGGACCTGGACAGGCTGGATGGATGGGCCCAGGCCAACTGTATGAGGTTCAACAAGGACAAGTGCCGGGTCCTGCACTTCGGCCACAACAACCCCATGCAGCGCTACAGGCTTGGGGAAGAGTGGCTGGAAAGCTGCCCAGCAGAGAAGGACCTGGGGGTGTTGGTCGACAGCCGGCTGAACATGAGCCGGCAGTGTGCTCAGGCGGCCAAGAAGGCCAATGGCATCCTGGCCTGTATCAGAAATAGTGTGGCCAGTAGGAGTAGGGAAGTGATCGTGCCCCTGTACTCGGCACTGGTGAGGCCGCACCTCGAATACTGTGTTCAGTTTTGGGCCCCTCACTACAAGAAGGACGTCGAGGTGCTGGAGCGTGTCCAGAGAAGGGCAACGAGGCTGGTGAGGGGTCTGGAGAACAAGTCTTATGAGGAGCGGCTGAGGGAACTGGGGTTGTTCAGCCTGGAGAAAAGGAGGCTGAGGGGAGACCTCATCGCTCTCTACAACTACCTGAAAGGAGGTTGTAGCGAGGTGGGTGTTGGTCTTTTCTCCGAAGTAACAAGCGATAGGACGAGAGGAAATGGCCTCAAGTTGCGGCAGGGGAGGTTTAGATTGGATGTAAGGAAAAATTTCTTTACTGAAAGAGTGGTTAAACATTGGAACAGGCTGCCCAGGGAAGTGGTGGAGTCCCCATCCCTGGAGGTATTTAAAAGACGTGTAGATGAGGCGCTTAGGGACATGGTTTAGTGGGCATGGTGGTGTTGGGTTGACGGTTGGACTCGATGATCTTAGAGGTCTTTTCCAACCTCAATGATTCTATGATTCTATAAATAAATACATGCTTTTCTGCCACTTCAGCAAGCTAAACCAGCTCCCAGCAGGGTCAAACAAGTGCCAGTGTTGCTATAGGGGAGGATGGCAGATGAAAATGGCCAAGGAACCTACATCCACTGTAGGTCTGTAATTACATTACTTCAGCCCAGAGCTCTGGATTCACAGTCTTTTAAAAGTGCTGAAGTTGGTTTACATGTGACCTGAAAGGAACAACTGGGATACCTCTTTCTTACATTGCTAAGAGTTGCACTTTAAGATACTTATAATAAATTTGAAATTCTGTCTAGGAGCTGCTTTATGAGAGGGAAAACAGTAAAGTTATAACATGACAAGAATCTGAAGAACAAGGAGTTGAAACAGGGTCTTTTGTCAATCCTTTTCTAATTTCACTAACACTGAGAAATATGTCTTATTCCAAAGATACAATTTCTAATAAGGCTTGTAAAAGAGCACAGCCCCCCTCCTAATGAAAAAAAAAGGAGGCCTTTTCAAATTTTCAGTGACCTAAAAGGAAACACAGTTTGGTCTTACTACAATGAACACTGTTGGGGAATTTTTATGGTACCCCTCAAGGCGAATTAAACACGCGCTTGTGCTTAAATATAAAAGAAAAAAATAATGAACAATGCATTGAGCAGAGTCCTACCACCATAAGCGGTTCTACAAGGAGTCTGCAAAGATGTGTCATGAGCAGATTCCATATATACACCTGCACCAGCACCAATCCCGTGAGCGGTTGCATGGGGCACCTCAGCCCGGTTCCATCCCCCAGCACCAGCTCTGCTGCCCAAAGGTGGCCCCTGAGTGCTTGCATTACAGGATGGCTACAAGACAATGCTGAGGCTGTTTCTTATCTCATCAGCAAGGGAAACTTCACTCCCTTGCAGGGAATCATTCTGTCTCTGGCATTCCTGCTTCCAGCCAGTTTAACCCCTTCTTCCAGTTGGTCCTTCTTGCCCTCCATGCCAGATCATTCCTTGGTCAGGAATTACCACTGCTGAGCAGCTACAATTACTTTCCCCTTCAACACATAAACAAAACAAACACATGCTATTAGCCATGTAATGAGGCAGAGCTTTTACTAAATATGAAGGAAAGGTGGCAATGGCCAAAAGCTATGGAAGTAAAAACCAAACTATTTTGCAAAAGTTACAGAAGACAGAGTCCTTTCAAATAAGTAGAAGACACCAAGGAAACCAAGCATCCAGCTAAAACTGTTAGTTTTGTGTGAGAGTCAGCTGATGTGTGACATGCCATTCTCTCCAAATTACAATGGGTATTGAGTCAGGCTCTAAAACACTTGAGCTGAAATTAATTATGGTATTACTTTTTTGAATCTCCTATATTTCACATTTACAGTAAAACCACAGAAGAATATAGTCCATCCTGATGGACCTTAAGCTTTAGCTTCCTTTAGTGCATTTCAATTAGGTTCACAAAGTGTGTGTGCGCACGCTTTCTTACTGAGCTAGACCAAGATCTTCCCGTATTAGTATATACAAACATATTACTTAATTCTATCACAGTATATTTTGAGATTATAACAAATAAGTATTCTAAAAATTCAAATTCTGAATTTTCTACCAGGTTCTATAATACCCTACTGTAATAGTTATTGGTAAAAGTAAACAGAAATTAATTTTGGAGAGTATCGACTGTTCTGTCTCCCATCCATTGGAAGCCCATTGTAAAGTAGCAGTAGTTCTCAAAATAATTTGAACTTGCCACCTTTAAAAGTGCCTAATAATCAAGTGAAGTACTACTGATATGGAAACTTTGGAGAGAGTAACATGAACAGCAGAGAAAATTTTCCAATAAGAATTACAGGAATTGTCTTTTTGTTCCTTTTAGTAATTCATCCAGTGATGCAATCAAAACCAAAGAACCAAGATGAGCTAAAAACATATTCCAATTTAAAATATAAGTCCATTGTTTTTCAATGACAGAACCAAAAGTAATGAAGATTTACATTAAGTGCAATGCAGTTACTTAAGGCAAGATTATTGGAATTTCCTTATTCTAGAAACTACACAATGTTGAATTTAGATGTTCTAACACACAGTGTTAGAATTTAGATGCTTAAAAATCAATTTTCCCAGAAAGAGGGATATATCAGCATGCATGTCAAAGAAGTTTCAATAGTATATTTCTTTAAAAGTAGTCAGATTTTTTCCAGGAAAGATTCTGATGCATCAAGCTAGCAAGTATTCCCTTTAACTAGATATGTACAAACATGTTGAAACCAAAAAGCCTCAAGTGCTGCAGCCTACTACAGTTTAGCTACTTCTTCAAACAGGCCAAAAGAGAGTCAGAGCTCTACTGATGGGAGGCTGCCATATAGCAAATATTGCACACATCCAGAATTAAAAAACAGAAAGTCAGTGCATTTTATTGAAAGTAGACATTAAAGGAGGTTGTGCACTCCATTCTGAACATTTAATCATCCAGCATCTAGTTTGTTGCTGTTGGTATCATTTACATTTTAAGTCATCTATTGTCCATCAGATGAAGTAAAAATGGAATAAAATAATGCTGAAATTTTAGGGGTCAAGGGACCTGATAAAGAGTAGTGTTAATACCAAAAGGAAGATAGCTTAACAAAAACAGAGTTCTTATGATGTGATATCAAGATACAGGACTGGAGTGAAGGTTGGTCTGCTGGAGAAATGAGAGATTTATTATTTATAAGCACAGAATGCACTGCCATAGGCATCCTCCCTAAAACTACTGTCCTGTAATTTTATGATAGGATAAGAGCCAAGAAAAAAAAAACCAACCAAAAAAAAGATAGCACGTCCTAGCTGTGCCCTGGATCTTTAGCCTCTGCTGCATGCTGAGATTTATACCATCGTCCCTAGAAGGCCCTTGATAATGATGTGACTATCCCAAATATTGGCTGGGAGGTGGGGTGACAGGATACTTACTGAGAATTACAGCATACTATCAAAGACAAACAAACAAAAAAATGCCTATTCTAATCTCTCTTCTTGCAAAGTTGACCGTTCTTTCAGAATACACTCCTGAAGACAGGGATAGAGATCAGAAAGTATGTAACTCCTGGAAAAAAAGCATGTACACCCTGGAAAATTTTCTCAATGCTAAGTGACAGGAACCTTCTCATAAATAAAAGACCTGTAGGAACAATTATGTGATCCAAGCCCCTTAATTTTCTGTAATCAGTCCTGAAATACAGCACAAAAAATCAAAATCTATTAGAGCTAATGTCTGGAACAGATCTGATGGTTTGTAAGTTGCCAGAAAAAGAAACAGCTTCTTTTTATTACTGCAAAAATCAAGCATCAGCAATCTTGACTTCCATACATTCGCTTCATAAAACTCTTTTTATTTCATAAAACTGCTTTAGGGAATACACCTAATTTGTGGTATATGATTAGACTAGATATTATAAGGAAATACACAATTTTATTTCTACAACTATCCAACATACGAGGTACTTCACATGTTCATGATTTTATAGACAGGCACCTGGAATTACCTCTTCTCTAAAGACAAGCCTGGAGCTATCCCCACACCAGCACTTAACATGCCAGCACCTCACCTTAAAATGGTAGTGCCTCATCCACATCTCCCTCACTTCCACTCCTCCTATTGCTATTAACCACTCACCTGAGCCACCACAGAAAAATACACCAATACCAACTAGCCCGGAGAAATAGCACCTCCCTCCACTTCTGTCAAGTTACCTGGAGAGGGCCACTTTTTGTGTGCTCCCTCCCTAACCTGAATCTACTATGAACCTTCCAATCTGAGGACAGCTAGGACAGAGCAACAGTATTACTCCTTCTAAAAACGTTAGGTAAATTTAACCTTCACAGATCTAAAGAATAATTTTTTTCATTATAAAGTGGGAACTGTGTTTATCCCTTTTGCTTCTTAACCTTACACCTCCCTTTTTCCAAAAGTCACACCTGTGCTTATAGCTCCTGGCATAGCTACAATTAGCAGAAGTCAATATAATCATTAATAGACTTGTAATATCTGTATGGCATATGCATTTCTTTTAGAAACAGGTAAAAAAATTCTCTGAGAAGATGCTCAAAGGTGGAACTTCTTCAGTATTTTATATTGTCTTGTCTTCAAATTCATTTCATAGCTTCACCTTGAACACGTAAAAAAAGCTAAACTAATCACTTCTAGCCTTATTTCTTTAGAGGGGTATATTTCTAGGAATTGCTAGACATACTGCTATCAGAAATTATCAGGACAACCACCTCGGGAAGGTCAAGCTTGTATTTTATAAAAACTAAGAGCAATACACTATTCCCCAAGTAGAAAGCAAAAGTAAAGATGTTAATAATAATTAAAAAAAAAAAAAAACAAACAACTAAAAACTCACTCACTGTCTTCTGTGGGAAGGACCTGCAGGGAATAAATCCATTCTATTATATCATCTTTGTTCACCACATCTAAGGAATCCAACATATCCAGACCAGAGAGTGCGAAAAATGCAATTGTCAACCTAAAAGAAAAAGATAAGACTTACACTTCCCACCATAAATATCATTGGGAGATTAACAAATGGTTGAAGAAACAGAAATATCTATGAATTCTCAGCCTTTGAGAGTGGTACATCATATTGAGCCTAGCTCAGAAAGCATTAAATTTATCTACTGGACAAAATTATGTTCTTTATACTTTAAGTATTTCTCCATCTCAGCAAGGCTCTTAATATAAGCCATCCCTTCTTTTATATAGTAATGAGATGCCAATTCAGACATTAACCTAAGAGCCTGCTTACCTGAAAAAGTCAGTACAAGGCAAACTAGGTTATTAACATATGGAACACTAGTTGTGTAATGAATTCTTACACAAATAATCTTATCAATATGCAGTAAGTGCAAGGTAACCCTGAACTGAAGTAAGCTGCCTCTCACTGTGTCCTATAATCCAATTTCAGATGCTTAGAAGTTAGGTGTCAAATAGCAAGGCTTCCTTTAATAAATAATCAATGTATCAATAGGCACACAGGATGAATTACCATCTAGAGGTACTTATTTCTTGTCATTGGATACACAGGAGCCTAGATGAATAACTTAATTAAACATCTAAAATTAAGCAAGTTAAATCTAAGTATCCAACATGGGAAGTGAAGTCTGTAGTAGCTAGCATGCTGTACTGGGTCTGGCTGGGATGAAGTTATGAAGTTAACTTTCTTCATAGCAGCCCATATGGTGCTGTGTTTTGCATTTGTGGCTAAAACAGTGTTGATAACACACCAGTGTTTTGGCTACTGCTGAACAGTCAAGGCCTTCTCTCCCCCCACCCTCAAAGGCCAGTATGCTGGGGGTGGACAAGAGGTTGGGATGGGACACTGCCAGGACAGCTGACCCCAACTGACCAAAAGGATATTCCATACCACATGATGTCATGCTCAGCAATAAAAGCTCAGGGAAAGGAAGAGGATGCAGGGACATTTGTGGTTATGGCATTTGTCTTCCCAAGCAACCCTTATGTGTGCTGAAGCCCTACTTCCCAAGAAGTGGCTGGACATCTGCCTGCTGATGGGAAGTAGGGAATTAATCCCTCTTTTTGCTTTGCTTGTGCACACAGCTTTTGCTTTTCTTATTAAACTGTCATTATCTTGATCCATGAGTCTTTTCGCCTTCCATTTTTCTCCCTATCCCCCAGGAGAGGGGAGTGAGTGAAAGGCAGGGTGGGTGTTTGGCTGCTGGCCGGGGTCAACCTACCACACATGCTGAAGTTCTTTCTTGCTCATAGCTCATTTCCTTCCTTAAATTTGTGCTATTGTAACTGTTTATAAGGCTACACAGTAAACCAACTCCTTAGTTTGGGGGGGTTGTTTTTATAACTGGCTTATAGCATAGCTCCTCAAACAGTTGTATCAGTTGCACTGAAAAAGCACCAAAACAGCAGCACTGGGGTAGGAAAACGTTCATGCAACGGTACCTTGGAAATTCTGACTCAGATTAAAATTAGCTGAATCATAGAATCATAGAATAGTTTGGGTTGGAAGGGACCTTTAAAGGTCATCTAGTCCAACCCCCCTGCCATGGGCAGGGACATCTTCAACTAGATCAGGTTGCTCAGAGCCCCGTCCAACCTGACCTTGAATGTTTCCAGGGATGGGGTATCCACCACCTCTCTGGGCAACCTGCTCCAATGTTTTACCACCCTCAGCGTAAAAAATTTCTGTACATTTTGCCACTTACAGTTGTATCTGCCTATCCTTCTTCTCTAAATTCTTGCTCTGTTTGACCAACAGATAAACTGATTGTGAAACAGCTGTTGAATAGACAGAAACTACAGCTTAGCATGCTAAGGAAAACCAAAAGTCAATGCCAGCTTTCCTTAGGAGACTAAGTTATAATTTGCAGTTACCTCACAGGCCTCCTGACCCACCCTGGGTATCAGGAGTAGGAACCTCTGAAGAAGTTCAGGACAGATGTGGACAGAAGCCTCTATAGACATCTAATTTCTGCCTGTGGTTCTGCACCAGAGCCACAAACACTAAGGCCAAGAAAAAATGGTGATGTGAGTCAGCCCAAAATACACCTTAAAATGATTCTGCTAATTAAAACACAGCAGCCAAACAATGATGCAGCAGACACTTATCTCAAACACAATGGCACACCCTACACAGCATGACATCCCTATCAGTGGGCTGACCTGCTGTTACAATAATTGTGTAGCCAAACAGTCACAAGCAGTTTTTTAAGCCAACTTCTATTTCACAGCTGATATCACCTAGGATTACATACCACAAACAGTGATCACAACTCATTTGAAAAATGGTAACTTGTTACACTGAGGTTATTTGATTTCATGGTATCTTTTACTTCAACCCCGAGTTTTTGTATTGCTTCTTTGTACCATTCTTACAAAAAAATACTTTAATCTATAATCTGCATGGATTCTGACACTAACATTCTCTCTTCAAAAAAACGCTCCATGCAACTCTCAGGTCCTTGTCAAAAATTTCAAACACAGAATAGCATGCATCTCCACTAGTGCAGGTATTCATGGTCAAAAAAAAGTATAAACTTACTTTGTAATCACTTAATTCTAAAATCTCTATTATTATTATTAGAAATAAAGTTTTTGAGTACAGAAAGCCAAAAAAGTATGCTGCACAGAAAACATTTCTACATGGAACAAAAATATCATTTAAGCCAAAAATATTATTTAAGCATGATCTGATAGCTGCAAAATTGTCTTTTTAAAGTGTAAGCTTAACACTTCAAGGCTTATATCAACTTTTGCCATAGATCAGATATGTATAACCCAAAATCAGACTCTGGACAATAACCCACTACTTTGAGCAAAACCACTACTTTTTAAGAAACACAAGAAAAAAAAATTAAAAGATAGTTCAGCTACAGTAAATTAATTTTTGAAACCTTGCATATGATATGTTCCAATTTTCACAAATACTAAGTTTGACAATCTTTGACTGCAAATATTTAAAGGCATTTTCACACTGTTACCCAGCTAAGCTACTTCCAAAGAGGTGCAAACACCATGCCAATTTCAGCACTAGGAACTGCTGTAAACTAGGCCCAAAACCACAAGACTGTGCATACAAAAGACAAAACAATATACCTGACCTATACTGAAAAATACATACATCAGTTAAACGAAAGTAGAAAATGGTTTTATGTATAATTAGGTTTCAGTTTAATCAAAGCTGATTCTCTGTGTTAACTGTACCAGCAGCATTAAGAAACTGACTAGACACAGAGTACTGGAATTCACATAGGATGGGCAGAAACATCCAGGCAGCACTGAACACAGTACACTCCTCATACAGCCGTCTACATACTACATTTTACTTCATATGCTATCCTGCCTCACAGAGAATTAACAGACACGTGTTCTAAGACTAACAAAGACTGTTATCAGCACCTTATCTGACACATAGCATGAAATTGGTGGGATGAATCCCATGACTGGAGTGCAGCTATCGATGGCTACAGTCCGTTCAGAAGGGACAGGCGAGGAAGGAGGGGCGGAGGCATTGCCCTCTACATCAAGAAACGGATAGAGTGTGAAGAGCTGTCTCTGAAGAATAGCCACAAGCAGGTTGAAAGCTTATGGGTAAGAATTAGAGACCGAGGCAACAAAGGGAACCTTGTAGTTGGCGTCTACTACAGGCCGCCCGATCAAGGGGAGCCTATTGACCAAGCCTTCACACTCCAGCTACAGGAGGCATCGTGCTCGCAGGCTCTAGTCCTGCTGGGGGACTTCAACCACCCCGACATCTGCTGGAAAAGTAACACTGCGAGCTGTAGGCAATCCAGGAGACTCCTGGAGTGCATTGAGGATAACTTCTTAGGCCAGGTAATAGACAGCCCTACCAGAGGGGATGTGTTACTGGATCTGTTGGTCACCAATGCAAGTGAGCTAATTGGAGACATCAAGATTGGAGGCAGCCTGGGCTGCAGTGATCATGCACTGGTGGAGTTCGCAGTCCTGAGGGATATGGGTCAGGCGAAGAGTAAAGTCAGGACCCTGAATTGTAGGAAAGCAAACTTCCAGCTGTTCAAGGAGTTAGTCAATAGGACCCCCTGGGAAACTGCCCTCAGGGACAAGGGAGCAGAACAGAGCTGGCAGACCTTTAAGGATGCTTTCCATAGAGCACAAGGGTTCTCGATCCCCATGTCTAAGTGTCATGGTTTAACCCCAGTCAGCAACTAAGCACCACACAGCCGCTCGCTCACCCTCCCCCCCCCTCCGTGGTGGGATGGGGGAGAGAATCAGAAGAGCAAAAGTAAGAAAACTCGTGGGTTGAGATAAGAACAGTTTAATAATTGAAATTAAAAAAAAAAATAACAATGAATTGTAATGAAAAGGAAAACAACAAGAGAGAGAAAGAAAGGAACAAAACCCAGGAAAAATAAGTGATGCAACCACTCACCACCCACCAACCGACACCCAGCCAGTCCCCGAGCAGCGATCACTGCCCCCCGGCCAACTCCCCCCAGCTTATATACTGAGCATGACGTCATATGGTATGGAATAGCCCTTTGGCCAGTTGGGGTCAGCTGTCCTGGCTGTGCCCCCTCCCAGCTTCTTGTGCATCTGGCAGAGCATGGGAAGCTGAAAAGTCCTTGACTAGTGTAAGCACTACTTAGCAACAACTAAAACATCAGTGTGTTATCAACATTATTCTCATCCTAAATCCAAAACACAGCACTGTACCAGCTACTAGGAAGAAAATTAACTCTATTCCAGCTGAAACCAGGACAGTAAGAAATCAGGAAAGGAAGGCAAGATACCAGCATGGCTGAGTCAAGACCTGCTGGTCAAACTAAAGGGCAAGAAGGAAATGCACAGGTGGTGGAAGCAGGGACAGGTATCCTGGGAAGAGTATAGGGACGCTACCCAGTTGTGTAGGGATGGGGTCAGGAAGGCCAAGATGCGGCTGGAGCTGAACTTGGCAAGGGATGCAAAGAATAATAAGAATGGCTTCTTACAGGTATGTCAGCCAGAAAAGGAAGGTCAAAGAAAGCGTACCCCCCCCGATGAACATGACTGGCAAACTGGTAATGATGGACGAGGAGAAGGCTGAGGTACTCAACAACTTTTTTGCCTCACTCTTCACTGGCATCCTCTCTTCCCACACCTCTCAAGTGGGGATGAACCAAAGACAGGGACTGGGAGAGCAAAGTCCCTCCCACTGTAAGAGAAGATCAGGTTCATGACCACCTGAAGAACCTGAACATACATAAGTCTATGGGACCTGACGAGATGCATCCCAGAGTCCTGAGGGAATTGGCTGATGGAGTTGCCAAGCCACTCTCCATGATATTTGAAAAGTCATGGCAGTCAGGTGAAGTCCCTGGTGACTGGAAAAAGGGAAACATTGCACCCATTTTTAAAAAGGGGAGAAAGGAGGACCCTGGGAACTACCGACCTGTCAGCCTCACCTCCATGCCTGGGAAGATCATGGAACAGATCCTCCTAGAAGCTATGCTAAGGCACATGGAGGACAGGGAGGTGATTCGAGACAGTCAGCATGGCTTCACCAAGGGCAAGTCTTGCCTCACCAACCTAGTGGGTTTCTATGATGGAGTGACTACATCAGTGGACACGGGAAGGGCTACAGATGTCGTCTATCTGGACCTCTGTAAGGCCTTTGACATGGTCCCCCACAACATCCTTCTCTCTAAACTGGAGAGGTATGGACTTGATGGGTGGACTGTTTGGTGGATAAGGAATTGGTTGGATGGTCGCATCCAGAGGGTAATGGTCAACAGCTCAATGTCCAGATGGAGTTTGGTGACGAGTGGCGTCCCGCAGGGGTCCATATTGGGACTGGTACTGTTTAATATCTTCATCCATGCCATAGACAGTGGGATCGAGTGCACCCTCAGCAAGTTTGCAGATGACACCAAGCTGAGTGGTGCGGTTGACACGCCTGAGGGACGGGATGCCATCCAGAGGGACTTGGACAAGCTTGAGAAGTGGACCCATGTGAACCTCATGAGGTTTAACAAGGCCAAGTGCAAGATCCTGCACCTGGGTCAGGGCAACCCCCAGTATCAGTACAGGCTGGGGGATGAAGGGATTGAGAGCAGCCCTGCCGAGAAGGACTTGGGGGTACTGGTGGATGAAAAGCTGGACATGAGCCAGCAATGTGCGCTCGCAGCCCAGAAGGCCAATCGTATCCTGGGCTGCATCAAAAGCAGCGTGGCCAGCAGGTCGAGGGAGGTGATTCTGCCCCTCTACTCTGCTCTGGTGAGTCCCCACCTGGAGTACTGCATCCAGCTCTGGAGCCCTCAGCATAAGAAAGACATGGACCTGTTGGAAGCGGGTCCAGAGGAGGGCCACGAAAATGATCAGGGGGATGGAACACCTCTCCTATGAAGAAAGGCTGAGAGAGTTGGGGTTGTTCAGCCTAGAGAAGAGAAGGCTTTGGGGAGACCTTATTGCGGCCTTTCAATACTTAAAGGGGGCTTATAAGAAAGATGGGGACAGACTTTTTAGTAGGGCCTGTTGCGACAGGACAAGGGGGAATGGCTTCAAACTAAAGGGGGATAGATTTAGACTAGATATAAGGAAGAAATTTTTTTACAATGAGGGTGGTGAGACACTGGAACAGGTTGCCCAGAGAGGTGGTAGATGCCCCATCCCTGGAAACGTTGAAGGTCAGGTTGGACGGGGCTCTGAGCAACCTGATCTAGTTGAAGATGTCCCTGCTCATTGCTGGGGGTTGGACTAGATGACCTTTAAAGGTCCCTTCCAACCCAACCTATTTTATGATTCTATGAAATTAAAAAACTTCATATAGAACAATTCAGAGAGAGCAGCCCTTTTTAATACAACCCCCAAGTCTGGCATCACTATTGCTGTACCTTTTCTTCATGCCTTCTACAACTATAGTTACTACATGCGTGTACTGGGTCTGGCTGGGAGGGAGTTAGTTTTCTTCATAGCAGCCTGTATGGTGCTGTGCTTTGAATTTGGGACCAAAACTGTTGATAACACATGGATATTGCAGTTATTGCTGAGCAGTGCTCACACAGAGTCAAGGCCTTTTCTGCTTCTCACACCGCCCTGCCAGTGAGTAGGCTGGAGGTGCACAAGAAGTTGGGAGGGGACACAGCTGGGACAGCTGACCCCAACTGACCAAAGGGATATTCCATACCATATGACGTCATGCTCAGCAGTAAAAGCTGGGGGAAGGAGGAGGAAGGGGGGGACGTTCAGAGTTATGGCGCCCGTCTTCCCAAGTAACCGTTATGTGTGATGGAGCCCTGCTTTCCTGGAAATGACTAAACATCTGCCTGCCGATGGGAAGTAGTGAATGAATTCCTTGTTTTGCTTTGCTTGCGTGCGCAGCTTTTGCTTTCCCTATTAAACTGTCTTTATCTCAACCCACGAGTTTTTGCACTTTTGCCTTTCTCATTCTCTTCCCCATCCCACTGAGGGGGGGAATAAGTGAACGGCTGTGTTTGGCTTAGCTGCCTACCAGGGTTAACCCAAAACAACATGTATTAATTTAGGAAGTCAAGCATCAAAGTTTGACATGTGAAATTTATTTTTTAATTGACCTACTGAAAGCTTACATAACAGATATCCTGGTTCTTAAGGTCCCCTCCAAGATAAGCAAATAAAGACATTTCTGATGACAGATTCAGAGCTCTTGATCTTCAGCCAAATACAAAGACTATAGTTTCTCAGAATTCAAAAACCTTTTCAAGTGACTGATTTGAGAAGCTGAATAATCATGCTACCAAGAGCATCATGAAATATCACAATCTGAAAGACTTTAGAGACCAGGAGAGTTGAGTTCTCCTGCCAAACCTCATAGTATGACTGATAGTGTATGAGACTTTACAGACCAGATTACCGAAAATCTACTGTCGCTGATGTTGCATGCAGCAACTACAGATAAAAATAATCTTGAGGGCTTTGGACCAATAATTTCAGTAAAGAAGATTGCATTGGGTCTGTCTGGGATGGACTTAACTTTCTTCATAGCAACCTGTATGGTGCTGTGTTTTGGGTTTGTGGCTAAAACAGTGTTGACAACACACCAATGTTTTAGCTATTGCTGAACAGTACTTGCACAGCATCAAGGCTTTCTCTTTTTCCTCACTCTTTTTCCCTCCCCAGAAAGTAGTGTGAGTAAGAAGTTGTGAGGGAACATAGCCAGGACAGCTGTTGTTATAATTGTACCAACTCCCTTAGTGTTTGACAAACTACAGTTAGAATGGACCAGCACTGTGCTGAAAAAAATTTCATCCTCTGCCACCTTGCCTTGTTACAACAAATGCAGTTGGTTCTGCTGCAGTGCAGTGAACCAAAACCAATCACACTGACAAATTATTATTTTTTTTTTATTATTATGACAAGTTTGTCTGTAATTTAGTTGAGTTCCCCAATCTGGGTCACCATGGAACCACAGAAATGGAGGAACAAGGGAGGTAAGAATAAAAGGATGACAGCATTTCTTTCTGCAGCAATACCAGGTCAGGAGGTTTGCTGAACTCAGTGACCTTGAACTTGTAAAAAAGGCCAACTTTGTACCCTCAAGGTCAAACTAGGGGTGACGCTTTTGTGGTGCAATCACCTGCTTAGAATTTGTTAACAGAGACATATGTATATCTGCAGAACATTGATCTAAAAATCAGTATATTAGAACTCAAGAATCTCTGGGTGAGTAAAAATGTCATGACTTAAACAAATGCATGAATTTAGATGACCATGATTTTTATTCTAATTGAAGATTTAAATTTGACTATACCGATTGGCCAAAAATTAAGGAGTCCTGAAATAGCTTCAAACTGACAGTTCCAATTTTCAGAAAACTTAGGGTTTTTTCAGTGTTGCACAACCATTATATACAATTCACTGGGCACTGATTATTTAATGTATCATGGCTACTATGACCACACATTAAATTTAAGCTCAGATAATTTCAAAAGAGATATGAAAACAATTAGTATTATTAGCATTATTTAATAAGATTAGGGAAGATGCCATGTAAACTAGAGCCTCTGCTTTAGTTCAGTGGCAAACTGTGACAGCTTGGTAATGTAAATCATGGAATAGAAATGTCTAGGCTGGCAGGGACTTCTGGAGATCACCTGGTCCCATCATCTGTTGAAAGCAGGGTCTTAAATTAGGTTACCCAGGGCCCCATTCAGACAAGTCTTTAAGGGAGACTCCACCATTTCTCTGGGAAACCTATTCCAGTGATTAACTGCTCTCATGGTGAAGAACTTGTAATCTGGTCTGGTATTTCAGTTTAGAGATTGGAAAGGATCTCCATTATTCACCACCTAAACAAACATAACTGTAGTGAAATAACAGGATTGGAAGATGTCCTGGTTTCAGCAGGGATAGAGTTAATTTCCTTCCTAGTAGCTGGTACAGGGCTGTGGTTTGGATTAAGGATGAGAATAATGTTGATAACACACCCATGTTTTAGTTGTTGCTAGGTAGTGCTTACACTAGTCAAGGACTTTTCAGCTTCCCATGCTCTGCGGACTGAGAAGGCTGCAGGTGCACAAGAAGCTGAGAGGGGGCACAGCTGGGACAGCTGACCCCAACTGGCCAAAGGGATATTTCATACCATATGACGTCATGCTCAGTATATAAAGCTGGGGGAAGAAGAAGGAAGGGGGGGGGATGTTTGGAGTGATGGTGTTTGTCTTCCCAAGTAACTCTTACGTGTGATGGAGCCCTGCTTTCCTGGAGATGGATGAACATCTGCCTGCCGATGGGAAGTAGTGAATGAATTCCTTGTTTTGCTTTGCTTGCGTGTGCAGCTTTTGCTTTACCTATTAAACTGTCTTTATCTCAACCCATGAGTTTTCTCACTTTTTCCCTTCTGATTCTCTCCCCCATCCCACTGTGGGGGGAGCGAGCGAGCGGCTGTGTGGTGCTTAGTTGTCGGCTGAGGTTAAACCACGACAGAAGAACCCTCCTAAAACTTTAACAAGGTATTGGAAAAATTATGAAAGTACACTGAAAAAAATGGTTATGATCAGCCTTTATAAATATGTCAGGCACCTATATATATATTTATTTAAAATGGAGGAGAAAATAGTCTGCTGTAAGATTCCAAGAACGATTTAGCCTTCTTATCATTTTATATTGTTTTAGTTTGGATTATCTGCATCAGAATTATGAATGTTTTCTCCACTTCATATTACGTGGCCATGTTTAGCCCTCCTGGCTATGATTTTAATAGATTTGTGTATCAAATTTATTATAACTTTAATGCCTAAATAAAGCTAGCGTATAGCATGCTAAGACAACTTCTTTATGCCATTTAAAATAACAAAGTATACTGAAACAGGCTAAGGCTTAATGAATGAATGCATTACTTAAGATCAAAATGTATAACTTTTTTAACATAAAGCTATGTGTTATTTCACACACTGCTTTAATACTATATCCATACTAATCTTCGTAACTGAAGAAACACATGGTTTTTGCCAGGTGTCTGTACTTTCAACTGAAGGAAAGCTTCATTTAACAGGAGGACTTGATCAAAGTCATGTATGTACGACTTCCAAGAAATTACAAAGTGAAAAAAATGTGATTTTATTGGTTGAATAAAATATTGAATCCTTTACACATCTCCAAGTTTTTATTAAATGCACAAGATGGTCAATAATTTAACTGTCAAGTTGCATCAGAAATAACTTATTAGCTTACATGAAGACATTATGAATCTGAAATAAATGCATTCTGAATCCATTACATGGACAAGTGTCCCTCTACTTTAAAGTAAGGGGCATATTTCACTATTACCAGTAACATGTTTTAATGCTTGTACTAGCTAATGAAGATATAAACGATTTCTGTTACATAACAGTATTCTGCATGCTGACTTTGAACTACAGACGACTTAAGTCATTTATTTTAAAATCGGCTTTCAGGATGGATTAAAAGAATGAAGCACAGGACTAAAAATAGATTAGAAGGATTAACAAGTGGGTTTTTTTCCTCATGCATATCAGGGAGTTTAACTGAGCACAGACTAAACTTCTACATAAATTTACATTTTTGTGAACTATCTGCTGGTGGAGTTTTCTATCTGCTGGTGGAGAGTTTTCTAGGGAAGGCGTTCATTTTGACCACCGCTGCGCCGGCTGTTAAGGCTACCGACACAGTGAGATCCTGTATCCTGCCCACAGCTGCTTCGCCAGTGCTACCACCTCGAGGGAAGCCGGGGCGGGCAGACAGCTCTCCAGGAACGATTTCCCGTCAAACGCAACCGCCCCTGGGAAAGACTCCCCCCCCGACTCTCTGAGGCTGGCGGAGGACGCCGGAAAAAAGGAAACAGGGTCTGTCCCGCCTTTCCACCGTGAGGCCCGAGGGCGACGAAAACGCGCCAAAGCTCCATCAGCCCGGCCCGCCGAGCATACCTGCTGGTCTCCAGGAACGAGTACCGCTCGGGCAGGATCTGGAGACAACGCTGGAAAAAACACACATGCCGTTCTTTCAGGAAGTCCAGCCGCTCCACCTCCCCCAAGTTCAGCGCCAGCCGCGCTACCGCCATCTTACCCCCGCCTGTGGCCGGCGCGCACAACCTGCGTCACACGCGGCTGCCGCGGGACACAATCAGCCGCCAGTCCCGCCCGCTGGGCGTGAAGTTCTCTTGCGGACTGCCCCAGTATCGTCTGCCAGCTCTATCCACAGACGTGGCTAGACAGCCGCACCTCCCTCAGTGGCTCAGCTCCCCCGCGGGGGCTCTCTGGGTCCACCTCAACCCTGTAGGACGGGGAGGGGGAGGGAGTAACTGCTTGCTTCGTAACGGCACGCTGTCAGCCTGCAAGAGCTGCCAGTCAGCTCAATACGTGCCCGAGATACTATTAGGTAAAATTGACTACATATTGTTTTATTACAGCTGGTGATATCCTGCAGGTAAATCCAGTAACTTGAACTAATTATTCGTGTCTCAGGAAACAAGTTACTGTGTAGCAAATTGCATACAAGACTTCCATCGATGTTCATAAGGGTTAATAGGAGCAAATAAAATCAGGTTATTATTTCTCATATACCAATCTGAAATTCAAGAAGGAGTATAAAAAAAAGCCGATCATAATGAAGAACTTTTAATACAAACTGAAATATATGTCATGATGAAAACACTAATAATGTAACAAAAAACAGTTCAAATACAACACCCACAAAATACAAAGGTAATATATGTCATTGGATCGAGCAAATTTTGTGAAAACTCCTGAAGACAGCTGGCCACTTCATATGCAAGGAAATCATCATCCTGTAAAAATGATAGGCTGATGCCTATAAAAAAAGTGTTTATAAATAACCATTTTTATAATGGTATGTGTCCATTGTTCTCCTCCTTAACTATAAGGAATATGTAAAAGTGATTCTGAACATGTTGGTCCAATCTCTTTTCTGCATTCCTCCCAGCTCGATAGGCCTGCAAAACCTGGACAGGTCTCTGCTGCATGAATTTCAACCTTACAGTGAAACAGACAAAAGAAATCTGTTCTTTTTGATCAATCACAGAATAAATTATATATGCTCATTAGATCTTTATCATTTAGATAAGTGCAAAGTAAACAAAACAAATCTACCTAGTGAGAAGGAGACTTTTGCCCACACTACCACAGGAAATATAGCAGAAGCTTTTATTCCATGGAATTAAGAGGGGCAGCAACTGCTTGCTTTCATTACTTACATATCTGCATACAGCAATCAGGTCTCTCAACTTTTTCTTTAGCATGAAGAATAAATACATCCTAAGGTGTTTTTCCCAAACTGTTTTCACACTGAAGTAAACAAAATCACCTCTATATTTAGAAGGAAATATGGGCTTGAATAAACCCACAGAATTTAGATAAGGAGGAAAAGCAACATCTTTGTCTAGAATAAAGTTTCATACACTTTCTTAGATATAGACAGATATTGTTATTCATAGTGAATCCAAAATAGATTTAAGTGAGTAAAACTAGGGTATTAAGGATTTAAAAAATATTTATAAGATTATATTACAGGAGGAAGCAGGTAAATTTAACACAAATATATGCATGAATTGAGAGGTAATTATGCACTTGCTCTTGAAACTTAATACTTTCCTCTTTTTCAGCATCCTCTCTCTTCTCCTTTTCAAGCTTTTCAAGTTCCTCCTTTTCTTTCTTCTGCAAGGTTGTCGTGGAATGAGTAATTTAGATCACTTAAAGAATCACCGTCAAAGGTATTAGCAAAAGTGGTTTTAATATGATGTTGTAAAAGTGTGACTTAACAAAGTTCAATGCCAAGGTTCACTCTATTAATTACTGCATGGAAGAAACATACAAAAGAAAACTGAGTTACACCCGAGTAAGAATGATTCCCAGAGAGACCGGAGACACAAAGGGTAAGGAAGACCCTCCCGTTGAGTCACGAGGTTCAGAGTGGACCCCCTTGCTTTCTAAACTCCTTCTCAGAGAGGAGTCTAGGTGCAGCTAGGTCCAAACTCAGTCTCAGACTTGGTCAATGGTTTATGTCTAAGGGATTGTATATGCAATGTTTCATTAGCATCAATTCAGCACGCAATCAAAGTTACCAATACAAAATCAAAGTTACCACACTACAAGGTTACATGCAATATTGGTCGCTTACCAAAGATCTGTCATTGGTAAAAGGTCTCTCTGCCTCAAGGAGCAACCTTGAGAGGTATCCCAGCTCAAGGTCAGATCACGACCATGCAGCCATGCTGCCTAGCAGGGAGAGCTCAAAGAAGGCTCACCTAGGCTCTCATATTTATGGGATAAAGTGGTTGGCTCGTAGTCAAATTACATGCAATGGAAAAGATATGCATGAGACTCCTTGTACCCACAACATTCTTTGTTCCTTGATAAATGAGTCTTGGAAAAGCCACCCGCTATTCATGCGTTAATCACATGATCGGTGTTCCAAGCTCATATGCATCGATGCTCACTGGATCACTCCGTTCCTTTGTGGGTTTTCAGAGAACATATTGAAACTAGGGGAGTTCACGCCTGGCTATGGCTCAGGCCTTTACCCCTTCTGGAGCCTGCACCAAACCACCGCCAGTCTGGTCAGGGGTCGAGTGCATCCGTCACAAAGGTATACCCTTCCAACACTAACTTCACATAGCATTGGTGCTGGCGTTTCTGTTGCTTTTTCTCCTTCTCTTCTTCTACTTTTAGTCGTGATGCTTATCACATTGCAAATGCTATTGCTTTCCGTTTTCTCCATGCTTCAATTCCTGCTTGTGGTCTTTTCCCTTCTTCTGCTTTTTGCTTCTGAGCTTCTTCACGACAAAGACATTTTCTTAAGCATTTTTTCTGAATTCTCTTTCTCCTTGAAGATTTCTTCTTTTTCTTGATGCTCTGGGGACCCCCAGAGCTGGTGCAGTACTCCAGGTGGGGTCTCACAAGAGCGGAGTAGATATAGTGAACTTTGAGACTTGCGGAAATATTACAGCTGCCAGCCAGGTGAGTGAATTGCTGCCTGGCTGCTCCGATGCTGGGACAGCGGGGCCAACAGTCAGCAACTGGAAGGTAAGGAAGCCCAACAGCTGGGATCCCTTGCTAGAAACCGGGGAATTGACAGAGGAATTAGAAAAGAGACAACAATTCGCAGTATCTGGAGGTGGCTCCTGTCAAGTGTGAGGGCAAGATATCCATTCAAGGAAGATCTTGCAAATTACCAAGGGAAGTGGACTACCGCTGAGGAAGGCATCCAATGCCTGAGAGAATTAGCGGTGCTGGAAGTCATCTAGAGTGACCTCGACAATGACAAGGTCTCCAAAGATCCAGATGACGTCCTGTGTATATGGGCCATGTAGAGGAACGTGGTCCAAAATACCCCAGCATCATATTCCAACAGCTTGGCAACAATGTATTGTCCAGACTTGGATACACCAGCTGTGGAGAGAGCCTCTTCCTGGCTCCAAAATTCTGAAGAAAATCTCTGTCCCTCCTCGTCCCCACAGGCCAGTGCCTCGGCTGTTGGGGACGCCTCATGGAGCCAGTCCCCTCCTGCCCCGGTCAGAGGGAAAGGGAGCCCCAGGCATATGCCGCGTGGCACTCTCTGGTTGTTCCTGCGTGACCAGGGGGAGGACATGAGGAAGTGGGATGGTGAACCCACCTTTAAGCTGGAAGCCCGTGTACGCCAACAGAGGGGGAAGACAGCTGCTAAGAAGGGGCCACCCAAGAAGGCTGTCAGCTTAGTTGCTGTAGAGACACAAGAAGGCAATCAGCGATCCCTCAGATGCAGAAGGAGGACTGAGATCGCTTCCCTTGATTCTGGTGAAGGGACCTCTGGTCTGGCACTGCAAGGGTCAGACAGTGAATACTCTGACCAGGAACAGGAATAGAGGGTCCCTGCCTTCAGCCAGGAGGAGGAAAGGGCCAAACGGGTTTACTGGACTATGTGGATTCGATGGCCTGGCATATTGGACTCACAGAAGTATAAGGTTTGGTAGACACTGGTGCATAGTGTACCCTAATGCCATTAGGGTATAGGGGCATGGAACCCATCTGGATCTCTGGAGTGACGGGGGGATCCCAACAGTTGTCTCTATTGGAGGCTGAGGGGACAAGTGGCAAAAGCACACTATTGTGACTGGCCCGGAGGCCCTGTGTATCCTTGGCATAGACTACCTCAGGAGAGGGTACTTCAAGGACACAAAAGGGTATCGATGGGCTTTTGGTGTAGCCACCATGAATACAGAGAAGATTAAACATCTATCTACCCTGTCCGGCCTCTCGGAGAATCCCTCTGTTGTGGGATTGCTGCAGGTCAAAGAACAGCAGGTGCCGATTGCTACCATGACGGTGCACTGGCGGCAATATCGCACCAACCGAGACTCCCTGATTCCCATCCATGAGCTGATTCATCACTTGGAGAGCCAAGGAGTGATCAGCAAAACTCACTCACCCTTTAATAGTTCCATACGGCCAGCGCAAAAGTCTGACGGAGGGTGGAGGCTAACAGTGGACTATCGTGGCCTGAATGAAGTCACGCCACCACTGAGTGCTGCCATACCGGACATGCTAGAGCTCCAATATGAACTGGAGTCAAAGGCAGCCAAGTAGTATGCAACAATTGACATTGCCAATGCTTCTTTTCTCAATCCCTTTGGCAGCAGAATGCACAGTTTGCTTTCATGTGGAGGGGTGTCCAATACACTTGGAATTGACTTCCCCAGGGGTGGAAGCATAGCCCTACCATTTGTCATGGACTGATCCAGACTGCACTGGAACAGGGTGATGCCCCTGAACATCTACAATACATTGATGACATCATCGTGTGGGGCAACAAAGCAGAAGAAGTGTTTCAGAAGGGAAAAGATTAATCCAGATCCTTCTGAAAGCTGGTTTCGCCATGAAATGAAGCAAGGTCAAAGGACCTGCACAGGAGATCCAGTTCTTGGGAGTAAAATGGCAGGATGGATGTTGTCACATCTCTATGGATGTGATCAACGAGATAACAACTATGTCCCCACCAGCTAACAAGAAAGAAACCCAAGCTTTCCTAGGCCTTGTGGGATTCTAGAGGAGGCATATTCCAGGTTATAGTCAGCTTGTGAGCCCTCTCTATCGAGTAACCCAAAAGAAGAACTATTTTGAGTGGGGCCTTGAGCAACAACAAGCCTTTGAGCAGATCACACAGGAGATAGCTCGTGCGGTAGCTCTTGGGCCTGTCCGTACAGGACCAGCTGTGCAAAATGTGCTCTGCGCTGCAGACAGGGAGCATGGTCTCACCTGGAGCCTCTGGCAGAAAACACCAGGAGAAAATCGAGGTCGACCTCTAGGGTTTTGGAGCCGGGGGTATCGAGGATCCGAGGCACACTACACCCCGACTGAAAAAGAGATACTAGCAGCAAATGAAGGGGGTTGAGCCACTTCAGAAGTTGTTGGTACAGAAGCACAGCTCCTCTTGGCACCGCGATTGCCCATGCTACACTGGATGTTCAAAGGGAACATCACCTCTACACATCACGCAACCAGCGCTACATGGAGTAAGCAACGGGCTCAAATGGAGAACCCCAACCGCCCAGGAATCCTGGAAGAGATCATGGACTGGCCAGAAGGCAGAGATTTCGGAGCATCACCTGAGGAGGTGGCTCGTGCCCAAGAGGCAGCACCATATAATTAGATATCAGAAGATGAAAGGCGTTATGGTCTGTTTACTGATGGATTCTGTCATGTTGTAGGAAACCATTGGAAGCGGAAAGCTGCTGTGTGAAGTCCCACACAACAAGTTGTTGAAGCCATTGAAGGAGGTGAGTCAAGTCAGTTTGCAGAAGTAAAAGCCATCCAGCTGGCCCTGGAGAGTGCTGAACAAGAAAAGTGGCCAGTACTCTCTCTATATACTGACTCATGGATGGTGGCAAATGCCCTGTGGGAGTGGCTACAGCAGTAGAAGCAGACCAATTGGCAGTGCAGAGGTAAACTCATCTGGGCTTCTGCGTTGTGGCAAGGCATTGCTGCCTGGGTAGAAAACATCGCTCTAAAGGTACGTCATGTAGATGCTCACATGCCCAAGAACCGTGCCACTGAAGAACTTTGAAACAATAAACAGGTAGGCAAGGCTGTCAAAATTGAAGTAGCTCAGGTGGACCTGGACTGGGAGCGTAAGGGTGAGCTATTTGTAGCTTGGTGGGCCCATGAAACATTGGGACATCTAGGGAGAGATGCAACATACAGATGGGCTCGTGATCGAAGGGTGGACCTGACCATGGAGGCCATCACGCAGGTCACCCATGAATGTGAAATGTGCTGCAATCAAGTGAGCCACACGAGTAAAGTCTCCATGGAATAGAGGGTGGTGGCTGGGTTTTTGATATGGTGAGGTCTGGCAAATTGACTATATTGGACCACTGCCATGAACATGCCAAGGCAAGCGCTACATACTCACCATGGTGGAAGCAACTACTGGTTGGCTAGAAGCATACCCTGTAAACCATGCCACTGCCCGAAACACCATCTTGGGACTTGAAAGGCAAGTTTTATGGCAACATGGTACCCCAGAAAGAATTCAATCAGACAATAGGACTCATTTCCGAAATAACCTCATAAACTCCTCGGCCTAGAAACATAGCATTGATTGAATGTATCACATTCGCTATCGCCCACAAGCTTCTGGAAAGATTGAGAGATATAATGGACTGTTAAAGACTTTGCTGAGAGCGTTGGGCAATGGGGCATGGAAGCACTGGGATAAATTTAACAGAAGCCACTTGGCTGGTTAACACCAGAGGATCTGCTAACCATCCTGGTCCTGCCCAAACAAAGCCCCTACATACTGTGGGAGGAGATAAGGTCCCTGTCGTGCACATAGGGAAGTGGCTGGGGAAGGCATTGTGGATTGCTCCTCCCTTGGGAAAAGGCAAGCCCATTCATGGGACTGTCTTCGCTCAAGGACCTGGGTGTACTTGGTGAGTAATGTGGAAGGATGGGGAGATCCGGTGTGTACCTCAAGGAGATTTAACCTTGAGGGAAAAATAATCTGTGATGTGAGTTGTATGTTGTAGGAAGGAATGTAGCAGGAACGACCTGAACCGACAAAGAGTAAGCTTCGCAAAGAACCGGGCGAGTGCAGCGATGACCCAAACCAAGCTGGTGTTGGTGCCCAACAATCGAACATGCTGCTTCTGTCCTGAGCGATCACCTTGACAGATGGGGCCCAAGTCATAGCCTGTTCTTATGGACATTTTGGGGAGTGGCAGAGGCCCACAGAATGGGGAAATAATATCTATCTATCTGTTAAGGGACAGGGGATAGTAGTTAATGAGAATGTATAAATCTTTATGTTGGGTATGTTGGGTTTAAGTATGTAGTATAAGTTGTAAGTGTTGGTAAGAGGGGATTTCAGGAATGAGAAATAGATACAAGGGGATGGTTAGAAGATATATAAATGTATCACATTATGTGGGACCTGAGCGTGACACAAATGGTATGGAATAAGGGGTGGAGATTGTATTGGGACTGTCTGGGATGGAGTTAACTTTCCCCATAGCAGCCCTCATAGTGCTGTGCTTTGTATTGGTAGCTAGAAAGTTGTTGATAACACACCAGTGTTTTGGTTATTGCTGAGCAGAGCTCCTACAGCATCAAGGCTGTCTCTCCAACACCACACACGCACCCCCTCACTCCCAAAGGCCAGTAGGCTGGGGGTGGGCAAGAGGTTGGGAGGGGACATAGCCAGGACAGCTGATCCCAACTGACCAAAGGGATATTCCATACCATATGATGTCGTGCTCAGCAATAAAAGCTGAGAGAAAGGAGGAGCTGGGGGGGGGCATTCGTGGTTAAGGCATTTGTCTTCTGGAGCAGTTGCTACACATACTGAAGCCCTACTTCCCAGGATTGCCTGCTGATGGCAAGTAGAGAATAAATCTCCTTCTTCTTGCTTTGCTTCTGTGTATGGCCTTTGCTTCTTTTTCATTAAACTGCCTTTATCTCGACCCACAAGTTTTTAATCTTATTTTCTCCCCTGTCCCACTGAGGAGGGGGAGTGAGAGAGCGGCTTGGTGGGCACCTGGTGGTCAGCCAAGGTCAACCCACCACAGCAGCATTTCAAGCACACAAAGTAAGGCACTACTACTAAATAAGCCGAGAATGTTCATCATCTCTCTCTGAGTAAACCGCTACCAACTTATCTTAAAGCCCAATGTTTCATTCTTTACACAGAAGCATTAAGAAACTCAGAATTCTTTCACACTAAAAGAGAAAAATATAAAAAAAAATCAAAGTACAGTTGTATAATTTTAATGTATTGCAAAGGCTTGACTTCAGAAACAGGTTCTAATGCTTCTCTCACACACAGCTATTCTGTGCTGAATATCTCTTAATGCTATACATCAATACACTGCACCCTCATTAATATCCCATGAAGAGAATATTTCAGTCCAAAACACTGTGTCTGGCTAATGATTCACTGCATCTGTGTAGAAGCTACTCAGTAGAATTATGAAATCCATTTAGTAAGGCCACACAACTTTAAAAGTCCAGTATATTGAATAAAATAATTTTATTTGTATCTACTTTAAAAAAAACAAACAAAGTTTATGGAATCTGAAAGTAGATGATAAAAGGTAACTTTTAACTGAGCCTTAATATGGGAGATTCTTTACCCCAAAATATGTCAAACATTAAGGTCATAAAGAACTTCAAGGTTCTGTGCTATACTGTATGATATGTAAACAGATTTTGACAATACTTTCCCATTATATATTTTGACACAGTATGTACGAATTTTAAAAATAAAAATTAAAAATTAAATTCAACTGCCTCAAGGTAATTACTTAGAAGTAAAGCCATTTGAAGATCTATTTACCATCTGTGGTGAAAAACTTCTATATATCCAAAATATTTCGCTTTTCCCCAGTGCAGAATAACTGTCTGGAGGCAATTACCTATCAAAATGATGCCAGCAACACAGATCTGATTGTATGACTTCAGCACTTAAAAGAGCACGCTGGTTATACATGGCTTTTAACCTTAGGCTACAATTATGCTATCAGAACTAAAATCAAGTCTAAATCATTCATGTAGAGATGTGTGTGTCATCTGAACACTGTTTAGAGTCCTTGTTTTCCAGATCTGATGGAGGTGGTGAAGGTGCTCTGAGGTTCTTGTGCTTATATTCAGGGCAGGATGAACTTTGCAAATACCAGTTTCTCCAATTAACGACAAGCCACAAATCCCAAAGTAGGCATGTAAAGCATCTGAAAGCAGGATGGAAAATTAAAAAGAAAATTATGTTTCTGTCAGGCTGTAACAGCCAACTGTTCCTGGATTCCCAAACCCCTGAATAATTACAACCAAGGAAAACAAACAGATGCTACATTTTAAACTTAGGATTTGAAACAAGAAAAGAATTTCTGCCCAAACCCTCCAGCATGAAATGATGGTGTGCAATCTCTAAGACTAGAGTCTGTTTTATTTTATGACAGTTCTTGCCCACTACTTAATTTCTTCTGACTTCTCAGGCCAAACAGCAAAATCATTTGAGGAGCTGTAAATACATTTCCTTCAACAGAGTAAATCTTCCCCCCCCGCAACGTGAAGGAACTTTTTTTGCAAATGAAAAGTCAGGTGGATAGCTGGCTACTTAGTGGACAGCTGACTATTGAAACACCAAAATTAGCACCAGTAGCCAAACAGCAAGATTTAGAAGTATGAAAAAAATCATTACTTTCCCTAATCTGCCCCCTTCCAGAGAAAATACCCGAAGGATATGAATTCATGAAGTAGCTTGATCAGCAGAGATGAGATGCTCTTATTTCCCCATCCCACAGCTCTCCTGCTGCCTATCTTATACCAGCACTAGAGCTTGCTCAACACCCTCCGTGACTTAAAAGTAATTCAGAAAACATGGAAGAAAACTAACCCGAGCAGGAAAAACCGGACAGCTTTCTGACATTTTAGCAAATCAAACTGGTTTGCAGAAATATTCAATATACACCAAATCTAGTGCAAAAAGGGGAAAGGACATGCAGCTGTACTTAAGGAAGCTGGGAGGAAGAGGAGTGAGCCTGCCCCCTCTGGACAACAATAATCCATTAGGTTGGATTATCTGCTCAAGAAATCACAGCCTAAAGACGGAAAGAGGATGTGACCTTAATGTGTCCCTTCCAAATTCTCAACACTTGGTAATCTTTTGGAGGTATCACTAATTTCACGTCTGACTAAAATGATATTACAAGAAGTTGTATGGCTAGAGTCTCGCTAGCCAGATACCTTCTCTGAAAGATGGCTTCTGCTTATCAGCATTAACATGCAGACAAAAGCACATTTGGTAGATATAGCCCCTATTGACCTTGCAGAAAGTGTCAGGCAAGGAAAGCTCAACTTCAGGAAATATAGTATATTAACTCCTGTGGAAAGCTGCATTGATACTCACTAAAATCCATATACAAACCTAATTACCTATATAGGGATATTTGGTGAGTTTAACCATTAAGTTCTACACGTGCAAATCCATATCAACTTAATACACAACTCCATTGTAGCCATAACACACCTATGCAGCCTGTGTACTCCTCTCTTTAAAGCTATAAAAAATGCAAGGCTTTTCAAGGCTGAAAAACATAGGTCCGAATGTTTTGCTTCATGAGCAACTCACAAATACATGGCAGTACACAATCTCACAACTACTGAGCAGCTGTCTTAAACAAAAATACAAGGTGGATTTATACTTATACTAGTGCAAATCTCACTTCAGTGTTTTACATTTAGTAAATGTGCACACTCATTTTCATCCTCTCCCTCTCTTTTTATCATGTTAGATCTTTTAATCTTTCCTTTGCATCACCTGTAATTCACGTTTCCAATTCTTTTGTATTGTATATCATTTAAAGATATCAAGTGAGATGCATCAGCAGTACATCTAGTAGTTTAAGATAAATTTATTTAAATTTATTTAAATCTTATCATGATTTATGCTCAAATCTAGAAAAAAATGAATGACTTACTTAGGTATGTGTTCTAACAAAATCCCCAGCTCTGTAGAACCCTAATGTTTGGGGTTTTAATATTTGTAATAAGTAGCATTAACATAAGATAGCAGATCTAACTGCTTTTTTTCAGGAAACTTCTGATAGCCTTTCCTGCGTTTGACAACCCTATGAGGATGCTTACCTGTAGAGACTACTAAAAACTAAACAATAGCCTTTTCGCGATTCACTTTGGTATGGTCATGATTTCAGAGGATTACTAGCATTTAAAAGGCCTTTGACTTTTCAGATTGATTTTCAAAGGCAAGAAATAGTTTTCTAAGATCACTGCTCGACAAGCACACTGGTCCAAACTCTCACTATTTTAAATCAAGAAACACTGCTACCTCTAAAACTAACAACGTATTAACATCTGTTAGCATGGGAACATCAGGACTACAAAATAATATTTTCCTGAATCATCAGCTGTGAAAAGTTACTTGCAATTTTGGTAGTCCATGTAATATTTAAACAGAGCTTTTTGCATAAAGTAGGAGCTACAGAAGTTCAAATTCTGAATCTATTTTAGAAAGCACCTATGAAAAAATTGCATATGCTTATTTTGCAACTTTTTCCTGGCATATTCTGTCACATCCGAGTTTTGCAACAAAACCAAACTGAGGCCACTATTCTCAGCTTTACAAAAGCTAAATGCTTCAAGGAGAATGAATCATTTCTGTCTTTATTCGACCTCAACAAAACTATTAACTCATTTGTGAGATGACCCATACCAGTCTTGTTATCTTCATATTTTGCATTTACACGGAAGTCAAGAGGACTGTGTACATTTAACCATCAGTAGGCTTCTGAAAACAATGGAGCTGCACAGACACTTCAACATTAATAAAGTGGGAAATTGATACTGTGTTCAAAAAGACAGCCTGGCTTTCAGATAGTAGACTGATCTTGTAGGAAGCTCAGCTGTGTATATATGGCATTGAAACTACAGAGCCATAAAAGAAAAAAATGATGCTGCATTTACAGTCATTCTTCAGATTAGAACTGCATTAACTTTTTTACTATTTTTCTTCAAAACATGAACACAGACTTATGTCACCATCTGCCTGAGGAAAGAACGCTGCAATAAACCCACCTATCACAAAAGTATAAACTGAATTGTTTTTTCTGCAAAAATCCTACACCGTTAAAATTCAACAGTACCAAAGGAAACACCAAACAAGTTTTTCCCAGAAGATATGCAATCTTATAAGACGTATTCTATAAATTGTCAAAGCTAGAAAAAATCTGGCATACCAGCAAAACTTCTGTACATTCATAAAGCAACAATATCTAGTTAATCCTTTGTACTCTAGTTCAATCTTCTTGTTCCATTTCTGTGGCCAGCTAGAGCATTCAAGTTAAAAAGTAGCTTACTCTCAAAAGAAAGTTTAAGAGACAGGAAAAGCTTGCTTTATAGGAAACAGTAGTGTATGGGCAGGAACACCATACAAATCAAAGCAAACAGCTTTATTAGTAGTCTTGCCTTCCTCAAATCTTATCTCAAACTATCTTAAAAGACAGGTTGAGGAACTTTTTACACGATTGGGATTTTAAACATACTGTTTTTCTTCCTGACCTCCTAAGTAAACAGTTCATCAAGATAAACAGAAATATTTCCTCGAAGTGATACTGATTGGTCTACATAATGTACACCAAATATAGCTAGTCATCAGGAATCCTAAACTGGTTTTCGGGGGGGGGGGGGGGGGGGAAGCATGTCATGAGCACTATATTATCAGTGTGGGTCCACTCTGACAAATTGTCAACTGTTCTTCAAAATGAAATGATGCCGTGCTGAAATATCTCTGTGCAGATTCAGAACAGTCTCCTCCTTTATTATAACTATGTTTTTATCTTGTTTGGTGAGTTTATGGACTGTTTATCTTCTCTGTACAAAATGCCACTGAACATTACTACTGGCACAAAGTTTGTTTTCATATCTTTACAGTATCTCCTTTGAATTCTAGCATCTTTTCAAATTATCAGTTTCCACTTCCAAAATGCAACCAATAACTATTTCAGATATACTATGTATAATTTATATGTGTAATTACAATCTGTAAATCATAATATGTAACTATCTAAACTTTGAGTTGAGTATTTTTAAATACATCAAAGATTTCTGAATAAGCTCAAAGGATTCATTTCTTAAGGAAATAAACATTCTGAAATATTTTACTCAGACCCTTTACAAAGATACCCACTGCACAGTATGATTTTTAATTAGAATGGTTAAACACATATGGAAAAGCTTGTCCAGCTCTAAACAGACAGTGATACTGTTTTGGTGACAGTCTAAACAACAGCAGCTCACTTGCTCTGATGCTGAACAAGGAAAAACTATCCCTTTCCCTCTGAATCATGAAAATCTCATATTTTAAGGTTTATTTTTTTCCATTATTTGAAGGAGACTGGGGGAAAAAAAACCCTCTCTTACACCTCTCAGATGTTTGACTGCTGGAATATATTTGTAGCTTAAAAGACACTCACCATAATTTTGAGAAGTAAATTTACCTGGATGGCTATCTGGCCACTTGGCAAATCCACCAACAAGACGATCTTGAGTTGACAGGATGTAATTTCGGTTTCTCTCAAAATTTGTGTATTGGAATATGTTCAAGAGCTGAAAAGAAGTTAGAATGTTACAGCAATATACTAAACTTGAGTACATTTTAAAATATTAAAATATAATGTCTATTTACATAGATAAGTAGTGCAATATAGCACTAATCTGTTAAACCTCTTTATCCTGCATTTTTTCAAGATGAAAAACCTTTATAGTGATCTTTGCATATTCTTGTACTTGCACCAAATATGTAATTCTTCCAGGTAAAACAAGATGGTTAAAGAAATCAGAACAAGTCAATAACTATCCTGTAGGTTTTCTGTATACTACCTTCAAAGTTGCTCCCACCCAAAAGGAATAGCAGGTGTCTACAGGTTTGTTGGGTCGTCCATGGTAGCCATTCTGTTGTCTCATTATACACCACCTTCTTATCCTGTTCAGTTCTTTTTCTGAAAAAACTTCCTCCAGTTTACCCATCAAACACAGCGATGCAATACCACAAAATGTAGAGCCACCTATGAGGAAACAGATGTTTATGCAATGTTTTAAGATACTCAGATATTCACTGAAGCCTGTATGATCTCGATCAGAATTTTAACTAGGGTAATATCAATTAAACCAATGGATTTCTAAAAAGAGTACAACAGGAATGAGTAAATGGTAATGCAACAGAAGACATTTCTTGATATGTTACTTGCACAAGAAAGCTAATGGGAAACCAGCAATCAGACTATCAGACTGAAGCAGAGATGCCAAAGGCAGTCACAGCACAACTCCCCAGAGAAGAAAAATAAACTGAAGGGTAAGTGTCTGACAAGCAGTAAGCAAAAAAAAACCAACAAAAAAACCACAAAACCCAAAAGACATGGTTAATGCTATGAAAAAACTGGAGGATTCCCATGGTTGTAGCAAAGACACAAATTATGCTTCTAAGGATTTTTTTTTACTGTCAAGGAAACTGCAAGGTAAAATTTGAAATTAGAAGAGAAACTCATATTCTTTGTCTGGGTATCATTGCCATCACTTTTAAAAATCCATCAAAGCTCATTCTGAGTCTATTACCTGTAATTATATAATTACAGCCTGGAAGTAAGCTGTTGATACAAGACATGGGGACCAAGATCCACTGTTACACTATTATGGCACTAAAAAACCCCATGAAATCTAGGATTATTTTTCATTCTGATGTTGAAATGCAGGAAGGATACCGAAGTAATGATATTTGTTATCGCTAGCATTCTGCAGCAACTTATTTAACTACATTTTAAAATATGTAGGGGTATAATTTAAGTTTTTCAACTTTGCCAGGGGTCTAGGGGCCAGCTGCTGGATGGACTGACTATCTTGATCAACTGGAGATGAGGAACAGCATCAGGTTGTCTGTGCTGTTCATATCTGTGTGAGTGCCGGTATTGTAACAGTATGTGGAAGGAAAGAGAGTCTGTTCCTTTAAGGGTATCTGGTCAAAGGCCTTTTCAAAGCAAAAGGGGATATTAAGAAAAAGGGGGAAGCCATAAACAAGAAAATATACAGAGACACAAACCTGACCAACAAACAATAAGGGAGGCAGTGACCAAACCAGGTCAGTCACACTAATTGGTAAGGATATATGGAGTGTGGGAATATTTATTTCATTAAGATTATCTGATCAAGGACCTTGTCAAATAATGAAAAAGGGGAAGCCATAAACAAAACATAGAGACACAAACCTGACAGGCAAACATAATGGAGACAAAGACAGGAAACAAACCTGGTCAGTCACACTAATTGATGGGCTATCAAGAAACCACAGGCAAACTTGGACTTTGCAACTGATAAGGATGCAAACCTGAGGGTCCAGGATGTTGGAGGGGAGGTCAGTGGAACTGTGCAAACAGATGAGGGAACGTGCAGGGGAAGGGGGAGCAGGGAGGAACAAAATGGGAGTAGCCAGAAAAGGGTATAAAAAGGACTGGTCACATCTAAAACGGCACCGGTCAATACACTTGTCTGGCTGAGTCCTGCACCTGATCACTGCAGTCTGTCCTATCTTCTTATTAAATCCTTTCTTAACTATCTCGCTGCATAAACTCTCTCTGTATCCCATGTGCATGTGTGCTGCAAGGACTAAGTGTCAGCTACTGGGGAGACCCGTGTGAGTGGATTTGGTGCCAGCTACTGGAGGAGTCAGACCAGGGCTGTAGGTGCCCCTGGGCTATGGTGTCAGCTACTGGAGCAGGTGGGGGTCTTGGCCACCAGCCACTGGGGCGGGAATGAGGTGTATCCCAAAAAAGCAGCTACTGGGAGGGACCAGACTTAGTGAGGCAAGTGAGGGGCTCAGTGCCAGCAGCTGGAGCAGGACTGCAGGTCACAGTCCACGTGCCTGGTGCTGGCTGCTGGGGGGGCTGAGTGCCTGGATTTCCCCAAATCTGGTGGTGCATGGGGTGTGCGTATGTATTCATTAGCAAACTTCAAGCTGGACTAGCCGGCAAGTAGGAAGCCCTGGGTCTGGGCAGGGGTATCGGGCAGAGGGACTGTGCTGGTATTCAAGGGGAACTTGCGAATGTGGAGTGCCTGCGGGACAAGTGTGTGAGTACGTGCATGTTTGCTAGCAAGCATCAAGCTGGATGAGCCGGCGAGTAGGGGACCCATGAATCAAGTAAGAGGGCCTGGGCAGTGCTACCAGGGTGTGACCAGTACCCCCTGCTCCTGACACCTGATACAGAAATGTTGCCAGGATATGGTGACATCCGTTACGGAACAGGGAAGCGTAACAGCACATGAGATATTCTGGATGGCAAAACCCCTGTGGACAGGGATGCTTCCTGTGACTGTTCACTCAACTCTTGCTCAGATTTTGGCTAACACACAGCTCATGCTAAGGCCTGATGTATGCTGGGAGCAGCGCCATTAGGTCAAAGGGAGAGCAACAGGTAGGCAGGACACAACGGACAGGAAGAGATAAAGATCATTATGCAGCCATTGCCACCTGCAGCTTGCTGTCTCCTGCAGACAAAATTCTTGCATATTGATTGTCTGGCAGCCTCTTCAGAATCCACTAACTTATGGAAGTGGTAAAGACTAAACTCCCAGACTGAGGTATAAATATATCAGCTTATCCAAAAGGCTTTTGAAGGAGATCCAACAGCAGCCAGTCTGCTAAGGCCTTCATGCTTCCCAGTGTGATACAGGGGACACCTGCACTGTGACGGAGGAGGAAAGGGGACCCTCACTGTTGGCTAGAGTACCGTGACACCGCCTCCATCGTTCTTCTTCCTCCGAGGACTGAGTGAATGACTCGTGTACTTTTTTAAAGTCAGAGTCTAGATTATGATTATTGTATTACGTGCTGATTATTAAGAATTTGACCTGATCTGCAGAGGGCCCAGGTGACTGAAAAGTCTAGGTAATTGAAATTTTAGGTAATAGGAAAGCTATGCTAATTGCTAGAAATTCTGTGTAATGATAAGCTATGCTGATTACTAAAATCATTATATAATAATAAAGCTCTAAATATAACTACAACCCTGTGGCCGATTCTCATTCTACCAAGGATCCTTAAAAGAACCTGCCTGTCCCCGTAGCGTGGGGTGACACAGATGGACAGAGGGGCTGTGCTGGTACTTGGGGAATCCGCAAATGTGCATGTGTTTGTGAATTTAAAGAATGTCGTGTGTGTGCCTTCACTAGTGAACTATCTCTACCAGGTATATTGGTTGTATGTGGCAAGGTCTTGGTAGCAGGGGGGCTGCAGGGGTGGCCTCCGTGAGAAGAGACCAGGGGCCGCCCCTGTGCTGGACAGAATCGGTTCCAGCCAGCTCTGTAACGGACCCACCACTGGTCAAAGCTGAGCCAATCACAGTGAAGCTGGTGGCACCTCTGTGATAACATATTTAAGAAAGGATAAAAAATGCTGCACAGTAGTTGTGAGAGAGGAGGAAGGAAAAAAAAAAAAAAGCATGAGAAACAACCCTGCAGACACTAAGGTCGGTGAAGAAGGAGGGGGAGGAGGTGCTCCAAGTGCCGGAGCAGAGATTCCCCTGCAGCCCGTGGAAAAGACCATGGTGAAGCAGGTTGTCCCCCTGCAGCCAGTGGAAAGGACCATGCCAGAGCAGATGTGGATATGCTCTGAAGGAAGCTGCAGCCTGTGGAGAGCCTGTGCTGGAGCATGCTCCTGGCAGGAACTGCAGCCCGTGGAGGACCCACACTGGAGCAGTCTTATCCTCAAGGACTGCAGCCCATGGGAAGGACCAATGCTGGATCAGGGAAAAGGCGTGAGGAGGAAGGAGCAGCAGAGACAAAGTGATATGAACTGTCCATAACCCCCCACTCCCCATCCCCCCTGAGCCGCTGTGGTGGGATTGGGGGTGGGGGTGGGGAAGAGGAGTCTGGAATGAAGGGGGGAAGTTGTGCCTGGGAAGAAGGAGGGAGGGGGGTGAGGGAAAGCTGTTTTAGTTTTTGTCTTTGTTTCTCACCACCCAGATCTATTTTAATTGGTGTACTGGTTTCAGCAGGGATAGAGTTAATTTCCTTCCTAGTAGCTGGTACAGTGCTGCGTTTTGGATTTGTGACCAAAATGGTGTTGATAACACACCCATGTTTTAATTATTGCTGAGCAGTGCTTACAGAGAGTCAAGGCCGCCTCTGTTTCTCACACTGCCCCCTCGAGCGAGGAGGCTGGAGGTGCACAAGAAGTTGGGAGGGGACACAGCTGGGACAGCTGACCCAAACTGGCCAAAGGGATATTCCATACCATATGACATCATGCTCAGCATATAAAGCTGGGGGAAGAAGAAGGATGACGGGGATGTTCGGAGTTATGGCATTTGTCTTCCCAAGTCACCGTTATGCATGATGGAGCCCTGCTTTCCTGGAGATGGCTGAACATCTGCCTGCCGATGGGAAGTAGTGAATGAATTCCTTGTTTTGCTTTGCTTGCGTGTGCGGCTTTTGCTTTCCCTATTAAACTGTCTTTATCTCAATCCACGAGTTTTCTCACTTTTTCCCTTCCGATTCTCTCCCCCATCCTACCAGAGGGGAGTGAGTGAGCAGCTATGTGGTGCTTAGCTGCCTACCAGGGTTAAACCACAACAATTGGCAAGAAATTAAATGAATCTTCCCTAAGTCAAGTCTGTTTTGCCCATGACAGTAACTGGTAAGTGGGGTGGGTTGACCTTGGCTGGCCGCCAGGTGCCCACCAAGCCGCTCTATCATACCCCCCTCCTCAACAGGACAAGGTGAGGAAATAAGATGAAAAGCTCATGGGTCGAGATAAGGACAGGGAGATCACTCACCAATTACCATCATGGGCAAAACAGACTCGACTTGGGGAAATTAATTTAATTTATTGCCAGTTAAACAGAGTAGGATAGTGAGAAATAAGAACAAATCTAAAAACACCTTCCCCCACCCCTCCCTTCTTCCCAGGCTCAACTTCACTCCCAACTCTTTTACCTCCTCCCCCGCCCCGAGCAGCGCAGGGGAATAGAGAATGGGGGTTACAGTCAGTTCATAACGCTTCGTCTCTCCCACTCCTTCCTCCTCACGCTCTTCCCCTACTCCCCCTGCGTGGGGTCCCTCCCACGGGATACAGTCCTTCACAAACTTCTCCAACATGGGTCCTTTCCACAGGGTGTAGTCCTTCAGGAACGGACTGCTCCAGCATGGGTCCCCTGCGGGGTCACAGGTCCTGCCAGAAAACCTGCTCTGGCGTGGGCTCCGCCCCACAGGCTGCAGTTCCTGCCAGGAGCCTGCTCCAGCATGGGGTCTCCACAGGATGCAGCTTCCTTCAGGGCACATCTACCTGCTCCGGCATGGTGTCCTCCATGGGCTGCAGGGGAATCTCTGCTCCGGCACTTGGAGCACCTCCTCCCCCTCCTTCTCCACTGACCTTGGTGTCTGCAGGGTTGTCTTTCTCACATTTTCTCACTCCTCTCTCCCAGCTGCTGTTGTGAAGCATTTTTTTACCCTTTCTTAAATATGTTATCACAGAGATGCTACCAACATTGCTGATTGGCTCAGCTTTGGGCAGCAGCGGGTCTGTCTTGGAGCTGGCTGGAACTGGCTTTGTCCAACATGGGGACAGCTCCTGATGTCTTCTCACAGAAGCCACCCCTGCAGCCCCCCTGCTACCAAAACCTTGCAATGTGAACCCAATACAGTAAGTTATCTCCCTGCCTTATCTTGACCCATGAGCTTTTCCATCTTATTTTCCTCCCCCTGTCCTGCTGAGGAGCGGGAGGGAGAGAGCGGTTGGGTGGGGGTCTGACAGCCAGCCAAGGTCAACCCACCACACCAGCCAAAGAGGAGGAAGGGGACTTGGCTGCCTACGCTTATGTTTATGTGTGTCTTGTATGTAGGTGCTGTTGAAGGCAGCACCTTGTCTGTGGCAGTCTGTGTAGCTGGCCATGTCAGTGTCCTCTGTGTGTGTGTCTCTGGGATACGTGCTCAGCTTTGCTACTGGTTGAACTTGCAAACAGGAAAGCGGCAGCTGTGTCCCTCAGCCTGGGCAGAGACCCCGGGTCCCTGGGCTGGACTTCAGCAACCAGGCAGGCAGGAGTCCTGGGCCAGAGCTGCTGGCGGAGGTGACTGCTCCTAACATCCCTTAACAATCAACACTGCATGTGTAGGGCATTCTAAACACTGAATATTGTTTAGAACTACACAATATATAAACTGACCATATCCTATAGTAACTTAGGCCTGAAAGTATGGCTATACCACAGGGCAGAATAGTAACATATTAGCTAACATTAAACAGGTTAGCTCAGGCATTAAAAGCAATACAAGTGTGATAGTATAAAATTTTGTTCATACTCTTCATTCCAATATGCAGGCTTATATCATCAATGAACAGCGTATGATTCAGACTGACTTTAAAACTATGAAAAAGAACATTTGAAGAAAACTATGTTCCTAACCAGTATATAGTGGTCTGCCAGAAAGCTTCCTGTGATGTACATTAACTGGACTGAGAACACTTCTTCATCTTTTTTACAGAGAAGATGTGTGTGTGTCCTGTGTGTGCGCGTCTCTTGGATAGGTGCTCAACTTTGCTACTGGTTGAACCTGCAAGCAGGAAAGCAGCAGCCCTGTCTCTCAGCCTGGGCAGAGACCCTGGGTCCCTGGGCACACCGGGCTGGGCTGCAGCAACCAGGCAGGAGGAAGTCCTGGGCCGGAGCTACTCGAGGAGGTGACTGCTCCTAAAATCCCTTACCACCTATTTACAAAAATTAACTGCAGCTTCAAGATTTGAGCCCCCAATGGGTGCTGTAATCTAGCAGAGTAAATGTTTCTAGGCTTTACTGATATCTGCTGAAACTGGAAATTATCAAGTGCATTGCACAAGATCTCTTCAGATAAATCCACAGAATACCAATGGTACATGCAGAAATAGGTTGCTCTGTCAGCAAGAGACAAGAACTACAGCCAACACCTTTCAACAAAACATTCACGAGGTAAGAATAACAGAGTTGATATATCAAGAGCCCATCTGGTCCGACATTAAGCTGGAACTAAGAGAAGACGACATCATATTCTGAGGCATGTTTTGGATTTGCTCCTCTTCTTCCCACTTCCTTAGAACCAGAAAAGAAGGAAAAGCATGACATACCCTGCACTTCTTACAGCATTTCTCAATTCGTCTTAAAAATGGGTATAGAACATGTTAACATTCTTACCATGAGATTCCAGTCCAGCTCCTTGTGCCAGGCCATTATCATAAGACTAAAGAAAAAATCCACAAACCAGTTACTTTAGAGTGAAATCACTTTTACAGACATTACAATTTATCAGTTTATTAGCAAAATTATTATCAGACCATTCCACCATTTTAATCTAGTTAAATTCTGAACCTACGTCTCAAAAAGCTCTTGGCACAAATCAGTGTTGCTTCAATACAGGCAGTTTTTATGACTTTTTTCTTCAATCAAAGAGCATGGAGTTCATTTCAGTTGTGATATATGTTAAAAGTCTGGAATTAGATAAACATTTCTTTGCCAAAAAGGGAAAACATGCAGTTGTCCTGGTTTCGGCTGGGATAGAGTTAATTTCCTTCCTAGTAGCTGGTACAGTGCTGTGTTTTGGATTTAGGATGAGAATAATGTTGATAACACACCGATGTTTTAGTTGTTGCTGAGCAGTGCTTACACTAGTCAAGGACTTTTCAACTTCTCGTACTGCCCTGCCAGCGAGTAGGCTGGGGGTGCACAAGAAGTTGGGAGGGGACACAGCCAGGACAGCTGATCCAAACTGGCCAAAGGGATATTCCATACCATATGACATCATGCTGAACAAAAAAACTGGGGGGGAGTTGGCTGGGGGGGGGGTGGGGGGGTGGTGAGGGCGCGGCCGCTGCTCGGGAACTGGCTGGGCATTGGTCAGCAGGTGGTGAGCAATTGCATTGTGCATCACTTGTTTTGTAATTCTTTTATCATTATTATTATTTTCCCTTCCCTTTCTGTCCTATTAAGTTGTCTTTATCTCAACCCACGAGTTTTACCTTTTTTCTGGTTCTCTCCCCCATCCCACTGGGGGGAGTGAGCGAACGGCTGTGTGGTGTTTAGCTGCCTGCCGGGTATCCACAACAGCAGTGTAGATAACCACTGAAAAAGCCCTGCAATTTTTGGGCCTTTCTAAAAAGGGAAAATGGATACATAATTCCAAACAAAATTGAAGTACATAAATGAAATCTGTCTCTAACCCTAAAGATGGTTAATGTACATGAAGGCATAATGTAGGGTACTACTGTATGTACAATGCTGAAGCACAAGAAATGCTTTAGTATGGAGCAAGAGCATTAGCCTTTCAAAAACTGAAGACTGGCAGGGCGAGGGGGGGGGGGGGGGCAGAAGCAACAACATACTAAGCATACTATTTGGCATTGAACTTTACCTGCCCTATAAAATAACTGCTGTTAAAAATTATTTTTAAAATGCTGGAAAAAAATGCTTTGTAAAGTGAAATAAAAAGGAGGAGCTTCACTGACAAACAAAGCATTAAAAGTATTCTGAGAACACTTCTTCATCTTTTTTACAGAGAAGATGTAATAAAGATGTAATTACAGAGAAGATGTACATCCTTACTGTACTGTAAGGGGATGTACTGGACTGGGAACATTTAATAAGCTTGACTTGATTTCAAAAATTAGTTTTTCCATTGATTCTGTATATGATTTAAAAAAGCAGGACTAGAGCTCATTGACATTTGAGGATTTCAGTGATGCAATGTTTTACTTATGCATTTTTTAAAGTTATAGGAACTTCAGGCCTCAATTTTTAAAAACTTGCTTTCAATTTTAAATCAAATTTTAAAGAAAAAAGATCAGATTTAATTTAACTTGCAGCAAACATACGCAACCAATAGTTACTTTGCTAGTACAAACATTACAATGAAAATATAAATACAAAAAGGAATGTACTTTTCATTTTCAACTCATTGAAGTAGGAATAGAAAAGAAACAAATTACTGTAATATTTCTATTTGGATGGATAGATTTTTAGTCGTAGTAAAGAACTAAAGCTATTAACTTGAAAATGCATTGAGAAATAACACTTTGGGAATACTCACCATACTTCTTCTAATGTAGTCTACTGCTTTTTTTGTATCCATGCCTGACCAGTTATCAAGCATGTAGCAGATGCAGGAAGCACAGTACACAAACCTCATATCATTCTCACTTCCTTCCAGCACAGCACAGAAACTGAAAGAAAGGTTTCTTTCATTATACGTTTTATAGCCTGTTACATTAGAAAATACGAAAAGCATTTTAGGAATTGCATTATTTTTCCTTTTAAAATAAGTTAGTTACTTCTATTTATAGTATTCACATGAATGTAACCCAAACCTACATTAGATTTTCTTTTCAGAAGATGTGATTCTAACCAAGCTAAGCAAAATGAATAGAACTATTAGCATTTAGGGGCTTGGATAACCTTATTTCCAGTAATGTCATGACAGTGGTCTTTATTTATCCAAATATGTTAATGTTTACGTTCTTTCACATATCACTGTATACACTGATGTATGAGTTACCATTGTAGAATCTACTATTCTGAGTAGAATTCTTTTCCTCCCTAGAAATCTTCATAGCTCACACAGCTTTCCTGTCCAACTTTAGGATCAGATTCCCATGTATGTATAAATGTAATTGTTATCATTACAATTTCTAATATAAATGGTGAAAATTACTTGCAATCATTTTTTTTTTGTTTCTAATGGTTAGATTCTTTCCAAACTCTGAAAAGATTTTAAAGTTGTTATATCTAGGCTATCTAGATACAATCTGGTGTTCTCTCAGAGACCCTTAAAAAGATGACTGATGCTGTGATTTGCTTCCTGATAAGCCTCCATTTGGTTCAAAGAGCTAGTTAGAATATTTTTTACATAGGACAGTCTTTCAAGCGCCACTGTGACACTCCCCCTTTGACCCTGGGATTCAGACATGTACTCCATCTTGTTGCGTACAAAAGCCTCCAACACCTACTGGGAGATAGTTTCATCTCTCCTAACCTCAAGGTTGCCAGCTCCTGCTCTCGGCAGCTCAAATGGGGATCCACTCCATTACTCTTTGGATATAGCAAAGGATATTCTTGGGAACCAGGACACTTAAGACGTGCCCATGCTGTGGTTTACAACTTCATCCCATCCTTAGGTAACAAGTGCCTTGTATGTTATCTAGATACTTCAAATTACATTAAGCCAAGGTAAAGTAGAAATGCAAATACACACATTTATTCATGACATTTAAAAAGAGACAATATAATTACATTTTTTTTAGTTAATAAAAGATATGGGTGAAGAAATAAAAACTAAGTCTAGTATACTTATACTAGGGTAACACCAGAAAAGTTTCTCTTTCCCTCATTCAGCTCGCTTGCTGTTTCCATCTGGACAAGATGTTAGGTCAGGTTCCGGCTTTTGTGCATCCTTCCCCTTTGGTGCAGTAAAAGTTGTTTTAATAGGTATGAAAATGTCTGTCGTACTAGAAGTTGACTTCCGCCCAAGTAGCAATTCTACCCCAGAGAGGTGCAAAGCACTCTCCTTTCCCTCTGGTGGCTAGCTGGCACTCTTCAGCAGGGAATACAAAATACAGGATCAAGTATAAGAGGTATCAGTCTGTACATTAAAACCATACATGATACAAACATGTAGAACAGGTTAACTGTGTGCAGTTTATTATTGTAATCAGGCATGATGACAAGCAACCACTTCAAGATGCTAGCGGGTTTGGAGCAACTCATCCCTGACTCCTTCCTCTTGAATAAACTTTAACAACAAAAATGGTACAACATATAATAGGAATGCATACAGCAGTGGTAGAAGCACCCCCACATGCTAGAAGATGCTGCAAATGGAAGTAGACCAACAAATCCATGTATACATACATTAGAATTTAGCCCATTAAGGTCAGTCTGTTGCTCTAAGTAACAGGAAATTGTAGATCATATAGTTCATATTCACTACTTACATTTAGAACATTCTAGAGGGGGGAGGTGTTTGTTTGGTTTTGGTGGTTTTTTTTAAACCTACACATGTAACACTGCATTTTAATAGTTATGCTCCATTTTAAAAAAAGTTTTAATTATAGGAGACTTCTAGGCAATACAAAGCCATTTGACCAAAACAAAGGCTTTTGTAGCTAGTAAATGGGGACAGCAATTTCATTATGAAGTGAAACATAATTTCTTCAGGAATAAGACTTCTATAGTTATGCATTTCTTAAAGTACTCTTTAAAAAATGATATTCAGTAAAATCTAAGTACACAGACAGATCATGCAACCTAGCAGAAGTTTTCATTAGCTACCAGCTCCAGCCTACATAAAAACCAAACAGATGTAGTTCAAAGGGTATATACCATCTTTTAAAAAAATGCATGCAAAAAGGATGAATCTCACAATGAATTTTAATATTATATTCCTATTATAAGTTATAGGTTAATTAATCCTGTATATTAATGGATTAAATCTCTCAAAACTAAATAAAGCTCACCCTCCCACAAAGCAGAGCAAACATCATCGTTTACTAGTGCTCCACCAGGGCCTTGCAAAACCAGAGAATACAAATAGAGAAAAACTCACTTATCTGAAAGATATAAGAAACAAACAAAACAACTATCCCCAAGACACAAGCCAAACCATTAACTTTCTAATAGTATGTTTTTACAGCTGTAAGCAATCATCATTCTCCAGTATGAAAGCAACTCTGGACATAAAGTGTTCTTTGGTCCTGTAAACTAGCATGTTGTTCTATTGCTTATCCCCACCAAAATATTTTCTGACAGAAAGAAAATATTATACAACTATTTTCATAAAAGTGTGTATTATGTTTAATTCTACACTTGGGTTTTCTATTAACCTTCCAGAGAGTTGTAAGATATTTTATATCTTTTACCTTCCATCCTCCAGCTGGAGAGCTCTCAGTCCTGCCAGTAAGGCATCTTTATTTACTCGACTTAAATCATCTCCAAGAATAACCAGACACGAAAGACCTGTGTAAGTCATTGCTATGTGCCCACTATCATAGGGATGAGACATACCAGGACCCTTAAGGGGAAAAAAAAAGAAAGAAAGAAAGAAAGAAAGAAAGAAAGAAAGAAAGAAAGAAAGAAAGAAAGAAAAAAACCCACATCATAAGAACTTATATTACAATCACGTATTCATTTTTTATTATTAAAGAGGTAAGCAAAGTTCATTTCCCTTCACTAATTATGGTTAGACTGAACGCATCCCACTCAACTTTTCTGGATGAAAGTAAATTACTGCACAGCTCTGCTACCCTTGTAAACAGCTCATCAGTAGGAAGCTTTGGAACAGAACTATGCCAACACTGATATTCATGCAAGAGTTCAGCAAAAAGAATCAAATGTGCTGAACCATATCTAAGTTTATCCTGACACACTACTGGGCATTAGTTCTCTGGCAGCTGGGGGAACTCTCTGTTAAATAGCCATACCTCTACAGGTTCCTCCCGCAAAGATTTTAGAACCTAATGATCTACAAGTAGAAAGTACTGTGAGGGATTATTGGCAATCTCTCTGTCAGTTAAAGGGAAAACAAATTAGCCCCTCATCTACTTTCATCTATATTATAAAAAATAATCAGAGTTTAAACAAACTATTTGCATAACAAATAAAGTCAACTAGGAAGCTAAAATGAGAGTTAAATGTTGACTAGTTACATGGTACAAAACACAAAAAGGAGGGAGATTGATACAGCTGTCCTAAAATTATTATTTTTCCTTGTGATATTTTATAGGTACATCCTGGACTGTACCAATGCATGACAACACAAACCACATGTAACAAGATGACTTTGGATACTTAGGATGGTACTTAGGATGGATCAATTTGGAGCAACTGGAAGATGACTTTTTTTTTTCTTTTAAAGAGGATAAAAGAGCTATTTCTGTACTGAGCAGCAAAGACGGACAAGTTTTTAAAGCACATTTTACTAGGATTATGTCAATCGCCATTTTTATTTTGCGATTCATACTAAAAACACATGCAAAAAGCAGTACAAAAACAAGTTAAATGAGATTATGTTATGGATACACAGTATTTTTCAGGCCAAATCATGCTTGTTTCCCAAGCCAGAAAACATTATTTGAAATAAGAAGCTAGGATAAAAATACCTATTGCCCACTGTTCTCACACTAGGGAATCACATTGCGGTAGGCAGGCACAAAACAAGGTGAAAGTGGCTGCAACAGCACTGAAAAAGCTCTAGCTACGCAACAGAGAAGGGGAACAGGGGAGTGCTGAGAGCTGCCCCTCCTCTCCCTCATTTCTGGCCCCAGGGTCTCTGTCAAGAAGCGGGGCAAAAATCTCAGCAGTCATAGCTGGCTCCCACTCCTGTCCCTGAGCCCAGTGCTCCCATCACTCTCTCTTCCCCTGCATGCTCCCTGGTCCCAGACACACTTCCCCATGGGGCACCCCATAGATGGAGGACAACTGCATACTCAAATGGGTTGGAGAACTATTGCAGTCGTGAAACAAGTTTTTCTTGGGTGGATGACAGGCTCTAATCTCTGAAGGAACAACTTGGCCTATCATACCATAATTTTATTATAAGCAGCTTAACCCTTGTGATGTATCAACACATTTGAAATGTAGATTTTCACTCTAAAAAACCATATATATATATATAGAGAGAGAGAGAGAGAGAGTGATACAAACTTGCTCTGTCACAGAAAAGTATTCAGTTTCATGTAATCAATTAATTTACTTTTAAACAAAGCGAGTCTCTCCTGAAAATCCAATTCTGGCTCTAAAAGGATTCTCAGCGTCCCAGCTCAGTAGCTAAAACTTCTTCTCACATATTTTGTCAAATGAAATACACGACACACATTAGCAGATCAAAAAAATCTGGAAAGGTTCTTCGACATTTAGTACCAACTGCCTACAAAAAGTCACAGTAGGTCAATCAGCAACTATGAAGAAAACTAAGTTTCCAAACAGAGAATCATAGAATGGTTTGGGTCAGAAGGGACCTTTAAAGATCATCCAGGTCCAACCTAGATGATCACTAGATCAGGTTGCTCAAAGCCCCATCCAACCTGACCTTGAACACTTCCAAGAATGGGGCGTCCACAACTTCTCTGGGCAACCTGTTCCAGTGTCTCACCACCCTCATTGTAAAAAATGTCTTCCTTATGTCCAATCTAAATCTACCCTCTGTCAATTTAAAACCGTTGCTCCTTGTCCTGTCGCTACAGGCTCTGGTAAAAAGTCTTTCTCCATCTTCCTTATAAGCCCCCTTTAAGTATCGAAAGGCCACAATAAGGTCTTTTCCTTTCTTCTGCTTTTTGCTTCTGAGCTTCTTCACGACAAAGACTTTTTCTTGAGCATTTTTTCTGAATTCTCTTTCTCCTTGAAGATTTCTTCTTTTTCTTGATGCTCTGGGGACCCCCAGAGCTGGATGCAGTACTCCAGGTGGGGTCTCACAAGAGCGGAGTAGATATAGTGAAACAGTTCAATTTTAATTTTGAAAATTCTATTTCCAGAGGAAGATTATATTTACTAAGCAAATGAGAATTACGCTAAGGAAATTCAGGCTTGAGTTTTTAAAACCATGGTTACAGAAATTCTATCCAAAGGTCTTAACTACTACGAAGGTGCTTGGATATTCAATAAATTTTCTAAGGCATCTGTAAATCTCAAAAGAATATTCCCCTTTAAGTGGCAATTTTTCACACCGTGTCAACACAAAGTAACTGAAAATTCCTGCTTTCTTTAAATTATACTTTTCTATATACACACACATCCATATTGTCTGCAAAGCTTTGGTAGCCTATAAACATATTAAAATAACTGGGTCTTTATTTTTTGTGTGAATGCAGGTATTTCTTTTACACTATCATTCGCTGCAATAAAAACAGATTGCAGAAGTGTTATAAGCACATATACTGTATGCTCATGATACAAAATAACAGCCCCCCAACAAACAGTATCAATCACTACAGTATCTAGACAATGTACAAATTTTATCTCCTCTTCCTTTTCCATGCAAACATTTCAACATGTGTGGGTAGCATACTGTTTTTCCAAATACAGGATTTCAGCAACCCCAGAGGTGTATAAAACTTTGTGCTCTACCCGACTAGCAAACTACAAAATATTTCAATACAATTAAATTAAACACAGAAGATTCAGAATCAAGTATGAGATCATATAAACAAATTATTACAAGGCATACTCACAAAGGCCGAGATGCAGTTTCACATGGGAGTTTTTGAGGGCCTAACAGATCTTTGTTCACCATACATGCTTTTTTATTTTTTTTTTACTGTAAAACAAATATAATTTGTTCAAATTTTAAGTGCACTAGAATTCACTTTATCTCCTAGTCTGCTCTAAGCTCCATGGAATTATTTCAAGCTTGTCATGATACAACTCATCACATATTATGTTTTACCTACACATAACAATATATACTTCACACGCTAATTCAACTAACACACCTGGGCCTGAATAACAGGGTTTCTTTGACGGGACATCATTTAGAAGAACTAGACATTCCAGACAAAAAAAGAAAAAAAATACTTTTTTTTGCATATAAAGAGGTAAAAAATTAAATGGGAAGTCATTAAATTTGTTGTCGTAGTTTTAACCTCACTCGGCAACTGAGTACCACACAGCCGCTCGCTCACTCCCCCCACCCCCCCCGGTGGGATGGGGGAGAGAATTCGAAGAGTAGAAGTGAGAAAACTCGTGGGTTGAGACAAAAACAGTTATTAACTGAAATAGAATAATAACAACAGTAATAATATAATAATAATAATAATAATATAATAATAATAATACACAAAGTGATGCACAGTGCAATTGCTCACCACCCACCGACCGATGCCCAGCCAGTCCCCGAGCAGCGCCCGCGCCCCCCCCCGCCCCGGCCAGCTTTCCCCAGTTTATGTACTGAGCATGACGTCACATGGTATGGAATGTCCCTTTGGCCAGTTTGGCTGTGCCCCCTCCCAGCTTCTTGTGCACCTCCAGCCTTCTCAGTCAGTAGAGCATGGGAAGCTGAAAAAGTCCTTGGCTAGCGTAAGCACTACCTAGCAACAACTAAAACATCCGTGTGTTATCAACATTGTTCTCATCCTAAATCCAAACCACAGCCCTGTACCAGCTACTAGGAAGGAAATTAACTCTATCCCTGCCAAAACCAGGACAGTATCCAACCCTTATTCTATACCATCTACGTCATGCCCAAGTCCCTTATTTTCCAATACCTTTCCATTAATCACCACCCCTTTTCCTTTTTTTATATATATATATATATACATATAAAAAAAAATATACACACACACACAGAGATATCATTCCCTTAGTCTATGGGCCATCCCTCTAAAATATTCGGTGAGTTCATTTAGTCCATGACTTGGGCTCCATCTGTCGTAATAATCTTCCAGGGCAGGAAAAATGGAGATGGTATGTGGTGTTGGATTGTTTCACGTAGAAGTCAGTTCTGGTACCATCATCGCTGTGCTTTGCTTGGTTTCATCGAAGTTCATTCCTCATTAATCTGGGGGATTCTTATTGCAATATCATTAGTAAGGCATATAATATTATGTAGCACTTAACATCACATAATACAGATCATTGGCTATTCTCACCCAAAATCAAATCCCCTTGAGGTACACATCGGACTTCCCCATCCTTCCGCATTATCCACCAAGTGCACCCAGGTCCTTGAGCAAAAGCAATCCCACGGATGGGTTTGCCTTTGCCCGAGGCAGGAATAACCCAAACTGTCTTCCCCAGCATATTTTTTATGTGCACTACAGGGACTTTATTCCCATCTACAGTACGTAAAAGTTCTGACTGGGCAGGGCCAGCTCGATTGGCAGATCCCCTCGTGTTGACTAACCAGGTGGCCTTTGCTAAATGTGTATCCCAATGTCTGAACGTCCCACCACCCATTGCTCTCAGCGTAGTCTTTAACAGTCCATTGTATCGTTCAATTTCCCCAGAGGCTGGTGCATGATAGGGAATGTGATATACCCACTCAATGCCGTGCTCTTTGGCCCAGGTGTCTATGAGGTTGTTTTGGAAATGAGTCCCATTGTCTGACTCAATTCTTTCTGGGGTGCCATGTCGCCATAGGACTTGCTTTTCAAGGCCCAGGAGAGTGTTCCGGGCAGTGGCATGGGGCACGGGATATGTTTCACATTCATGGATAACCTGCGCAATAGTGTCCATGGTCAAGTCCACCCCTCGATCACGAGCCCATCTGTATGTTGCATCTCTTCCTTGGTGACCTGAGGTGGCATGGGCCCACCGAGCTAGAAATAATTCACCCTTCTGTTGCCAGTCCAGATCCACCTGAGCCACTTCAATCTTAGCAGCCTGATCCACCTGCTGGTTGTTTTGATGTTCTTCAGTGGCCTGACTCTTGGGTACGTGAGCATCTACGTGACGTGATGCTGATCACATCCTTTGGGATCTGACGACGTCCATCTTGCCATTTTATTCCTAAAAACTGGATCTCCTGTGCAGGTCCCTTGACCTTACTTTGTTTTATGGCAAAACTGGCCTTCAGCACGATTTGGACTATTTCCTTCCCTTTCTCAAAAACTTCTCCTGCTGTGTTGCCCCACACGATGATGTCATCAATGTATTGCAGGTGTTCTGGAGCACCACCCTGTTCCAGTGCAGTCTGGATCAGTCCATGGCAAATGGTGGGGCTGTGTTTCCACCCCTGGGGCAGTCGGTTCCAGGTGTACTGGACGCCCCTCCAAGTGAAAGCAAACTGTGGCCTGCACTCTGCTGCCAAAGGGATTGAGAAAAACTCATTAGCGATATCAGTTGTGGCATACCACTTGGCTGCCTTTGACTCCAGTTCGTATTGAAGTTCTAACATGACCGGCACAGCAGCACTCAGCGGCGGCGTGACTTCATTTAGGCCACGATAGTCTACTGTTAGCCTCCACTCTCCATTAGACTTCCGCACTGGCCATATGGGACTGTTAAAGGGTGAGCGAGTCTTGCTGATCACTCCTTGGCTCTCCAGTCGACGAATTAGCTCATGAATGGGAATCAGGGAGTCTCAGTTGGTGCGATATTACCGCCGGTGCACCATGGGGGTAGCGATTGGCACCTGTTGGTCTTCGACCTTCAGCAACCCCACAACAGAGGGGTCCTCCGAGAGACCAGGCAAGGTGGACAGCTGTTTAATTTCTTCCGTCTGCAAGGCAGCTATACCAAAAGCCCACTGGTACCCTTTTGGGTCCTTGAAATACCCTCTCCTGAGGTAGTCTACGCCAAGGATGCACGGAGCCTCTGGGCCAGTCACAATGGAGTGCTTCTGCCACTCATTCCCACTTTGGCTCACTTCAGCCTCCAATACAGTTAGCTGTTGGGATCCCCCCATCACCCCAGAAATACAGATGGGTTCTGCCCCTATATAGCTTGATGGCATTAGGGTACACTGTGCACCGGTGTCTACCAGAGCCTTATACTTCTGTGGGTCTGACGTGCCAGGCCACCGAATCCACACAGTCCAGGAAACCCGGTTGTCCCTTTCCTCCCCCTGGCTGGAGGCAGGGCCCCTCTAATCCTCATCACAGTACTCATTTCTCACTTCTTGTACATACGAGTCAGAAGTTTCTTCGTTAACATCAGGAGTAACATCAGCCCTTCTACTCTCTCTGGGGAACTGCCCACTGGAAACTGGAGCAGCAATTTTCCTGGAAGAACCTCTTTCTGTGATTGTTTTCCCTTGCAACTCACGTACCCATGCCCCTAGGCCTGAGGTAGGGTTCCCATCCCACTTCCTCATGTCCTCTCCGTGGTCACGCAGGTAAAACCATAGGGTGGCCCGTGGTGTGTACCCTTTATATTCTCTCTCTTGAGCAAAAGAACGCTGACTCCTAATAGCCGAGATATTGGTCCATACAGGTGGGGAGTAGGACCTATCCTCTCTGAGTTGCTGGATCTCCCGGGACAGTTTCTCCACAGCCGAGATGAGGGAGGAAGAGAGACTTTCTTCGTATTGCCGGAGTTGACCAGCCAATTCATCCACTGTTTGTTCCTCTCCATCTTTCCAGGTCATCACTGCCAATGAATTGGCGTTTGACGATGGTGCGCTCCTTACAAACTTCCGCCACATGGGTCGTGTGTACTTGACTTCGTCTGGATCTTTGGATAGCTGTTCATTGCTCAGGTCACCATAAATCACCTCCAGCACAGCTAATTCTCTCAGGAACTGAATACCTCTTTCCACGGTGGTCCACTTGCCTGGGTGAGATATAACATCTTCCTTGAAGGGATACCTTTCCGTCACCCCGACAGGAGTCGCCTCCAGAGGCTGAGGACTCGTGTCCCTTTTCCAATCGCTTTGTCAATGCCCCCTTCCCTAGAAAGGGATCCCAGCTGCTTGGCTTCCCTACCCTCTAATTTCAGGCTACTGGCCCCATTATCCCAGCATCGGAGCAGCCAGGTGACAATATGTTCGCCTGGACGACGGCTGAAATCTTTTCGTATATCTCGCAGCTCACTCAGGGATAGAGATCGGGTGGTTACTGCCCCTTTCATGAATTCTTCCTCTTCTTCCTCCCCGAGCAGTTGCCGGCCCTCCTCCTCCTGTTCTCGTGATGGCCCTTCTCCAGGGTAGTCTGCCTCATCCACTTCTTCCTCTGGCTCCCTTTGAGAAGAAGCTTCTTCCTCCCTTACTAAACGAGCCGACTTCCGCTTCCAAGATTTCTTCTTGTGTACAGGGGCAACTGATACCGGCACAGGTTGGCTTTTTGGTTCAGCCACAGGGCGTGTCGCCGGGGTCTGAGTGGCCGCAGGGCCTGTCGTTTTACTGTCAGAGCCAGAGACCTTCTCTTCCCTTTGAGGGTACTGAATGGTGTTGAACAGGGCTCGGTAGGCATGGGCCAGGCCCCAGCACGTTGCAATGATCTGCATCTCTCTGGAGTTGCCAGGGCGACAGCATACTTTGTCCAAATATTCTACTAACTCTTCAGGATTCTGCACTTGCTCAGGGGTGAAGTTCCAAAACACTGGGGGTGCCCATTGGCCTAGGTACTTGCCCATCTTGTCCCACACACCCTGCCACTCATAACTATTCGGCCTTGGGGCAGATCCCTGGATGATATTCTTAAATTGCTTATCAACTTTAGACAAAACCGAAACAATATTCCAAAGAAATACTGATAGAAGTATCTTAACTACCCAAGGATGTTCAAAATACTGAGAAGTTACTGTAATGAAGGAGGAAACATCATAGAGAATGGCAGTGTCACTACCTTCTTCTATTTCCTCTGTAAAAAAACTCTCAGAAAAGTTACTGTAATTGCTAGTTGTCTCCACAAAGTGGTATCCGTAGTACAGTAATGGCTTCATTGCGAAATTCACATACCAAATTAAGACCAAGGTCAATGTTTTAAAAATAAACCTCCCAAGCGGAACATCACCAATCACTGCAGAGCACAGCAAACTGCAAAAACCAACACCAATCGTTAACATGTAGAGCAAAAAAACGAGCACGATGCAGATTAGACAAATCAATATCGAGAACAGAGGAACCAACACTGTGACCCACAACTGTTAACAGATATAAATTCCTTAATACGCTCCTGTTAATCTGTTATTATCTCAAACCCTTCGAGCACCACGTTGGGCACCAAAAAAAGGATTGTTGTGGTTTAACCTCAGTTGGCAACTGAGTACCACACAGCCACTCGCTCACTCCCCCCACTCCCCCCCGGTGGGATGGGGGAGAGAGTTGGAAGAGTAGAAGTGAGAAAAACTCGTGGGTTGAGATAAAAAGTTTAATAATTGAAATAAAATAACAAAAATAATAATGCAATAATAATAATAATAACGATAATACACAAAGCAAGTGATGCACAGTGCAATTGCTCACCACCCGCCGACCGATGCCCAGCCAGTCCCTGAGCAGCGGCCCCCCCCCCCCCCGGCCAGCTTTCCCCAGTTTATGTACTGAGCATGACGTCACATGGTATGGAATGTCCCTTTGGCCAGTTTGGCTGTGCCCCCCTCCCAGCTTCTTGTGCACCTCCAGCCTTCTCACAGTCGGTAGAGCATGGGAAGCTGAAAAGTCCTTGACTAGTGTAAGCACTACCTAGCAACAACTAAAACATCTGTGTGTTATCAACATTGTTCTCATCCTAAATCCAAAACACAGCACTGTACCAGCTACTAGGAAGGAAATTAACTCTGTCCCTGCCAAAACCAGGACGGGCAGTAAGCGGTTATTACTCTAGTGTAGATTAACATTCCCACAAGCTACTCAGAAACATAAAGCTGTGCTGTTAGAGTAAATAAAAATGAGGTCAAAACAAGATGCTGTACTACCTTCATAATCAAGCTAGTTCAAGCATTTTTACACTCATCTACAGTCATAACCATATCAGATATCCATCCTCGCTTTCAATTTCATATCCCAGTATTCATAAACTCATATCTAAAATTTTCTTGTTATCTGTCCTCTAGAAAAATCAAATACTTGGTCATAATTTAGGGCTCTTTCAGATGTTTCATCCACTCTTTAGTGAGGAGATCTGCCTTTTCATTCTCAAACACAGCACAGAACTTCTGCACCTTTTTCACAATCCTTCCTGCACACTGGCCCCTATTTCCATCTTCCAACCCTATCAGGCCTTCTGTATCATCTTTAGCAGCCTCTGTTCACCTCCTTTCTCCCCTGTATTAAGGGAAATTTCTTTTCCTATACAGACTTAATTCTCTTGAACCTCAGTTCCATGGGCTTAAAAGCATCCTCTCTTATGGTCTTCCACCACAGACTGGGATGAGCAGAGCCTTGCCTATGTTTGAATGGATACCAGGTACAATCAAACACCCCGTGTTTCATCAAAGGAAGAGGAACACTGAAGAACAGCATGTGCTGTACCACCTGATACAGAGCTGTTCTGCCCTTCACTTCCAGGTCCACAGACAGTTGTTGACCTGAAGAAGTTTCCCCTCCCCAGTTATAGATCAGAGAAGTGCACTGAGACAAGCCACAGTTTGTATGTCACTGCTCCCAGAAACACAAGCAGTACCATTTTAAGAGTACTGCACGTTTTTTTAAAATCTCTGCTATTGTTTCAGTATACTAACAGTGCAAAAAACCCTGTTTCCCAGATTTTCCACAATTCTGTAGTTAATAGTATAAAAAAGACACACAATCATTTACTGCCTAATTGAAAATCTTTCCCCCACGCACACTTAACTAACCTTGGATGGATTGAATGGCATCCCTAAATATGAAGAGCCTCTGAATCCACAGCGATTCAAATTTGAGCCTGGAAAAGGAAGAAAAATAGAGAGTCAACTAATTTGCTTTGCTGAAACATTCATTATAAATCATAATTCTCCAGTCAAGATCAAAACCTGTTAATTCAACACCATTTGCAGTATTACCAGCACTTGTATGTGTCCTTTCAGTATATTCCCAACCTCAGCCTGTTATCATAATGAAAAGGAAAAAAAAATAATAAGAAAACCACAAGCAAACTGGGTCCTGGTGTAATGACAAAGCAACCCATTTTTTATTTGGTGGAAATATATTGTTCATACCAGCATACAATTGTCTTCCATGCTCTCAAAAATCTTAAAAAAATGACTCCCCTGGAAAAGTGCTCAGAGTTAACAGATTTTTTTTCTCCTCTCTAGATTCCTGCCTGGTAATACTATCTGTTCCTAAATAGAATTGTTTTAAAATACTTTGCAACATGTACAAGGACAAACAATTTACAGTTTTAAGCTAGTACTGATTTAACTCAATACAGTCAGAATGAAATACTTAAAACAATATGAAAGGCAAATTTTTAACGGAGCTATTCCTCTCCCACCTAAAATTCAGGTACAAAACTATTTTACCAATCAAACATTTATTTCAGTGATTCAGATGTGACCTGTTTTAAATGTGTCATGGTATCTGAGCATGTAGTACAGAGAAGTGTGTACCGCATACTGTCTAGAGCTAAGTACAGGTTTCCAGGGCTCAAATCTGCTTCTGCACTGCAAAAACTCAACTGCTTCACTCCTCAACATCCAAAGGTAAAAGCCTAATGAGTGCTCTAATTCATCAGCACCAGGGTGTTCTTAAATTCTCTCCCCCTCCCCCCAGCTTCAGCTTCAAATCTAAAAATCCTCATGGAAATTAGGGAAATTTGCACCAGACTAAGTGAAGAAAAATAGTTATAATGTTGAAAGCCCTAAAAAAGATCACTAAGCAATGTGGTACATCAACTGTAGTGTTAATTTATCAACACATTAACTTCTAACTTTAAATACATTCTGCATATATGCAACATCTAAATTTGAAGTACTTTGACTGATACAAGCTTCTATGTAATTACAGTGTGCAATTTTTCTATCAGACAAGTCTTTGAATCTAACTTCCATGGAATGAACTATCATTTAACAGAAGAAAACACCTGCAATTCTCCACTTCCTCCATCATCCACCTTTCAACCAAAAGTGGTTTTTTTTAATGACAAGTGTAATGAAGTCAGTTCGTCATGCATTAAAAACTGCTATCTTATAGTCATACCAACAAAGTGAAAAAGGCTCAAAGAAGGGGACCTCAGCTGAATTCGTACCAGCGTAAACAGTCTCAGGTATGGTGGTGACTCGCCACAGGGCAGTTTTCCCCAGCACGTGTTGGAGCAGCTGTCCCTGCTAGGGTAGAGGCTTCAGTGCAGGTGGAGCTTCAGATGGCAGAGGTAGCCCTCCAAGCCCTAGGCTGCAAAATTGAAGAGGAGCCAGATGTGCCTTCAAGCAAAGGATCTGGGCCACCTGACCCCAAACCATGCGAGACCACCAGGAAGAAGCAGCGAGTCATCCCTGCTGAGGGGGACAGAGGCACCCATCTGTCAACCCGACCTGTCATCTAGAGAGGTTTGCTGCCTGCCGGGGACCCAGATCCAGGATGTTGTGGAGGGACTGCCGAAGCTCATCTGACCCTCTGACTACTACCCCCTGCTGTTCTTCCATGTGGGCGCAAATGATACAGCCAGGGGCAACCTGGACAGTATCAAAAGCGACTACAGAGCTCTGGGGGTGGTAGTCAGAGGCATGGGAGCCCAGGCGGTGTTCTCCTCCCTCCTGCCGGTGAGGGGAAAGGGTGTGAGGAGCAGGGCGCTGATAATGCAGGTAAATAGTTGGCTGCGGAGCTGGTGTTGGCAACAAGGTTTGGGGTTCTATGACCATGGGACCCTGTTTGCAGATCAATGTCTGCTTGGGAAAGACAGGATCCACCTCACTAAGCACGGCAAAGCTATTTTCGCCAACAGGAGGGCTGACCTCATAAGGAGGGCTTTAAACTAAGAATGATGGGGGAGGGAGAGAGTAACCAACAGCCCTGTGAGGGAGTGACGGACAGGGTCGACGAGCAAAGGGCCTGGGGTGATGTGACAGGAAGGGACCACAAAAATCAACAAAACAGGGCTTAAGCAGGGTCACCTCCAGCATTTGCATGTAAGCAAGGAAGTGCCTACAAGGCACCATTATGGAGAAATCCCCAAAACCCTTTCTAGGAAGTCAACATGCTGGGGTGCCTCTCTGAAGTGCCTGTACACTAACGCACGCAGTATGGGGAATAAACATGAGGAGCTAGAGATCTGCGTGCAGCTGCAGGGCTATGATCTTGTTGGGATCACGGAGACGTGGTGGGATGGCTCCCATGACTGGAGTGCTGCAATGGAGGGATACAGGCTCTTTAGGAAGGACAGGCTGGGAAGATGAGGAGGGGGAGTTGCCCTTTATGTAAGAGAGCAGTTGGAGTGCACGGAGCTCTGCCTGGGGATGGATGAGGAGACACCTGAGAGCTTATGGGTAAGGATTAAAGAGCAGACCAATACGGGTGGCATTGTAGCAGGTGTCTGCTACAGGCCACCTGACCAGGAAGAACAAGCAGATGAGGCCCTCTGCAGGCAGACAGGAGCAACCTCACTTTCACAGGCCCTGGTCCTCATGGGGGACTTGAACCACCCCAATATCTGCTGGAGGAACAACACAGCAGGACATAAGCAATCCAGGAGGTTCCTGGAGGGCATCGATGACAACTTCCTGACCCAAGTGATAGAGGAGCCAATGAGGAGAGGTGTTATGCTGGACCTCATTACTCACCAACAACGAGGGGCTCACTGGGGATGTGAAGGTCAAAGGCAGCCTTGGCTGCAGTGACCATGAGATGCTAGAGTTCAGGATCCTGAGGGGAAGGAACAGGGCAAAAAGCAAGCTCACAACCCTGGACTTCAGGAGAGCAGACTTTGTCCTCTTCAAAGATCTTCTTGGAAGAGTCCCATGGGATAAGGCCCTGGAGGGAAGGGGGGCCCAAGAAAGCTGGTTAATATTCAAGGGTCACTTGCTCCAAGCTCAAAAGCAGTCCATCCCAACAAATACAAAGTCAGGCAAAAACGCCAGGAGGCCTGTGTAGATGAACAAGGAGCTCCTAGCCAAACTCAAGCACGAAAAGCATACAGAGGGTGGAAGCAAGGACGGGTAACCTGGGAGGAATACAGAAGCATTGTCCAAGCATCCAAGGATGAGGTTAGGAAAGCCAAAGACCACCTGGAGTTAAATCTGGCAAGTGATGTCAAGGGCAACAAGAAGGGCTTCTGTACGTACATAGGTGACAAAAGGAAGACTAGGGAAAACGTGGGCCCACTGCTGAATGAGGCAGGGCACCTGGTGACACAGGTCATGGAAAAGGCTGAGGTACTGAATGCCGCCTTTGCCTCAGTCTTCACTAGCAAGACCGGCCTTCAGGAATCCCAGGTCCCAGAGACCAGGGGGAAAGGCTGGAGCAAGGAAGACGTACCCTTGGTGGAAGAGGATCAGGTCAGGGAATACTTAAGCAAACTGGACATAATAAGTCCACGGGCCCTGATGGGATGCACCCACGAGTGCTGAGGGAGCTGGAAGATGTTGTCGCAAGGACACTCTCGATAATCTTTGAATGATCATGGTGACTGGGAGAAGTGCCTGAAGACTGGAGGAAAGCAAATGTCCCTCCTATCTTCAAAAAGGGCAGGAAGGAGGACCCAGGGAACTACAGGTCGGTCAGCCTTACCTTGATCCCTGGGAAGGTGATGGAGTAGCTAATTCTGGAAACCATGGAAGTCTAGTTGGAGGCCAGTAACTAGTGGTGTACCCCAGGGGTCAATACTGGGACCAATCCTGTTTAACATCTTCATCAATGATCTGAATGATGGGGCAGAATGTACCCTCAGCAAGTTTGCTGATGACACAAAACTGAGAGGAGTGGCTGATATGCCAGAGGGTCGTGCTGCCATCCAGAGAGACCTCAACAGGCTGGAGAAATGGGCTGACAGGAACCTCATGCAGTTCAACAAGGGGAAGTGCCAAGTCCTGCACCTGGGGAGGAACAACCTGTGACAGATGCACTCCTCCTGTTTGAACTAACTGAACTTTGGTCCAGGCAGAGGCTCAGCAAGTAGGCCTAACCAAAGTTAAGTTAATCCTATTGTGTGAGGCTATCAGTGAGAACTCAGCACCAAACCCCAAAAGAATGGTTTGGCTGGAGACGGAGCTGATAAACGGCTGAAACTGCATTAACACAGCAGAAAATCTGACTACGAATCAACTGCTTTACGCTATAAATATCTGCAGCCATCAGGGTCCGTTGAGCTCTCCCTCCGTAGCAGCTGGCTGCGTGGCGGTGATCTCCCCTTGAGTAGGGACGCCTCTCAAGGTTACCCCTCGAGGCTGAGAGATCCCTTACCTGACACCAGACATCGATGGGTTGGTAAGTGACATTTTTTGCATGCATGTAACATTTAAGATATGTACAGTAAGCTTAAGCGATGATCTTTGTATCCCATACATATCCTAACTTTAAGTGTAGTAAATAGTAGAGTATTGACTGCCAATCCATCTGTACTTATTAAATATTTTACATACCTAAATTTACTTATTAAAATCCAATAAACTAACTACTAGATCAGATCTGTCTGAGTGTCTCTGACTCTTCTCCTGCGACACAACCCCAGGCACCAATGTATGTCTTATGTTCCTCTTTGTCTTTTTTCTCTGTATTTCTCCTTTCTTTCGCCTCATCCTCTTTGCCCTCTGGCTTTTCTTGAAGATTTCTTTTCAGTCTCGGATCCTGCTTACTAATTTCAGATACTTTTGTGCTTTCACATTCCTGGGTTTGTTGCCAGCTGGTCAAGGGAGGTGATCCTTCCCCTCTACTCAGCACTGGTGAGGCCACACCTGGAGTACCGTGTCCAGTTCTGGGCTCCCCAGTACAAGAGAGACATGGACATAATGGAGAGAGACCAGCACAGGGCCACGAAGATGATTAAGGGACTGGAGCATCTCTCCTATGAGGGAAGGCTGAGATTGCTTGGACTGTTTAGCCTAGAGAAGAGAAGGCTCAGGGGGAATCTCATCAATGTGTGCAAATACCTGAAGGGAGGGTGCAAAGACGACGGAGCCAGGCTCTTTTCAATCGTGTCCAGTGACAGGACGAGGCAATGGGCACAATTTAATCTGTGTCAAATGTGCTTATGCAAACTACAAAATAAATTTTAAAAAAAGGCACAGATGTGGAAATCCTTCACCCATAAAACAGTTGTAAGCCTACTGGTACATAGCTGTTATGGCCTGCTGCAAATAAAAATGTGCTACAATGAGGACAGCTCTTCAGTTAAGCAGAACTCAGCTTCTCGTTGCTAGATGGAAGGATTCATCCCCAGCATCTGCCTTTTAGACTGTAGTTTACAATTCATTACCAAAGTAGAAATGGCAGTACGAGACCCAAGTGCAGGTATGCTGTTAGTGGGTTACCTCAATTCCCTTCTTACATGACAGCTACCATTAAAAAGTGTGATTAAAAATAAAGTACTTCAATGAAATCAGAATCTATTATTCCCTTTAGCTGCTCAATTTTTGTGTAATGTTTTAAAACTTTTCTTGTACTACTGAACTCTTATCAACCAAATCTCATCATCGGTAATTTTCAAATGCTGGATTTTTAACTGTATTGCTATAACTGATTTAAGACTTATTTTGTCTATTTATTTACATGACTTCTGGTCTTTAATCCCAGAGTTTACACACTGGCTCCTAGGAGAAACACAGTCTCAGGTCCACAAAGAACAACATGACTCTTCAGTGTCCTCACTACTACATAATCTCCAAAGGGAAGCTTTATCTCCTTCTCCAAATAAAAGAACTTTGTTGTTAACGTGCATGCAATAAATGCTCCCTAGAGCTTCAGGATTAGAAGCAGATTGCTAAAGTTATAGCTGCAATTCTTGAATTTAAAAATAGAATGCTCATCTGAAATCCTAAATGGGAAGTGAAAACAGCTCATTTCTAACCAGATGATTCTAACACATTGATGTCATGTCTCTCTCTCTCTCTATTTTTTTTTTTTTTTAAAGCTTCCTGCGTACATACAAGTTCAAATCTAAAGGGGAAACATTTATTTAATGAAAAAGACCCATCTTTCATCTTTCAGTTTATGCGCATCATCTCACTTTCGGTGAAGTTGGTTTTACTCTTTTATTGCAGGCTACTTGTACTTCTTATCTCATGTAATAGCTTAGTAGTGCTCTTCCCTACTTTCTTGAATTGCAAACAGCTAGTCAGAATGAGAAATAACTTTAAAAATTAAGTGAATTCCAGAAACATACCCCAATTAAAAGGATACTGATGTCCCTTGTAAAAAATTGACGAAGTGACAAGTTCAGCACCTGCATAGTCAGTTGAAGCATCACATATAAATGCAGTTCTGAAATGGTATCACCTAGCATTCACTTTCAGAGTTAAGCATATTTAACCACTTTCTGAAAGAGCTTAATATACAACAAAAAGTAATAAACATTTTATCAATCACTGTATGACTGCTGAAAGCAGAACAAAAAAAAAAAAAAAAACTGGGAAAACTTGTCTTATTTGACAACAGAACTAAATAAATGTGACCCTTTTCCCAAGTCAAAAGACTCCACATTTACATCAAGAGTTGAAACTTTACCTTGAAGGAAGTCACATTACTTAAGCGTAGATCAAAAAGTCCTCATGATGTGTAACAGAGCTCCAAGTGATGATCACAGAAGGTTTATCCTAGGATCTCTTATGTTAGAGAAAGGACATTTCTGTTATGTGACTTTTATGATTAACCTTTGATGGGAAGAGTGGTAACTTCTTCTACCACTACTTCTTCCCCTTCAGGGTACGTATGCATTCCTCTGGTTCCTAGGCACTTGATCACTGCAGCAGCTATATAAACAGCCTGTCACAAAGGCTGTTTATCACGATTCTAATCGTTTGAGTTTTGATTTACATACCACAGCAAAAGAGAGAAATCAAGAGAATAGTTTACATGATTAATGTTAAGTTTTCATTGTCTAACTACTTTAAGTCATATGAAAGCACTTTTTATGTCTATACGTGCTTCAGCTAAAAAAATTTGCCTCTATTCCTCTTTAAAAGCACAGATTGCATTTTCAACTTCTTCCATCGTTTCCCTGAACTTGTCAGCAACAACAACAAAACCACCTAAAGAAAAGAACAGAACATATCACTTAAGTTTCAAGTAGTCACCAGTAACTCAGCACTATCCAGAAACACACATGCTTGCAGAGAATTCTGGGATGCAGTGTACAAAAACAAGCCTGCATTTCCATCTCAAACAGTCTTAAAAGAAAGACACTCATTTAGTCACAAGGTGTGATTTCACTGTGATTTAGCTAACTAGATACAAATCCCAGTATTAAACATTTATTTCAATTAAAGAAGTGACTCATTCTGGGTAAGCTCAAACTGATTCACAGAATAAAACAACCTTATCCTACAGAGTTTCCACCTTTGTTGTTTTTGTTTTTTTTTTCAACAATATTTAAAATTTATTTCAACAATGTTTAAAAGACATGTAGATGTGGCACTTAGGGATATGGTTTAGTGGTAGACTTGGCAGTGTTAGGTTTACAGTTGGACTCGATCTTAAAGGTCTTTTCCAACCTAAATGATTCTATGATTCTAATACAATTACAGTGACTTAAGAAGCTCATTCAAATCTTTGGTTTACACTAGGCTGTATCAATCCAATTTAACCTACGGCTCCCTAATTTCTACAAAGTTGGGCCTACAAAGAAACATCAAAGTAAGATTTTTGTATACAGTCCTGTTAGTGTGCTTCAGTCATGTTCTGCACAAAGTCAAGTAAGAAAGACAGCTATCTAGAGAAAACCTATTTTGCAACGGTAGAAAACAGGTTTAGAATCTGAGTGGATTTAACCAGCACAACTTCCCCATGGACACAAACTGAACACATAAGTTTAACTTGGCTTTAAAAAAATAATAAGAAAAAAAACCCCTAAATTGATACCACTGTATCATCTAAAACTCTTAGTTCAGCTTTCACGTCTTGTTAGTTCTTGGCATCTTTGCTGACAGTTTAAGAAATAAGATAATGGTTTTTTTTATGGTATAGACACTGAAAAAATGAAGTCAGATGCATTTTATGTATCATCATAAAGCCCTCAGCTAGGAAGAGATCTTCAACCGGAGCTCCACACAAGGTAGCGGAGCACTGCAGAATGGGTCTTTCAGTGCCCATTTCCCAAGAGGTTCAAAACATCCAAACTGAAAAAGCTGTTTAAGCATTTCCAAGAGAATATTCCAACTTACACTTCAAGCCACCTGGATGGCTAGAAATGAACTCCCCATAGACCCTGCTCTGTGACCTCTTGAACTGCATTAAAATATTAACTTTATTTTACACAGGCCAAAGACTGACATATAGAAAATACCTGACTCTCAACATCCTGAATAAACAAATCCACACCACTTCTAAGAGAGAATAGAAGCTGCTACTTCCACCGAGAACTGCAAGAACCTTTACCCTTTCTTACATTCCTCCCTTCTTACATCCCCCTTCCCAGATTCCTGGAAAAGCAGACAGACTGAAGGAGTATTCCAAGTCTGCAGGAGAAGCACAAGCACAATTATATTAAAAAAAAAAAAATCTGTCTATAAGGGAAATAGTATACAGCAGAAGGATGTAGAAACTCAAGGTCTATTTAGATGGAAGTGTTCTAATGGGCACAGAACATTTTGCCTCTGTTCCCCTGCCAGTATTCCAACCACTCCCCTCCTCACTTTCTCTTCCTGAAACTTTACGTGTAAATTAATCTGCTGCTTCTTCCTCAAACTTGCTTGTGGACCATCAGAGGAAGAATTGACAGCACATTTCAAGACTCGCTTATTGCTCTCAATTCCAGTAACCAGAAAGACAGTGGTAAGAAAGAACAGTAGTTATTCAAGACAAACCGAGTCTCAATCCAAGCACACTGGATAATAAGAATTTAGCTACCACACTAATCAAATTCATACCAAAGGTGTGCAAAAAGCTATTTTCAAAAGATTATGACTAAAGGTTAACAGGTTTTTACAATTATAGTAGAACAGGAGCTGTGATCACATTTTGTCCTCTCAAACAATTTAAGTGCAAGTTCCAAACATTTAAAAAAAAAAAAAAAAAACAAAAACCCCAAAAAACCAAACCACAACCAACCCACAAAAAACACCCCAAAAACCAACCCACAGGAAAAAAACCCAACCCACAAAACATTAGATTGTTTATTAACATACAGTGAGCTTAACTTGCTAAATGTTCTTTTTCCAATACATTTTTGAATAGTGGCCAACTACTTTACTATCACTTGCAAAAAAAGTAAGCTGAGGAAGACACCCCACACAAAGTGGCACCCAAAATTATCTGTTAGATCAAGACTCATGAAACTAAAACCAGGTCTTAATAGGAAGTGATTTTCAGTCTCAAATACCCTAGGCAATCTTTGTCACTAATGGAGCGTTAAGTCAGTGACAGGAGCTTCGCCTATAAACTGGGCTGGTCACACTGCAGCTTCTACCGAGACCAATAAAATTTCCAATCACAGGAACAGATATTTTTCCAAATTTAGGTGGATTAAAAGTTTGGTTTGTCAACTGTAGTTTATTAACTATAATTCCTTCTTTCTTTATTATGGAAAACTGTTCATACCTCCAGATTGACAAGCACGAGACCTTTAAATTCCTAAGATGGAAAGAGATCAAAAGCAGACAAATACACAAAACCAGCTTGCCAATACACAGACACATTATAAAAGTCATCTTGCTGTGCTGGAGAAAGTCTAGTTAAAACTTAACTATAGCTGTCAAACCAGAAGTAAATACCGACTGGCTCCTCGGGCCATCTGCACTTCTAGAACACTCAGTGATGAAGCCAAAACCAGATCCATCTGGGTTTAGGCTGAGCCACCAGTTGATGTAGCCAGTTTAGGGTGTATTCAAGTCCATACTGCCTCACTCAAAGCAGAGCTCTGAAACACTAGAAAGGTCTTTTGGAGGGTGCCAATTCCAATGCCAATCTAGACATGGCCTGGGATGAAAAAGATTCAGAACTACAAGTGTTTGCACCAATGTATGTCAGAATCTTGTGTTAGCTGGGCAAATTTAACTTTAACATTTAAATTTCAAAATATTACTGTACATAGATTAAGTTATATTTGAGGTGTTAGTTGATTTAAAAAATAAAACATTTTTGAGAGGTTTTTTTTTTTTTATTACAGACCATACTGTACTCGTTAAAATACTAGAGTCATCCTTAGGTCACAACTATTTCATCTTTAGATGTTATCATTCACAATCCTCTATTTTCTACCTTCAAGTCAATATTTTCAAGGTATTAAAAAAAGTCATAACATAAAAGCATATTAAAGACAAATCAAAATGCACTAGTAACACCAAAGTTCTTACAGTTGCTTCACAACTATAGCAGGAAGGAAATATTATAAGAATACAAGCTTCCATAAACTAAAAGTGGACATGGGCTGATAGATGGATATAGAGCTGCCAACTTAAAACAAACAAAAAACCCCACCACCCACACACATAAAACCCAACCTTAAGAAATAACAAGAATTCCAGCCATCTACCTAGCAATTATCAAGTGTTAAATTTGAAGAAGAATTTAAGAGGACGTGGCAGTTAGACCTTGAGTTAGATATCAAGGCTATGTTCCACATGTTACTCATAAATTCAACTGTTCAAATATAAGGATGGCAAATCAACTATTATCCACTTCAAAAACACTCTATCGTCTACAGTGACAGGAATAAACAGTGCCTGAACACTATCTATGCAATTCTGCAGTTAAGTCAATCCAATTTTTGTAACAAATTCTTTCTTTAGTAAGAAATTAAAATCAGCGTTACATCTACTGCTGTATTAAAGAGGAAACAGGCTGAAAAGCAAACGCCCTTTGAAAGTAATTCTCTTTGATAAGCAGCTAAGAGAAACACAGAGAGAGATGTTGGTCAAATTTTTTAAGCATTCTTTAAGTTAAGGATGATTATTTCAAAGCAGACTTCATTAAGTTTTCTTAATCCATTTCTAATTCTTAAGTGAGCTGCTGGAATTTGATCACATGTAGAAGCTAGCTAATATTACAACACTGTGAGAAACTTCTCAATCTTGCACAAGAACAAAATTGGACTGGAAATATTATGCTAGTCATAGCACTTCTCTGCTAGAGAAGTAGGTACTGTTATATTGCAGTATATTGCATTGTTAATACTGTTTTCTATCTATATAAAACTCTACTATTCGTACTACCTAATAATGTTCTCTAATTAAAAACAGGAACAAAATGGAATAATCCAAAACTCAAAGACATGTTAGGGAAAAAAAAAAATGTTAAACTGATGTCATAGTTTCATGTTTCATTCTTTCATTATAGTCCTACTTTAACAGGGGTAGTATGAACATTACACAAATGCTTCATGTATCACAGAACTGATTCCCTAACTATTCAGTCTTACAAAAAAAAAAAAAAAAGCAGCTCATCTAGGGAGATTCACATTTATAATGAGGTTGTGTCTTTCTACGTCAGAAGCAAATTATTCTCAAAATAGGCTGGTAGCTTGTGACATGGGGAGGAAAGAAAGTGAAGCAGCGACACAAAGAGATTTGGCTTGATTTGCAACCGATATTAACTACATCGACTTCCTAAGATTTGCAAAATGCTTAATCAAATTTCTGGAGAGCAAAACTTTTTAAATTTAAAATTTGATTTTTAAAATATGATAGCAGTGTGATATCATACCAAAGATCTCTTCCTGAAAATACACACTCAGCTGCTGGAATTTACACACTGGTCAATCCTTGAAATTAAATAATTTTTTCTTCATATGTTTAAAATAAACCACATGCATATATTTTTGCAGCCTCACAGATGAAATTAATCACCTTCATAAAGTGAAGTTGTTCATAAAACACTGAATTTTTTAATATTTTTTTTTATGCAGAGCACTTGAAGAAAATAAGTCTTCTAGCAGCTTATTGATACATACATACAAATATAGGCAGCGCAAAAGAAAACTGTTTTACATCTCTACACTTAGTACACATGACAAAGGAAAACTAAAGGTATGCCTTCCTTTTAAAGACAGATTAAGTAAAAATTGCAAAGAACTATTAACCTCCATAAGTAGTTCCATGTTCTGTAACGGAATAATTGTTCCCTTGGTCACAAAAGTACTTAATGATAACTCATATTATCAAGATTAATAATACAAAGTGGCAATGATGTATAAAATTTTGTGAATCATTTAATTTCAACAGGAACTATTTTTTGCATCTGAAATTCAATAATTTATTCCTTTAAACTGTACCTTCTTTCGTTATTTTATTTACAGACATTCGTACTGAAGTTCAGTTTCACATAACATCACACACAAAATATCTACAAATTGCAGTGCAGAGCATTATGTAATATCATCCAAAAAAAGGAAAAAAACCCCAAACAATCCAAACAAAACAGACACAAAACACTTTTAGAACAAGGCCTTTATTCACAAGGGAAGAGTGTTTAGAATTTTTTAAAAAAATTTTTTTTCTTGTTTTTTCCAAAATGAATCTTGGCAAGCAGACAAGACAAAAAAAAAAAAACAACACACACCTCAGAAGAGAACAAATCTGTCAGATTCCTTGATGTTTACTGCAAGGGAAGCTTAATTATGTTTCATGTATACTAAACCACACTGGTGTCCTGGTTTCGGCAGGGATAGAGTTAATTTCTTTTCTAGTAGCTGGTACAGTGTTTTGGATTTAGGATGAGAACAAAGTTGATAACGCACCCATGTTTTAGTTGTTGCTAGGTAATGCTTACACTAGCCAAGGACTTTTCAGCTTCCCATGTTCTACCGACTGAGAAGGCTGGAGGTGCACAAGAAGCTGGGAGGGGGCACAGCCAAACTGGCCAAAGGGACATTCCATACCATGTGACGTCATGCTCAGTACATAAACTGGGGAAAGCTGGCCGGGGGGGCCGCTGCTCGGGGACTGGCTGGGCATCGGTCGGCGGGTGGTGAGCAATTGTACTGTGCATCACTTGCTTTGTGTATTATTATTATTATTATCATATTATTATTATTATCATTTTATTTCAATTATTAAACTGTTTTTATCTCAACCCACGAGTTTTTCTAACTTGTGCTCTTCCAATTCTCTCCCCCATCCCACCGGGTGGGGGGGAGTGAGCGAGCGGCTGCGTGGTGCTTAGTTGCCGACTGAAGTTAAACCACGACAGTCCTTTTTGGCGCCCAACGTGGGGCTCGAAGGGTTTGAGATAATAACAGGTTAACCGGAGTGTATTAAAGAACTTATATCTGTTAGTAGTTGTGGGTCACAATGTTGGTTTCTCTGTTCTCGATATTGATTTGTATAATCTGCATCGCGCTCTTTTTCCTGCTGTACATGTTAAAGATTGGTGTTGGGTTTTGCAGTTTGCTGTGGTCTGCAGTGAATAGTAATGTCTCGCTTGTGAGGTTTGTTTTTAGAACATTGACCTTGACGTTAGTGTGGTATGTAAACTTCGCAATGAAGCCGTTACTGTACCACGGAGATCATTTCGTGGAGACAACTAGCAATTGCAGTAACTTTTCTGAGAGTTTTTTTACGGAGGAAATACAGAATGGCAGGGTCACTACCTTCTTCTATGATGTTTCCTCCTTCATTACAGTAATTTTTCAGTATTTTGAACATCCTTGGGCAGTTAAGATACTTCTATTAATACTTCTTGGGAATACTGTTTCGGTTTTGTCTAAAGTTGGTAAGCAATTTAAGAATATCATCCAGAGATCTGCCCCAAGGCTGAATAATTATGAGTGGCAGGGTGTGTGGGACAAGATGGGCAAGTACCTAGGCCAATGGGCACCCCCAGTGTTTTGGAACTTCACCCCTGAGCAAGTGCAGAATCCTGAAAAGTTAGTAGAATATTTGGAAAAAGTATGCTGTCACCCTGGCAACTCCAGAGAGATGCAGCTCATTGCAACGTGCTGGGGCCTGGCCCATGCCTACCGAGCCCTGTTCAACACCATTCAGTGCCCTCAAAGGGAAGGGAAGGTCTCTGGCTCTGACAGTAAAACGACGCGCCCTGCGGCCACTCCGACCCCAGCGACAGGCCGTGCAGCCACTCAGACCCGGACAACAGGCCCTGCGGCCACTCAAACCCGGGCAACACGCACTATGGCCACTCCAACCCCAGCGACATGCACTGCAGCCACTCAGACCCCGGCAACAGGCCCTGCGGCCACTCAGACCCCGGGAACATGCACTGCGGCCACTCAGACCCTGGCGACATGCACTGCGGCCACTCCAATCCCGGCGACATGCACTGCGGCCACTCAGACCCCGGCGACATGCACTGCAGCCACTCAGACTCCAGTGACATGCACTGCGGCCACTCAGACCCTGGCGACATACACTGAGGCCACTCAAACCCCGGCGACATGCACTGAGGCCACTCCAACCCCGGCAACAGGCCCTGCGGCCACTCAGACTCCGGTGACATGCACTTGCACTGCGGCCACTCCAACCCCGGCGACATGCACTGCGACCACTCCAACCCCGGCAACACGCCCTGTGGCTGAACCAAAGAACCAGCCTGTGCTGGTATCAGTCGCCCCGGTACACAAGAAGAAATTTTGGAAGCGGAAGTCGGCTCGTTTAGTAAGGGAGGAAGAAGCTTCTTCTAAAAGGGAACCGGAGGAAGAACTGTACGACTACCCTGGAGAAGGGCCATCACGAGAACGGGAGGAGGAGACCCGGCCGCTGATCGGGGAGGAGGAAGAGGAAGAACTCATAAACGAGGCAGTGACCACCCGATCTCTATCCCTGAGTGAGCTGCGAGATATACGAAAAGATTTCAGCCGTCGTCCAGGCGAGCATATTGTCACCTGGCTGCTCCGATGCTGGGATAATGGGGCCAGTAGCCTGGAATTAGAGGGTAGGGAAGCCAAGCAGCTGGGATCCCTTTCTAGGGAAGGGGGCATTGATAAAGCAATTGGAAAAGGGACACGTATCCTCAGCCTTTGGAGGCGACTCTTGTCAAGCGTGAAGGAAAGGTATCCCTTTAAGGAAGATGTCATATGTCGCCCAAGCAAGTGGGCCACCATGGAGAAGGGTATCCAGTTTCTGAGAGAATTAGCTGTGCTGGAGGTGATTTATGATGACCTGAACAATAAACAACTATCCAAAGATCCAGACGAAGTCAAGTGCACACGACCCATGTGGCGGAAGTTTATAAGGAGCTCACCATCGTCATACGCCAATTCATTGGCAGTGATAACCTGGAAAGATGGAGAGGAACAAACAGTGGATGAATTGGCTAGTCAACTCCGGCAATACGAGGAAAGTCTTTCTTCCTCCATCGTCTCGGCTGTGGAGAAACTGTCCGAAAAACTGTCCCGGGAGATTCAGCAACTCAGAGAGGATAGGTCCTACTCCCCACCTGTACGGACCAGTATCTCGGCTATTAGAAGTAAGCGTTCTCTTGCTCAAGAGAGAGAATATAAAGGGTACACACCACGGGGCACCCTATGGTTTTATCTGCGTGACCACGGAGAGGACATGAGGAAGTGGGATGGGAAACCTACCGCAGCCCTAGGGGCACGGGTACGCGAATTGCAAGGGAAAACAATCACAGAAAGAGGTTCTTCCAGGAAAATTGCTGCTCCAGTTTCCAGCGGGCAGTTCCCCAGACAGGGTAGAAGGGCTGATCTTACTCTTGATCTTAATGAAGAAACTTCTGACCCGTACGTACAAGAAATGAGAAATGAGTACTGTGATGAGGATTAGAGGGGCCCTGCCTCCAGCCAGGGGGAGGAAAGGGACAACCGGGTTTCCTGGACTGTGTGGATTCGGTGGCCTGGCACATCAGACCCACAGAAGTATAAGGCTCTGGTAGACACCGGTGCACAGTGTACCCTAATGCCATCAAGATATATAGGGGCAGAACCCATCTGTATTTCTGGGGTGACGGGGGGATCCCAACAGCTAACTGTATTGGAAGCCGAAGTGAGTTTAACTGGGAACGGGTGGCAGAAGCACCCCATTGTGACTGGCCCAGATGCTCCGTGCATCCTTGGCATAGACTACCTCAGGAGAGGGTATTTCAAGGACCCAAAAGGGTACCGGTGGGCTTTTGGTATAGCTGCCTTGGAGATGGAGGAAATTAAACAGCTGTCCACCTTGCCTGGTCTTTCGGAGGACCCCTCTGTTGTGGGGTTGCTGAAGGTCGAAGACCAACAAGTGCCAATTGCTACCACCACAGTGCACCGGCGGCAATATCGCACCAACTGAGACTCCCTGATTCCCATCCATAAGCTGATTCGTCGACTGGAGAGCCAAGGAGTGATCAGCAAGACTCGCTCACCCTTTAACAGTCCCATATGGCCAGTGCGGAAGTCTAATGGAGAGTGGAGACTAACAGTAGACTATCGTGGCCTAAATGAAGTCACGCCACCGCTGAGTGCTGCTGTGCCAGACATGCTAGAACTTCAATATGAACTGGAATCAAAGGCAGCCAAGTGGTATGCCACAGTTGATATTGCTAATGCATTTTTCTCAATCCCTTTGGCAGCAGAGTGCAGGCCACAGTTTGCTTTCACTTGGAGGGGTGTTCAGTACACCTGGAACCGACTGCCCCAGGGGTGGAAACACAGCCCTACCATTTGCCATGGACTAATCCAGACTGCACTGGAACAGGGTGGAGCTCCGGAACACCTGCAGTACATTGATGACATCATCGTGTGGGGCAGCACAGCAGAAGTTGTTTTTGAAAAAGGGAAGGAAATAGTCCAAATCCTGCTGAAGGCCAGATTTGCCATAAAACAAAATAAGGTCAAGAGACCTGCACAGGAGATCCAATTTTTAGGAATAAAATGGGAAGATGGATGTTGTCAGATCCCAATGGATGTGATCAACAAAATAACAGCCATGTCTCCACCAAGTAGCAAAAAGGAAACACAAGCTTTCTTAGGTGTCGTGGGTTTCTGGACAACGCATATTCCGAAATACAGTCTGATCGTAAGCCTTCTCTATCAAGTGACCCGGAAGAAGAACGATTTCAAATGGGGCCCTGAGCAACGACAAGCTTTTGAACAAATTAAACGGGAGATAGTTCATGCAGTAGCCCTGGGGCCAGTCCGGGCAGGGCAAGAGGTAAAAAATGTGCTCTATACCGCAGCCGGGGAGAATGGCCCTACCTGGAGCCTCTGGCAGAAAGCACCAGGGGAGACTTGAGGTCGACCCCTAGGGTTTTGGAGTCGGGGATACAGAGGATCCGAGGCCCGCTATACTCCAACTGAAAAAGAGATATTAGCAGCATATGAAGGGGTTCGAGCTGCTTCAGAAGTGATCGGCACTGAAGCACAGCTCCTCCTGGCACCCCGACTGCCGGTGCTAGACTGGATGTTCAGAGGGAGGGTCCCCTGTACACATCATGCAACTGATGCTACATGGAGTAAGTGGGTCGCACTGATCACACAACGGGCTCGAATAGGAAACCCCAGTCGCCCAGGAATCCTGGAAGTGATCATGGATTGGCCAGAGGGCAAAGATTTTGGAATATTGCCAGAGGAGGAGGTAACGCGTGCTGAAGAGGCCCCAATGTATAATGAACTGCCAGAAAATGAGAAGCAATATGCCCTGTTCACTGATGGGTCCTGTTGTCTTGTGGGAAAGCATCGGAGGTGGAAAGCTGCTGTATGGAGTCCTATGCGACAAGTTGCAGAGACTGCTGAAGGAGAAGGTGAATCGAGCCAATTTGCAGAAGTAAAGGCCATCCAGCTGGCTTTAGACATTGCTGACCGAGAAAAGTGGCCAGTGCTCTATCTCTGTACTGACTCATGGATGGTGACAAATGCCCTGTGGGGGTGGTTGCAGCAATGGAAGCAGAGCAACTGGCAGCGCAGAGGCAAACCCATCTGGGCTGCCGCATTGTGGCAAGATATTGCTGCCCGGGTGGAGAACCTGGTTGTAAAAGTCCGTCACGTAGATGCTCACGTACCCAAGAGTCGGGCCACTGAAGAACATCAAAATAACCAGCAGGTGGATCAGGCTGCTAAGATTGAAGTGGCTCAGGTGGATCTGGACTGGCAACAAAAGGGTGAATTAATTCTAGCTCCGTGGGCCCATGACACCTCAGGCCACCAAGGAAGAGATGCAACATACAGATGGGCTCGTGATCGAGGGGTGGACTTGACCATGGACACTATAGCCCAGGTTATCCATGAATGCAAAACATGCGCTGCAATCAAACAAGCCAAGCGGTTAAAGCCTTTTTGGTATGGAGGACGATGGCTGAAATATATATATGGGGAGGCCTGGCAGATTGAGTATATCACACTCCCACAAACCCGCCAAGGCAAGCGCCACGTGCTTACAATGGTGGAGGCAACCACCGGATGGCTGGAAACATATCCCGTGCCCCATACCACCGCCCGGAACACTATCCTGGGCCTTGAAAAGCAAGTCCTATGGCGACATGGCACCCCAGAAAGAATTGAGTCAGACAACGGGACTCATTTCCGAAACAACCTCATAGACACCTGGGCCAAAGAGCATGGCATTGAGTGGGTGTATCACATCCCGTATCATGCACCAGCCTCTGGGAAAATTGAACGATACAATGGACTGTTAAAGACTATGCTGAGAGCAATGGGTGGCGGGACGTTCAAACATTGGGATACGCATTTAGCAAAGGCCACCTGGTTAGTCAACACTAGGGGATCTGCCAATCGAGCAGGCCCTGCCCAGTCAGAACTTTTACGAACTGTAGATGGGAATAAAGTTCCTGTAGTGCACATAAAAAATATGCTGGGGAAGACAGTCTGGGTTATTCCTGCCTCAGGCAGAGGCAGACCCATCCATGGGATTGCTTTTGCTCAAGGACCTGGGTGCACTTGGTGGATAATGCGGGAGGATGGGGAAGTCCGATGTGTACCTCAAGGGGATTTGATTTTGGGTGAGAATAGCCAATGATCTGAATTATGTGATGTTAAGTACTAATTATAGTTATAATAGTTATACTAATAATACACAGATATACTAATAATATTATATGCCATACTAATGTTATTACAATAAGAATCACCCAGACTAATGAAGAATAACTTCAGTGAAACCAAGCAAAGCACAGTGATGATGGTACCAGAACTGACTTCAACATGGAACAATCCAACACCACATACCATCTCCATTTTTCCTGCCCTGAAAGATTATTATGACAGATGGAGCCCAAAGTCATGGACTAAATGAACTCACCAAACATTTTAGAGGGATGGCCCAAAGACTAAGGGAATGACATCTCTGTGTGTGTGTGTGTGTGTATATATATATATAGAAAGGGGTGGTGATTAATGAAAATGTACTGGAAAATATGAGACTTGAGCATGACGCAGATGGTATAGAATAAGGGGTGGATATTGTCCTGGTTTCGGCAGGGATAGAGTTAATTTCTTTTCTAGTAGCTGGTACAGTGTTTTGGATTTAGGATGAGAACAAAGTTGATAATGCACCCATGTTTTAGTTGTTGCTAGGTAATGCTTACACTAGCCAAGGACTTTTCAGCTTCCCATGTTCTACCGACTGAGAAGGCTGAAGGTGCACAAGAAGCTGGGAGGGGGCACAGCCAAACTGGCCAAAGGGACATTCCATACCATGTGACGTCATGCTCAGTACATAAACTGGGGAAAGCTGGCCGGGGGGGCCGCTGCTCGGGGACTGGCTGGGCATCGGTCGGCGGGTGGTGAGCAATTGTACTGTGCATCACTTGCTTTGTGTATTATTATCATATTATTATTATCATTTTATTTCAATTATTAAACTGTTTTTATCTCAACCCACGAGTTTTTCTAACTTGTGCTCTTCCAATTCTCTCCCCCATCCCACCGGGTGGGGGGGAGTGAGCGAGCAGCTGCGTGGTGCTTAGTTGCCGACTGAAGTTAAACCACGACAACTGGTCATACAGCAAAGAGCACGCATCCATATAATCCCCCTACTTCTGGGTCTGCCAAGTCTGTAAAAAAAAAAAAAAATTTACACACACACACACACCCCCACCGCAGGTTTGAGTATTATGCTTTTCAGTCTCCCACATAAATGATAACACTGAAATAGTGCTAGTCCTTGATATAGTACTACTATGTGTATAACCTTGATAAGGTACTCGGAGACTGAGGTCTGTATACTTCTAAACTTTCCAAAACGAGCAAGTAAACTGAACAAGCCTCATCCTCCACATTATTTTACAAAGCCATTATGATCAAATAAATACCATTAGCTATGGTGCAGTAAGAACAACAAGACTTGAAGTCATAGCATTATTTTGCATTTTCAAAATACATGATTCCCTCTAACTTTTATGGCAGTATGGAGTATGATAGACAACAAAAAAATAGGGTTTCCAACCAAACGTTCCTGTGCAGATCTCAAGAGATACCTAAATGAATGCCTAATCCAGCAGTTCTTAAATTTTCTAATACTTGGAAGGGGGGGAAAATTAGTCTTTTGGCTAGCAGATGTGTCTGTTAACAACTGAAAGGAGACAGAGGTAGTAAAGACCATCAGTGAAACCCAGGAATATCATCTTGATGAGAAAGAGACCACATTCCAAGCAACTCAGCAACGGAAAGAGTTACAAGCCACATTCAGAAAAAAAAAAAAAAATCTGCCTTTCAAGTAATTATTTTTGGAAAAAAAGAGTCCTTATTCCCTACGCCATTATGTACACACCATCCAGGCTATCAGAGCTTGCGTACTTTATCTATAGTTTAACTTCTTAATTACAGAAAGGAAGGGAATGAACCGCCATTATTAGAGCAGGTCCGATGGAGAAGGGATAAAGCATAACACAAAGTATCAAAACATGCATTGCAGTTTCTCAAAGTGCAAGATCCAAGTATTCTGTCTGGAGTTAGACTAGAGGTGTAACATCCCTTTAAAATGGTTTGCATGCGAAACATCTCTGTTGTGGAAATTAAATGAATTTTAAGTAGAAAATCCAATTCCAACAAATACAGCCCCAGGTAGATCACCAACAAAGCCCAAATCCATAATTTCGAGGCCCAGCAAAGACTGCTATCACTTGAATTACAAGAGCAAGCATCTCCCCCACCCCCACACAAACACTGACTAGCCAAAAGAAGACTGCACAGAAACACATCAGCAAAACACTGCCCAAGACTCCAGAAGTCTATTAACACTGTAAGGGAGCACTATCCTTTAACTACAAATCATTGGCAGGCTTCACAATGCAGCAGAATAGAAAACTGCATGCAGCCAAAACGCAGAATGTTCCTCCTGATCCGAGCACATGGGTAGGTGGTCTGTACCTCATTCTAGGGTTCTTCCTCCTCATGAAAAAACTCAGGTTTCTGCTACTACAGTATTATCCGTACTATTCCTTATTTTAAGAGCAAATTAAGAAAAGCTTTTTTTTTTTTTGCTCTTATTTAAAAAAAAAAAACCACCAAACTAATTTGCTATTCAAGACCTGTTTCATACCAGTGAAATATATCAAGCCCTGTTAGTTTTAACCTGCACCTTCTCAAACCAGGAGTAACGTACTGGAAAAGCCTCCGAATTAGGAAGACAATGCCGAATTAACTCACACTGGAAGCATCGCTTTACCTACTTTCTGCTTTTCTAAAAAAGTCTTTAATTCTACAGGTATCTTTGCTGTTTTCCACAATTCTAAAAGAAAAAAAGAAGAGTTTTCTTATCCTGTTTATCACTTTTTTTCCTCACTTGCACTGTTCATGTGACAAAGTATTAAGAAAATCCTTTGTTTCCATTTCTGTGGCTCATATGTTCTTCATAAAAGTTTGGGGAAACTGTAAAAGTCAGATCTGTAAAACAGTGGCAAGAACAGAGACGACTAAACACTCATATTTTAAATTCAAAACTATTGACCATCTTTTGCAGTATAGCACTTGTCTAACCCCAAACATCTTGTTACCTCCTCCTTCACTATCATCTCCTGATAGATGGTGCTAGACCCATACTTTACCCCAGCGTAGTATCCTACCTGAATCAGACTCAGAAATCATATCCTAGCTGTACTTTTGCACTTCCACAACTCTCCTTCCAGAACATCTGCATTCTGAGTTTTAGTAGTCCAAAACACAGTTGCTGGATTATGTCTGTATTTTAGAAGCAGGACTTAATTGCATGTTTCTAAACTACTCTTTTATACCCCTGCCTCAGTTGTCATCCTGGCTTTTAGATCTCTGTGAACTTACCTATTTTGTCATCTCCAAGTATTTGGATTTCTCCCTGGAACTGTCAATACCTGAAAACATGTTTTCACATTTTTCCCAGCTCTAGAATTCTCCCCATTTTTTAAATGTGAATAAAGTCCTATCTTACAATAAGAAAATCTACTGGAAAAGCCTAAGAGATAGTTCGAGTAATTTTACCCTCTCACTCTTTCCCTGGTTTCAAGAATACCTGGAAGAGAACCTCTAGTAGTCTCCCATAACAGCATTTTTCCAAACGTAGTAAAACTACATTAGTTTTGTTCTTATGAAAAGCTTTATATTTTAAAATGCAGCAAAATTGACAGTAGCTAAAGCTTTTGCATCTTTCACAGAGCAGTAGGCTTCTCCATGAATGGCCCAGAAAGGGGTCTAGTTTAGATACAAGGATAGCAACAACTTTAACTACTCGAGCAGAGCGCTTTTAAGTTCTCTTCATCTCCCTACCACAAGCACCCCTACTCTGTCAAGAGAGTTGTTAGACAACAGGGAGGAGTAGAAACTGAAAGTAATAGACAGAGACTTTGAGGTGGAATATGACGCTGTAGAATGAATCCTATTAGAAACATTCGTTTTTAAATTAATAGCTAGTGAGCATTCTTGCAAAACAAAGTTCAGAAGGTTAGTTGTTGAGCCTCAGCCACTGCAACACCCATACTGTTGTAATATTTAAGGCTACCAGTTTTGCTCAGTTCTTCTGCCTTTCCACAGCTGACTTTCAGGGTTTATAGCACTTTCTTTCTCTCCTCCTTTAGTTTGTCACTGCTTATTTAATAACTTCAGAGACCAGACTGCTTTGTGATGCCAAAAAAGTACGCTCATGTCATATCAGAGAGGAGCATTTGTTTCCAAACACAAAAAGGCAGTCCATACTTGACCAATAGATATATGCACACACATGCATTTGTACACACTGTAGTCCAAAAGATAAAATGAATTTTTATGAGCTAAAACATATCCAATCCAACATTTTATTATTATTATTAAAAAATAAGCATCAGTTAATACCTTAGGAAGTTTTGCTCATATGCCTAAGTTGCAAGTCACACAAACTGAAGGAAGCAGAGAGAGGAAGGAATTAAGATGATAATAAAAAAAAAAACAAAACAAAACCACCACACAAAACCACCTGAGAGCAGCGAGGAAACCCTCAGGAGTGCGCGGCTGCCATTCAGTCATTTAAACAATAAATAAAAATAAAATAAATGCACTAGTAAAGTGAATAATAAGGATGAGTAAATTAAAGCCTACTCCACTGACACAAAAATGAGGAATAAGAGATCCACAGATTTATTTTTTTTCCTGTTACATCAGATATTTAGCAGCTCTGCTCTGTTCACACCTACCATATAAAGGGATGACTTTTAAACCAGAAATAATGTATATTTTATATTTAGCTTGTTATTCCAAGAACCCAGTCTAGAAACATGACATTTTTATCTTATCACAAGTCAGTCCATGATTCATAGGCAACCTTAAATCCTTAAAGATTTATTTTACTCTGCCCACCTCTATGACAAATTTTTAGTTTAGCTTTCTTTAATATTAAACCCATGTAACTCCATGACTTGCAGAAAAAAAGGCATATTTAACTGAACAGCTTTTTCAGAGATTACTCTCATATTTGACATTTAACAATATTGCGCAGTAAGCTAGGCACTACAGGTTTTTCTGTCAAAATATACTTGAAGTATATTATACTGTTAAAATTTTAATTAGCCAGAAGAGGGAAGCTGAAGTATTATGCTACAGAAAGATTTATTAGCAGATTTATTATTAATAAACATATATAAAAAAATAAGCTGCCGAGACACAATCCTGGCTCAATGAGCTAAAAAGTTAACCATAACCTGCAATAATCAATATGCTTTTTAGGCCAATATCATATTCACATACAAGTTTGAGATGTAACAAAAGCCAGCAATTAGAATAAGAGGTCCACCTAATTCTAGTCTTAGTGGCACAGGCAAATTTTATGTACAGCATATTTGGTTTGTTAAGAAACAGCATGAAAAACATCCTAAATTTTACACAATATATGCTCATATATTGTGTAACTACACAAACCTGCTACAAATAGGAGTTCTCAGCAAAAGTCAATTAGCTTTTTGCACATGCATAAATGCAAAGTCTTTAGATTAAAACGTATCAATTTAGAATTACATTTTATAGCCAGTATTAAATGAGTATGCTGAAAAAACTTGTAAAAACATAGCTAAATACACTTCATCTCTTACTGGAAAACACATTCAACATTATGAGACTAGAGGAATATTTTTGGATGTCAGTCTCCTAAAGAACACGAGTAACTTCACCCCTATTTACTACAAGGAAAAATGAAACTATGAACTTACCTTTAACACTTTTTCTGTTAACATCAGCTCCTTTTTCAAGTAAATACTGAGCAATTTCTTTGTGGCCTTTGTAACATGATATCATCAAGCATGTATGCCCATGACGGTTTGATACTTCCAAGTCTGCTTTGTGCTCCACGAGATATTTTACTATTTCCAGGTGACCATCAAAACAGGCAGCTCTAAGCGGAGTTGAATTTGTTAGAGTTGTGTTGTTGACAGATGCACCGTGGTCTAACAGACACTGAACCACCTTCAAGTGGCCAGCGGCTGATGCTGCCCATAATGGCGGAGCTCCCTCAATAGTCTCACCATCAAAATTAACCGAACCACCAATTTCTATAGAAGCAGAGCAATAGTCCAACAAGTATTCCACCATGTCAACGTGCCCATAACGGGCTGCCATCAAAAGTGGTGTGGCACCATTGGTTTTTTCTGACATTAGTAAGGCCACCTCTTCTCTGGTTTTGCTTGCCAGTAACTTGGAAAGGAGCCGCAGCTTGCCATCACGAGCTGCATTGAACGCTGCTGTCTTTAGATCCATTTATCCTTCAAGAAATAGAGGTACAGACTACACACCTGCCTTTTTCAGTCACAAACAAAAGCTTATTAGAAACACACAGCCCAAACAGAGTGTCCCCAACTTTTTCTCAGATCAGGCAGATGGGACAACATGGAGACTCTGAACGAGGTCCTGACAAAGCACAGGCTGCACTTGATAACTCTGCAAAAGAAAATAATTCTGAATGTTTTTACCTTCTACTTCTCAAATAAGTATATACAATTATATTTTTCTACAGCTATACTCAAACAAAACACTGGTTGTGGTGCACCAACATCCAGCTGCCTTCCGTGGGACTTCCCTGGACTGCACAGTGTCCCTTAAGGGAAGATGTTGAGCAGGAAGCCTGATCCTAGCAGTGCGTTATCCATACCATTTGCAGGAAAACACTTTCCCCTCACAACATAACAAACCGTACACTTGTATCAAATTCTGCTTTTAAGCACAGCCTAAGCAAAGAACCATTAGCCCCCCCCCCCCCCCCCAGTCCCCTCAGGTCCTCTGCGGAGCCCCACGCTCACAGACACACGCGCCCCTGTGCTACCTCCACCCTACTGGCAAGGGAGCAAATTCAGAGCCTGACCGGAAAGACAAAACACGTCCTTGCCACAGTCGTTTGATTTAGTATCAGACACCGCCGAAACCCTAAACTTGCCCTTCCACCACAACCACCCTCAGCCTGCCCAAAGGCCCCCCCGACCTACAAATCTCCTCCTTCAAGACCACGCTATATTTGCCTCCCACCCCAAAGCCGCCTACCCCCCCAGGATTATCACCCGATGCCTCCCTTCAGATCGCCCCCCTCTTTTCCACCCCAGTCCAACAACCACCCGCCCCCCACCTCTGGGCAACCCCCCCATACCACCCCAGGGTCCCCCAAAACCCCTTCCCAGCTCCTTCAGAGCCGCTCCCCACACGACCGCTGCGACAGGGCGGCCTCCACCGCCTGCCCGGAGCCGGAGAGGCGGCAGCAGCAGCAGCAGCACCGCCGCCGCCCACAGAGAACACGTCGGTGAGGAAGGACCCGAGGGTGCGGGCTACCTTCCCAGGACGCCACCGGCTCTCTCCCGCCGAAGCCACCCTCACACGGAAGCGCCCGCCGCCGCCTCCCGCACTCCATCCAGCTCCTCCGCGACAGACCGGTCCCCACAGCGACTAGCCTCCACCACCAGCCCTGCACCCGGGCACAGCAGAACCTACCAAGCATATCCTGGCCGCCGCCAGGCCCAATGAGAAACACGCCTGAGCGCCGCCAGCCACTCGGAGCAGGGCGAGGGGTGGGACTACGCCGCCGCTCAAGCTACGCTGAGAGCGGGGCGGTGCTGGCGGGCGGTGGCGATGCGGTAGCTGTCCGCTAGGGGGGCGGGCGAGCCCCCCCGCACCGCCCTCCGCTACAGCGCGGGTGGGCTGGCAGAACGCAGCGGGGAGGTAGGTTTTGTTTAGCTGTGGTGTGTGGGGACCAGGTAGGGGATTTCCTTTTCCCCAGCCCGTGCCTTATTTTCCTTTATCTAGAATAAAACAAAGGGCGGAGCAGCGCTACAACGGTGCGTGCACCGGCGGGGAGGGATGTCGTAGGGGTGAGGGGACAGCGGGGGCGCTCGGTACCGGGGGAGGGGCGCTTCCGTGGAGAGCAGCAAAACCCCGCAGGGCTGCAGGAGGAAAACCCTCATGGCCGGCCATGTGTGGAACTGCTCAGCAGCTCCGGGCAATAAACCCATCCCTTGCAGAGGGATGCAAAAACTGCCCAGTCTGGAGAAAGAAAAGTGGGTGTTTCCTCCTCAGAAATAGATCGGTTTCCTGCTGAATTGAAGGGGGTAATTAGATGCTCCTTCATTTAGTGGGAGGGGCGGCCATGAAGGCCTGCAGCGCCTGCAGCTCGTAGGCAGACCTTCCCTGCTCACCCGTGATGTAGGCCAGGGTGAGGGGCTGGCGTGGGGGCTCCAGTGCCTTGCTGTGCCTGTGGGGAGGGATGGGAGCCCCAATGCCCTTGTGTCCTGGTTTTGGCTGGGATAGAGTTAATTTTCTTCCTAGTAGCTGGTACAGTGCTGTGTTTTGGATTAAGGATGAGAATAATGTTGATAACACACCGATGTTTTAGTTGTTGCTAAGTAGCGCTCACACTAGTCAAGGACTTTTCAGCTTCCCATGCTCTACCGACTGAGAAGGCTGGAGGTGCACAAGAAGCTGGGAGGGGGCACAGCCAGGACAGCTGACCCAAACTGGCCAAAGGGGCATTCCATACCATGTGACGTCATGCTCAGTATACAAACTGGGGGGAGTTGGCCGGGGGAGGGGTGTGACCGCTGCTCAGGAACTGGCTGGGCATCGGTCGGCGGGTGGTGAGCAATTGCATTGTGCATCACTTGTTTTGTATATTCTTTTATCATCATTATTATTATTATTATTTTCCCTTCCTTTTCTGTCCTGTTAAACTGTCTTTATCTCAACCCACGAATTTTACTTTTCCCCCCCCCCCCCCATTCTCTCCCCCATCCCACTGGGGGTGGAGGGGGAGTGAGCGAACAGCTGTGTGGTGTTTACCTGCCTGCCGGGTTAAACCACAACAGTCCTTTTGGCGCCCAACGTGGGGCACGAAGGGTTGAGATAACGACAGATCTGACCAGAGCGTGTTAAGGCAAATTTGTTATAAGCATTCATCGTATTGGTTTAACAGTCGCTGGTCACAATGTTGATTAATTTACTCTCAAAGTTGTCGTACTTGCTCTCAAAGTTGTCGTGCTTGCTCTCAAAGTTGTGTTATGTAACACCTTGCTTGCTGTATATGTTCCCTGTTGTGCTGTCTATCACCTCTGGCAGCTGGATCAAGGATATCATTTTGCTGCACTGTGTAACACTGCTGGTTTATGATGTGATAAAATTATTGGTCGTGAGAATAATTTTTGTATTTGTACTTCTGTATTTGTACTCAGCATTGCCGTCATCTCCGTACCTCGGGAGCCACTCTTTGGAAACTATTAATAATTACACCTTTTACCTTTTCTCCTCGGGGAACCAATCTATGGGGGAGATGGGGGGGGCACTTTCATAGAATCATAGAGTCATAGAATCATTAAGGTTGGAAAAGACCTCTAAGATCATCGAGTCCAACCGTCAACCCAACACCACCATGCCCACTAAACCATGTCCCTAAGCGCCTCATCTACACGTCTTTTAAATACTTCCAGGGATGGGGACTCAACCACTTCCCTGGGCAGCCTGTTCCAATGTTTAACCGCTCTTTCAGTAAAGACATTTTTCCTCACGTCCAATCTAAACCTCCCCTGGCGCAACTTGAGGCCATTTCCTCTCATCCTATCGCTAGTTACTTGGGAGAAGAGACCGACACCCACCTCGCTACAACCTCCTTTCAGGTAGTTGTAGAGAGCGATGAGGTCTCCCCTCAGCCTCCTTTTCTCCAGGCTCAACAACCCCAGTTCCCTCAGCCGCTCCTCATAAGACTTGTTCTCCAGACCCCTCACCAGCCTCGTTGCCCTTCTCTGGACACGCTCCAGCACCTCAACATCCTTCTTGTAGTGAGGGGCCCAAAACTGAACACAGTATTCGAGGTGCGGCCTCACCACTGCCGAGTACAGGGGCACGATCACTTCCCTACTCCTGCTGGCCACACTATTTCTGATACAGGCCAGGATGCCATTGGCCTTCTTGGCCGCCTGGGCACACTGCCGGCTCATGTTCAGCCGGCTGTCGACCAATACCCCCAGGTCCTTTTCCGCCAGGCAGCTCCTTCACCTTTCCCCCGTTCCTTCACCTTCCCTTTCTCCTTCAGGCGAGTTACAACAGCTCTTGAGAATTTTGAATATCCTTGGGATGTTCAAACCAGCATGGTCCTATTGCTCTGTCTCCTGAATGTGGTTCAGGTCGTGATCTTGTTTAAGGTTAAACAATTATTTAAGAATACCATGCAGAGATCAATCCCGGCGACAGGCACTGCGGCTACTCCAACCCCCACGACAGGCACTGCGGCTACTCCAACCCCCACGACAGGCATTGTGGCTACTCAAACCCCAGCGACAGGCACTGTGGCTGAACCAGAGAACCATCCCGTGCCGGTATCAGTCGCCCCTATACACAAGAAGAAATACACAAGAAAATCAAGTCGTTTAGTAAGGGATGAAGATGAACCAGGGCCATCATGAGAACAGGAGCAGGAAGAGGCAGAACCCATAAATGAGATGGTAACCACCCGATCCCTATCCCTGAGTGAGCCGCGAGATATAGGAAAAGATTTCAGTCGTCGTCCAGGCGAGCACATTGTCACGTGGCTGCTCCGATGCTGGGATAACGGGGCCAGTAGCCTGGAATTAGAGGGTAGGGAAGCCAAGCAGCTGGGATCCCTTTCCAGGGAAGGGGGCATTGACAAAGCGATTGGAAAAGGGGCAAAAGCCCTCAGCCTCTGGAGGCGACTCCTGTCAGGGGTGACGGAAAGCTATCCCTTCAAGGAAGATGTTATATCTCACCCAGGCAAGTGGACCACCGTGGAGAGAGGTATCCAGTACCTGAGGGAATTAGCCGTGCTGGAGGTGATTTATGATGACCTGAACAATGAGCAGTTATCCAAAGATCCAGATGAAGTCAAGTGCACACGACCCATGTGGCGGAAGTTTGTATGGAGCGCACCATCGTCATGCGCCAACTCATTGGCAGTGATGACCTGGAAAGACGGAGAGGAACAAACGGTGGATGAATTGGCTGGCCAACCCCGGCAACATGAAGAAAGTCTCTCTTCCTCCCTCATCTCGGCTGTGGAGAAACTGTCCCGGGAGGTCCAGCAACTCAAAGAGGATATGTTCTACTCCCCACCTGTATGGACTAGTATCTCAGCCATTAGGAGTAAGCATCCCTCTGCTCAAGAGAGAGGATATAGTGGATATACACCACGGGCCACCCTGTGGTTTTACCTGCGTGACCACAGAGAGGACATGAGGAAGTGGGATGGAAACTCTACCTCGACCCTAGAGGCACGGGTACGTGAGTTGCAAGGAAAAAAAAAATCACAAAAGGGGGTTCTTCCAGGAAAATTGCTGCTCCAGTTTCCAGCGGGCAGTTCCCCAGACAGAGTAGAAGGGCTGATTTTACTTCCGATCTTAATAAGGGACTTCTGATTCACATTTACAAGAAGTGAGTAAACGGATACTAAGACCAGGACTAGAGGGGCCCTGCCACCAGCCAGGTGGAGGAAGGGGACAACCGGGTTTACTGGACTGTGTGGATTCGATGGCCTGGCACATCAGACCCACAGGAGTACAAGGCTCTAGTGGACACCGGTGCACAGTGTACCTTAATGCCATCAAGCTACAAAGGGACAGAACCCATCTGTATTTCTGGGGTGATGAGGGGATCCCAACAGCTAACTGTGTTGGAGGCTGAAGTGAACCTAACTGGGAATGAGTGGCAGAAGCACTCCATTGTGACTGGCCCAGAGGCTCCGTGCATCCTTGGCATAGACTACCTCAGGAGAGGGTATTTCAAGGACCCAAAAGGGTACCGGTGGGCTTTTGGTATAGCTGCCTTGGAGACGGAAGAAATTAAACAGCTGTCCACCTTGCCCGGTCTCTTGGAGGACCCCTCTGTTGTGGGGTTGCTGAAGGTCAAAGAACAACGGGTGCCAATCGCCACCACAATGGTGCACCGGCGGCAATATCGCACCAACCGAGACTCCCTGATTCCCATTCATGAGCTGATTCATCGACCGGAGAGCCAAGGAGTGATCAGCAAGACTCGCTCACCCTTTAACAGTCCCATATGGCCAGTGCGAAAATCTAATGGAGAGTGGAGACTAACAGTGGAGAGTAGACTATCGTGGCCTGAACGAAGTCACGCCGCCGCTGAGTGCTGCCGTGCCGGACATGCTAGTACTTCAATACGAACTGGAGTCAAAGGCAGCCAAGTGGTATGCCACAACTGATATCGCTAATGCGTTTTTCTCAATCCCTTTGGCAGCAGAGTGCAGGCCACAGTTTGCTTTCACTTGGAGGGGCGTCCAGTGCACCTGGAACCGACTGCCCCAGGGGTGGAAGCACAGCCCCACCATTTGCCATGGACTGATCCAGACTGCACTGGAACAGGGTGAGGCTCCGGAACACCTGCAATACATTGATGACATCATCGTGTGGGGCAGCACAGCAGGAGAAGTTTTTGAGAAAGGGAAGAAAATAGTCCAAATCCTGCTGAAGGCCAGATTTGCCATAAAACAAAGTAAGGCCAAGGGACCTGCACAGGAGATCCAGTTTTTAGGAATAAAATGGCAAGATGGACGTCATCAGATCCCAATGGATGTGATCAATAAAATAACAGCCATGATCACTTCCAGGATTCCTGGGTGACTGGGGTTTCCTATTCGAGCCTGTTGTGTGATCAGTGCGACCCACTTACTCCACGTAGCATCAGTTGCTGTTATTTTATGACAGGAGTCGCCTCCAGAGGCTGAGGACTCGTGTCCCTTTTCCAATCGCTTTGTCAATGCCCCCTTCCCTGGAAAGGGATCCCAGCTGCTTGGCTTCCCTACCCTCTAATTCCAGGCTACTGGCCCCGCTATTCCAGCACCGGAGCAGCCAGGTGACAACATGCTCGCCTGGACAACGACTGAAATCTTTTCCTGTATCTCACAGCTCACTCAGGGATAGGGATCGGGTGGTTACCATCTCATTTATGGGTTCCGCCTCTTCCTGCTCCTGTTCTCGTGATGGCCCTGGTTCATCTTCATCCCTTACTAAACGAGTTGATTTTCTTGTGTATTTCTTCTTGTGTATAGGGGCGACTGATACTGGCACAGGTTGGTTCTCTGGTTCAGCCACAGTGCCTGTCGCCATGATTTGAGTAGCTGCAGTGCCTGTCGCGGGGGCTGAAGTAGTTGCGGTGCCTGTCGACGGGGGTTGATCTCTGGATGGTATTCTTAAATAATTGTTTAACCTTAAACAAGACCTGAACCACATTCAGGAGACAGAGCAATAGGACCATGCTGGTTTGAACATCCCAAGGATATTCAAAATTCTCAAGAGCTGTTGTAACTCACCTGAAGGAGAAAGGGAAAGTGTCCCCCCCATCTCCCCCATAGATTGGTTTCCCCAAGGAGAAAAAGTAAAAGGTGTAATTATTAATAGTTTCCAAAGAGTGGCTCCCGAGGTACGGAGATGACGGCAATGCTGAGTACAAATACAGAAGTACAAATACAAAAATTATTCTCACGACCAATAATTTTATCACATCATAAACCAGCAGTGTTACACAGTGCAGCAAAATGATATCCTTGATCCAGCTGCCAGAGGTGATAGACAGCACAACAGGGAACATATACAGCAAGCAAGGTGTTACATAACACAACTTTGAGAGCAAGCACGACAACTTTGAGAGTAAATTAATCAACATTGTGACCAGCGACTGTTAAACCAATACGATGAATGCTTATAACAAATTTGCCTTAACACGCTCTGGTCAGATCTGTCGTTATCTCAACCCTTCGTGCCCCACGTTGGGCGCCAAAAGGACTGTTGTGGTTTAACCCGGCAGGCAGGTAAACACCACACAGCTGTTCGCTCACTCCCCCTCCACCCCCAGTGGGATGGGGGAGAGAATGGGGGGGGGGGGGGGGGAAGTAAAATTCGTGGGTTGAGATAAAGACAGTTTAACAGGACAGAAAAGGAAGGGAAAATAATAATAATAATAATGATGATAAAAGAATATACAAAACAAGTGATGCACAATGCAATTGCTCACCACCCGCCGACCGATGCCCAGCCAGTTCCTGAGCAGCGGTCACACCCCTCCCCCGGCCAACTCCCCCCAGTTTGTATACTGAGCATGACGTCACATGGTATGGAATGCCCCTTTGGCCAGTTTGGGTCAGCTGTCCTGGCTGTGCCCCCTCCCAGCTTCTCGCTGGCAGGGCATGGGAAGCTGAAAAGTCCTTGACTAGTGTGAACACTGCTTAGCAACAACTAAAACATCGGTGTGTTATCAACATTATTCTCATCCTAAATCCAAAACACAGCACTATACCAGCTACTAGGAAGAAAATTAACTCTATCCCAGCCGAAACCAGGACAGTCCTGTGTATATGGGTGCTGTTGAAGGCAGCACCTTGTCAGTGCCAGTCTGTGTGACCAGTCATATCAGTGTCCTGTGTCTGTCTGCATTTCTCTGGGATCCATGCACAGCTTCATTACTGGTTGAACCCCCACATGAGAAAGCGGCAGCCACATTCTTCAGCCTGGGCAAAGGCCCCCCAGGTCCAGGCTCCAGTGGCTGGGCTAGAGCAGCTGGAGGAGACAGCCTTGCTTCTTACTTCACTTAACAATTAACAGTAATTTTATCACCTGCAATTTGAATTACAGGTGGGAAATAATAGCAGGCACCACAGTGTGGAGATCTCCAAAGGATGGTACAGCTCACCTCCCACACACCAAGCATTAAGAGATGAGCTCCCAGAGCATTCTCAGACCTGGGCTAAATTATAATTATTCTAAAGAAGCATTTCTCTGTTATGTACCGCTGCAAAACCAAAGCCATGGGGCAGCAGCCAAAGTGCCCCTGCGTGCAGCAGCAACCCGTTCCCTGCTGTCCCAAACTTCAGCCCTCTGTGCCAATGCCCTGGCAGGCCTGGGATAACCCCACAGGTATATGTGCAAGAATAAATCTCTTTTTGCAAAAGTTGACTTATAACAAGGAGTATTTCTGAGGGGCAGCTATTCTGCAAAATACTGGCATTAGTTTTGTTAACCTGAGGACTGGTCCCTGCAGTCCTTACTGGGAAGATTAAATATTCTCAAATACATTAGCACAGACAAAGCTGAAGTTCTGATGTAAAAAATAATGTAGGGCATCCTTAGGGCCACAAAACTGATCCAGATAAACATAATAACACCCCCCACACATACAGACGCGAAAAAAGCGTTTGACCTCTCTGCGCGGACCCGGCTGCCGCCCTCCAAGCGCTGTCGGTAGGGTGGAACAAGACGGGGAGTCGTTGGCTGCGGCCAACATGGCTGCCTTAGCAACGGTTGTTGTTGTGGTGGCTGCCGCTAGGCAGCAACAGGTACAGGCTTCTTCCTCTCCTGTCGGCTTTTCCTCCAGCGGGCGGGGAGAGCGGAGCGGGATGTCTCCCAGTTGCTCTGGCCGGGGAAAGCCCATCTCTTTGGACTCGTCGGGTGCCCCGCAGCGCGTTTCGGCGGGGTGAGGTGGTGGCGGCAGGCCCGCCTTCGCCTCGGGTGTGGGGCCGGAAGGCCGCTGCCCCTGGGGGAACTGTGCCCCGCAGGGACTGAAGCTGCGAAGCCATGCGGTACGGGGGTGAGGAAAAGCTGCCGCGCAGGTGGCAAGGTTTGCAGCGGTGTTGACGGCTCAGGACTTGGAGGTGCGGAGGAAGGAGGCACCCTTTTCTTTTTTCAGACCAGCGGCGTGGAGTCTCTCCCGTACCCCCCCCCGCTCATTCGGGTGCGTTGTCATCCTGTATTGGGAAGTCCTCCCAGTATTCAAAGGGTTCATTCATGATACGTTTTATTTTTGTAGCTCAAAGTAGCGCAGAAAGCTCCTAATAGTCTAATATAGGAACAGGTTTCCTTCTCCAAAAGCTTTTACCCTGAGCAAAGCAAATGGGGGAGAAGTTGGGCATTTGCAAATGAAGGAAAGTAAGCTGATGATAGATTGTAAGTGAATTCTCACCTTCTGTGCATGTGCTAGAGTCTTCTAAACCTGTATCTGTTCTTACTTATCTCACTTACTGGAACTGTTTACTTTGCTGTCCTTTCATCCATTAGCTCAATATGTTTAATGTTTGTATTGGAGTGGTGACTGAGTCTCAAATCAGCCAGCTTTGCCAGCTACTGGACGAATCATAGAATGGTTTGAGTTGGAAGGGACCTTTAAAGATCAACTAGTTCTAACCTCCCTGCCATGGGCAGGGATATCTTTCACTAGATCAGGTTGCTCAAAGCCCCATCCAACCTGACCTTGAACACTTTCAGGGAGGGGGCATCCACAACTTCTCTGGGCAAACCTGTTCCAGTGTCTCACCACCCTCATTGTAAAAAATGTCTTCCTTATGTCCAATCTAAATCTACCCTCTGTCAGGTTACCCATAAGCTCTCAACTTGTTCATCACCATTTTTCAAAGACAGCTCTGTGCAGTCAATCCATTGTTTTACATAGCGGGCGCACCCCCCCCCCCCTTGCCTGTCCCTTCTGAACAGTTTATAGCCATCAATTGCAGCACTCCAGTTGTGATTTGTCCCACCATGTTTCAGTGACAGCAATTAGTTCATAGCTTTCTAGCTGCACAGTGGCTTCCAACTCCTGCTTGTTACCCATGCTGCGTGCATTGGTATAGAGGCACTTCAGCTGGGCTGTTGGCTGTGTCACCTGTTTGGAGGAACATGTCCTAATTCCTTTGTGGCATTTCACAGGTGCTTCCCAAATGCAAGCTAATAAAGTGTTTCTCATTGAGGAGTTTCAGTCACATAAAAGGTATAGGGGTAAACATTAAAAAGAAATTGATAGGAAACAGTGAAGCAGTACTGACTTGCCTAATTGATCCCAAAATACTAGTTTCATAAATTGAATGGGCAGTTTCATGATCCTTATTCATTAGTAATCCTAGCACTACCTACATTAAGAATGTTCAGAGTTGCTATGAATAACAACAAACAGTTTGGAAGGGATATTAAGCATATTTCGGGATTTCAGCTGGTCCTTTTCTTGAAAAGCAAGATGAAACGGGGGTAATCTGCTGTAGTGATCCTGACAGGGAGACCACTGTACATCAAGGAGTTAGTGATCCATATAACAGTTAACCTGAGGATCCATATAACAGTTAACCTGAGTAGGCTCAGGCCTGTGCTGTGCTGCGTTGCAGAGCACAGCATGGCCTTCAGGCCTATATTGTGCTGCACAAATTCCTTGGCCGTAGGATAAACTCAGCCAGCTCATTATAACAGAGGAGCCTGCAGGCAGCTCCCACTTGGTACCGGTGATTACACCACCTGCGTGGCCTTGCCTTTATCTAAAAGTGCAGCAAGACGTTCTCATGAGAATGTCCTTCTGTTTTGACTGTAGAAATTATGAATAGAGTTGTTTTCTTTTAAGAAAAATCCTATAATAGCTCAAATGACCACAGTGGGGTAATCCTTTCTACAGATGGGGTCTGCACAGCGTGCTGTATATGGATCAGAGTCCTGTTCAATGCTGTACAGCTAAGGGTCCCAGCATCTAAAGGGACATAAGATTATCTCTATTATTGTCTCTTACAGGTGGACCAGCACCCCCCGCTGCAAAACATCTGCCAAATATAGATTACATGCTTATAGTCAGGTAGTTAGTTTCCTCTGAATCTTCAGCTATTAATTGTCATCAGAGGCAAGACAGTCAGGCTTGATTTAGTATTATACTGTGATAACCAGCCTCTGCTAAAGCAAGCTGATGTTGCGTTTTTCTCTTGAGGAATGCATTTTTATATACCATGTGTCCTGGTTTCGGTAGGGATAGAGTTAATTTCCTTCCTAGTAGCTGGTACAGTGTTTTGGATTTAGGATGAGAACAAAGTTGATAACGCACCGATGTTTTAGTTGTTGCTAGGTAATGCTTACACTAGCCAAGGACTTTTCAGCTTCCCATGCTCTACCAACTGAGAAGGCTGGAGGTGCACAAGAAGCTGGGAGGGGGCACAGCCAAACTGGCCAAAGGGACATTCCATACCATGTGACGTCATGCTCAGTACATAAACTGGGGAAAGCTGGCCGGGGGGGCCGCTGCTCAGGGACTGGCTGGGCATCGGTCGGCAGGTGGTGAGCAATTGTACTGTGCATCACTTGCTTTGTGTAGTATTATTATTATTATCATATTATTATTATTATCATTTTATTTCAATTATTAAACTGTTTTTTTATCTCAACCCACGAGTTTTTTCTAACTTGTGCTCTTCCAGTTCTCTTCCCCATCCCACCGGGGGTGGGGGGAGTGAGCGAGCGGCTGCGTGGTGCTTAGTTGCCGACTGAGATTAAACCACGACACCATGTCATCACTCCAGTTTTATACGAGTGACCTAAAATTATTTGAATTGAATTATGCAAGTATAAAACTGAAGTCATGTTGTTGTTCGTTATCTCTGCACTGTGTTGTTGTCTGCTTAAAAATAACCAATGAATGTTTGTCAGAGTCAAATGCTCTCTGACCAGGTTCTTTTAGATATTTCACACAAGGAGGGTTTAATGATTTAATGCTAAACTTATTTATTTGAAGATATTTGACGTTACATGGGATTTTGATTTAGAAAAGTGATACAGCAATATACGGAAATCACAACACAAGCACAATATAGCAATTGCGATATACAACTGGATCACAATACAAACTTGATTCCTATTACCAGTCTCTATATGTGCACCATCATGATGCTGGGTCTCCCCAGTTGCTGTGAAGGAATATGTGTGTTGAAGCCAGCTGTTGTGGTTTAACCCGGCAGGCAGCTAAATACCACGCAGCTGCTCACTCACTCCCCCCTTGGTGGGATGGGGGAGAGAATCAGAAGGGAAAAAGTGAGAAAACTCATGGGTTGAGATAAAAACAGTTTAATAGGTAAAGCAAAAGCCGCGCGTGCAAGCAAAGCACAACAAGGAATTCATTCACTACTTCCCATCGGCAGGCAGGTGTTCAGCCATCTCCAGGAAAGCAGGGCTCCATCACGCGTAACGGTTACTTGGGAAGACAAACGCCATCACTCCGAACATCCCCCCCTTCCTCCTTCTTCCCCCAGCTTTATATGCTGAGCATGACGTCACATGGTATGGAATATCCCTTTGGTCAGTTTGGGTCAGCTGTCCCAGCTGTGTCCCCTCTCAACTTCTTGTGCACCTCCAGCCTACTTGCTGGCAGGGCAGTGTGAGAAGCAGAGGCGGCCTTGACTCTGTGTAAGCACTGCTCAGCAACAACTAAAACATCAGTGTGTTATCAACATTATTCTCATCCTTAATCCAAAACACAGCACTATACCAGCTACTAGGAAGAAAATTAACTCTGTCCCAGATGAAACCAGGACAGTATCCACCCCTTATTGTATACCATCTATGTCATGCCCAGGTCCCACACTTTCCAATACATCCCAATTAATCACCACCACCTTTCCTGTCTTTTGATATATACACACAGATATCATTCCCTTAGTCTGTGGGCCATCCCTCTAAAATGTTCGTTGAATTCATTTAGTCCATGACTTTGGGCTCCATCTGTCATAACAGTCCTTCAGGGCAGGAGAGATGGTGTGTGGTGTTGCGTTGTTGCATGCTGAAGCCAGTTTTGGTCCCATCACTGATGGGATGTAGATGCATTTTTTGATTTAAGAAATAATTGGGATCCGAGAAAGAAATGTGGGTTAATAGATTCCAAACATCAAGTGGGGATCTACTCAGTACAGAAGGATAAAAAAAGGAAAAATGAAAAATCTTGTTGTATACGGGCTGATGATACTGAAGAAAATGTACAGCTGTTAGTAGCTCCGCCTGAGAAACCTAAGGATTCAGACTCAGATGATGAAGGGAACTCAAAGGGTAGCCCGATCTCTGGAAGAACTAGGGGGAGGAATAAATCTAATAGGCCGGTGTTGCAGGCTCCCTTAAGGCAAGCCATAGGACCTACGGGGGAACCGGTATATGTGCATGTGCCATTTACTACCTCTGATTTACTAAACTGGAAACAGTGTTGGATCTTATCATAGTAACCCAGATGGAATGTACAGTATGATTAAGACGGTAATGATGACACATAATCCCAACTGGGGAGATATCCAAGCCTTATTGGAATATTTGTTTACGTATGAGGAAAGAAGGGCGGTATTGGAAAAACCAAGAGAAGGACTGAATGGGAAAATAGAAGGCCTACATCAAAAGATGGGGGGGGTATTGAGTCCTGATGACCTCCTCCCAAAAGAAGATCCAGGATGGGATCCAAATAGAAGTGCGGGGTTGGAGAAAGTAAAAATATGTCAGATGTTGATTTTGTATGGAATACAGAATGGGGTTGAGAAACCTAAGAATTTGACAAAATTATACGAGGTAAAACAAGGAGAAAAGGAAGCCCCATCTGCCTTCTATGAAAGATTGTGTGAAGTAGCCTGCAAGTGGACTGATCTGAACCCAGAGGACGAAAGTAATAGGATGTTGTTTAATATGCTTTTCATTGCACAATCAGCACCAGATATTAGGAGGAAACTACAAAAGGTAGAAGGGGCTGATGGAATGATGATCTCGCAGTTGATGTCGATTGCTTTTAAGGTATATAACAACAGGGAAGAGGTAGAGGAAAAAGAGAAGAGAAATCGGGCGAGACTACAAGCCTCCCTACTAGCACCAACTAACGGTTTGGGAAGAGGAAGAGGTTCTAATGTTAAGTGAGAGGAATTTTGGGGCTGAGGCCGAGGAAAGGGAGGCGCAGACACCACCTTGCGAACAACGCAATGTGCATACTGTAGGCAGGAGGGCCATTGGAAGAGAGAATGCCCACTACTCTCTAAGAAGCCGAGGGAAGAGACCAGAGAAACTGTAGGAGTAATGACAGAAATTGGATTAGATTGAAGTGGACCGGAGGCATCTATTAAAGTTTCCCCAGCCGATCCTCTGGTTCCAGTAAAGCTAGGGAACGAGACGATAAACTTTTTAATTGATACCGGGGCTACTTATTCTGTGATAACTAGTTGTAAAGGGCCTTTGAGTAAAACCAAGGTAGATGATGTTGGTGCAACAGGGAAGAGAACTCTCAGACCTTTTTTACAACCAATGGAACTTCTAATTGGAAATACTAAATTGACGCATGAATTTCTCTATATGCCAGAGTGCCCCCTACCTTTGCTTGGACAAGATCTGCTTTGCAAATTAAATGCACAACTGACCTTCTCTGAGGATTCTGTTCAGTTACATATTCCCCCAGAAAATGCTTGGAAAGCTCAGATTTGTCTATTAACGGAGAAAAAGATGACAGAAGGAGCAGACATCCCAGAAGAAGTCTCAGATGCTGTAATCCCATTGGTTTGGGCCTCAAAGGTGCCGGGACGGGCTAGGAATGTAATTCCGGTAAAAATTGAACTGAAACCCGGAGCCGCGCCGGTAAGAAAAAGACAATACCCTATTAAATTGGAAGCCCGGAAAGGACTGGAACCTTTAATAAATTCTTTCCTGGAACATGGGTTGTTGCGAGAATGCCAATCAGACTTTAATACCCCTATCTTACCCGTAAAGAAGCCCCATTCACAGGAATATCGGTTAGTACAAGATTTGCGGGAGGTCAATGTGAGGATGTGCACCCTGTAGTCCCTAACCCATATCGATTCTCGATACTAATGCCTATTTTACAGTGATAGATCTAAAGGACGCCTTCTTTTGTATACCCGTGGACAAGCAGAGCCAAACCATATTTGCTTTCGAGGGGGAAAACCCAACCACAGGAAGAAAGATGCAATTGTGCTGGACAGTCCTTCCACAAGGATTCAAGAACAGTCCTACGACCTTTGGTAATATATTGGCAAAAGAACTGGAACGGTGGCATCGTGAGTATGAGACTGTGACAATGTTACAATATGTAGATGATACATTGATTGGTTCTGACACGCTTGAGGAATGTTTGGAAGCAACTATAAGTCTACTAAATTTTTTGGGTCTGGCTGGATATCGAGTGTTGAGAAAGAAGGCCCAAATTGGAAAGGAAAAGGTCCAGTATATGGGGTTTGAAGTAATGAAGGGACAAAGAGAGCTAAGTGCTGAAAGGAAGGAAGCTATTTGCAGAATTGCTGTGCCCACCTCAAAGAAGCAGTTACGAGGATTTTTAGGAATGGCAGGGTGGTGCCGATTGTGGATCCCTAATTTTGGTCTAATTGCTAAGCCTTTATATGATGCTACGAAAGGACCAGAGATGGTGCTGGAATGGACTCCAGAATGCCGAAAGGCATTCCATGAGATCAAAAGAAAACTAATGGAAGCTCCCGCTTTAGGACTTCCTAACTTACAAAAAGTCATTCCAACTGTATGTACATGAAAGACAACAAGTGGCTTTAGGAGTACTCACTCAGAAATTAGGGAGTTGGAAAAGACCGGTGGAGTATTTTTCTAAGCAACCGGATGAAGTAAGTAAGGGCTGGCCTGCCTGCTTGAGAGCGGTGGCTGCGACCGTGACACTGATTGAGGAATCTTGAAAGTTAACATTGGGCCAACCCATCACTGTATATGTACCTCATGCTGTAACTTCCCTCTTAGAGAATAAGGAACATCACTGGATATCTCCAAGCCGCTTGGCCAAATAGCAAGCTGTGTTGCTAGAACAGGATGACGTAACGCTTTCTCTCACCTCTACCATCAACCCTGCAGATAGCCAAGGAGGCTGCATTAAAGGACCCAATTTTGGAAGGAGCCTTAATCCCAGGGCCCCATGTAGAACACTAATTTAGTGTTAAAACTGATTCAATCATTTGGGAGAATCCATAATTCTAGTAGTATAATGGCATGCCTTCCCCTACCAAAGTCAGCAGAGAATCCTTTAGACTGGGGGATTTTAACAATAAAGTTAAATGAAACCTTTGCATCCATGGTAAAACAAAAGGGCATACTTTTTACGCACTATAACAATACAAAGATTGTTGGACAAGGTTATTGGTCACCAAGGCAGATGGGAAACTGTAATAGAGAAAATCGGGATACTCGAACCTTAACAATAGGAGTGTCAGAAGGTTGTGAAAAGTTCCCGTGGGGAACTACCCTACCTACCATCTGGAAAGAAGAAGTAGAAGGAAAATGGACACACATGCAACCTACTTCATGGTGTTTTGTGTGGAAAGGAAAGCCTGCAATGAACGAACCTGAAAGAGTAATAATTTTCTCTAATTTAACCGAGGTAAGGCAGGAGAATGAAAATGTACATCCACAATGGAATTGTTCTCAGATATTTGATTGCAATTCAATGGAAAAGTCGGTAGAAGTCATGGCTCCGATAGCTAGGGCTCTGAGATTCGGGTGTATCTGTAGGAACTTTTCAAGTGGAATTAATGACACCTGGACGGGAATGACTATCGGAAATAAAAAATTCTATTGTGAACATGATTCCCTACCTACTATGGGTCACCTTGTTTGGGTAAGTGAAGATGGTACCTGGACATCCAGATTACCTTTGACAGGTAACACAAAAAGGTGGACTCTGGGAATGCTGACTCTCTGCCCTTTATGAAGACAAAGACCACTAGATGTTAAATGGTGGGGAAGAACAAAATGTAATGATGTAGATCCCTGGAGACATCCATCTACTGGGACAGTAGTCGGTTGGGTATTGGAGTCAATCTTTTCCCCCCACATAAATTCTTTACAAAATCGTATGTGGCTATATAATTTGACTGGGCAAGTGGAAGTCCTGGCAAATGCCACCCGAACTGGGTTAGCCCAGCTGAATACTCAGCTACAGGCCACATCAAGGATGGCATTACATAAAAGGTTAGCCTTAGATTTGATGTTACTAAGAGAACATGGAGTGTTTGGATATTTAAAGCTGGGAAATGAAGAATGTTGCGTCCATATTCCCAACGTAACAAATGATCTAAACCAACACTTAGACAAGATTAAGTTGGTTGCCAAAGCTAGCAGGGAATTACAGGATTCAATTGCTGAGGGGTGGCTAAACAAGTTACTGCATGGATTTGGATTCTCCCTCACGGGGTGGTTAGCAAGTTTGCTTCAGACTATAATTGTATTAATTATAATTCTGATCATTATTTGCATTGCTTTAAGTTGTATCAAAAGGTTAATTGTACAATCAACAGTGGGGACTTATGTGATGGTAGCAAAGAAGCAGAGTGAGGCTTACGAGTCTCGTCAGAAAAACGAGTCTTGTAGCCTCAAAGGGGGGAAATGATGTAAGTTTGCAGGAGGCTGTCATTGATTAATGTGCAATTAGTTTGCCCAATGCTTTTGTTAAGTATTCAAGTGAATGTTTAACGTGGGATCTAAGAAAACTGTGACACAATAATCTGTTTTGCTAAGTGAAATCTCTGTCAAGCGAAACCTCAAAGAATGGATGGTGGCGATCCAAGCCTGAAATAACCAATTTACCAAGACAGCTGCAGGAACTGAGCAGCAGCGGCTGAAACATGAAGCTAAAGGTGAAGAAGAGGTAATTCCGGCAGGGGGAGATCACGACCACCGACTCACGGCCCACCGACTCAAGAAACCCTCCGACCCAAATGCGGAGAAAGACTGAGCATGCAAACTAATTAGCATAAGAGGCGAGAAGACCATTTGACAGAGACTATAAATAGTGAAAGGTTTTGATAATCGGGGAGCTAGTCTTTTGTGGGCTACCACCTAGCTCCCTACTTTGCGCAAACTAGAATAAAGAAATGGAAATACCTCATCTCGGTGTGTGAATTGGCATTGCGCACCGGGCAACGAGCCCGCATTCGGGACAACATCACCGCTGCGCTTGTCCAGTTCTATCATCGCTGCACTTTGCTCGGTTTCATCAAAGTTCATTCTTCATTAATCTGGGTGATTCTTACTGTAATACTGTTGATACGGAATATAGCAACCATAGTAGTGATGATATTACAGTATTATATAGCAATTAACATCATACAATTTAATTCATTGGCTATTCTCACCCAAAATCAAATCCCCTTGAGGTACACATCGGACTTCCCCATCCTCCTGCATTATCCACCAAGTGCACCCAGGTGCTTGAGCAAAAGCAATCCCATGGATGGGTTTGCCTTTGCCTGAGGCAGGAATAACCCAGACTGTCTTCCCCAGCATATTTTTCACATGCACTACAGGGACTTTATCCCCTTCTACAGTACGTAAAAGTTCTGACTGGGCAGGGCCTGCTCGATTGGCAGATCCCCTAGTGTTGACTAACCAGGTGGCCTTTGCTAAATGTGTATCCCAATGTTTGAATGTCCCGCCACCCATTGCTCTCAGCGTAGTCTTTAACAGTCCATTGTATCGTTCGATTTTCCCGGAGGCTGGTGCGTGATAGGGGGATGTGATATACCCACTCAATGCCGTGCTCTTTGGCCCAGGTGTCCATGAGGTTGTTTTGGAAATGAGTCCCGTTGTCTGACTCAATTCTTTCTGGGGTGCCATGTCGCCATAGGACTTGCTTTTCAAGGCCCAGGATAGTGTTCCGGGCAGTGGCATGGGGCACGGGATATGTTTCCAGCCATCCGGTGGTTGCCTCCACCATTGTAAGCACGTGGCGCTTGCCTTGGCAGGTTTGTGGGAGTGTGATATAATCGATCTGCCAGGCCTCCCCATATTGATATTTCAGCCATCGTCCTCCATACCAGAGGGGCTTTAACCGCTTGGCTTGCTTGATCGCAGCATATGTTTCACATTCATGGATAACCTACGCAATAGTGTCCATGGTCAAGTCCACCCCTCGATCACGAGCCCATCTGTATGTTGCATCTCTTCCTTGATGGCACCCTGAGGTGTCATGGGCCCACCGAGCTAGAAATAATTCACCCTTATGTTGCCAGTCCAGATCCACCTGAGCCACTTCAACCTTAGCAGCCTGATCCACCTGCTGGTTGTTTTGATGTTCTTCAGTGGCCTGACTCTTGGGTACGTGAGCATCTACGTGACGGACTTTTACAACCAGGTTCTCCACCCGGGCAGCAATATCTTGCCACAATGTGGCAGCCCAGACGGGTTGGCCTCTGCGCTGCCAGTTGCTCTGCTTCGATTGCTGTAACCACCCCCACAGGGCATTTGCCACCATCCATGAGTCAGTACAGAGATAGAGCACTGGCCACTTTTCTCGGTCAGCAATATCTAAAGCCAGCTGGATGGCCTTTCACCTCTGCAAAGTGACTCGATTCACCTTTTCCTTCAGCAGTTTCTGCCACTTGTCGTATAGGACTCCACACAGCAGCTTTCCACCTCCGATGCTTTCCCACAATATGACAGGACCCATCAGTGAACAGGGCATATTGTTTCTCATTTTCTGGTAGTTCATTATACATTGGAGCCTCCTCAGCACGCGTCACCTCCTCCTCTGGCGATATTCCAAAATCTTTGCCCTCTGGCCAATCCATGATCACTTCCAGGATTCCTGGGCGACTGGGGTTTCCTATTCGAGCCCGTTGTGTGATCAGTGTGACCCACTTACTCCATGTAGCATCAGTTGCATGATGTGTACAGGGGACCCTCCCTCTGAACATCCAGCCTAGCACTGGCAGTCGGGGTGCCAGGAGGAGCTGTGCTTCAGTGCCGATCACTTCTGAAGCAGCTCGAACCCCTTCATATGCTGCTAATATCTCTTTTTCAGTTGGAGTATAGCGGGCCTCGGATCCTCTGTATCCCCGACTCCAAAACCCTAGGGGTCGACCTCAAGTCTCCCCTGGTGCTTTCTGCCAGAGGCTCCAGGTAGGGCCATTCTCCCCGGCTGCGGTGTAGAGCACATTTTTTACATCTTCCCCTGCCCAGACTGGCCCAAGGGCTACTGCATGAACTAGCTCCCATTTAATTTGTTCAAAAGCTTGTCGTTGCTCAGGGCCCCATTTGAAATCGTTCTTCTTCCGGGTCACTTGATAGAGAAGGCTTACGATCAGACTGTATTTCGGAATATGCGTTGTCCAGAAACCCACGACACCTAAGAAAGCTTGTGTTTCCTTTTTGCTACTTGGTGGAGACATGGCTGTTATTTTGTTGATCACATCCATTGGGATCTGACGACGTCCATCTTGCCATTTTATTCCTAAAAACTGGATCTCCTGTGCAGGTCCCTTGGCCTTACTTTGTTTTATGGCAAATCTGGCCTTCAGCAGGATTTGGACTATTTTCTTCCCTTTCTCAAAAACTTCTCCTGCTGTGCTGCCCCACACGATGATGTCATCAATGTATTGCAGGTGTTCCGGAGCCTCACCCTGTTCCAGTGCAGTCTGGATCAGTCCATGGCAAATGGTGGGGCTGTGCTTCCACCCCTGGGGCAGTCGGTTCCAGGTGCACTGGACGCCCCTCCAAGTGAAAGCAAACTGTGGCCTGCACTCTGCTGCCAAAGGGATTGAGAAAAACGCATTAGCGATATCAGTTGTGGCATACCACTTGGCTGCCTTTGACTCCAGTTCGTATTGAAGTACTAGCATGTCCGGCACGGCAGCACTCAGCGGCGGCGTGACTTCGTTCAGGCCACGATAGTCTACTCTCCACTGTTAGTCTCCACTCTCCATTAGATTTTCGCACTGGCCATATGGGACTGTTAAAGGGTGAGCGAGTCTTGCTGATCACTCCTTGGCTCTCCGGTCGATGAATCAGCTCATGAATGGGAATCAGGGAGTCTCGGTTGGTGCGATATTGCCGCCGGTGCACCATTGTGGTGGCGATTGGCACCCGTTGTTCTTTGACCTTCAGCAACCCCACAACAGAGGGGTCCTCCAAGAGACCGGGCAAGGTGGACAGCTGTTTAATTTCTTCCGTCTCCAAGGCAGCTATACCAAAAGCCCACCGGTACCCTTTTGGGTCCTTGAAATACCCTCTCCTGAGGTAGTCTATGCCAAGGATGCACGGAGCCTCTGGGCCAGTCACAATGGAGTGCTTCTGCCACTCATTCCCAGTTAGGTTCACTTCAGCCTCCAACACAGTTAGCTGTTGGGATCCCCTCATCACCCCAGAAATACAGATGGGTTCTGTCCCTTTGTAGCTTGATGGCATTAAGGTACACTGTGCACCGGTGTCCACTAGAGCCTTGTACTCCTGTGGGTCTGATGTGCCAGGCCATCGAATCCACACAGTCCAGTAAACCCGGTTGTCCCCTTCCTCCACCTGGCTGGTGGCAGGGCCCCTCTAGTCCTGGTCTTAGTATCCGTTTACTCACTTCTTGTAAATGTGAATCAGAAGTCCCTTATTAAGATCGGAAGTAAAATCAGCCCTTCTACTCTGTCTGGGGAACTGCCCGCTGGAAACTGGAGCAGCAATTTTCCTGGAAGAACCCCCTTTTGTGATTTTTTTTTTCCTTGCAACTCACGTACCCGTGCCTCTAGGGTCGAGGTAGAGTTTCCATCCCACTTCCTCATGTCCTCTCTGTGGTCACGCAGGTAAAACCACAGGGTGGCCCGTGGTGTATATCCACTATATCCTCTCTCTTGAGCAGAGGGATGCTTACTCCTAATGGCTGAGATACTAGTCCATACAGGTGGGGAGTAGAACATATCCTCTTTGAGTTGCTGGACCTCCCGGGACAGTTTCTCCACAGCCGAGATGAGGGAGGAAGAGAGACTTTCTTCATGTTGCCGGGGTTGGCCAGCCAATTCATCCACCGTTTGTTCCTCTCCGTCTTTCCAGGTCATCACTGCCAATGAGTTGGCGCATGACGATGGTGCGCTCCATACAAACTTCCGCCACATGGGTCGTGTGCACTTGACTTCATCTGGATCTTTGGATAACTGCTCATTGTTCAGGTCATCATAAATCACCTCCAGCACGGCTAATTCCCTCAGGTACTGGATACCTCTCTCCACGGTGGTCCACTTGCCTGGGTGAGATATAACATCTTCCTTGAAGGGATAGCTTTCCGTCACCCCTGACAGGAGTCGCCTCCAGAGGCTGAGGGCTTTTGCCCCTTTTCCAATCGCTTTGTCAATGCCCCCTTCCCTGGAAAGGGATCCCAGCTGCTTGGCTTCCCTACCCTCTAATTCCAGGCTACTGGCCCCGTTATCCCAGCATCGGAGCAGCCACGTGACAATGTGCTCGCCTGGACGACGACTGAAATCTTTTCCTATATCTCGCGGCTCACTCAGGGATAGGGATCGGGTGGTTACCATCTCATTTATGGGTTCTGCCTCTTCCTGCTCCTGTTCTCATGATGGCCCTGGTTCATCTTCATCCCTTACTAAACGACTTGATTTTCTTGTGTATTTCTTCTTGTGTATAGGGGCGACTGATACCGGCACGGGATGGTTCTCTGGTTCAGCCACAGTGCCTGTCGCTGGGGTTTGAGTAGCCACAATGCCTGTCGTGGGGGTTGGAGTAGCCGCAGTGCCTGTCGTGGGGGTTGGAGTAGCCGCAGTGCCTGTCGCCGGGATTGATCTCTGCATGGTATTCTTAAATAATTGTTTAACCTTAAACAAGATCACGACCTGAACCACATTCAGGAGACAGAGCAATAGGACCATGCTGGTTTGAACATCCCAAGGATATTCAAAATTCTCAAGAGCTGTTGTAACTCGCCTGAAGGAGAAAGGGAAGGTGAAGGAACGGGGGAAAGGTGAAGGAGCTGCCTGGCGGAAAAGGACCTGGGGGTATTGGTCGACAGCCGGCTGAACATGAGCCGGCAGTGTGCCCAGGCGGCCAAGAAGGCCAATGGCATCCTGGCCTGTATCAGAAATAGTGTGGCCAGCAGGAGTAGGGAAGTGATCGTGCCCCTGTACTCGGCAGTGGTGAGGCCGCACCTCGAATACTGTGTTCAGTTTTGGGCCCCTCACTACAAGAAGGATGTTGAGGTGCTGGAGCGTGTCCAGAGAAGGGCAACGAGGCTGGTGAGGGGTCTGGAGAACAAGTCTTATGAGGAGCGGCTGAGGGAACTGGGGTTGTTGAGCCTGGAGAAAAGGAGGCTGAGGGGAGACCTCATCGCTCTCTACAACTACCTGAAAGGAGGTTGTAGCGAGGTGGGTGTCGGTCTCTTCTCCCAAGTAACTAGCGATAGGATGAGAGGAAATGGCCTCAAGTTGCGCCAGGGGAAGTTTAGATTGGACGTGAGGAAAAATGTCTTTACTGAAAGAGCGGTTAAACATTGGAACAGGCTGCCCAGGGAAGTGGTTGAGTCCCCATCCCTGGAAGTATTTAAAAGACGTGTAGATGAGGCGCTTAGGGACATGGTTTAGTGGGCATGGTGGTGTTGGGTTGACGGTTGGACTCGATGATCTTAGAGGTCTTTTCCAACCTTAATGATTCTATGACTCTATGATTCTATGAAAGTGCCCCCCCCATCTCCCCCATAGATTGGTTCCCCGAGGAGAAAAGGTAAAAGGTGTAATTATTAATAGTTTCCAAAGAGTGGCTCCCGAGGTACGGAGATGACGGCAATGCTGAGTACAAATACAGAAGTACAAATACAAAAATTATTCTCACGACCAATAATTTTATCACATCATAAACCAGCAGTGTTACACAGTGCAGCAAAATGATATCCTTGATCCAGCTGCCAGAGGTGATAGACAGCACAACAGGGAACATATACAGCAAGCAAGGTGTTACATAACACAACTTTGAGAGCAAGCACGACAACTTTGAGAGCAAGTACGACAACTTTGAGAGTAAATTAATCAACATTGTGACCAGCGACTGTTAAACCAATACGATGAATGCTTATAACAAATTTGCCTTAACACGCTCTGGTCAGATCTGTCGTTATCTCAACCCTTCGTGCCCCACGTTGGGCGCCAAAAGGACTGTTGTGGTTTAACCCGGCAGGCAGGTAAACACCACACAGCTGTTCGCTCACTCCCCCTCCACCCCCAGTGGGATGGGGGAGAGAATGGGGGGGGGGGGGGAAAAGTAAAATTCGTGGGTTGAGATAAAGACAGTTTAACAGGACAGAAAAGGAAGGGAAAATAATAATAATAATAATGATGATAAAAGAATATACAAAACAAGTGATGCACAATGCAATTGCTCACCACCCGCCGACCGATGCCCAGCCAGTTCCTGAGCAGCGGTCACACCCCTCCCCCGGCCAACTCCCCCCAGTTTGTATACTGAGCATGACGTCACATGGTATGGAATGCCCCTTTGGCCAGTTTGGGTCAGCTGTCCTGGCTGTGCCCCCTCCCAGCTTCTTGTGCACCTCCAGCCTTCTCAGTCGGTAGAGCATGGGAAGCTGAAAAGTCCTTGACTAGTGTGAGCGCTACTTAGCAACAACTAAAACATCGGTGTGTTATCAACATTATTCTCATCCTTAATCCAAAACACAGCACTGTACCAGCTACTAGGAAGAAAATTAACTCTATCCCAGCCAAAACCAGGACACAAGGGCATTGGGGCTCCCATCCCTCCCCACAGGCACAGCAAGGCACTGGAGCCCCCACGCCAGCCCCTCACCCTGGCCTACATCACGGGTGAGCAGGGAAGGTCTGCCTACGAGCTGCAGGCGCTGCAGGCCTTCATGGCCGCCCCTCCCACTAAATGAAGGAGCATCTAATTACCCCCTTCAATTCAGCAGGAAACCGATCTATTTCTGAGGAGGAAACACCCACTTTTCTTTCTCCAGACTGGGCAGTTTTTGCATCCCTCTGCAAGGGATGGGTTTATTGCCCGGAGCTGCTGAGCAGTTCCACACATGGCCGGCCATGAGGGTTTTCCTCCTGCAGCCCTGCGGGGTTTTGCTGCTCTCCACGGAAGCGCCCCTCCCCCGGTACCGAGCGCCCCCGCTGTCCCCTCACCCCTACGACATCCCTCCCCGCCGGTGCACGCACCGTTGTAGCGCTGCTCCGCCCTTTGTTTTATTCTAGATAAAGGAAAATAAGGCACGGGCTGGGGAAAAGGAAATCCCCTACCTGGTCCCCACACACCACAGCTAAACAAAACCTACCTCCCCGCTGCGTTCTGCCAGCCCACCCGCGCTGTAGCGGAGGGCGGTGCGGGGGGGCTCGCCCGCCCCCCTAGCGGACAGCTACCGCATCGCCACCGCCCGCCAGCACCGCCCCGCTCTCAGCGTAGCTTGAGCGGCGGCGTAGTCCCACCCCTCGCCCTGCTCCGAGTGGCTGGCGGCGCTCAGGCGTGTTTCTCATTGGGCCTGGCGGCGGCCAGGATATGCTTGGTAGGTTCTGCTGTGCCCGGGTGCAGGGCTGGTGGTGGAGGCTAGTCGCTGTGGGGACCGGTCTGTCGCGGAGGAGCTGGATGGAGTGCGGGAGGCGGCGGCGGGCGCTTCCGTGTGAGGGTGGCTTCGGCGGGAGAGAGCCGGTGGCGTCCTGGGAAGGTAGCCCGCACCCTCGGGTCCTTCCTCACCGACGTGTTCTCTGTGGGCGGCGGCGGTGCTGCTGCTGCTGCTGCCGCCTCTCCGGCTCCGGGCAGGCGGTGGAGGCCGCCCTGTCGCAGCGGTCGTGTGGGGAGCGGCTCTGAAGGAGCTGGGAAGGGGTTTTGGGGGACCCTGGGGTGGTATGGGGGGGTTGCCCAGAGGTGGGGGGCGGGTGGTTGTTGGACTGGGGTGGAAAAGAGGGGGGCGATCTGAAGGGAGGCATCGGGTGATAATCCTGGGGGGGTAGGCGGCTTTGGGGTGGGAGGCAAATATAGCGTGGTCTTGAAGGAGGAGATTTGTAGGTCGGGGGGGCCTTTGGGCAGGCTGAGGGTGGTTGTGGTGGAAGGGCAAGTTTAGGGTTTCGGCGGTGTCTGATACTAAATCAAACGACTGTGGCAAGGACGTGTTTTGTCTTTCCGGTCAGGCTCTGAATTTGCTCCCTTGCCAGTAGGGTGGAGGTAGCACAGGGGCGCGTGTGTCTGTGAGCGTGGGGCTCCGCAGAGGACCTGAGGGGACTGGGGGGGGGGCTAATGGTTCTTTGCTTAGGCTGTGCTTAAAAGCAGAATTTGATACAAGTGTACGGTTTGTTATGTTGTGAGGGGAAAGTGTTTTCCTGCAAATGGTATGGATAACGCACTGCTAGGATCAGGCTTCCTGCTCAACATCTTCCCTTAAGGGACACTGTGCAGTCCAGGGAAGTCCCACGGAAGGCAGCTGGATGTTGGTGCACCACAACCAGTGTTTTGTTTGAGTATAGCTGTAGAAAAATATAATTGTATATACTTATTTGAGAAGTAGAAGGTAAAAACATTCAGAATTATTTTCTTTTGCAGAGTTATCAAGTGCAGCCTGTGCTTTGTCAGGACCTCGTTCAGAGTCTCCATGTTGTCCCATCTGCCTGATCTGAGAAAAAGTTGGGGACACTCTGTTTGGGCTGTGTGTTTCTAATAAGCTTTTGTTTGTGACTGAAAAAGGCAGGTGTGTAGTCTGTACCTCTATTTCTTGAAGGATAAATGGATCTAAAGACAGCAGCGTTCAATGCAGCTCGTGATGGCAAGCTGCGGCTCCTTTCCAAGTTACTGGCAAGCAAAACCAGAGAAGAGGTGGCCTTACTAATGTCAGAAAAAACCAATGGTGCCACACCACTTTTGATGGCAGCCCGTTATGGGCACGTTGACATGGTGGAATACTTGTTGGACTATTGCTCTGCTTCTATAGAAATTGGTGGTTCGGTTAATTTTGATGGTGAGACTATTGAGGGAGCTCCGCCATTATGGGCAGCATCAGCCGCTGGCCACTTGAAGGTGGTTCAGTGTCTGTTAGACCACGGTGCATCTGTCAACAACACAACTCTAACAAATTCAACTCCGCTTAGAGCTGCCTGTTTTGATGGTCACCTGGAAATAGTAAAATATCTCGTGGAGCACAAAGCAGACTTGGAAGTATCAAACCGTCATGGGCATACATGCTTGATGATATCATGTTACAAAGGCCACAAAGAAATTGCTCAGTATTTACTTGAAAAAGGAGCTGATGTTAACAGAAAAAGTGTTAAAGGTAAGTTCATAGTTTCATTTTTCCTTGTAGTAAATAGGGGTGAAGTTACTCGTGTTCTTTAGGAGACTGACATCCAAAAATATTCCTCTAGTCTCATAATGTTGAATGTGTTTTCCAGTAAGAGATGAAGTGTATTTAGCTATGTTTTTACAAGTTTTTTCAGCATACTCATTTAATACTGGCTATAAAATGTAATTCTAAATTGATACGTTTTAATCTAAAGACTTTGCATTTATGCATGTGCAAAAAGCTAATTGACTTTTGCTGAGAACTCCTATTTGTAGCAGGTTTGTGTAGTTACACAATATATGAGCATATATTGTGTAAAATTTAGGATGTTTTTCATGCTGTTTCTTAACAAACCAAATATGCTGTACATAAAATTTGCCTGTGCCACTAAGACTAGAATTAGGTGGACCTCTTATTCTAATTGCTGGCTTTTGTTACATCTCAAACTTGTATGTGAATATGATATTGGCCTAAAAAGCATATTGATTATTGCAGGTTATGGTTAACTTTTTAGCTCATTGAGCCAGGATTGTGTCTCGGCAGCTTATTTTTTTATATATGTTTATTAATAATAAATCTGCTAATAAATCTTTCTGTAGCATAATACTTCAGCTTCCCTCTTCTGGCTAATTAAAATTTTAACAGTATAATATACTTCAAGTATATTTTGACAGAAAAACCTGTAGTGCCTAGCTTACTGCGCAATATTGTTAAATGTCAAATATGAGAGTAATCTCTGAAAAAGCTGTTCAGTTAAATATGCCTTTTTTTCTGCAAGTCATGGAGTTACATGGGTTTAATATTAAAGAAAGCTAAACTAAAAATTTGTCATAGAGGTGGGCAGAGTAAAATAAATCTTTAAGGATTTAAGGTTGCCTATGAATCATGGACTGACTTGTGATAAGATAAAAATGTCATGTTTCTAGACTGGGTTCTTGGAATAACAAGCTAAATATAAAATATACATTATTTCTGGTTTAAAAGTCATCCCTTTATATGGTAGGTGTGAACAGAGCAGAGCTGCTAAATATCTGATGTAACAGGAAAAAAAATAAATCTGTGGATCTCTTATTCCTCATTTTTGTGTCAGTGGAGTAGGCTTTAATTTACTCATCCTTATTATTCACTTTACTAGTGCATTTATTTTATTTTTATTTATTGTTTAAATGACTGAATGGCAGCCGCGCACTCCTGAGGGTTTCCTCGCTGCTCTCAGGTGGTTTTGTGTGGTGGTTTTGTTTTGTTTTTTTTTTTATTATCATCTTAATTCCTTCCTCTCTCTGCTTCCTTCAGTTTGTGTGACTTGCAACTTAGGCATATGAGCAAAACTTCCTAAGGTATTAACTGATGCTTATTTTTTAATAATAATAATAAAATGTTGGATTGGATATGTTTTAGCTCATAAAAATTCATTTTATCTTTTGGACTACAGTGTGTACAAATGCATGTGTGTGCATATATCTATTGGTCAAGTATGGACTGCCTTTTTGTGTTTGGAAACAAATGCTCCTCTCTGATATGACATGAGCGTACTTTTTTGGCATCACAAAGCAGTCTGGTCTCTGAAGTTATTAAATAAGCAGTGACAAACTAAAGGAGGAGAGAAAGAAAGTGCTATAAACCCTGAAAGTCAGCTGTGGAAAGGCAGAAGAACTGAGCAAAACTGGTAGCCTTAAATATTACAACAGTATGGGTGTTGCAGTGGCTGAGGCTCAACAACTAACCTTCTGAACTTTGTTTTGCAAGAATGCTCACTAGCTATTAATTTAAAAACGAATGTTTCTAATAGGATTCATTCTACAGCGTCATATTCCACCTCAAAGTCTCTGTCTATTACTTTCAGTTTCTACTCCTCCCTGTTGTCTAACAACTCTCTTGACAGAGTAGGGGTGCTTGTGGTAGGGAGATGAAGAGAACTTAAAAGCGCTCTGCTCGAGTAGTTAAAGTTGTTGCTATCCTTGTATCTAAACTAGACCCCTTTCTGGGCCATTCATGGAGAAGCCTACTGCTCTGTGAAAGATGCAAAAGCTTTAGCTACTGTCAATTTTGCTGCATTTTAAAATATAAAGCTTTTCATAAGAACAAAACTAATGTAGTTTTACTACGTTTGGAAAAATGCTGTTATGGGAGACTACTAGAGGTTCTCTTCCAGGTATTCTTGAAACCAGGGAAAGAGTGAGAGGGTAAAATTACTCGAACTATCTCTTAGGCTTTTCCAGTAGATTTTCTTATTGTAAGATAGGACTTTATTCACATTTAAAAAATGGGGAGAATTCTAGAGCTGGGAAAAATGTGAAAACATGTTTTCAGGTATTGACAGTTCCAGGGAGAAATCCAAATACTTGGAGATGACAAAATAGGTAAGTTCACAGAGATCTAAAAGCCAGGATGACAACTGAGGCAGGGGTATAAAAGAGTAGTTTAGAAACATGCAATTAAGTCCTGCTTCTAAAATACAGACATAATCCAGCAACTGTGTTTTGGACTACTAAAACTCAGAATGCAGATGTTCTGGAAGGAGAGTTGTGGAAGTGCAAAAGTACAGCTAGGATATGATTTCTGAGTCTGATTCAGGTAGGATACTACGCTGGGGTAAAGTATGGGTCTAGCACCATCTATCAGGAGATGATAGTGAAGGAGGAGGTAACAAGATGTTTGGGGTTAGACAAGTGCTATACTGCAAAAGATGGTCAATAGTTTTGAATTTAAAATATGAGTGTTTAGTCGTCTCTGTTCTTGCCACTGTTTTACAGATCTGACTTTTACAGTTTCCCCAAACTTTTATGAAGAACATATGAGCCACAGAAATGGAAACAAAGGATTTTCTTAATACTTTGTCACATGAACAGTGCAAGTGAGGAAAAAAAGTGATAAACAGGATAAGAAAACTCTTCTTTTTTTCTTTTAGAATTGTGGAAAACAGCAAAGATACCTGTAGAATTAAAGACTTTTTTAGAAAAGCAGAAAGTAGGTAAAGCGATGCTTCCAGTGTGAGTTAATTCGGCATTGTCTTCCTAATTCGGAGGCTTTTCCAGTACGTTACTCCTGGTTTGAGAAGGTGCAGGTTAAAACTAACAGGGCTTGATATATTTCACTGGTATGAAACAGGTCTTGAATAGCAAATTAGTTTGGTGGTTTTTTTTTTTTAAATAAGAGCAAAAAAAAAAAAAGCTTTTCTTAATTTGCTCTTAAAATAAGGAATAGTACGGATAATACTGTAGTAGCAGAAACCTGAGTTTTTTCATGAGGAGGAAGAACCCTAGAATGAGGTACAGACCACCTACCCATGTGCTCGGATCAGGAGGAACATTCTGCGTTTTGGCTGCATGCAGTTTTCTATTCTGCTGCATTGTGAAGCCTGCCAATGATTTGTAGTTAAAGGATAGTGCTCCCTTACAGTGTTAATAGACTTCTGGAGTCTTGGGCAGTGTTTTGCTGATGTGTTTCTGTGCAGTCTTCTTTTGGCTAGTCAGTGTTTGTGTGGGGGTGGGGGAGATGCTTGCTCTTGTAATTCAAGTGATAGCAGTCTTTGCTGGGCCTCGAAATTATGGATTTGGGCTTTGTTGGTGATCTACCTGGGGCTGTATTTGTTGGAATTGGATTTTCTACTTAAAATTCATTTAATTTCCACAACAGAGATGTTTCGCATGCAAACCATTTTAAAGGGATGTTACACCTCTAGTCTAACTCCAGACAGAATACTTGGATCTTGCACTTTGAGAAACTGCAATGCATGTTTTGATACTTTGTGTTATGCTTTATCCCTTCTCCATCGGACCTGCTCTAATAATGGCGGTTCATTCCCTTCCTTTCTGTAATTAAGAAGTTAAACTATAGATAAAGTACGCAAGCTCTGATAGCCTGGATGGTGTGTACATAATGGCGTAGGGAATAAGGACTCTTTTTTTCCAAAAATAATTACTTGAAAGGCAGATTTTTTTTTTTTTTTCTGAATGTGGCTTGTAACTCTTTCCGTTGCTGAGTTGCTTGGAATGTGGTCTCTTTCTCATCAAGATGATATTCCTGGGTTTCACTGATGGTCTTTACTACCTCTGTCTCCTTTCAGTTGTTAACAGACACATCTGCTAGCCAAAAGACTAATTTTCCCCCCCTTCCAAGTATTAGAAAATTTAAGAACTGCTGGATTAGGCATTCATTTAGGTATCTCTTGAGATCTGCACAGGAACGTTTGGTTGGAAACCCTATTTTTTTGTTGTCTATCATACTCCATACTGCCATAAAAGTTAGAGGGAATCATGTATTTTGAAAATGCAAAATAATGCTATGACTTCAAGTCTTGTTGTTCTTACTGCACCATAGCTAATGGTATTTATTTGATCATAATGGCTTTGTAAAATAATGTGGAGGATGAGGCTTGTTCAGTTTACTTGCTCGTTTTGGAAAGTTTAGAAGTATACAGACCTCAGTCTCCGAGTACCTTATCAAGGTTATACACATAGTAGTACTATATCAAGGACTAGCACTATTTCAGTGTTATCATTTATGTGGGAGACTGAAAAGCATAATACTCAAACCTGCGGTGGGGGTGTGTGTGTGTGTGTAAATTTTTTTTTTTTTTTACAGACTTGGCAGACCCAGAAGTAGGGGGATTATATGGATGCGTGCTCTTTGCTGTATGACCAGTTGTCGTGGTTTAACTTCAGTCGGCAACTAAGCACCACGCAGCTGCTCGCTCACTCCCCCCCACCCGGTGGGATGGGGGAGAGAATTGGAAGAGCACAAGTTAGAAAAACTCGTGGGTTGAGATAAAAACAGTTTAATAATTGAAATAAAATGATAATAATAATATGATAATAATACACAAAGCAAGTGATGCACAGTACAATTGCTCACCACCCGCCGACCGATGCCCAGCCAGTCCCCGAGCAGCGGCCCCCCCGGCCAGCTTTCCCCAGTTTATGTACTGAGCATGACGTCACATGGTATGGAATGTCCCTTTGGCCAGTTTGGCTGTGCCCCCTCCCAGCTTCTTGTGCACCTTCAGCCTTCTCAGTCGGTAGAACATGGGAAGCTGAAAAGTCCTTGGCTAGTGTAAGCATTACCTAGCAACAACTAAAACATGGGTGCGTTATCAACTTTGTTCTCATCCTAAATCCAAAACACTGTACCAGCTACTAGGAAGGAAATTAACTCTATCCCTGCCGAAACCAGGACAATATCCACCCCTTATTCTATACCATCTGCGTCATGCTCAAGTCTCATATTTTCCAGTACATTTTCATTAATCACCACCCCTTTATATATATATATACACACACACACACACACAGAGATGTCATTCCCTTAGTCTTTGGGCCATCCCTCTAAAATGTTTGGTGAGTTCATTTAGTCCATGACTTTGGGCTCCATCTGTCATAATAATCTTTCAGGGCAGGAAAAATGGAGATGGTATGTGGTGTTGGATTGTTCCATGTTGAAGTCAGTTCTGGTACCATCATCACTGTGCTTTGCTTGGTTTCACTGAAGTTATTCTTCATTAGTCTGGGTGATTCTTATTGTAATAACATTAGTATGGCATATAATATTATTAGTATATCTGTGTATTATTAGTATAACTATTATAACTATAATTAGTACTTAACATCACATAATTCAGATCATTGGCTATTCTCACCCAAAATCAAATCCCCTTGAGGTACACATCGGACTTCCCCATCCTCCCGCATTATCCACCAAGTGCACCCAGGTCCTTGAGCAAAAGCAATCCCATGGATGGGTCTGCCTCTGCCTGAGGCAGGAATAACCCAGACTGTCTTCCCCAGCATATTTTTTATGTGCACTACAGGGACTTTATTCCCATCTACAGTACGTAAAAGTTCTGACTGGGCAGGGCCTGCTCGATTGGCAGATCCCCTAGTGTTGACTAACCAGGTGGCCTTTGCTAAATGCGTATCCCAATGTTTGAACGTCCCGCCACCCATTGCTCTCAGCATAGTCTTTAACAGTCCATTGTATCGTTCAATTTTCCCAGAGGCTGGTGCATGATAGGGGATGTGATACACCCACTCAATGCCGTGCTCTTTGGCCCAGGTGTCTATGAGGTTGTTTCGGAAATGAGTCCCATTGTCTGACTCAATTCTTTCTGGGGTGCCATGTCGCCATAGGACTTGCTTTTCAAGGCCCAGGATAGTGTTCCGGGCGGTGGCATGGGGCACGGGATATGTTTCCAGCCATCCGGTGGTTGCCTCCACCATTGTAAGCACGTGGCGCTTGCCTTGGCGGGTTTGTGGGAGTGTGATATAATCGATCTGCCAGGCCTCCCCATATTTATATTTCAGCCATCGTCCTCCATACCAAAAAGGCTTTAACCGCTTGGCTTGTTTGATTGCAGCGCATGTTTTGCATTCATGGATAACCTGGGCTATAGTGTCCATGGTCAAGTCCACCCCTCGATCACGAGCCCATCTGTATGTTGCATCTCTTCCTTGGTGGCCTGAGGTGTCATGGGCCCACCGAGCTAGAAATAATTCACCCTTTTGTTGCCAGTCCAGATCCACCTGAGCCACTTCAATCTTAGCAGCCTGATCCACCTGCTGGTTATTTTGATGTTCTTCAGTGGCCCGACTCTTGGGTACGTGAGCATCTACGTGACGGACTTTTACAACCAGGTTCTCCACCCGGGCAGCAATATCTTGCCACAATGCGGCAGCCCAGATGGGTTTGCCTCTGCGCTGCCAGTTGCTCTGCTTCCATTGCTGCAACCACCCCCACAGGGCATTTGCCACCATCCATGAGTCAGTACAGAGATAGAGCACTGGCCACTTTTCTCGGTCAGCAATGTCTAAAGCCAGCTGGATGGCCTTTACTTCTGCAAATTGGCTCGATTCACCTTCTCCTTCAGCAGTTTCTACAACTTGTCGCATAGGACTCCATACAGCAGCTTTCCACCTCCGATGCTTTCCCACAAGACAACAGGACCCATCAGTGAACAGGGCATATTGCTTCTCATTTTCTGGCAGTTCATTATACATTGGGGCCTCTTCAGCACGCGTTACCTCCTCCTCTGGCAATATTCCAAAATCTTTGCCCTCTGGCCAATCCATGATCACTTCCAGGATTCCTGGGCGACTGGGGTTTCCTATTCGAGCCCATTGTGTGATCAGTGCGACCCACTTACTCCATGTAGCATCAGTTGCATGATGTGTACAGGGGACCCTCCCTCTGAACATCCAGCCTAGCACTGGCAGTCGGGGTGCCAGGAGGAGCTGTGCTTCAGTGCCGGTCACTTCTGAAGCAGCTCGAACCCCTTCATATGCTGCTAATATCTCTTTTTCAGTTGGAGTATAGCGGGCCTCGGATCCTCTGTATCCCCGACTCCAAAACCCTAGGGGTCGACCTCAAGTCTCCCCTGGTGCTTTCTGCCAGAGGCTCCAGGTAGGGCCATTCTCCCCGGCTGCGGTATAGAGCACATTTTTTACCTCTTGCCCTGCCCGGACTGGCCCCAGGGCTACTGCATGAACTATCTCCCGTTTAATTTGTTCAAAAGCTTGTCGTTGCTCAGGGCCCCATTTGAAATCGTTCTTCTTCCGGGTCACTTGATAGAGAGGGTTTACAATCAGACTGTAATTTGGAATGTGCATTCTCCAAAAACCCACGACGCCTAAGAAAGCTTGTGTTTCCTTTTTGCTACTTGGTGGAGACATGGCTGTTATTTTGTTGATCACATCCATTGGGATCTGACGACGTCCATCTTGCCATTTTATTCCTAAAAATTGGATCTCCTGTGCAGGTCCCTTGACCTTACTTTGTTTTATGGCAAAACCGGCCTTCAGCAGGATTTGGACTATTTCCTTCCCTTTTTCAAAAACTTCTCCTGCTGTGCTGCCCCACACGATGATGTCATCAATGTACTGCAGGTGTTCCGGAGCTCCACCCTGTTCCAGTGCAGTCTGGATTAGTCCATGGCAAATGGTAGGGCTGTGTTTCCACCCCTGGGGCAGTCGGTTCCAGGTGTACTGAACGCCCCTCCAAGTGAAAGCAAACTGTGGCCTGTACTCTGCTGCCAAAGGGATGGAGAAAAACGCATTAGCAATATCAACTGTGGCATACCACTTGGCTGCCTTTGATTCCAGTTCGTATTGAAGTTCTAGCATGTCTGGCACAGCAGCACTCAGCGGTGGCGTGACTTCATTTAGGCCACGATAGTCTACTGTTAGTCTCCACTCTCCATTAGACTTCCGCACTGGCCATATGGGACTGTTAAAGGGTGAGCGGGTCTTGCTGATCACTCCTTGGCTCTCCAGTCGACGAATCAGCTTATGGATGGGAATCAGGGAGTCTCGGTTGGTGCGATATTGCCGCCGGTGCACTGTGGTGGTAGCAATTGGCACTTGTTGGTCTTCGACCTTCAGCAACCCCACAACAGAGGGGTCCTCCGAAAGACCAGGCAAGGTGGACAGCTGTTTAATTTCCTCCATCTCCAAGGCAGCTATACCAAAAGCCCACCGGTACCCTTTTGGGTCCTTGAAATACCCTCTCCTGAGGTAGTCTATGCCAAGGATGCACGGAGCCTCTGGGCCAGTCACAATGGGGTGCTTCTGCCACCCGTTCCCAGTTAAACTCACTTCGGCTTCCAATACAGTTAGCTGTTGGGATCCCCCCGTCACCCCAGAAATACAGATGGGTTCTGCCCCTATATATCTTGATGGCATTAGGGTACACTGTGCACCGGTGTCTACCAGAGCCTTATACTTCTGTGGGTCTGACGTGCCAGGCCACCGAATCCACACAGTCCAGTAAACCCGGTTGTCCCTTTCCTCCCCCTGGCTGGAGGCAGGGCCCCTCTAATCCTCATCACAGTACTCATTTCTCATTTCTTGTACGTACGGGTCAGAAGTTTCTTCATTAAGATCAAGAGTAAGATCAGCCCTTCTACCCTGTCTGGGGAACTGCCCGCTGGAAACTGGAGCAGCAATTTTCCTGGAAGAACCTCTTTCTGTGATTGTTTTCCCTTGCAATTCGCATACCCGTGCCCCTAGGGCTGCGGTAGGTTTCCCATCCCACTTCCTCATGTCCTCTCCGTGGTCACGCAGATAAAACCATAGGGTGCCCCGTGGCGTGTACCCTTTATATTCTCTCTCTTGAGCAAAAGAACGCTTACTTCTAATAGCCGAGATACTGGTCCATACAGGTGGGGAGTAGGACCTATCCTCTCTGAGTTGCTGGATCTCCCGGGACAGTTTTTCGGACAGTTTCTCCACAGCCGAGACGAGGGAGGAAGAAAGACTTTCCTCGTATTGCCGGAGTTGACTAGCCAATTCATCCACTGTTTGTTCCTCTCCATCTTTCCAGGTCATCACTGCCAATGAATTGGCGTATGACGATGGTGAGCTCCTTATAAACTTCCGCCACATGGGTCGTGTGCACTTGACTTCGTCTGGATCTTTGGATAGTTGTTCATTGTTCAGGTCATCATAAATCACCTCCAGCACAGCTAATTCTCTCAGAAACTGGATACCCTTCTCCATGGTGGCCCACTTGCTTGGGCGACATATGACATCTTCCTTAAAGGGATACCTTTCCTTCACGCTTGACAAGAGTCGCCTCCAAAGGCTGAGGATACGTGTCCCTTTTCCAATTGCTTTATCAATGCCCCCTTCCCTAGAAAGGGATCCCAGCTGCTTGGCTTCCCTACCCTCTAATTCCAGGCTACTGGCCCCATTATCCCAGCATCGGAGCAGCCAGGTGACAATATGCTCACCTGCACGACGGCTGAAATCTTTTCGTATATCTCGCAGCTCACTCAGGGATAGAGATCGGGTGGTCACTGCCTCGTTTATGAGTTCTTCCTCTTCCTCCTCCCCGATCAGCGGCCGGCTCTCCTCCTCCCGTTCTCGTGATGGCCCTTCTCCAGGGTAGTCGTACAGTTCTTCCTCCGGTTCCCTTTTAGAAGAAGCTTCTTCCTCCCTTACTAAACGAGCCGACTTCCGCTTCCAAAATTTCTTCTTGTGTACAGGGGCGACTGATACCAGCACAGGCTGGTTCTTTGGTTCAGCCACAGGGCCTGTTGCCGGGGTTGGAGTGGCCGCAGTGCAAGTGCATGTCACCGGAGTCCGAGTAGCCGCAGGGCCTGTTGCTGGGGTCTGAGTGGCTGCACAGCCTGTCGCTGGGGTCGGAGTGGCCGCAGGGCGCGTCGTTTTACTGTCAGAGCCAGAGACCTTCCCTTCCCTTTGAGGGCACTGAATGGTGTTGAACAGGGCTCGGTAGGCATGGGCCAGGCCCCAGCACGTTGCAATGAGCTGCATCTCTCTGGAGTTGCCAGGGTGACAGCATACTTTTTCCAAATATTCTACTAACTTTTCAGGATTCTGCACTTGCTCAGGGGTGAAGTTCCAAAACACTGGGGGTGCCCATTGGCCTAGGTACTTGCCCATCTTGTCCCACACACCCTGCCACTCATAATTATTCAGCCTTGGGGCAGATCTCTGGATGATATTCTTAAATTGCTTACCAACTTTAGACAAAACCGAAACAGTATTCCCAAGAAGTATTAATAGAAGTATCTTAACTGCCCAAGGATGTTCAAAATACTGAAAAATTACTGTAATGAAGGAGGAAACATTATAGAAGAAGGTAGTGACCCTGCCATTCTGTATTTCCTCCGTAAAAAAACTCTCAGAAAAGTTACTGCAATTGCTAGTTGTCTCCACGAAATGATCTCCGTGGTACAGTAACGGCTTCATTGCGAAGTTTACATACCACACTAACGTCAAGGTCAATGTTCTGAAAACAAACCTCACAAGCGAGACATTACTATTCACTGCAGACCACAGCAAACTGCAAAACCCAACACCAATCTTTAACATGTACAGCAGGAAAAAGAGCGCGATGCAGATTATACAAATCAATATCGAGAACAGAGAAACCAACATTGTGACCCACAACTACTAACAGATATAAGTTCTTTAATACACTCCGGTTAACCTGTTATTATCTCAAACCCTTCGAGCCCCACGTTGGGCGCCAAAAAGGACTGTCGTGGTTTAACTTCAGTCGGCAACTAAGCACCACGCAGCCGCTCGCTCACTCCCCCCCACCCGGTGGGATGGGGGAGAGAATTGGAAGAGCACAAGTTAGAAAAACTCGTGGGTTGAGATAAAAACAGTTTAATAATTGAAATAAAATGATAATAATAATAATATGATAATAATACACAAAGCAAGTGATGCACAGTACAATTGCTCACCACCCGCCGACCGATGCCCAGCCAGTCCCCGAGCAGCGGCCCCCCCGGCCAGCTTTCCCCAGTTTATGTACTGAGCATGACGTCACATGGTATGGAATGTCCCTTTGGCCAGTTTGGCTGTGCCCCCTCCCAGCTTCTTGTGCACCTTCAGCCTTCTCAGTCGGTAGAACATGGGAAGCTGAAAAGTCCTTGGCTAGTGTAAGCATTACCTAGCAACAACTAAAACATGGGTGCGTTATCAACTTTGTTCTCATCCTAAATCCAAAACACTGTACCAGCTACTAGAAAAGAAATTAACTCTATCCCTGCCGAAACCAGGACACCAGTGTGGTTTAGTATACATGAAACATAATTAAGCTTCCCTTGCAGTAAACATCAAGGAATCTGACAGATTTGTTCTCTTCTGAGGTGTGTGTTGTTTTTTTTTTTTTTCTTGTCTGCTTGCCAAGATTCATTTTGGAAAAAACAAGAAAAAAAATTTTTTTTAAAAAATTCTAAACACTCTTCCCTTGTGAATAAAGGCCTTGTTCTAAAAGTGTTTTGTGTCTGTTTTGTTTGGATTGTTTGGGGTTTTTTTCCTTTTTTTGGATGATATTACATAATGCTCTGCACTGCAATTTGTAGATATTTTGTGTGTGATGTTATGTGAAACTGAACTTCAGTACGAATGTCTGTAAATAAAATAACGAAAGAAGGTACAGTTTAAAGGAATAAATTATTGAATTTCAGATGCAAAAAATAGTTCCTGTTGAAATTAAATGATTCACAAAATTTTATACATCATTGCCACTTTGTATTATTAATCTTGATAATATGAGTTATCATTAAGTACTTTTGTGACCAAGGGAACAATTATTCCGTTACAGAACATGGAACTACTTATGGAGGTTAATAGTTCTTTGCAATTTTTACTTAATCTGTCTTTAAAAGGAAGGCATACCTTTAGTTTTCCTTTGTCATGTGTACTAAGTGTAGAGATGTAAAACAGTTTTCTTTTGCGCTGCCTATATTTGTATGTATGTATCAATAAGCTGCTAGAAGACTTATTTTCTTCAAGTGCTCTGCATAAAAAAAATATTAAAAAATTCAGTGTTTTATGAACAACTTCACTTTATGAAGGTGATTAATTTCATCTGTGAGGCTGCAAAAATATATGCATGTGGTTTATTTTAAACATATGAAGAAAAAATTATTTAATTTCAAGGATTGACCAGTGTGTAAATTCCAGCAGCTGAGTGTGTATTTTCAGGAAGAGATCTTTGGTATGATATCACACTGCTATCATATTTTAAAAATCAAATTTTAAATTTAAAAAGTTTTGCTCTCCAGAAATTTGATTAAGCATTTTGCAAATCTTAGGAAGTCGATGTAGTTAATATCGGTTGCAAATCAAGCCAAATCTCTTTGTGTCGCTGCTTCACTTTCTTTCCTCCCCATGTCACAAGCTACCAGCCTATTTTGAGAATAATTTGCTTCTGACATAGAAAGACACAACCTCATTATAAATGTGAATCTCCCTAGATGAGCTGCTTTTTTTTTTTTTTTTTGTAAGACTGAATAGTTAGGGAATCAGTTCTGTGATACATGAAGCATTTGTGTAATGTTCATACTACCCCTGTTAAAGTAGGACTATAATGAAAGAATGAAACATGAAACTATGACATCAGTTTAACATTTTTTTTTTTCCCTAACATGTCTTTGAGTTTTGGATTATTCCATTTTGTTCCTGTTTTTAATTAGAGAACATTATTAGGTAGTACGAATAGTAGAGTTTTATATAGATAGAAAACAGTATTAACAATGCAATATACTGCAATATAACAGTACCTACTTCTCTAGCAGAGAAGTGCTATGACTAGCATAATATTTCCAGTCCAATTTTGTTCTTGTGCAAGATTGAGAAGTTTCTCACAGTGTTGTAATATTAGCTAGCTTCTACATGTGATCAAATTCCAGCAGCTCACTTAAGAATTAGAAATGGATTAAGAAAACTTAATGAAGTCTGCTTTGAAATAATCATCCTTAACTTAAAGAATGCTTAAAAAATTTGACCAACATCTCTCTCTGTGTTTCTCTTAGCTGCTTATCAAAGAGAATTACTTTCAAAGGGCGTTTGCTTTTCAGCCTGTTTCCTCTTTAATACAGCAGTAGATGTAACGCTGATTTTAATTTCTTACTAAAGAAAGAATTTGTTACAAAAATTGGATTGACTTAACTGCAGAATTGCATAGATAGTGTTCAGGCACTGTTTATTCCTGTCACTGTAGACGATAGAGTGTTTTTGAAGTGGATAATAGTTGATTTGCCATCCTTATATTTGAACAGTTGAATTTATGAGTAACATGTGGAACATAGCCTTGATATCTAACTCAAGGTCTAACTGCCACGTCCTCTTAAATTCTTCTTCAAATTTAACACTTGATAATTGCTAGGTAGATGGCTGGAATTCTTGTTATTTCTTAAGGTTGGGTTTTATGTGTGTGGGTGGTGGGGTTTTTTGTTTGTTTTAAGTTGGCAGCTCTATATCCATCTATCAGCCCATGTCCACTTTTAGTTTATGGAAGCTTGTATTCTTATAATATTTCCTTCCTGCTATAGTTGTGAAGCAACTGTAAGAACTTTGGTGTTACTAGTGCATTTTGATTTGTCTTTAATATGCTTTTATGTTATGACTTTTTTTAATACCTTGAAAATATTGACTTGAAGGTAGAAAATAGAGGATTGTGAATGATAACATCTAAAGATGAAATAGTTGTGACCTAAGGATGACTCTAGTATTTTAACGAGTACAGTATGGTCTGTAATAAAAAAAAAAAAACCTCTCAAAAATGTTTTATTTTTTAAATCAACTAACACCTCAAATATAACTTAATCTATGTACAGTAATATTTTGAAATTTAAATGTTAAAGTTAAATTTGCCCAGCTAACACAAGATTCTGACATACATTGGTGCAAACACTTGTAGTTCTGAATCTTTTTCATCCCAGGCCATGTCTAGATTGGCATTGGAATTGGCACCCTCCAAAAGACCTTTCTAGTGTTTCAGAGCTCTGCTTTGAGTGAGGCAGTATGGACTTGAATACACCCTAAACTGGCTACATCAACTGGTGGCTCAGCCTAAACCCAGATGGATCTGGTTTTGGCTTCATCACTGAGTGTTCTAGAAGTGCAGATGGCCCGAGGAGCCAGTCGGTATTTACTTCTGGTTTGACAGCTATAGTTAAGTTTTAACTAGACTTTCTCCAGCACAGCAAGATGACTTTTATAATGTGTCTGTGTATTGGCAAGCTGGTTTTGTGTATTTGTCTGCTTTTGATCTCTTTCCATCTTAGGAATTTAAAGGTCTCGTGCTTGTCAATCTGGAGGTATGAACAGTTTTCCATAATAAAGAAAGAAGGAATTATAGTTAATAAACTACAGTTGACAAACCAAACTTTTAATCCACCTAAATTTGGAAAAATATCTGTTCCTGTGATTGGAAATTTTATTGGTCTCGGTAGAAGCTGCAGTGTGACCAGCCCAGTTTATAGGCGAAGCTCCTGTCACTGACTTAACGCTCCATTAGTGACAAAGATTGCCTAGGGTATTTGAGACTGAAAATCACTTCCTATTAAGACCTGGTTTTAGTTTCATGAGTCTTGATCTAACAGATAATTTTGGGTGCCACTTTGTGTGGGGTGTCTTCCTCAGCTTACTTTTTTTGCAAGTGATAGTAAAGTAGTTGGCCACTATTCAAAAATGTATTGGAAAAAGAACATTTAGCAAGTTAAGCTCACTGTATGTTAATAAACAATCTAATGTTTTGTGGGTTGGGTTTTTTTCCTGTGGGTTGGTTTTTGGGGTGTTTTTTGTGGGTTGGTTGTGGTTTGGTTTTTTGGGGTTTTTGTTTTTTTTTTTTTTAAATGTTTGGAACTTGCACTTAAATTGTTTGAGGGGACAAAATGTGATCACAGCTCCTGTTCTACTATAATTGTAAAAACCTGTTAACCTTTAGTCATAATCTTTTGAAAATAGCTTTTTGCACACCTTTGGTATGAATTTGATTAGTGTGGTAGCTAAATTCTTATTATCCAGTGTGCTTGGATTGAGACTCGGTTTGTCTTGAATAACTACTGTTCTTTCTTACCACTGTCTTTCTGGTTACTGGAATTGAGAGCAATAAGCGAGTCTTGAAATGTGCTGTCAATTCTTCCTCTGATGGTCCACAAGCAAGTTTGAGGAAGAAGCAGCAGATTAATTTACACGTAAAGTTTCAGGAAGAGAAAGTGAGGAGGGGAGTGGTTGGAATACTGGCAGGGGAACAGAGGCAAAATGTTCTGTGCCCATTAGAACACTTCCATCTAAATAGACCTTGAGTTTCTACATCCTTCTGCTGTATACTATTTCCCTTATAGACAGATTTTTTTTTTTTTTAATATAATTGTGCTTGTGCTTCTCCTGCAGACTTGGAATACTCCTTCAGTCTGTCTGCTTTTCCAGGAATCTGGGAAGGGGGATGTAAGAAGGGAGGAATGTAAGAAAGGGTAAAGGTTCTTGCAGTTCTCGGTGGAAGTAGCAGCTTCTATTCTCTCTTAGAAGTGGTGTGGATTTGTTTATTCAGGATGTTGAGAGTCAGGTATTTTCTATATGTCAGTCTTTGGCCTGTGTAAAATAAAGTTAATATTTTAATGCAGTTCAAGAGGTCACAGAGCAGGGTCTATGGGGAGTTCATTTCTAGCCATCCAGGTGGCTTGAAGTGTAAGTTGGAATATTCTCTTGGAAATGCTTAAACAGCTTTTTCAGTTTGGATGTTTTGAACCTCTTGGGAAATGGGCACTGAAAGACCCATTCTGCAGTGCTCCACTACCTTGTGTGGAGCTCCGGTTGAAGATCTCTTCCTAGCTGAGGGCTTTATGATGATACATAAAATGCATCTGACTTCATTTTTTCAGTGTCTATACCATAAAAAAAACCATTATCTTATTTCTTAAACTGTCAGCAAAGATGCCAAGAACTAACAAGACGTGAAAGCTGAACTAAGAGTTTTAGATGATACAGTGGTATCAATTTAGGGGTTTTTTTTCTTATTATTTTTTTAAAGCCAAGTTAAACTTATGTGTTCAGTTTGTGTCCATGGGGAAGTTGTGCTGGTTAAATCCACTCAGATTCTAAACCTGTTTTCTACCGTTGCAAAATAGGTCTTCTCTAGATAGCTGTCTTACTTGACTCAAAAGATAGGATAGAGTCTTTTTTTTTTTTTTTCTTGTAGGTAGATTTATACATGTACCAACTTCAAATATTTTTGTATTTGAATTTAGCCTATTTAAGACAGCATGAACAATACTTTCTGGGCAGAAAGAATTTGTTAATGGTAAGCCTTTACCTCCATCTTATTTTCAGTGTATTTCAATGCAATGGTCAGCTTTTTAGACAAACCTCAGGCATGCTTTAGGGACTGATTTGAGTTTTACTGGCTAAACACTCTAATATAAAGAGTGAACTGCACATTCTAGAGATCAGAGCCTGGGGGAGGGGGGGAGTACATTAGATTTACCTTCATACGTTTTCTTAAGTTGTTGAGATCAGGAGGTTGTATACCTACAAAAATGCACTTTTCCCAAACATCAGATGAAGATTTCAAGACTACTGCTTTGCTTCTCTACCTACTTCAGTTCTGTTATAGATCTAGAAATACAGCAGCAAAGCCCACTACAAATCAGTGTCCTGTTGGCATAGAAAAAAGCCTGCCAAAAATGCAAATGAGGAAGTTTTAGGAAGCTTTCTGAACTTTTAAAAAGCCAAATCAGATGACTATGAATGTACAGAATCCTTGGAAAAGGAGGTCTCGCTTGAGAATGTGGAAACTTGCTGATGGTGTAACAGATACTGATGATCTGATGGCCAGTAAACCAGAATTTGCAAGGCTAGTGGTATAAGACACTTTAGTTGGGGGGGTAGAATTCTTACATGGGTTTTCTGTTAATTATTTTCATGTTAATGTAGTGGGAGGCTGAAAAGTTGGTATGCCTGAATCTGTAGTATATATGAAAAAGAAGCTAGATTTAAATTGTGTAGTTTTAAAAGCAATCAACCACACAAGAGGCTTTATTATGTTGGGGGGGAGTTATTGGTTGTCCATCTTCCTGTCTCCCCCAGTGAAATACTCATATATGATCTTAAGCAAAACTTTCTTCTACTTGAAGCATAGTAGTTAAATATTTAACTGTGGTGTTCAGTGTTTTCTTTTTGATTTGCTGCAAATATGTTTTTTCAGTCAGGTGGCACTAGTGCTTGCTGGAAATTTTACCATGTAGTGTGAGTGCCACCTGAATGCCTTTAGCATGACATTGTATGTTCTCTTAATGAGAAATAATCTTAATGTAAGTAAGACTTATAAGACAAATGGCTGCATGCTGTGCATTGAAGGCATTGTTTGTGTGGTTTTGTTTTCTTTTTGTTTGTTTGGTTTGTTTTGTCATGTTTGTTTTTTGTTTGGGTTGTCTTTTTTTTTTTGCTTTTGGGAATCCTGAGCAGAGGGGTTAATGTGGGACTTCAGAATAAAGACCTAATAAAGTACTAAGAATAGCTTGTCTGTGTGTATACATAGGCTTGACAAAATAAGCAGGTCCCTCAGAATATTCTGGCAGTCTCTGAGGCCCCAGCTGAGATGAAGGGCCTGTTGTGATGAGTTGTATTTACCTTTGTGTACAACTATTAACTTGGAACACTTTAATCAAAGGCTTTGGATGAAAGAGAGAGGAAAGAGGTACAGTGTAGAGGTGAGCAATGCCAATGTTGAGTTAGCACAGCTTTAATTTTTATACAGATTTTTTTTTTTTTATCGTGGATGGAGATAGGGAGGAAGGAAGGAAATTTGACAAGGTAAGAGGGGAAAATATAACCACTTAAGATGGCAAGCTTAGGTTTCTGTTTTATACTTGAAAGCAGATACAAAATTGCTCATGTAGTAGAGAATTCTGGTTTAAGTTTTGAATAATGAGACATAAGTGTCCTTATCTGTTTAATTCTTTTGGGTAATAATGTCAAGCATTTTGAGTTGTATAACTGCCTGGTAGCCTTGATGTTTTAATCAGGTTTTGAATGTTTTAACTTGTTATTTAAGCCTTTCATAGTCTGTAGATGTCAAAACAGATTTTATTTTTATTTTTTTAACTATTAGTGTGGTGATATTTGGACTATAATTTGATTACGATTTATGTAATTGTTTTTCTCCTTTTGCTAGGAAACACTGCGTTACATGACTGTGCAGAATCTGGAAGTTTAGAGATCATGAAGATGCTTCTCAAGTATTGTGCTAAGATGGAAAAGGATGGCTATGGAATGACTCCCCTTCTGTCAGCCAGTGTGACAGGCCACACAAATATTGTGGACTTTCTGACCCAACATGAACAGACCAGTAAAATAGAATGTATAAATGCTCTGGAACTTCTAGGAGCAACATTCGTGGACAAAAAGAGAGATCTGCTTGGCGCTTTGAAATACTGGAAGCGAGCTATGGACATGAGATACAATGATAGGACTAGTATTCTGAACAAACCTGTGCCACAAACACTAATTATGGCCTATGATTATGCTAAAGAGGTAAACAGCTCAGAAGAGCTAGAAAATCTTATTGCAGATCCTGATGAGATGAGAATGCAAGCACTATTAATTAGAGAACGTATTCTTGGTCCTTCTCACCCAGATACATCCTACTATATTAGATATAGAGGTGCTGTCTATGCAGACTCTGGAAACTTTAAGCGATGCATCAACTTATGGAAATATGCTTTGGACATGCAGCAGAGCAATCTAGATCCACTGAGCCCTATGACAGCCAGCAGTTTACTATCATTTGCTGAACTCTTCTCCTTCATGCTGCAGGACAGGGCAAAAGGCCTGCTAGGCACTACTATTACATTTGATGATCTCATGGGTATACTGTACAAAAGTGTTCTCGAAATAGAGCGGGCCATGAAACAAATCCAGTACCCTCCTGATCCAATACAGCTGAACAAAGCCCTTTCTATCATTTTGCATTTCATTTGCTTGTTGGAAAAAGTACCGTGCAGCTCAGAACAGGAGCATTTTAAGAAACAGACTATTTACAAGTTTCTTAAGCTTCAGCCTAGAGGGAAGAATAACTTCAGTCCACTTCACCTTGCTGTTGACAAGAATACTACATGTGTGGGTCGCTACCCAGTTTGTAAATTCCCCTCTCTACAAGTTACTACTATCCTGGTGGAATGTGGTGCTAATATAAATGTCAGAGACTCTGATAACAACAGTCCTTTACATATTGCTGCACTGAACAACCATCCAGGCATCATGAATTTTCTTATCAAGTCAGGTTCACACTTTGATGCCACAAACTCACATAAACAAACTGCTAGTGATTTGCTGGATGAGAAGAAAATAGCAAAAAACTTAATCCAGCCTATAAATCATACTACGTTGCAGTGTCTTGCTGCTCGTGTTATAGTGAATCATAACATATGTTATGCAGGGCACATCCCTGAAAAACTAGAGAAATTTGTTTTGCTCCATAGATAATAGTGTGCAGTCCCAGAGTGCTGTTGTTGAAGCGTGACTTGGTGACAATGTTTTTCTTGAGCACTGTTGTAATATACCAGTATTCCCTTAGTTTGCTTCATCTTGCTGTCATTGGCTAAAGCGTTGTTAGCATCGCATCTGCAGAGTTGGTTAACCAATATTTGAATATGCCATATATTATATTTTGTGGATTATTTAGAAATGTAGTGCCATATTTAGACTCTTGAAATTGTTTGCCAAAGGCTTGTCTGTTCTGGTCTTATTTGCCTGTTGGGTGTTTAGGACTGAGTTGAATATTTTCCACTGATGCCTTTTTACTACAACTGTTGTGTAGATTTTATACAGTTGGAGGGTCATCTTTTTTGGTTTTGCTTGAGCATTTCTACTCTTACTCTATTCTTTTTCTATGGACTTATTAAACTGTGCAAGTTGTATAGACTTGTTAACACTTGCAACTACCATAAGTGCTTTTTATCTTCTCTATGCACTGACTTAAATGTGACTGTTGTGTGTGAACATATTTCTATGCAGCAGTTGGCCAATTTCAACTTAAATGTCCATTTTGATTTGCAGTTTTGTTTGGAGCTCTTTTTGAGAATGCTGCCTTTGTAGCATGACAAATTTTGGAGCTACATATCACCTTTCTGAGCTGGGGTTTAACTTTTTTATTCTAGCTGTAACTGAGGTTGCTTTTCTCTTGATCCTCTGGAAATCTGTGCTAAATTTGGGAGAAGAAAATCTCTCTTGTTCTCATGGTTATCCACTTGAACTTTTAATCTGATAATCGTTCTCTCACATCATGCAGTTAGGGGAAGAGTCCTCATGTACAACTGACAGCTTCCCTTTTGCACTAATGTCTTGCTTGTGTTGGTTATGTGAACTAGATGTAAAGTTTGTTCAAAGTTGAACCTCAAACTTAATGATACACTCTAATGAGAAATAGATGAAATGTATGCCATATTTTAAATTTACGAATCAAGTTCTTTAGCTATAAAAGAAACTAAAGCACGTTGGTGGTGTGATGCTTATCAGTCCAGAAATATTGGCATCATCTAGTATCATTATAACATAGTAAATGGCTGTATGCCAGAGTAATAGAAATTCTATAGCAGTCTCCTCTTCTTCTTTTTAAATATCTTTATAAATGCATGGGTTTTTTCAATCTCTATTATCTGTCAGCTGTACTTAAAGAAAAAGCAGTTCTGTTGTGTATATATAGCTGCTAATTAAACTTACCTATTTTTATATTTGCATAATAGCTTAACTTTTACAACAGAAAGGGCTCTTTTGACTTGAGAAGAAATCTATAAAAGAATTTCATTAAGGAGAGTGAGATTCAGGTATTTAATATAATTCAGCACTTTACTGTTGATTAATAGTAGAATTTATTACGGCACATTAGCCCTGCAAATGTCTAAGTGAAATTAATTTGTGTCGAGTAGAATACAGTTTACCTGCAAATTTAGTCTTCTAGCATATTGGATATTGTTGACTTGATGTTTCATTTCAGTGTTGGGCAGTAAATAGGTTTCTTGCTTCAGAAATTCAACAAGTTGATTTAGGCTTTTGTTGGTGATAGAGATATTTAAAAGACAAATTAAGTAGACAAAGGGGGGGGAAATATTTAGGAGGGTTTTTTAAAATTTGATGTTGGAGTATATTTCTTTTGTGAATTAAGTTGATGAAGAATGTCTCGAGTATAAAAGAGTGTATATATATTAAAAAAAAAAGTTCATCCTTGCTTCTTGGCTGTTTCAGGTTTTCTCTTAGTGTACAGTGTGGAGCCAACAAGCTTAGCCATTCTTGGGGAAAATATTGGGATACTTAAAAACAAAGATATATTGAAAGTAGTGCTGTTTGTATATTGCCACTTTCAAACTCTTATGTTGAAACAACTTTCACCTGTTTGTCCCATGGCATACCTATATTGTATGAAATTCTGAGTATAAGGAAATCCTATTTGTTTCTCTTGCAAATGTGCAGCAGTAAACTTCTATTAAATTGGCTGACTTTTTTTTCTGATTTGTAATGATTAAACTACATGCCACCCAAGTTGTCAGTTGTGAGAACAAGTAGTTTGATTTTGTATTTCTTATTTTTGATATGCTTCTCTATTACTCTGTAAGTTGGTGTAATCAACAAATCATACCACGCTAGAAATAATCCACATTATACTTCAAGCCATAAAAAGCATTATACTTCAAGTAATAAAAAATAGTCGTCTTTCTATAGGTCAGAGAGAAAGGGATTTTTAGATCACTGTTTTATACTCTGGAATCTGTACTGCTCTTTAGTGTTTGCGATTTGGATTTGTCTTTATAACTGTATAATATCCTGTTTAAAATTAGAGATTATTAGTCCAGAAATAGAACTAAAAAGTTATGGTAGTATGTGCTGCTATTGATAGCCAAGTTTTTTGAATGGAAAACGCCCCAGAAGAGAAAGCATATCACTATCTAATATGTGTAAATCTAGTGAAAATTGCCAGGCCTTACAGGGCTTATAGTTAGCTACTTGGGTTTTGGGGTGTTTTGTTTGTTTTTAACTTATGAAGTACTGATCTACTGTATGTAATTCTGTCTAAATAGGATTGATGTGTATTGGTAGATAAAGATTATCACCTATATTCAGAATTTAATTTTGCAAGGTCATGAGGCTATCTGCTGAATTCTTAACTGTGATGATGTCAGATATTCAAGCTTAGGTGACCAGATGGATAAGTTAATGCACTTAATTCCACTTTCTATTTAACCCTGTATATGTACATTACCCCCATTTAATTTTTACTTCATTTTAAAAGAAATCTGTACAGAGCCCACGTTGGGTAATGTGTTAGGGATTAGTTAAGGATTTACTGCTTGGGAAGGAGGGTAAGGACAGTAGGCGCTGTATGAGATGTCTGTGCCACTATGGCCAGCGCTAATGGGTAGTAGCAGTTTTGCCCCCTCAGCCCCTAATTCAAACCAGGAATGTCTCCACTTAAGTATAGATACCAACTTTCTGGGCCAGGTTTTTTTTGTTTGGTTGGTTTTGGTGTTTTGTTTTGTGGGCTTTTTTTTTTTTTTTTTTTTTTAATTCTTAGTCTTATTACCCATTCAGACATGGGAATAAGATTATTTTACTGAAACATGTTGATGCTAAATGCAATAGTGTTGCTAGCTGAACACAAACTATAGTAAGGACAAGGAACTAAAGAACTTCCAGAACACAGAACTGTTATTCTTTTTTGTCATATTAACAACTCATTCTTTTTCTGTTCTTATCTTCCCATTTGTTTTTTTTCTGATTAAAAGTACTTTTTCAGAGCTGCCAACCCATAAAGATATTGAGAACATTGAGGAAAAAATTGTATGCCCTGTGGGGGTGAAATAGATTTAAAAATTGATTAAATAATTTGCAGGTATGTATTTTTAAAGACAAGGATACTGATACCCCCTTGCTTGTTGAGACCCCTGAAGTTGGATTTATTTTTTTTAGTAAATACTCAAAGCACTCTTTCTTCTAATCTTTTTGGGCTTCCGCTGAAATACTTCAGCCAGGAAGATGAAAAGTATTGTGGTTTAAAATAAAAAAAAAAAGCTGTTCTTGCCAAAAATTCCTATTTTTATATTGCTTATGTCAGTAACAAGATTCCAGCTGTCTGTGGTGTCTCTGAGGTTCTGATTAAGCACACAGTATAAAGGCACTTTTTAAAATGCAAGGCAACAGTGTGGTTATTTTTTTCCATGTATACTCTGCAACAGTCCTTTGATAGGAGGTATTTTTATATATTACCTAAATACCAAAAGTTCTCTTTTAACAACTGTTTTGAAACTGGTTGAAATTAAACTCTTTCCACTTTTATAAAACACTATCTTATAGAAGGAATGGAATGCTATAGCAAAATTTTTATTAAAGGATAAAAACCTTAACAGGAAAGACGTGTCTCTTCTCAGTTTTACATCAACTGCAAGTTAATAGTGGCAGGATATGACTACTCTGGAAATAGCTTCCTCGTGCTTTGAATTATAGAGTGGAATGCCTGCTATACTCTTAAAATATTGACAAATGTGAGTACAAAGACTTAACACTAATTTCTGTGTTCTGTGAATTCAGTGAAGTGGTATTTAATGCTTCAAAGTAACTTTGAGGAATATGATGAAGACGTATTAGACTTAAATATAGTTTGTTTTACGTTGTTCAAATATCTGCTTTGGGTGTGAAAGTAACTGTTGAACCCTCAGTGAGCAGAATGAAAAGTTATTGTGCATTTGGTTTTAACTAACTCTGTATTTGTGTTCCATTCTATCACAAAGACTTCCTGTGCAGGGAAATTCCATGTAATTGAAATACTTCAATCATAAATTCAAATATATCAATTGTATTTATTGAAATACTGCATTTTCTTTTTTAATTTAGCTTCAATGATAATGTAAAAAAAGGAATAACAAATATATTTCTTTGCTCTTACTCTCTTTAGGCTCCAAATGCAGATTACATTAAAAATATGTTTTGGATAACACCTGTCTGAGTCTATATATCTGTTTTCTTTAGGGTTACTCTAATACCGGTTGCTAAACCTCTTTTTCAGTTGAGTATGAATAGTTAAATGTGAATGCTGCAGCTTTAGACTTTGATAATGATGTTGTTTATTATATCTTAAACAGACTATCATGTTTCATTCTCTTACTATGAAATGGTGGTCCAGCCAAACCTTTGAATTCTAGTGATGGGCAGTAGTAAGGAAAAGGCTTAAACTGGAGGATACAGGAGATGCTTTCACAGTTTTTCTAGAAAATACAATTGGTCATGCTATTAACTCTGTTAAAACATAGTAGTGTTTGTTTATAGCATAAACAAAAGTAACTAGCAAGATCTTGTAATAAATAAGCAACAGACACTTTTCCAAGAAAGTTGCACAAATTATTTTTTTTTAAAAGCTTTTGAAGTCTCTTCCCTATTGCTTCCATAATTTAAAAAGAGGGGAAAAAAAAAAATACTCCAAGGATGAGAGAATTATGGCAGGATCCTTATTAGGGGTCTTCAGAAGTCTTCTGTTCTGTAGAACATTACCATCAGAATTTTGAGATCTTTATAGTTATGCACAGTAGTCATATACTTAAAAGGCAGTGTACACTTCATTTCAGAGTTTACTTAGATTTATTCTTAATTGGTAACAAACAGCATCAAGAAGATGAGGCACTGAATGAGGAAAATTGGCCCAGAGCTTTCACAGTAAGATAATTGTTACATAGATGACTTACTGAATCAAGTATAGATTCTCTTAATTAGGAAACAAAGAACTGAAAAGAATCACATCATTATTCATCTCTCTGCAGTTGCAGATGATAGATGTTTAGTCCAGAAGTGTCTGCTGGCTATCTAAACTATGCCTATGCAAAATCTGTCATCTCTGTCCATGCCTGGGATTAATTTTCCAACTCTGATTCTTTGTGCAGAAGTGTTTCTCCAGCTGTGATGACTTGCCTTCACCCCCACTGAACTCAGCTGTCCACTCTGCCTCTCCCATCTGCCCTTGTGTTGCACTGCTAGTTGGAATCAGCTGCCAAACAAGTCAGCCCCTTTCTGCCAGTGATGTGCAGTTCTTTGTGAAAGTCTAGTGCAGATGATGAGGAATGATGGCTATTCAAATGTAAAAACCTACGAGTTCAAATTTCCCACCCCCTCTGATGACCCTTTTCTAGCCATTCCATTGTTTCATGTTGTGTACTGTTCCCGATTGCTCCCATGTGTTTCCTGTTTCCCAATCTTCCTCTGCCACAGCTGTGGTTGACTCCAAGCCCATGTTGAAATGGGAAGCACTTGGGAAGATTTGGCCCTTGCCATGCCTTAAGCAGTTTGTGCTGTTTCTAAATGGTATTAGTTAGGAAGTGAGAGGATTAGAAGAAATGCAGGGTTCAGCTTGTCTATTATTCATCTGCCTGGTTCTTCAAACAAGGTAAGGGTGCTTACGTTGTTGCTTGGTCTCCTCGTTAATGTGAAATTTAGGCTTCCCTATTCACTCTGCGCAATGTATTTTGTCTTAGGTGAGGTTGTGGATGAGTACTATGCAGTTGTTGGTGTAAGCTGTTATAAGTCAAAGCAAATCTCGTCATATAATCAGTAACACTAGATTTCCTCCCATGCAGAAGGTACTTAAAAGCTTTGCACCTGTTTAAGTGCCTTCTCATATGCTTTGGTTCTTTCAAACATGCTGATTTTGCAGTTTGTGGCTTCTGAAAAATCTGCCTTTAATGTGTCACTTCCCCAGTGTGTTCCCAAGTTCCACTAGTTTATCCACCAGGTTGCTGTTTCGTGCTGCTGCTAGAAGACCCCTTCCTTCCCCTGTACACAGCAGCCATCACCCTCCTGCACACCTTGATCAGTCTGTCAACAGTATCAATAAGGGCAGGGGGCAGTGAATGTGGTGAGCAAGCTATATAGAATGCAATAGGTGTTCCTGTTCTCCAGAAGTGAGAAGCAGTGTGTTGATCTAGGTAGCTGCCTACTTTGAGTTGGGCTATGATCAGGAGCTAGGATGAGCACCAGTCTAGGTGCCTGAATGTATTGTTCTAATCATAAATGGTACAGAGACAAGCTGGTGGGGTGCCACTCTTTCTTAATAACTCCTTGAACACTGCTCCATTTAGTCTTCAACAGTGTGATGTTTTTCTACGCTGGCAGAAAATAGCCAGGAAGAAAAGTTCTCAGTGATGAAAGAAGGGCATGCTGCTACTGCAAAACCAGGCTCATTTACAAGGCAATGGTAAATTTTATTTGGGGGGTGATGGTGGTGATGAGAATATGTTAGAAGAATACTCAGTGGGAAAACGAAGTAGCCTTACTATATTGGTGGCAAAAAGCAGTGCAAGGCAACTATTATAGATAAAGCATCAGTGTCTGTACTCACATATCATAAACTCCCAGGTTGGAAAAGAAATCTGAAATAACACTTGAGTAATGTTAGCAAACTTCAACCCCAGGAAAAGAAACAAAAGTAGAGATGGTAGCTTTGTGTCTTCCTACTAGTTAAGAATTTATGGATAGTCATTGAAGTATTCTCTGACATGGTGCTAAAAATTTCTGTGATCTTCTGTGCTTGATGTGAAGTCACTGAAGTGTGTTCTATAAAAGGCCTCTCAGTACAAACTTTGTATCTTCTAGGCAGAGTTAATCTGCACTGTCCACTCTTCAGCAATCTACTCGGATAAAAGAGAACTCTTGAAGTGAGGAAATACTCCAGCAGGGACAGAAACAAACAAAAAATGTTCTAGGCATTGTGCAACAATATCAGAAAACTAAAGAGCAACTTGATGCTGAATAAATACTTGTTCAAGAACGTAATTTCAGAAACTGGGAAGGAATGCACATCCTTTTTTTTTTTAACTCGGGAATTCTTTCTTGACAACTGAAACAACCCGTTTCCTTTATCTGTAAAAACCTTTTCTTCTTGAGGTCTTTATTCAATTTAAGTGACATTGTCCAGATCTTTTATTATTATTATATGTTCTTTGAAAGATGGCTGATGATGCTTCTTCCAATAAAGGATTTCTTAGCTCAATGAGAGGCAATTCAGTAATTGTCCAGATGGTTGAGTTCTGGTAATGTTGCTGTTACTATTCAAATTGAGGAAGTTAGCTGCTTTTGGATGGAGGTGGGTATTTTATTAATCAAGGATATTAAAAAAAAAAAGACTTAAACAAAAACCTTCCTAGAATTTGTAGTCTCTGTCTCCTGCCCAAGCACTTAAAACAGTGCAGACTACTGAAAGGTATCCTCTTGGACTTAGCAGCTGAAGTTGAACGCGTGTTGGGTACCAAGCAACAACTTAAGCCTCTTAAGACGTTCCATTGCAGCTAACAAGGCAGGGCCCAGCAAGTGTGCCTGTATTAAATCAAAATGTGTGTATATAGTTCATTGCATAAATATATGTGTATATGCATACACGTACTTACAGGGAAATAACACTATTTGCTGCAAGAGCTGTGAACCATTCTTAGTAATTAACTGCTCTCAAAGTCTGTTCTTTTTTCATTTGCCTCAAGTAGCAGAGGCAAAGCAGAGTGACTGAAAATCACAAAGAAGCAAATTCAGAGATATCAAGGCATTAAGAGAAGCAGAAGTATTAGACATCATTGTTTTATTATTTGCCTGGCTATTAGATGCTGGCTGCAGGGAAGAGAAGAATCTGTGCACTTGGACAGAGATATTCGCTAAGCAGAAAACTTCAGAAAGATTATTGGGTTTTATATATTCAATGGCATATGGTGCAACTGCATATCTGGGTAAGTAGACGCTATTTTTTTGGTCTGGCACAATTTATATAAATGTGTGACAACCTAATATAGCAGGGAAAAGAAATCTAAACCTACCTTTGTTTCCTTTCCTGCTGTGAGTGTTTTACAATCTGATTGCAAGTCACCTCATGTATTTTGGCCCTGCAGTTATCGCTTGAATGAAATCTGATAGGTATGTACAGAACACTGCCATTGAGGCCGCTCATTAAGCGGAAAGAGAAACAAGACTGTTCCAATATTGATAAAAATGTGACCTTTTGAAGAGGAACACCTAGAGACTTAAGTTCTGTAGACTGTGGTTTTTTTTTGATTATTTTGTTTATAAACTCATTTAGTTTTGGAATAACTGCATGTAAAAGAGAACTGCAACAAAATTACTCTATCTTTTATCTGAAAATGATCATATTACCTGCAAAGTAGGAGTGTGGTTTGATGAAATGGCTCACTGGCAAAACAACTTAACTGAGAACTTGCCTATTTTTTCACAGAAATGAAGATTGGTAATCTCTTTGGTTTATCTCCAGTGTCTGAGAAAGTTTATAGTAATTCTCCATCATGCCCAGTGAAAAATGTAGTTTAGTTAGTGGGCACCTCAGTATGTGATTACTATTACTAAAATATGTCATTAGGTATGGTTTATGCTGGAGAACATGTACTGGTAAGAGACACCTCTGAAGTAGGGGAAAATACAGGTGTGAGTATTAATAGGAAGGAACAGAGACAGCAGCTTGCAGAACGTCTTTCATTTTGACTGTTCCCTAATTTTAGACTTCTGTTTTATAAAAGGAAATGAAGACTAATGTTTATGGCTGTAATGTTAACATTCAGAAGTGAAACAGTGGTAAACTGTTTTGCCCCTCTACTCTGCTCTGGTGAGACCCCACCTGGAGTACTGTGTCCAGCTCTGGAGCCCTCAGCATAAGAAAGACACAGACCTGTTGGAAGCGGGTCCAGAAGAGGGCCACAAAAATGATCAGGGGGATGGGACACCTCTCCTATGAAGAAAGGCTGAGAGAGTTGGGGTTGTTCAGCCTGGAGAAGAGAAGGCTCCGGGGAGACCTTATTGCAGCCTGTCAGTACTTAAAGGGGGCTTATAAAAAAGATGGCGGCAGACTTTTTAGCAGGGCCTGTTGCGACAGGACAAGGGGGAATGGCTTTAAACTAAAGGGGGGTAGATTTAGACTAGATATAAGGAAGACATTTTTTTACGCTGAGGGTGGTGAGACACTGGAACAGGTTGCCCAGAGAGGTGGTGGATGCCCCATCCCTGGAAACATTCAAGGTCAGGTTGGACGGGGCTCTGAGCAACCTGATCTAGTTGCAGATGTCCCTGCCCACGGCAGGGGGGTTGGACTAGATGACCTTTAGAGGTCCCTTCCAACCCAAACTATTCTATGATTCTATTCTATAAACTAGAGATCTCATGTTTGCTGACAGCCTGAAGCAAAGCATTCACAAATGAGTTGTTTTCCAATCATCCATTCATTAATGGTAATGATGGTGAAAGCTCACAATGATATGACAACATTGTTAACTATTTAAATGCCACCTAAAGCTTCTACAAAGGGCAAAGAAATGTCAGGATTACTAATATTGTTATATTGGCTTCCAGGATTGAGTGAAACTTAGGAGAGTGCAACTGCATTTGTTTGTTTTTTCCTGATTCCCAGCCATGGTTAATCCAGAATGTTGTCTCATGCTTACACTGTGCATGTATCCAAATGCAGTTCCACTAAGAATCTATGTTTGGCTCATGTACTCCCTCTACAGCACTTCTGTGGGCTTCTTTTAGCTTGCACCACTAAAGATGAACTGTGTGCGGAATTCCTCCTTTAGCAAAGTACCTGTGCTGCTTTCTTCTTCCCTCTTGCAGAAACAACTAATTCACTGGTGGCAATGTGCTGTGCCAGCTAAAATAGCAATTTAACTGTCCTCTGAGGTCATGACTCTTCTCTGGAAGGAAGTCTGTGTTATGTAAGGACTTGCCAACACAGAAAAGTTCAGTGGCAGACTACTTGGGATTTCCCCTGTCCTCCAGGAATTCAAGATATTTCTTAATGTTTCAGAGTACTCTGGAGTCAAGTTCACTAGATTATTCCCAACTACAGTACGGATAACATACAAAGCTGTAAGAACACATTCAAATTGGTGAAGGACGCAGGGAGGAAAGAGATGCAGTGGCTCAGCTGTAGGTTATGCTTCTGTCTTCCATCAGTGGAATTAAGAGCTGGAAGCAGGTGAATTACTATTTTTTTTTTTTTTTTTAATTTATCCCCCCCCCGAATATAGCTTTGGCAACTCATGTATGAGGAAGGTGCACAGCAAAAGGGGAGATCCAGTAATAGCATCACTGTGGACATGGAAAATGGGGGAAATGTTTCTGAGGAGGGCTGCTTCCTGTAGTGGCTCGCATGTTCCCCAGTCCTGAAGGATGTTCTTGTGAAGTGTACAGGGGTGAGGCTGTGGGATTTTGGGTATACTGATGGATGAAAAACTGGACATGAGCTGGCAACGTGCACTTGCAGTCCAGAAAGCCAATCGTATCCTGGGCCGCATCAAAAGAAGCGTGGCCAGTGGGTCAAGGGAGGTGATTCTCCCCCTCTACTCCACTCTTGTGAGACCCCACCTGGAGCACTGCATCCAGCTCTGGGGTCCCCAGCACAAGACAAACTGTTAGAGTGGGTCCAGAGGAGGGCCATGAAAATGGTCAGAGGGCTGGAACACCTTTCCGCTGAAGAAAGACTGTGAGAGTTGAGGTTGTTCAGCCTGGAGAAGAGAAGGCTCTGGGGAGACCTTATTGTGGCCTTTCAATATAGAAAGGGGGCTTCTAAGAAAGACAGAGAGAGGCTTTTTACCAGGGCCTGTAGTGACAGGACAGGGGGCAAGGGTTTTAAACTGAGAGAGGGTAGGTATAGATAAATAGGACATAAGGAAGAAATTTTTTACGCTGAGGGTGGTGAGACACTGGAATGGGTTGCCCAGAGAAGTTGTGGATGCCCCATCATTGGAAGTGTTCAAGACCAGGTTGGACGGGACTTTGAGCAACCTGATCTAGTGAAAGATGTCCCTGCCCAGAGCGGGGGGGTTGGACTAGATGATCTTTAGAGGTCCCTTTCAACTCAAACTATTCTATGATTATCTTACTCCTCTTGTTGTCTTGGGGGGATTTTGGTACTGAAAGTGAGGTTCTGAATTGTTGGTGTGCTCACTTACCAAGCCACAATATGTTAAAATAGGATTAAATCATTCGTATGGAGATAAGAATGCACTGTGTACAGTGACATGTGAAGTGGAATTTTGTCAGGCATGGACATGTTAAGCCATTTAATAGTATAAGATCTAGACTGTCACAGATTACAGGGAACTTGTGATTAAACTAACTGTAGTTGTGTTTTCAAAAGCCTTTCAAAATGTATTTGCAATATGACTGTTCTAAATTTGCCTTGGCAGATTCCTGGTTTTGATGGTCTCAGCCTTTTCAGATTGCTTTAATGCCTGCTGTTAAGGGAGACTGGAAATGTACGTTGAGTGCAAGTGTTGCAGGATCTGACTGTCAGCCAATTAAAAAGTGAGACACTGCATGTTTTCTAGCTGTTGGTTCCGTTAGTCAGACCTTAATAGGATAATTCAGGTTGGAAGGGACTTCAAGAGGTCTCTAGTCCAACCTCCAGCTATGAACTCGGATCAGGTTACCTCAAGGCTTTATCCAGTTAGGTCTTGAAAATCTTGGTGGTACGCATTTCTTAAAGAATCGTCTAAACTCTTTGTTGAATAATTGGAAAGAAATATTTCTAATTTCTGCTATTCAGTGTAGAATTGTTTGTGTGTTTTACTAGAGTTAGCAAGTGTCACATAACCACAGTCTTTTTGTTTTGGCTTGCTCAGTGCATCAGCTGTTAGAGGAAAATATATCATGCTGGATCCAACAGCCTGAGAGAGGTGAGGCTACTGCTGCTCCATGTCTCCAGATCCCCCCAGTAGTGAGACTGAAGGTGTATTCCCAGCAGGTACGCACCGCACACACATATACACTGCATATGTACATGGCCGGCCATACAGATCACAGAAAGGTTGAGGTTGGAAGGGACCTCTGGAGATCATCTTGTCCAACCCCCCCGCTCAAGCAGGGCCACCTAGAGCTGGTTGCCCAGGACCATGTCCAGATGGCTTTTGAATATCTCCAAGGAGGGAGACTCCACAACCCTTCTGGGCAACCCCTCCCAGTGCTCAGTCACCCTCACAGGAAAAAAGTGTTTCCTGATGTTCAGATGGAACTGCCTGTGTTTCAGTTTGTGCCCATTGCCTCTTGTCCTGTCACTGGGCACCACTGAAAAGAGCCTGGCTCCATCTTCTTTGCACCCACCATTCATGTATTGAATGTATGTATACATTGTTCCCCCTGTTACCGTAAATCGGCAGATGAAGAACTCCCTAAGACTCAATTTGGAGTTTTAGAAAGCAGGCATTCTTTATTGCAGTGCTGGGTGCAAGGTAGAATTTCCACATATCAAGCACACCTAAGGTTAGATCACCGTTACGTTTATACACAACAATTACAAGGTAATACACTCCCAATTACAGTGATTGGTTAGTGATTTACATATAATTATAATATCGGTTATGTCATTCTCTTCTGTTACTACGCTTGCGCGGGGGAAGGGTCTTCACCTGGGCAAGGGTCTTCTTGACCTGTGGGTGTGTTTTTTAGTATTATAAAGAAGGCAGTTCACTTCAGGACACCTTAAAAGTAGGTTTTGTTGCCAAGTTGGCCAGCTGGATATCTACCTTGCCAGGTTGTCAAATAACTCATCCCATATACAATAGAACCTAGGGGCTCTGGTTATGGTCTAGAGAGTCCAGAGAATAGGGAATAGGGACTTCAAGCAACACAGCCTCAAATAATAAGTAACACAGCATCCTATACATAACGCTACCATAGGGGCTAACTTATTGGAATCAAAATGTTCTTATAGTTGATTATTTCACAACCTAAAGATTCAATAAAACTTAAGATCATCTTCAACATTTCCCCCCTTTGAAAGTTTTGAAAATCATTTCAATACTTTCATTTTAATATTTATTTTAGTGATGTGCTAATCACTATGTTTCAGTGATCTTAGTGGGAATCTTTGAAATTGTATTTGATTCATCCTGTTGTCTAGCCACTGCTTGGATGATCATTTGATTAAATGCAGTCTTGCTGTTTGCCTTTTTAAACAATAGTAAATCAAAATAATTGTTACTAATGCAGTGCTAATCTGTGACTTTATCCATGAACTCAAATTCCATCCTAGTCCCTTGAAGATTTTCATCTCCTCAGGATTAAAGTTTGGAATTTGAGTAGAATTACATCCCAATTTTAATAAATTTCCATGTTTTACTAATTCTCCAGCTGGTTTAAATTTCGCTAGAAAATTGGTTCCCACTAACATCCAAACCAATATCCATTCCCATTTCTGAAAAGAATACACAAAATTAGACATATTTCAGAGTCAATTTTGAGGTCTTATCTTCCTTATTGACAATTTTCCACGATGGTGGGGTTTTCTTCACTCTGGTGTAGTGTATCCACGCTTCTGATTCAGCTATCTTGATGGCGGTGAAGGTAGTCAACAGTACTTGGAAAGGTCCTTTCCAACGTTCCTGAAGGGGTTCGGAAGTCCATGTTTCCACGTAAACATAATCTCCTGGTTGGAAATCATGTACTGGATTCTCCAAAGACAGAGGCCTGTTCCAAACAACTACACTCCGAAGCGCAGTTAAAGCTTTTCCTAGGGGAAGTAGATATTTATATATGTCTTGTTTTCCTTTTATGTGTACATTCAAATTCGGTTCTGGAGATTCATACGGTTTCCCGTACAACAACTCATATGGACTAATTGAGGTTCCACTCTTAGGTTGTACCCGAATTCGCAAAAGAGCCAATGGGGAGTGCCTGAGGCCACTTCAGATTAGTTTCCTGACATATTTTACTAATCTGTCTTTTCAGTGTTTGATTCATTCTTTCTACTTTACCGCTAGATTGTGGTCTCCAAGGTGTATGCAAATTCCAAGTAATTCCTGACATTTTACTAACACCCTGTACCACTTCTGCGACAAAATGTGGACCTCTATCTGAGGATATCCCAATCGGTACTCCAAATCTCGGGATAATTTCCTGCAATAGCCACTTAATAACTTCTTTTGCTTGATTGGTCCGACAGGGAAAAGCTTCGGGCCATCCTGTACAGGTATCAACCCCTACCAAAATGTACCGATACCCATTTTGGCGAGGTAATTCTGAAAAATCAATTTGCCAATAATCTCCTAGTTCCATTCCCGATTTTAATGTTCCCACTTGAACCTTTCTTTTTACTACTGGATTGTTTTTCAAACATATCTCGCATTTTGCAGTTATCATTTTAGCCATTTCTAGCATCTTTACTGATACTATTTGTTTCCTTAAAAGTGCCACCAATGCTTCTACTCCCCAATGACATTCCTTATGTTTTGTCTGTATTATTTCCCTCATTACTAGTGGTGGGACTACTAGGCCTTGTGATGTTATCCACCATCCTGCCAAGTTCTTTTTTGCATTTAACAACTTACCTAATTTCTTACCTTCCTCTGAATACTTAGGTTTCTCCCTTGGTAGAGCAATGGTTTTAGTAGGGATCAATGCCATTTGAAAGGCATCTCTTTTTGCAATTCTCCTAGCTGTCCTGTCTGCCAATTTGTTTCCTATAATTTCTTTTGTATTTCCTCATTGATGTGCTTTACAGTGCATGATTGCCACCTTAATCGGTTTTTGGACTGCCTGTGTTAATTTTAAGATTTCTTCTTTGTATTTAATACTCGTCCCCTGAGAGGATAATAATACTCTTTCTTTCCACAGGGCTCCACGAACATATACCACGCCAAAGGCATACTTTGAATCAGTCCAAATGTTCACTTTCTTCCCCTCACTTAACTCCAATGCCCTCGTCAAGGCTATCAATTCTGCCTTTTGGGCTGAAGTTGTGCAGGGTAAAGAATTTGCTTCTACAACAGCATTCTCAGTAGTCACTGCATAGCCTGCATATCAGATCCCGTCCTCCACAAAGCTGCTACCGTCCGTGTATAATTCCCAATCAGGATCCTCCAACGGACTATCCTTTAAGTCTTCTCGACCGGAATAGACATGTTCAATGGTCACCAAACAGTCATGTTCTATTTGTCCTTCTTCCTGCACGGAGTTCAAAAAGACTGCAGGGTTAATCAAGTTAGTAGTTTTCAGTATGACATCATCCTGTTCTGTCAAAATCACTTGATATTCCATCATTCTGCTAGGGGATAACCAGTGACCCCCTTCTTGTTCTAGAACAGTGATTACCATGTGTGGTACATATACTGTTATTGTCCTTCCCAGAGTTAATTTCCAGGCTTCTTGTACTAACATCACTGTAGCGGCGACTGCTCGGAGACATGTAGGCCAACCTTTACTTACAGTGTCCAGTTGTTTGGAGAAATACCCAACTGGTCTTTTCCAGCTTCCCATTTTCTGAGTCAGCACCCCGAGGGCAAGACGTTGCCTTTCATGAACAAATAACTGAAAATCTTTGGTTAGATCTGGAAGCCCCAATGCTGGTGCAGTCATTAAAGCCTGTTTTAAGTTCAAAAAGGCTTTTTGCTGTTGTGGACACCACACAAATGGTACATGCTTTTGGGCCTGTCGTGGTTTAATCTCAGTCGGCAACTAAGCACCACGCAGCTGCTTGCTCACTCCCCCCCACCCGGTGGGATGGGGGAGAGAATTGGAAGAGCACAAGTGAGAAAAAACTCGTGGGTTGAGATAAAAACAGTTTAATAATTGAAATAATATGATAATAATAATATGATAATAATAATACACAAAGCAAGTGATGCACAGTGCAATTGCTCACCACCTGCCGACCGATGCCCAGCCAGTCCCCGAGCAGCAGCCCCCCCCGGCCAGCTTTCCCCAGTTTATGTACTGCGCATGACGTCACATGGTATGGAATGTCCCTTTGGCCAGTTTGGCTGTGCCCCCTCCCAGCTTCTTGTGCACCTCCAGCCTTCTCAGTCGGTAGAGCATGGGAAACTAAAAAGTCCTTGGCTAGTGTAAGCATTACCTAGCAACAACTAAAACATCGGTGCGTTATCAACTTTGTTCTCATCCTAAATCCAAAACACTGTACCAGCTACTAGAAAGGAAATTAAAACTATCCCTACCGAAACCAGGACAGGGCCTCATAAAGTGGTTTTGCTATCAGACCATAATTCATTATCCAAAGGTGACACCATCCAGCCATTCCCAGAAATGCTCTTAATTCATGAACATTTTTCGGTTCAGGAATACTGCAAATTGCTTCCTTACGGTCTGTTCCCAATCATCGTTTCCCTTTCGAAATCTCGAAGCCCAGATATATTACAGTTTGGCTCGCTATCTGAGCCTTGTTCCTAGACGCTTTGTACCCATTCAGTCCAAGAAAGTTTAAAAGGTCTATTGTTACCTTGATGCTGGTCACTCTTTCTTCTGTAGCAATCAAGATGTCATCCATGTATTGTAGAAGCAAATGTGCAAGTTTAGGTCCTGTATCACTTTGTTTCCACCGTTCCAGGTCTTTCGCCAACTGATTACCGAAGATCGTTGGACTATTCTTGAATCCTTGCGGCAGTCTTGTCCATGTTAATTGTGTCTTTTCGTCCTGTTTGTAGATTTTCCCCCTCGAAAGCAAACAACTTTCGGCTTTCCTTCTCCAGAGGTATACAAAAGAAAGCATCCTTTAAATCAAGTGCTGTAAACCACTGATGAACCTCTCTTAATGCTGTTAAAAGTGTATATGGATTTGCGACTACAGGATGTATGTCATTAACTATCTGATTTATAGTCCTTAAATCCTGTACTAATCTGTATTCCCCTGAAGGTTTTCTTACTGGTAAAATTGGAGTGTTATATTCTGATTCACATTCTTCAAGAATTCCAAATTTTAAAAATTTATCAATCAATTTCTTGATCCGTAGTCTCACCTCCGGCTTAACTGGATATTGCTTAATTCTTACTGGTTTTGCCTGTTCTTTTAACTCTATTTTTACAGGTTGTGCTGTTTTTGAGTTACCAGGTACGTCTGTATTCTAGACTATAGGTATAACAGCCTGATCTTCTTCTTGTGGTATTTGTTCCTTAACCGTCTCCTGTGTCATCAATATTTCCCCTGTCTTTGATTCTGGTATTCTTAAAAGAATTTCTCCTTCTTCGAACACTATTTGCGCATTTAATTTGGACAATAGATCTCGCCCTAGCAAGGGTATCGGACAGTCTGGCACATACAAAAATTCATGTGTAATTACCTTATTTCCAAATTTCAAATCTAGGGGTTGAAGGAATGGCCTGTTTTCCTGCTTCCCGGTCGCTCCAATTATACTAGCCATTTTATTTCCTAATTTCCCTTTGCAAGTGTTTAAAACAGAATATGTTGCACCCGTATCTACTAAAAATTCAACTTTATCATCTCCCAGCTTAATTATAACCAGAGGCTCAGCTGGGTTCCCCTCCGGTCCTCTTCAGTCGTCTAAGGTCATCATCCTTGCTGCTTCCCGCCGACCTGTTCTCAATTGCCTGTTAACAAAGTCATCAATCTACTTTCCCTACCTCTCTCTTTCTTTTCTTTTCTTTGTTGTTCTTCCTTCTCCCGATTATTATAGACTCTCCATGCACTTCGAGCATTTTATTTAAATCTCTGGAATCTTCTCCCTCCAACTTTTGGAGTTTCCTTTTTATATCAGGTGCCGATTGCCCCATAAAAATCAAAGCCAATTGTTGTCTTTCTGCTTGTTTCCATTTTTAAATCTGTATATTTTCTGGCAATCTCCTTTAATTTTTCTAGGAACACAGAGGGAGATTCATTTTTGTCTTGTTTTACCTCGTATATTTTAGACCAATTTAGAGCTCTTGGCATTGCATGCCTTACTCCATACAATAACCAAGTTTGGTACCGGTTTAACCTTCTTTAGTGTTCCACATTATTTGGGTCCCATTGGGGGTCTCCCGATGGGAAATTCTGCTCCAAAGTTCCAGGGAGAGCTACCGTCTCTGCTTGCACTCTTGCCTTTTTTAACACCATTTGTTTCTCAGTACTATCCAACAAAGTGTCTAGTATCACTTGTAAATCATTCCAATCAGGGTCCTGAGTTCTAATAATTGTCTCTACGATTCTTCCCACCCTCTCTGGATCTTCTCTATATACCCCTGCTGCCTGTTTCCACGCCATCAAATCTGTGATTGAGAATGGCACTTTTACATATACTGGGCCATTCTGTCCCACTCCCTGTCTTAAAGGAGCTAACAATTGGGTTTGTTGTCTCGTCCTCCAAGAAACAGAAGAGGTAGAGGCTCATACTCCTATCTCCTCCATTCCACTACTATCCGGTTCTTCAACACTTCTTTCCCTTATACGTGGGAGGGGGTGTCCCTCCTGCGGGGGTGCCACTTCTAATTCCAACTCCATTTCATCCTCTTTTGGTATTGTACACCTAATGCACCTCCTTCCAGTATCACAAGCTGAACAACAACTCCTTGTCGTCTTATTTTCCGAAGTCAACGCCATTACCATATTATCTCTACTAATTAGTTTACATTCATTCTGCCAATCCACTCGCTGCCTCAAATAAAAAAAAACAAATCTACATATGGCACTTCGTTCCACTTGCCTTCCCTTCTACAAAACAACATTAACTGCAAGATAGTATTATAACTCAAAGTTCCGTTCTTTGGCCACTTTTCCTTATCCTCCAAAACATACAAAGGCCACCAGTGGTTACAATACTCAATCATCTGACTCTTTCATAAATCATCATGTAATTCGCCCCAATGTGCTAACAAACACCCCAACAGTGAGGTTTTTGGTATCTTTTCATCCGCTGCCAAATTCCCAACACTTTTAAACAGTTTTACAAATCCGGTTGCCATCCTCCCCACAATACATTCAAAGATGTTAAGTAAAATTTAAAGGTGACTGTGGTTTAACAGATTTCAATGGCTAAAGTACTTTACTGGATAGAGGACAGGGTCAGACAAAATTGTCAGGGAGACCCTCCCGTTGAGTCATGAGGTTCAGAAAGGACCCCCTTGCTTTCTAAACTTCTCAGAGAGGAGTTTAGGTGCGGCTGGATCCAATCCTAGTCCCAGACTTGGTCAACGGTTTATGTCTAAAGGATAATAGATAACAGAGTTTAGAAATAATAAATAGAGTTCAGGCAAATAGTGTTTCAGATAGAGTTTAGAAGTAACAAAGAGTTAATAAAGTTCAAAAGAAATGAATGGTGAATAGAGTTCAAAAGTAATGAATAGAGTTCAAAAGTCCAAACAAGTGTCCAACCCAGCAATAGCTTTCGCTTATGACTTATGGGCAGACGCCTAGGCTTCCAATGCAAGCGGGTACCCTCTAAGCCCCAACCCTGCGCAGCTTTCACCGCGCCTTACAGGCAGGCTTGCGGCAGTCTCTGACCCCGCCAAACAAGCAAGCAGGGGAATTCACTCCCTTCCCGGGTTTCAAGTTTCTAAGAATGCCTTAATGCTCACAATGTTCTTCGCTCAGGGGCTCTTCGGTCCAGGGATTGGAAGATCCTCTCCGAGAATCCCTCGGTGCTGGCTGAGGTTCCGCGATCCCAGGATCCGTCGAGGCTCAAGAGCAGGGTCCCATCTGGGTTGCCAAAACTGTTACTGTAAATCGGCAGATGAAGAACTCTCTAAGACTCAATTTGGAGTTTTAGAAAGCAGGCATTCTTTATTGCGGCGCTGGGTGCAAGGTAGAATTTCCACATATCAAGCACACCTAAGGTTAGATCACCGTTACGTTTATACACAACAATTACAAGGTAATACACTCCCAATTACAGTGATTGGTTAGTGATTTACATATAATTATAATATCGGTTATGTCATTCTCTTCTGTTACTACGCTTGCGCAGGGGAAGGGTCTTCTTGACCTGTGGGTGTGTTTTTTAGTATTATAATGAAGGCAGTTCACTTCAGGACACCTTAAAAGTAGGTTTTGTTGCCAAGTTGGCCAGCTGGATATCTACCTTGCCAGGCTGTCAAATAACTCATCCCATAACTCATCCCATATACAATAGAACCTAGGGGCTCTGGTTATGGTCTAGAGAGTCCAGAGAATAGGGAATAGGGACTTCAAGCAACACAGCCTCAAATAATAAGTAACACAGCATCCTATACATAACACTACCATAGAGGCTAACTTATTAGAATCAAAGTGTTCTTATAGTTGATTATTTCATAATCTAAAGATTCAGTAAAACTTAAGATCATCTTCAACACCCCTGAGCCTTCTCTTCTCCAGGCTAAACAGTTCCAGGTGTCTCAGCCTTTCCTCATAGGAGAGATGCTCTAGTCCCTTAATCATCTTTGTGGCCCTTTGCTGGACTGTCTTCAGTATGTCCATGTCTCTCTTGTACTGGGGAGTCCATGACTGGACACAGTACTCCAGGTGTGGCCTCACCAGTGCTGAGTAGAGGGGAAGGCTTACATCCCCTGTGATCTGTCTGATCATAGACACTCAGAGCACTCACACAAACAGCACTCTGGCTGAGCAGGATGGAGGTCTGCGAGTGAGAATATGCACACGCTCTCATATGTTCAAGGTAGATCCCTCCAGCACCTAGGCTCAGGCACTCAGTCTGCCCAGTAGCTGGCCCTGGATCTCGGTCTCCCCTGTTGCTGGCACCTGGCTGTATGAGCACCTGAGGCCCCAGCCTTGCTCTACACACAGCTGGCCAGGACTTCTCTGGTCCCATAGCTGACCCTCTGCCTGCCCCCTATGCTCTCACCCTTAGAAGACACACAGGTGCTCTCACACCTAGAGCTGGTCCTTAAAGACCCACTTACCCCCTTGTTCCCAGGCTGCTTCATTTATTCATCGGCTAGTCTGGCTTGATCTTTATTAGTGATCACGCTCACTCACACAACCACACTTGCTCTAGTTGCCAGCACCAGGGATATGTGGGCACTCCGACCTGTGGTCTGACTCCAGTTGGTGGCGCTCAGACCCCCATACGCACGCATGCACACAGAATAGAGAGCCACCCACCCAGGAAAGAGTTAGAAAGGAATTTAATAAGAAGACAGGACAGACTGTGCTGATCAGGTGCAGGGCATAGCCAGACAAGCATACTGACCAGCCAACTATTTACATGCGACTGGCCCTTTTTATCCCCTTATCCCTCTATTTTCCCACTCTTGTTCCACCCCAAATCACCTAAACCCCTCCCTTTTCCCGCCTTTGGTTCTTCCCCTAAAGGTCCCGTAAGAGCTGCTTTTCTACTGCATCCCATAGTGTGTCCCACACCCCTAGGCAGTGACCCCCTTAGTTTGAAAGGAGATCCAGAGAGCTGCTCCTGATGACTCATGGTGATGGGTTTCATGCCTGGACTGTGGGGCTGATGGCTCTGCTGGGCTAGCCCTGGGAGGGGCCTGGACAAGGTGTTTGTTCCTTGGGCGTCTTTGATTTGGGTTCCTGCTGGCTGTTGTGCCCCTGTGCTCCTCTAGGCTTCTGGAGATGGGCCTGTGATGAGCTGATGGCCACCTGGGAGGAGCCTGGGAGTGTGTTATTTGGGTTCCCCCTCCTGCCATTGTCTCTCTGAGCTCCTTTGTGGGTGTGCAGATGAGCTTTAATCACAAAACCTAATAGTGGTATAATTATTAGTTATGCTGGGGTTTCTGCACGTGTGAATTGGTTGTGTGTTGCACACAGAGTAGGAAGTTAAATCAATTAATTTGTCTAGCACTAAGAGTGCCTGCAAAAATCTGAATGTATAATGTTATCATTCTGCACAGAGAGAGCAAATATGTTTCAAGTACAAATCCGTTGGCTAAAGATTTGGCTGGGAAAACAAAATCTATGTTAGACAATTATACTGACAGCTGAGTGGTAAAACTATTACAGGACTAGAGCAGATCCGCTGTCCTTTCTGTGCTCTGCCACGGACTTGGGATAGATGTATCATCTTTTAGTGCCTCATTTTTCCTATTTGTAAAATGAGGATCACCTTTCACTTGCTGTTTATTTAGATTTTAAGGCCTTTGTGACAGTGTCTGTAGCTTGCTATGAGGTCTGTACAGAGCCCCGGTGTAAGGGCTGTGATCTCAAGTTTAGATCCTACTCTGGTCCTCCCTTGATGAGTGCAGCTCAGCATAGCTACAGACATATAAAGAGGTTGGGTTTATACAAAAGGAGGGCAGTAACTAAATTCAGGATGACCTACTTAGACCAAGTGTACTGGGTTACTAGATACTAATGAAATTCAGTGTAAGGAGCTATGAAGCAGTAAGGAAAGGAAATTACAGCAACCTGAGGAGGGGTCACCTTCAGTTATATATTATAGAGCAAGCATGTTAATGGAGAATGATTTGGAAATTAAAGTAATTGAAACAGTAAATAAGCATTCTGCATGATATTTCAAATCGGTGCATCAAAGGATTATGCCTGCCTTTAAAAAAATCTCTCAGAAGTGCTGAATAAAAGACAGGGGAAAATCATCCTCGCCTAGTTCAATAGAAAGTTCTTCCCCCTGCCCCCCATTTCAAGGTGTCTATCTGCAGAATTGAAGTACCACTCAGAATTGTGAAGGAGTCCAAGACAAAATGGAGGGTTTTTTTTAATGTGTTCCCCATTAATAATGTGTATGTAGTTCCGCAGGGGATTTTACTGAGTATCATTTAGCTTTATTGAAGGGGCATGTGTTTCACTCTGATGTGATGACAACCATACTGGGACAGAAACAGGCCTTCCTTGGAAGAAAATCCAAAGTTTGGATTCTGTTCCTGGGAGAACTTCTTGTTCAGCCCTTTGAAAGCTTAAATTTGTGTGTTTGTAGGTGTGTAGTCCCTGGCAAGAGCTGCTGTAAAGAGATGAGTTTGACCTCAAGTGAGTGATATCTTAAGGCACCGAGAGCTTTGCAGATGAGGACCTTGATTCATTTTTATGAAGTGAATAGGTAGGTGATGGGAGCCTGCAGTGCAGAGGTGATTTATAGTGATAGGAGGGGTCTGCTAGCGTGGAACCTGGAATATGCAGAGTCCTGAAACTACTAGGTTGGTTGCTATAAAAATGTTCTTGCTATAAAATGGAAGTGTAGCAACTGGGCAGTAACAGGGTGACATGGATTATCGTGAAGGGTTTTTAAGTAGCAGATCTGATCAACTCACTTTTTCTCCAAGTTAATTTAAGCGGGGGGGTAGGGGGAGAAGAAATTGCTATTAATATCTTCATTTCCAAGTTTGAGAACAACAGCTCCTGGGGTGGATAGAGCCTACCCTCTCAGTAGAGGAGGCTCTTGGCCTTGAACAGGTTCTTGCATCCTAGGAGCAGTAGTACACACCTCGCAGGGCACTGCTAAGTCTTTGGCCTGCTGTAAATATATAGGATTTACAAAACAAATAAACAAACACCACCACCCCCCAAACTAAAGAGCCTCATCAAAATAAATGAATCATTAATACACAGGGAGTGACATATACTCAAAGCTTTGTGCGTGCCCTAGCAGTCTATTCTTAGTCTCTTGGTTGCCATCTATAAAATTTAGGTTAACTAGAAAGAACTTAAACTGAAACATGGATGTCTCCTGGCTATGTGCCTTTGCTTCTCTTCAAAGACATTTTTTGCTGAGAAAATAAACAACTGTTCTTTTTATGTAAGCCAGTACTTGGTAGGACTGTCTTTGGTAGTCAATACAGGGAATTTTGGTCATTCCTTCCTAATCTCAAACACCACCAACTTTAAATGGAAGACATATCAAGAACAGCATTCAGTATGCACATGACAATTATTCATAGCAATGCATATTCATAAAGATGCAAGTTGTGTAACCTGTTTGGTACTGGGGGCACAACTTCTGATCTCAACTTTTTGTTTTATTTTTCAGCTATAGATCTACATGTGCAATGGTGAACCTGATAAATGTCAGATGAGTCATTGTACCCATGTATTTACTGTGAGCCAAAAGCAGCTTTGGGCCTCCTTACCCCCACATTAGTACCAGCCAGTGTGGCATGTATATTCTATGTCACTGCATGTGGGGGTGCTGCTTTGCTCTACACTAAGACCAGAGCTGTGCTACCAAGGTTTATCAAGTTACAATTCTATAGCAATTCATACAAAACAGCACATTTACAAGAATATATATGACATTGGGTACAGAGCTATTCATGATGTTTATTTAAATGCTTCCAACTTAGATGCAATAAATTCTCCCTCCTGTCCCTGTGACACATGCTTCTCTCCATGACTGGATTGCATTTTAAGGGAGAGGGTATAAATACTTCCTTCCATGTGATTTGTGCTGAATAACATGCTAATGGTGAAGTCTATCCCAGAGTAAACATTGGTGGATATTTTCTTTCTGTCAATATCTATATTGTATAAGGCCATGTGTCTGAAGAAAATGATTCATGCAGCTTGTAAGATAAATGGTTTTCTTTCCAACAGGGGATGCATGAAGAGGAAAACTTCCCAGCAGCATAAAATCATGCCAAGTTATGGGTGGGGAAATTTTGAAAGGAGTGCAAAGAACATCGGGCAAGGTCACAGCACAGTTCCTTCTGTTCTGTTTAATGGTACTCACAGTTATAACCAAAGTCAACATATTGCTAGCTCCAACTGCTGGAGCGCACAACTTGCCATCCCAAATGAAGTTACCCATAAATAAAGGCATGTTGACACTTCTGAATAATAAAATTTTGCATTATCCCTGTCTCTCTCATGGAAATTACAAAAAAAAAAAAGTTTCAGTAATGTTCAGAGAGCTGTGGTCTGCAGAAGACCTCCTCTAACATGGCATTCAATCAAGCTAAATGAGAGACTGTAAAAAAAAAAAAAAAAATCATTCTGTCCTTGTGCTGAGCTTCCCTGCAACTTCCCTCTACTGTGATTCTCAGCTTCACTGAACTATCTAATTGCTTCTATTTCTAAGAACCAGTCTGCTGCATCTTGACTTAGAGTTATTTCACGTAGATACACTGCTGCGCTTCAAACGATATGACTGCACTGTTACTTTGCAAACAGCACATCCATGTTTGTTTAACAGTTTGGGGTGGAATTTAATGGAGTGGATCTTAAAGCAGGCTAATTTTTAACCAAAATTAGACTTTCTCAAAATGCAAGGTTCCCCCTTGTTGGTCAGATCCATCTCCAAAATGCTTCTTCTAATGGAAGGACCAAATATAGGCCCCTCCTATCTGTATGTCCTGGTTTCGGCAGGGATAGAGTTAATTTCCTTTCTAGTAGCTGGTACAGTGTTTTGGATTTAGGATGAGAACAAAGTTGATAACGCACCGATGTTTTAGTTGTTGCTAGGTAATGCTTACACTAGCCAAGGACTTTTCAGCTTCCCATGCTCTACTGACTGAGAAGGCTGGAGGTGCACAAGAAGCTGGGAGGGGGCACGGCCAAACTGGCCAAAGGGACATTCCATACCATGTGACGTCATGCTCAGTACATAAACTGGGGAAAGCTGGCCGGGGGGGCCGCTGCTCGGGGACTGGCTGGGCATCGGTCGGCGGGTGGTGAGCAATTGTACTGTGCATCACTTGTTTTGTGTATTATTATTATTATTATCATATTATTATTATTATCATTTTATTTCAATTATTAAACTGTTTTTATCTCAACCCACGAGTTTTTCTCACTTGTGCTCTTCCAATTCTCTCCCCCATCCCACCGGGGGTGGGGGGAGTGAGCGAGCGGCTGCGTGGTGCTTAGTTGCCGACTGAGATTAAACCACGACAGTCCTTTTTGGCGCCCAACGTGGGGCTCGAAGGGTTTGAGATAATAACAGATTAACCGGAGTGTATTAAGGAACTTATATCTGTTAATAGTTGTGGGTCACAATGTTGGTTTCTCTGTTCTCGATATTGATTTGTATAATCTGCATCGCGCTCTTTTTCCTGCTGTACATGTTAAAGATTGGTGTTGGGTTTTGCAGTTTGCTGTGGTCTGCAGTGAATAGTAATGTCTCGCTTGTGAGGTTTGTTTTTAGAACATTGACCTTGACGTTAGTGTGGTATGTAAACTTCGCAATGAAGCCGTTACTGTACCACGGAGACCATTTTGTGGAGACAACTAGCAATTGCAGTAACTTTTCTGAGAGTTTTTTTACAGAGGAAATACAGAATGGCAGGGTCACTACCTTCTTCTATGATGTTTCCTCCTTCATTACAGTAACTTTTCAGTATTTTGAACATCCTTGGGCAGTTAAGATACTTCTATTAATACTTCTTGGGAATATTGTTTCGGTTTTGTCTAAAGTTGGTAAGCAATTTAAGAATATCATCCAGGGATCTGCCCCAAGGCTGAATAATTATGAGTGGCAGGGTGTGTGGGACAAGATGGGCAAGTACCTAGGCCAATGGGCACCCCCAGTGTTTTGGAACTTCACCCCTGAGCAAGTGCAGAATCCTGAAAAGTTAGTAGAATATTTGGAAAAAGTATGCTGTCACCCTGGCAACTCCAGAGAGATGCAGCTCATTGCAACGTGCTGTGGCCTAGCCCATGCCTACCGAGCCCTGTTCAACACCATTCAGTGCCCTCAAAGGGAAGAGAAGGTCTCTGGCTCTGACAGTAAAACGACACGCACTGCGGCCACTCAGACCCGGGCAACGCGCCCTGTGGCCACTCCGACCCCAGCGACATGCCGTGCAGCCACTCAGACCCCAGCAACAGGCCCTGCGGCCACTCCGACCCCAGCAACATGCACTGCAGCTACTCAGACGCCGGCAACAGGCTCTGCGGCCACTCAAACCCGGGCAACACGCACTACGGCCAATCCAACCCCGGCAACAGGCTCTGCGGCCACTCAGACCCCGGCGACATACACTGCAGACACTCAGATCCCGGCGACAGGCCCTGTGGCCACTCAGACCCCGGCGACAGGCCCTGCGGCCACTCCAACCCCGGCGACATGCACTGCGGCCACTCCAACCCCGGCAACAGGCCCTGGGGCCACTCAGACTCCGGTGACATGCACTTGCACTGCGGCCACTCCAACCCCATCGACAGGCCCTGCGGCCACTCAGACTCCAGTGACATGCACTTGCACTGCGGCCACTCCAACCCCAGCAACACGCCCTGTGGCTGAACCAAAGAACCAGCCTGTGCCGGTATCAGTCGCCCCTGTACACAAGAAGAAATCTTGGAAGCGGAAGTCGGCTCGTTTAGTAAGGGAGGAAGAAGCTTCTTCTAAAAGGGAGCCAGAGGAAGAAGTATACGAGAGAGATGACCCTGGAGAAGGGCCATCACGAGAACGGGAGGAGGAGACCCGGCCGCTGATCGGGGAGGAGGAAGAGGAAGAACTCATAAACGAGGCAGTGACCACCCGATCTCTATCCCTGAGTGAGCTGCGAGATATACGAAAAGATTTCAGCCGTCGTCCAGGTGAGCATATTGTCACCTGGCTGCTCCGATGCTGGGATAATGGGGCCAGTAGCCTGAAATTAGAGGGTAGGGAAGCCAAGCAGCTGGGATCCCTTTCTAGGGAAGGGGGCATTGATAAAGCAATTGGAAAAGGGACACGTATCCTCAGCCTTTGGAGGCGACTCTTGTCAAGCGTGAAGGAAAGGTATCCCTTTAAGGAAGATGTCATATGTCGCCCAAGCAAGTGGGCCACCATGGAGAAGGGTATCCAGTGTCTGAGAGAATTAGAGGTGATTTATGATGACCTGAACAATGAACAGCTATCCAAAGATCCAGACGAAGTCAAGTGCACACGACCCATGTGGCGGAAGTTTATAAGGAGCTCACCATCGTCATACGCCAATTCATTGGCAGTGATAACCTGGAAAGATGGAGAGGAACAAACAGTGGATGAATTGGCTAGTCAACTCTGGCAATACGAGGAAAGTCTTTCTTCCTCCCTCGTCTCGGCTGTGGAGAAACTGTCCGAAAAACTGTCCCGGGAGATCCAGCAACTCAGAGAGGATAGGTCCTACTCCTCACCTGTACGGACCAGTATCTCGGCTATTAGAAGTAAGCGTTCTTTTGCTCAAGAGAGAGAATATAAAGGGTACACACCACGGGGCACCCTATGGTTTTATCTGCGTGACCACGGAGAGGACATGAGGAAGTGGGATGGGAAACCTACCGCAGCCCTAGGGGCACGGGTATGCGAATTGCAAGGGAAAACAATCAAAGAAAGAGGTTCTTCCAGGAAAATTGCTGCTCCAGTTTCCAGCGGGCAGTTCCCCAGACAGGGTAGAAGGGCTGATCTTACTCTTGATCTTAATGAAGAAACTTCTGACTCGTATGTACAAGAAATGAGAAATGAGTACTGTGATGAGGATTAGAGGGGCCCTGCCTCCAGCCAGGGGGAGGAAAGGGACAACCGGGTTTACTGGACTGTGTGGATTCGGTGGCCTGGCACATCAGACCCACAGAAGTATAAGGCTCTGGTAGACACCGGTGCACAGTGTACCCTAATGCCATCAAGATATATAGGGACAGAACCTATCTGTATTTCTGGGGTGTCGGGGGGATCCCAACAGCTAACTGTATTGGAAGCCGAAGTGAGTTTAACTGGGAACGGGTGGCAGAAGCACCCCATTGTGACTGGCCCAGATGCTCCGTGCATCCTTGGCATAGACTACCTCAGGAGAGGGTATTTCAAGGACCCAAAAGGGTACCGGTGGGCTTTTGGTATAGCTGCCTTGGAGACGGAAGAAATTAAACAGCTGTCCACCTTGCCTGGTCTCTCGGAGGACCCCTCTGTTGTGGGGTTGCTGAAGGTCGAAGACCAACAAGTGCCAATTGCTACCACCACAGTGCACCGGCGGCAATATCGCACCAACCGAGACTCCCTGATTCCCATCCATAAGCTGATTCGTCGACTGGAGAGCCAAGGAGTGATCAGCAAGACTCGCTCACCCTTTAACAGTCCCATATGGCCAGTGCGGAAGTCTAATGGAGAGTGGAGACTAACAGTAGACTATCGTGGCCTAAATGAAGTCACGCCACCGCTGAGTGCTGCTGTGCCAGACATGCTAGAACTTCAATACGAACTGGAATCAAAGGCAGCCAAGTGGTATGCCACAGTTGATATTGCTAATGCGTTTTTCTCAATCCCTTTGGCAGCGGAGTGCAGGCCACAGTTTGCTTTCACTTGGAGGGGTGTTCAGTACACCTGGAACCGACTGCCCCAGGGGTGGAAACACAGCCCCACCATTTGCCATGGACTGATCCAGACTGCACTGGAACAGGGTGGAGCTCCGGAACACCTGCAATACATTGATGACATCATCGTGCGGGGCAACACAGCAGGAGAAGTTTTTGAAAAAGGGAAGGAAATAGTCCAAATCCTGCTGAAGGCCGGTTTTGCCATAAAACAAAGTAAGGTCAAGGGACCTGCACAGGAGATCCAATTTTTAGGAATAAAATGGCAAGATGGACGTCGTCAGATCCCAATGGATGTGATCAACAAAATAACAGCCATGTCTCCACCAACTAGCAAAAAGGAAACACAAGCTTTCTTAGGCGTTGTGGGTTTTTGGAGAATGCACATTCCAAATTACAGTCTGATTGTAAACCCTCTCTATCAAGCGACCCGGAAGAAGAACGATTTCAAATGGGGCCCTGAGCAACGACAAGCTTTTGAACAAATTAAACGGGAGATAGTTCATGCAGTAGCCCTTGGGCCAGTCCGGGCAGGGCAAGATGTAAAAAATGTGCTCTACACCGCAGCCGGGGAGAATGGCCCTACCTGGAGCCTCTGGCAGAAAGCACCAGGGGAGACTCGAGGTCGACCCCTAGGGTTTTGGAGTCGGGGATACAGAGGATCCGAGGCCCGCTATACTCCAACAGAAAAAGAGATATTAGCAGCATATGAAGGGGTTCGAGCTGCTTCAGAAGTGATCGGCACTGAAGCACAGCTCCTCCTGGCACCCCGACTGCCGGTGCTGGGCTGGATGTTCAGAGGGAGGGTCCCCTGTACACATCATGCAACTGATGCTACATGGAGTAAGTGGGTCGCACTGATCACACAACGGGCTCGAATAGGAAACCCCAGTCGCCCAGGAATCCTGGAAGTGATCATGGATTGGCCAGAGGGCAAAGATTTTGGAATATTGCCAGAGGAGGAGGTAACGCGTGCTGAAGAGGCCCCAATGTATAATGAACTACCAGAAAATGAGAAGCAATATGCCCTGTTCACTGATGGGTCCTGTCGTCTTGTGGGAAAGCATCGGAGGTGGAAAGCTGCTGTATGGAGTCCTATGCGACAAGTTGTAGAAACTGCTGAAGGAGAAGGTGAATCGAGCCAATTTGCAGAAGTAAAGGCCATCCAGCTGGCTTTAGACATTGCTGACCGAGAAAAGTGGCCAGTGCTCTATCTCTGTACTGACTCATGGATGGTGGCAAATGCCCTGTGGGGGTGGTTGCAGCAATGGAAGCAGAGCAACTGGCAGCGCAGAGGCAAACCCATCTGGGCTGCCACATTGTGGCAAGATATTGCTGCCCGGGTGGAGAACCTGGTTGTAAAAGTCCGTCACGTAGATGCTCACGTACCCAAGAGTCGGGCCACTGAAGAACATCAAAACAACCAGCAGGTGGATCAGGCTGCTAAGATTGAAGTGGCTCAGGCGGATCTGGACTGGCAACAGAAGGGTGAATTATTTATAGCTCGGTGGGCCCATGACACCTCAGGTCACCAAGGAAGCGATGCAACATACAGATGGGCTCGTGATCGAGGGGTGGACTTGACCATGGACACTGTTGCGCAGGTTATCCATGAATGCGAAACAGGCGCTGCAATCAAGCAAGCCAAGCGGTTAAAGCCTCTTTGGTATGGAGGACGATGGTTGAAATATCAATATGGGGAGGCCTGGCAGACTGATTATATCACACTCCCACAAACCCGCCAAGGCAAGCGCCACGTGCTTACAATGGTGGAGGCAACCACCGGATGGCTGGAAACATATCCCGTGCCCCATGCCACTGCCCGGAACACTATCCTGGGCCTTGAGAAGCAAGTCCTATGGCGACATGGCACCCCAGAAAGAATTGAGTCAGACAACGGGACTCCTTTCCGAAACAACCTCATAGACACCTGGGCCAAAGAGGATGGCATTGAGTGGGTGTACCACATCCCCTATCATGCACCAGCCTCCGGGAAAATTGAACGATACAATGGACTGTTAAAGACTACACTGAGAGCAATGGGTGGCGGGACGTTCAAACATTGGGATACGCATTTAGCAAAGGCCACCTGGTTAGTCAACACTAGGGGATCTGCCAATCGAGCAGGCCCTGCCCAGTCAGAACTTTTACGTACTGTAGATGGGAATAAAGTCCCTGTAGTGCACATAAAAAATATGCTGGGGAAGACAGTCTGGGTTATTCCTGCCTCGGGCAGAGGCAGACCCATCCATGGGATTGCTTTTGCTCAAGGACCTGGGTGCACTTGGTGGATAATGCGGAAGGATGGGGAAGTCCGATGTGTACCTCAAGGGGATTTGATTTTGGGTGAGAATAGCCAGTGATCTGAATTATGTGATGTTAAGTACTAATTATAGTTATAATAGTCATACTAATAATACACAGATATACTAATAATACTAATAATATTATATGCCATACTAATGTTATTACAATAAGAATCACCCAGACTAATGAAGAATAACTTCAGTGAAACCAAGCAAAGCACAGTGATGATGGTACCAGAACTGACTTCAACATGGAACAATCCAACACCACATACCATCTCCATTTTTCCTGCCCTGAAAGATTATTATGACAGATGGAGCCCAAAGTCATGGACTAAATGAACTCACCGAACATTTTAGAGGGATGGCCCAAAGACTAAGGGAATGATATTTCTGTGTGTGTGTGTGTGTGTGTGTATATATATATATATATATAAAGGGGTGGTGATTAATGAAAATGTACTGGAAAATATGAGCCTTGAGCATGACGCAGATGGTATAGAATAAGGGGTGGATATTGTCCTGGTTTCGGCAGGGATAGAGTTAATTTCCTTTCTAGTAGCTGGTACAGTGTTTTGGATTTAGGATGAGAACAAAGTTGATAACGCACCGATGTTTTAGTTGTTGCTAGGTAATGCTTACACTAGCCAAGGACTTTTTCAGCTTCCCATGCTCTACTGACTGAGAAGGCTGGAGGTGCACAAGAAGCTGGGAGGGGGCACAGCCAAACTGGCCAAAGGGACATTCCATACCATGTGACGTCATGCTCAGTACATAAACTGGGGAAAGCTGGCCGGGGGGGCCGCTGCTCAGGGACTGGCTGGGCATCGGTCGGTGGGTGGTGAGCAATTGTACTGTGCATCACTTGTTTTGTGCATTATTATTATTATCATATTATTATTATCATTTTATTTCAATTATTAAACTGTTTTTATCTCAACCCACGAGTTTTTCTAACTTGTGCTCTTCCAATTCTCTCCCCCATCCCACCGGGGGTGGGGGGAGTGAGCGAGCGGCTGCGTGGTGCTTAGTTGCCGACTGAAATTAAACCACGACACTGTATAATCAAATTCTATTAGATTAAAAACTTCTTTTTTTTTCATCTTCATGCACAATGAAGCATGTTAAAACTGCTAATCCATATAGAATGCAAAATATTCTTGGGCATGGATTTGCATCTCTTGTTGAAGCTAATGTATCGTTTAAGGACCAGCATGAGTATACTCGCACATAGGTGGTCATGTATAGTTAATACTCCAATATAGAAGGGCTATTCCAGCAGGTACTGCAAGGACTCGTTATACACTTTTGACCAACTTAGCTCTCCTCTGTCCACCGGTCCCTCTCTAAGGAGCCTATAGAAATTCCTAAAATATAGTCTTTAAACCCTAACAAACCGGAGATTAATAAAACAACCAAAACCAGCTGGAGAAATGTAATTCATTTCTCTTTCAAACTGACATACTTCTGTGTATTTGCTGTGATACCCAGACTCCTTAGCAATAGGCAAGACCACTCCTGTGGGATATTATCCCTGGGCTACTTATGGTTGCGGAGGTTGTGTGGACGAAGTAACAGGGAGCACCGACTCACCTCTATGACAGTGCTGTTGACCCTGAGATCACTGGTGCCTGGGACACCAACAGTGGCAGTTTTACCCCTCTGGTAGAGGAGGGGGCCCAGGCCCACTGTAAGAGTCAAAACTTTCTTCAGCCACAGCAGATGATGTTGCCATGGCATCCCGTGTCCAGGAAAGCCTTTTAAAAGGTCTCTTGCCCCTCTTAAACTCCAGCTTTAAAATCAGTCTCAAAGTATGTCTTCATTTCTCCCCCTCCTCCCCCAAGAACTTGGGTGTGTTTCTCTAGCTGTTGTTATTTTATGGTTGACTTTTTGCTCTGGTTTCTTATCATCTGAAGCTAATATAGAGTTTTATGTCTTTCAGTAGTTTTCCTGGGAGAGGGATTAATGGTTAGAAGACAGCTGATGTGATCAACAAGTAAAAAGTCTTTTGTGTAGGTGACTAACAGGATACAGTGGTGGGTGTGTGCAATTTTTTTTTCTGTTTAGGGTCTGAGCAAAGTGATCATCTCAAACATATGCAATGGGAAATCTGGGCCACAGTATATTTGTATTGTGAGTGTATGTGAATATAACAAGACAGATATACATGCATGCATATGTACATGCAATACTTTATATGAAAGAAAAAAAACTTGAGCTTTACTGAAGTCATTGAAATTGCAAAAAGTAAACTTCCTTTTTGTATGTAATATCAGTTGTGTTAAGAACTGCATCTTAAAAAGGTTGTTTATACTGCTGTGAAACTGTTACAGAGAGCATTTTACCTCAAGGAAGAGACATTTCCTACAAGGGGGTTTGTAGGCAGTGAGACAAAAAATAATAGTACTAGAAAGTTGGGTATTTTGTTCTGTAGTTTCACATAATAGCATGGTAAGAGGATTTTCACAGCAAGCAACAGTAAAGGACTTCAAGAAATCAGTTGTGGTGGGTTCATTTTATTGAATAATAAATAATGCTCTTTCAAATAATTGAATAATAACGCTCTTTTTATTGAGCATTTTTGTTCACAAATTAATTCCTCCCAAATAAAAGAACTGCGCATGTGTTGGAGAGGAAAAAGTAATGGAATAATAGGAGGATGGAAAAAATGGACTGGTATTGTTAAGCTAACATCAAATGTGCTTCTTTTCTTTTTTTCATTAATTAGCTGATCCAGTGTCAAAAACCTAATCAAAACTTAGAACAATTTCAGTAATAGACTTCATGTTTGAAGCAGCACAACTCGTACTGCAGCTGTTTCAGGGTTACTTAATATATCTTAATGAACAGATATTAAAGAGCAATTGTAAAGAGCATGAACATGAAATAGCACTATTGCTTGTGGAGCACATGGGAGTAGTGGAAGTTCCAGCAGCTGGAATTTGGGTTCCAAGACTTTCACCTCTATGTCACTACCTTAATCCTGCTATGATTAATATTAATGAGTGCTTTATCCCTTTCAAAGGACAGTTAGAGACTTCTGTGAAATTACTCAGTTGCTAATGAGAGAGATGATTTAATGATGGGTCGATTTAAGCTCCAACAGAGTACTTGCCATTTCATGTCATAAGCTGCCATAACTGGTACTCTGGCTCGTCACTTCAGCAAAAAGGTTGCATGCTGAGTAGAGAAGAAGGCTGAACAACACTTTAAACCCTTCTCTACCAGCCCTGCACAGCACAGAGCTAGGAGGAGTATGGAGTTGATTATATTGCATTATTGTTGTCATTTGTCTCTTCTAGAACGGAGTAGGAAGTTTTGTCTGGAAGCTTCAAAGTTTCATCTGGCAAGCTTTACACTTTAGGCAGCTTTTGGGAGCTATTTCTGAGTGTTCACCTTTCCCGCAGTGGCTGGCCAAGGAGGCTAGCTTCTCCAGGTACAGAAGCGGCAGGGCAGCAACGACCAGTCCCGCGAAGCTGGCATCCACAAAAGCCTGTTGGTGATGGGTGAAGGGGAAATTCGAATTGTAACTGCTCAGCAGTGGTAATTCCTGACCAAGGAATGATCTGGCATGGAGAGCAAGAAGGCCCAACTGCAGAAGGGATTAAACTGGCTGGAAGCAGGAATGCCAGAGACAGAATGATTCCCTGCAAGGGAGTGAAGTTTCCCTTGCTGATGAGATAAGAAATGCCGTAGTATTGTCTTGAGTGCTATGGGGCCACTTTTGGTAAACAGAACCAAACACCGGGTTAAGGTGCCTCATGCTGACGCTCACATGATAAGTGCAGGTGTAAGTGTATATAAGAAATTGGCTCATGCCACATCTTTGCAGACTCCTTGTAGAACCGCTTATGGCAGTAGGACTCTGTCCAATGCATTGTTCATTAAATCTTTTTATATTTAAGCACAAACGTGTGTTTAATTCGCCTCGAGGGGTACAAAAAAATTCCCCAACACCATCCTGAAGGGTGTCCAGGGAAGTTGAGAACCTACTTGGATCAACTAAAGTACTTTTTAAAAAAGATTGTGGTTCCACCTGTGCTAAAAGAGCTAACTTGCTATCCCAACACACAAGTTCAGAAACACTGATTTTTTTTCTCTGTAGACTAGACAAAGGGTATGAAAGTTCCTTAGGTGACTATGGTGGGTTAACCTTGGCTAAGGGCCAAACATCCACCCAGCTGCTCACTCACTCCCCCTCCTCAACAGGACAGGGGGAGAAAATAAGATGGAAGCCAGATCATCCATTTGGTAACTTCATACAACCTCTGGGTAACTCAAGTTTGGGAATTTCACCCAGCCACCCTCGTACTGAGTTGAATATTTCTTCTTTGCATAGAGCATACCTAACACAAACTGTTGTGGTAAACTTGGGGGCTGAGCAAAGGATAAGCCTCCCACACACTGCTTAGTTGGATGGCCACATGTATGTATACGTGTCACACAAAGTGTGTAAAGAGTCATCAGTTAATTTTAATGAATTTTATATAGGCATACAAGCTTTCTTTTCAGAAGGGACTGATAGATTATGATTTTTTTCTTACTAAAGCTAGTGTGACATTGGGAAGTTCTTTTATACAAAACAGTATGTCAAATTCCTACTTTTGCAAAAGTACAATGTTACTCTTCAGGCTATTTTATGACAGAGCGTTTCTTGTTAATCAAATTAGTGGTTGCAAGTGAGAGGGAGGAATGCAATGGGCCTCTGATATAACTGAAATCCACTGGGGTTGTAACAATCTGTTTTGATCTATAAAATTCCTAGAGGGAAGTGGTAAAAATCACAAAGGTCTCAGAGCTACTTACTGAGATAAATACTGGGTCACCATATGTTTAGCAATGCTAACATAAACCACAGAAAAATAGAGTGGGGGAAAAAAATTTCCTCCAAGTGACTATAGAGAAGGAAACAGATAGGGGTTTGCCTGAGTATATTCTCAGCTTCTTCTCTTCACTACAGATAAATCAGTGAATGCTCTGCTGTATTTTCTGTGCTTTAGAAGGTTGGCTTACTCAGAGAAGGTCTGTAATTATTTCACTTAGAGTCTCCTCTCTTCAGTGGGAGCTGAAATACAACTGCAGCAACTGTATTGAGAAATTGGACTTAGGGGAGAAAAAAAATCTTCTGTATGTGTTCTGTCTTTTTCTATCACCTGGGTAGTATAATAATATCATGTGGCTTACAGGCACGTGCAGGATAACAAGATGGTACCCTAAAATTATATCAACTGGGTATTTACTTCATATAGCAGTGGATCATATTGTAATGATGAGGTAAAATCAGAATGGATGCCTCTTGGAGATTTTCTTAAGGCTTCTTTGATCCACTGTAAAGTCTCACTTTTGTAGCAGGGCAAAGAAGGTCAAGGCCAGATACTTCCTGAAGGCAAATGAACTGTTCTGACTGCTAGAGGATGCCACCGTACCTGTTTCATACCAAACAAATGGGGGCCCTAGGTTACATGCACAGAACAGTTCACTGTCTGCTGTATCTCTGTAAATATTTCAACATGGTGAACAGGGCTTCAAGTCCTTGTGCAGCCCAAGAGTCAAAAGCTTCACACACTTCCATTACATGCTCTCGTAACTGAGCACATTTTCTAGCTGCTTCACCAGGCTGGAAGGAGCACCTTTCCACCTATTATTTCTGGGTGCTTTAGGAAAGCTCTTTTTATAATAAGGTGCCTGTCACACACGTTTTCTAGTCTATACAGTTTTCTAGTACCATCTCCATAGTATAGTACTGAAACGGAGCTTATCTGTTGGGGGATTTTTTTGTCTTTCTGCTTTCAATGAAGCCTTTTCCTCTCTACGTGCAAGATCTCATGAAACCCATCTAGTACCAGTATTGCAGGCAGTAATGATGAGAACGTCAGAGGTCTATTATAAATGAGCAGAAGCAGACAGATTTTGCTGAATGTCATGGTATGAGCAGGAATACCAGGTAGAGCTCATATAAAATCCTCAGTCAGGAGATGGCTCACAAAACCTGAGAGACAACTGGTGAGTTCACATGCAATGTGCAGATTTGGTGTGTACCGAAGTTCCTAGTGCCACAATGTTCTTTTTGACACCCAAAGCACTGGAGTGTCTTTGTGTCCTGAATGGGTCCCTGCTGGACAGAATCTGAGCAGAGTTTAGGTGTTTCTATACTTATGGATGGTGGTTTTGCATTTCTCTTTAAAATATTTTGCCTTACTTAATTATATCATGCTGTTAGAATTGTAACGCTCAAACTTTTGTTAGCTTCTCAGCTACTTACTATCTTCTCTGACCTGTTACAGAGCATAGATTTACTCTAGTTCCTCTAACCTCTCCTCAATTCCTCTAACTGCTGTATAATCTGTAAGGGTATGTGGAAAGAGAGAATGTCTGCTCCTTTAAGGGTATCTGGTGAAGGGCCTTTTCAATGCAAAAGGAGATAAGAAAAAGGAGGAAGCCATAAACAGGAACATACAGAGACACAAACCTGACCGACAAACAATAAGGGAGGCAGAGAACCAAACCAAGTCAGTCACACTAATTGGTAAGGATATGTGGCATGTGGTCATGTTTATTTCAGTAAGATTATCTGATCAAGGACCTTGTCAAATGGGATACTAAGGAAAGGGGGGAAGCCATAAAAAAACCATACAGGCACACAAACCTGACAGGCAAACATAATGGGCACAAAGATAGGAAACAAACCTGGTCAGTCACACTAATTGATGAGCTATCAAGAAACCACAGGCAAAATGGGAGTTTGCAACTGATAAGGACGCAAACCTGAGGGTCCAGGATGTTGGAGAGGAGGGGGTCGGTGGAACTGTGCAAACAGATGAGGGAATGTGCAGGGGAAAGGAATAAGGGAAGGAACAAAGGAGGAACAGACAGAAAAGGATATAAAAGGGACTGGTTGTGTGTAAAATGGGGCCAGTCAATACACTTGTCTGACTGAGCCCTGCACCTGATCACCGCAGTCTGTTCTATCTTTTTATTAAATCCTTTAACTATCTCACTGCATAATTGCACTGTCTATCCTGTGTGTATGTGTGCTGCAAGGACTAAGTGCCAGCTACTAGGGGGACTGGCGTGAGTGGATTTGGTGCCAGCTACTGGAGTCAGATCGGGGGTGTAGGGGCCCCTGGCCTATGATGTAAGCTACTGGAGCGAGTGAGGTCTCAGCTGCCAGCCACTGGGGTGGGAATGGGGTGTCCCAAAAAAACAGCTACTGGAGGGACGAGCATGAGTGAAGTGAGTGAGGGGCTCCGCACTGGCGGCTGGAGCAAGACTGCAGGTCACAGCCCATGTGACTGGTGCTGGCTGCTGGGGGGACTAAGAATTAATTCTTAAGTCTTCAGTTGGGACAACATCTCAATTCATTAGTCAAGGTATAAACAAGTCAGTCACTCAAATAGGATATGTCTGTTAGTGGAGAGAAATCTCCAGCATTATTTTTGTAGCAGAGCAGTCCAGATCGGCTTGCTGAAACCTGTTCTGCCAATCTCCTGGGCTGCTCTCTTATCTGTAATTTTTATATTTTTTTAACATTTTGGCACCTTCTTCCATACAAGATTAGCCCTAAAATTATTTGTCTTATGAATTCTTTGTAGTATTGAAAGGTTGTTTTTGTTTTTGTTTCGTCATTGGCTGCTTAAAAATAAGGCAATATGTTTAAGTAGGTATCTTAGTTATATTCTGGAATTATCTGTTAAACTTATTGTGGCTCTGCAATACTTTTCAGCTTGTAGATCAAACGGTCATGTCTGGATCTGGCTTTTTTTCCACCTTTCTTTGGGCAAATCTCTAAGTAACATCATATATTGTCCTTCTCAATTCCTTACTCATACTGGATACATAAATCTCAAAGCTGCACAAGCGCTTCCTGTCATTCCTTTCAGGGACCTAAAAGATGGCTTCCCTTCCTGCTGGATACACAGCTATGCCACAAAGGTCCGTGCTTTTGTGTCCCATGGGCTTGCTGCTTGCAATGCCTTGCATCTGGAAATGAAACCATAGTGACTGGATGGTGCATTGTGCAGCATTCTCTGATTTCAGCTATTCAAGGCAAAATCAGACTAGTGCTCTAATTTCTCATACTGTTTAAAACTAAAGGTCCTAGTCTAGATGTCCAAGGCCTACGTGGTTTGGCTTGAGCTGTTGGAGGGGCTGAAATTGCTAGTGAAAATATCTGATCGCCTGGGTTTGGATAATAACCTTTTCCCGGTGCCTGGTCTATAGGACTTGTTCATTGTGATCTTGATCTTCCATGACAGAGTATTCACATAAACCAACTTTTGAATCTCATCTGCATATGAAAGCCAAACTAATTGAGCAATCTTATGGTAAGGCTCCCTTCAATTAAGTAAATACTCCTACATTCTTACATTTTAGGGACAGAAAAGCTGACAAGCTCACAAGTTCTTGACACTTTCCATTGAAGTTCTTTGACTAGAAAAGTCTTCTGTACAAAGCAGAGAATGGAAGAACCTGGTGGATGATGAAAGATGAGGCATGGAAATGCTACCATTCAGTGCACTAGTCTGGTCTCTGGTCAGGATGTCCCACACCCCTGACACACAGCTGTAGGGTGCTGCTCCAAGGATGCTGACTGCCTTAGGCTCTGCAGGCGAGGTGAAGGGAGAATACTTAGAGCTTACGTTTTGACTTGTCTCAGCTAAGGAGACAGTAGATGGTTTTCAGAGTATATGCTATGTCATAGCAGAAACACCGGTAACTACTGACGCAGAATGATGTGAATAAGTAATTTAGGTAGTTCTGAGATGGAGTTCCAGACCTGGGATTTACCACGTGAATGACCTCGCTGTAGGTGCAGGGCCCCATGTGCTAGGAGATGAATAAAAAGTGAGTACATCCAAACTTTCTCTGTGTTGTTTTCTGTGCGGCTTCTGTGAAATATATCCCTCCTGTTTGACATGTTTGCTATACTTTCAGCAGAGTTAGATTTTTCTGACAGCATATTACCAGGCTAACAATGTAAAGTTAAATGCCTGTGAATTGAACTTGAGGAACAATTGGCAGTCTATAAATGTGATTTATAAATAAGTAAATAAATCAAATGTATCTTGTTGCCATTTTAAAAAAGCTCTAGGACCACACGAGCCTAGGTGAGGCATGAAAGAGCAAACAAAAAAAGGGAAAACTAAGTCACTGTATGTAGGTGGTTAAATAGAATTAAATGTGATGGGATTCACCTGACCAAGAGAGGCAAGAGGGTCTTTGCCAACGAGCTGGCCAGACTTATAAGGAGAGCTTTAAACTAAGTTTAGTGGGGAAAGGGGAGTGAATTTTGAGCAACAGAGAAGAGCCAGGGGCTTCTGATGTATTAGGAACCAACAGAGAAACACCTGTGAAATGCCTAAAAGGAATTAGGGTGTGTTCCTCTAAAAAGGTGTCATGGTTGACAGACCAGCTGAAGTGCCTCTATACCAATGCACGCAGTATGGGTAACAAGCAGGAAGAGCTGGAAGCCATTGTGCAGCTAGAAAGCTACGAACTAATAGCTATTGCTGAAACACAGTGGGATGAATCACATGACTGGAGTGCTGAAATTGATGGCTATAAATTGTTCAGAAGGGACAGGCAAGGGGGGGGTTGCCCTCTATGTAAAAGAATGGATTGATTGCATAGAGCTGTCTTTGAAAAACAGTGATGAACAGGTTGAGAGCTTATGGGTAAAAATTAGGGGCCAAGCCAACAAAGGAAACCTTGTGGTTGGTGTTTACTACAGGCCGCCTGATCAAGGGGAGCCTGTTGACGAAGCGTTCTTACTTTAACTACAGGAAGCATCACACTCGCAGGCTCTGATCCTGCTGGGGGACTTCAATTACCCTGACATCTGCTGGAAAAGCAGCACAGCAAGCTGTAAGCAGTCCAGGAGACTCTTGGAGCGCCTCCAGGATAATTTCTTAATCCAGGTGATAGACAGCCTGACCAGAGGAGAAGCATTACTTAGACCTGTTGCTTACCAACACAGATTAACTTATTGGAGAGGTCAAGATTGGTGGCAGCCTGGGCTGCAGTGTTCATGCCCTGGTGGGTTTCACAGTCTTGAGGGATATGGGCCAGGTGAAGAGTAGAGTCAAGACCCTGAATTTTAGGAGAGCAAACTTTCAGTTGTTTAAGGAGTTAATGGATGGTACCCCCTGGGAAACTGCCCTCAGGGACAAAGGAGCAAAAGAGAGCTGGCAGCTCTTTAAGGACATTTTTCTTAGAACACAAGAGCTCTCAATTCCCATGTGTAAGAAATCAGGCAAGGAAGGCAGAAGACCAGCATGGCTGAGTCAAACTAAAGTGTAAGAAGGAAATGCATAGGCAATGGAAGCAGGGACATGTATCCTGGAAAGAATATAGGGACACTTCCCAGATGTGTAGGGATGGGATCAGGAAAGCTAAGGCACAGTTGGAGCTGAATTTGGCAAGGGATGCAAAGAACAATAAGAAGGACTCCTACAAGTACATTGGTCAGAAAAGGAAGATTAAAGAAAATGTACACACACACACACTTGCCAAGCCACTCTCCATCATATTTGAAAAATCATGGCAGTCGGGCAAAGTCCCCAGTGACTGGAAAAAGGGAAACATCATGCCCATTTTTTTAAAAAGGGTAATAAGGAGGACCCTGGGAACTACCGACCAGTCAGCCTCACCTCCGTGCCTGGTAAGATCATGGAACAGATCCTCCTGGAAGACATGTTGAAACATATGCGGGACGGGGAGGTGATTAGAGATAGCCAACATGGCTTCACCAAGGGCAAATCATGCCTGACTAATCTGGTGGTCTTCTATTATGGAGTGACTGCATCAGTGGACAAGGGAAGAGCTACGGATGTCATTTACCTGAACTTCTGTAAAGCCTTTGGTGTGTTCCCCCACAACATTCTTGTCACTAAATTGGAAAGATATGGGTTTGATGGATGGACTGTTAGATGGATAAGGAATTGGCTGGATGGCCACATCCAAAGAGTCACAGTCAATGGCTCAATGTCCAAGTGGAAACCAGTAACGACTGGTGTCCTTCAAGGGTCCGTACTGGGACTAGTACTATTTCATAGAATCACTGAGGTTGGAAAAGACCTCTAAGATCATCGAGTCCAACCGTCAACCCAACACCACCATGTCCACTAAACCATGTCCCTAAGCGCCTCATCTACACGTCTTTTAAATACCTCCAGGGATGGGGACTCAACCACTTCCCTGGGCAGCCTGTTCCAATGATTAACCACTCTTTCAGTAAAGAAATTTTTCCTTACATCCAATCTAAACCTCCCCTGGCACCACTTGAGGCCATTTCCTCTCGTCCTATCGCTAGTTACTTGGGAGAAGAGACCGACACCCACCTCGCTACAACCTCCTTTCAGGTAGTTGTAGAGAGCGATGAGGTCTCCCCTCAGCCTCCTTTTCTCCAGGCTCAACAACCCCAGTTCCCTCAGCCGCTCCTCATAAGACTTGTTCTCCAGACCCCTCACCAGCTTCGTTGCCCTTCTCTGGACACGCTCCAGCACCTCGACGTCCTTCTTGTAGTGAGGGGCCCAAAACTGAACACAGTATTCGAGGTGCGGCCTCACCACTGCCGAGTACAGGGGCACGATCACTTCCCTACTCCTGCTGGCCACACTATTTCTGATACAGGCCAGGATGCCATTGGCCTTCTTGGCCGCCTGGGCACACTGCTGGCTCATGTTCAGCCGGCTGTCGACCAACACCCCCAGGTCCTTCTCTGCTGGGCAGCTTTCCAGCCACTCTTCCCCAAGCCTGTATCTTCTTAATATCTTAATATCTTCTTAATATCTTCTTTAATGACATAGACAGTGGGATTGAGTGCACCCTCAGCAAGTCTGCAGATGACACCAAGCTGAGTGGTGCAGCTGATTCGCTAGAGGGAAGGGATGCCATCCAGAGGGTCCTTGACAGGCTTGAGGAGTGGGCCCATGCGAACCTCATGAAGTTCAACAAGGCCAAGTGCAAGGCCCTGCACCTGGGTCAGGGCAATCCCCAGTATCAGTACAGACTGGCTGCTGAATTGATTGAGAGCAGCCCTGCAGAGAAGGACTTGGGGATACTGGTGGATGAAAAATTGGACATGAGCTGGCAATGTGCGCTTGCAGCCCAGAAGGCCAACCATATCCTGGGCTGCATCAAAAGCAGCGTGGCCAGCAGGTCGAGGGAAGTGATTCTGCCCCTCTACTCTGCTCTCGTGAGACCTTACCTGGAGTACTGCATTCAGCTCTGGAGCCCTCAGCATAAGAAAGACATGGACCTGTTAGAGCGGGTCCAGAGGAGGGCCATGAAAACGGTCAGAGGGCTGGAACACCTCTCCTATGAGGAAAGGCTGAGAGAGTTGGGGTTGTTCAGCCTAGAGAAGAGAAGGCTCTGGGGAGATGTTATTGTGGTCTTTCAATATAGAAAGGGGGCTTCTAAGAAAGACAGAGAGAGGCTTTTTACCAAGGCCTGTAGTGACAGGACAGGGGGCAACAGTTTTAAACTGAAAGAAGGTTTTAGACTGGATATAAGGAAGAAATTTTTTACGCTGAGGGTGGTGAGACACTGGAACAGGTTGCCCAGAGAAGTTGTGGACGCCCCATCATTGGAAGTGTTCAAGGTCAGGTTGGATGGGCCTTTGAGCAACCTGTTCTAGTGAAAGATGTCCCTGCCCAGAGCAGGGGAATTGGACTAGATGATCTTTAGAGGTCCCTTCCAACTCAAACCATTCTATGATTCTATGTGATTATGTGACAGGAGTATGGGTATGAATCGCAAACCATGCTGCCAGTTTTAAAATGAGTGCTAAAGTGAAATAGACAACACTGTCATTGTAAGTGACATAAATATGGCTTAACTTTGTTTCTTTCTGTCAATCTTGATTGATTATAACTTTTTGTAGAAGTGGTTAGTTGTTAGAAATGCATTTTGCTCTGTTGTTCAGAGCACACTGCTTATGAAGTATATGATGCGTCAACTAATTGAACAGGTGTCTGTGTCTAGAGAAGGAGAAAAATGGAGTACCACCCCAATGCCAATACATATTCTGATTTTGATTAAAGTTAATAGACTTAGGGATATTTTATTTTATTTTATTTTATTAATACAAAATATATACAGGTCAAAAGCTGGGTGTCGTGGTTTAACCTCAGCTGGCAACTGAGCACCACACAGCCGCTCGCTCACTCTCCCCCCACACCAGTGGGATGGGGGAGAGAATCAGAAGAGTAGAAGTGAGAAAACTTGTGGGTTGAGATAAGAACAGTTTAATAATTGAAATAAAATAATAGTAATAATAATAATAAAAGAATATACAAAGCAAGTGATGCACGATGCAATTGCTCGTGAAGTGAGTGAGGGGCTCCGCACTGGCGGCTGGAGCAAGACTGCAGCCCATGTGACTGGTGCTGGCTGCTGGGGGGGCCAAGAATTAATTCTTAAAGGGAGCGAGGTTTCCCTGGGTGATGAGATAAGAAACAGCCTCAGCATTGTCTTGTAGCCATCCTGGAATGCAAGTGCTAGGGGCCACCTTTGGGCAGCAGAGCTGGTGCTGGGGGATGGACCCAAGGCTGGGATGAGGTGCCCTTGCAACCGCTCACAGGATTGGTGCTGGTGCGAGTGTATATAAGTGTATATAAGTGTATACTGTATATATAGTGTATATAAGGAATCAGCTCATGACGCATCTTTGCAGACTCCTTGTAGAACTGCTTATGGTGGTAGGACTCTGCCCAATGCATTGTTCTTTTTTTTTTTATATATATTTAAGCACAAGCATGTGTTCAATTCACCTCGAGGGGTACCATAAAAATTCCCCAACATGGGCGAGGGGAGACAATGCTTGCTCTGTTCCCTTCTTGGGAGCCTGCCATGCTCTGCAGAGCTGTCACCAACAGCTGAGTGCTAACAAGTGTGTGAAGAAAGAGAGGGCATAATACATTCAGTTCTTTCTAATTTGTGTTGTGGAGCTAGCTGGTCAGTGTGGGATTCAGAGGCTTGTAGAACTGGCCCAGCTCTGAGGATTGGCTCTTTTGTCAAACAAGCCTTAAAAGGTTTAAAATCTTAGCAGTACAAACCCAAATGTAATCTTTGTGGCCATGTGAGAGGCTCAACTTCAGCCAAGTGTATGTAAGCAGCCTGAGTCAAGAGTAGGCTAGCCTCTGTCTGGGACAGGGTGATGGGAGGGATGGCAGAGCACTGCCAAATCAGGCCATCGCCTGTCATGAGGTGCAGGGATACCTAAATTCTCTATTCACACCCATATTAGCATTAAAGCTCCCCTTAGGAAGGAGACTGCCCTGGCACTTGTATCTTCTGGGCTGTGCAAAATGTATGGTTTTGAGTTGCATGGCTTGATTTGTTTGTTACCTTAGTGCCTAGTGCAGAAACTTCTTTCCGCTGATTTACGTAATCCTCTGATTTGGACACTGCAAAGGTCCCCCATTCAGATCACATAAGCCACCCTAGCAGATAACACTGGGTTTGCTTTAGGTTAACACTGACTCATCCATGGTCAGCAGCTGAACTGTGCTGATCTGTTGTGAGCAAAGCACGTTGACAGGACAGGCTGGAGAAGTCTGATCTGATGCAGCCTGCACAAAAGCCCAGCCAGCAGTGAACCTCTGCTCGAGCTGATGAGAATCAAGTTCCTTTAGTGCTCTTTAATGTAATTTAAAGTAGTTAAATCTACTTTACAGAACCCAGCAAAAAACCAGCTTCTCCTAAGTCACTTCACTGCTAAATTAAAGCAGCAAGAGCAGGTTATAATTGGTTATTTCAGTAAGTAATGAAAGCATCTGAGAATGAGTGCTGATCATTAAGAGTCCAATAAAACTTCTGGTCAAAGCCAGGACAACCTGTTCTCTTCCCTGAAACAGCAGCTGATTGCTGCAGACAATTTCAACTTTCCAAAGTTGCTAGCTGCCAGTATACAGCATGTGCTGGTACAAAGCTTTTTACAAACTTCTGTGACTACAATAGCATAAGATATGTTCTGCATAGAAACAGAGAAATCACACTGCAAGGACATAATAGCAGTGCACAGCATTCATATTTACAATAGCAACCTTGCCCATTTGTTCGCTTGCTTGTTCTTCTCCCTCCTGGTCAGAATCTGTAAAACTGGGTTTACACAGAGTCTGTGCTGGCCTTGTGAGCACAGGTGGTGATATGATGCTGCAAGAGGGGAAACTGAGTGTCTAGAGCTTGCATGGATGTCAGGTGCCTGAAACACCCCTTCTGCTGGGTAGGTAGCACTGGCGATAAGAGGAAGAGCACTTAATGTGCTTGTTTACTGCATCTATGCTGCTATTTCCAACTTAATGATTCCTGCTGTGTTCCTGAGGGAGATCAAGGCTGCCCTTCTTTCTGCAAATCATTAACTGAGATAATCTTTAGTCTAAGCTAATAAGCTAATAAGGACTGGGAGAATGAAGAGCCGCCCACTGTGGGAGAACATCAGGTTCGAGACCATCTAAGGCACCTGAAGGTGCACAAGTTGAGGGCCCAATATGCCGACTGGACCCATCCCACAGCGAAGTCTGCTGCCTCCCTGGGGCCCGGGTCAGAGACATTACTAGGAAGCTCCCTGGTCTGGTACGGCCTTCCGACTACTACCCACTGTTGGTTATACAGGCTGGCAGTGATGAGGTTCCAGAGAGAAGTCCTGCAGTGATCAAAAGGGACTTCAGGGCACTGGGGCGACTGGCTGAAGGATGAGGAGCACAGGTAGTGTTTTCCTCAATCCCTACAGTGGCAGGGAAGAATACTGAAAGGAACAGGAAAACGCACCTGATCAACACGTGGCTCAGGGGCTGGTGCCATCGGAGGAATTTTGGCTTTTTTGATCATGGGGAGGTTTACACGGCACCGGGCCTGCTGGCGACAGATGGAGTCCAGCTATCTCACAGGGGATCATTGCTCATGAATTGGCAGGGCTCATTGAGAGGGCTTTAAACTAGGTTTGAAGGGGGAAGGGGATAAAACCAGGCTCACTAGAGATGAGCCTGGGGTGGCATGCCAATGCTGGGGGCGGAATGGATAGCCCAGCTCAAGTGCATCTACACCAATGCACGCAGCATGGGCGGCAAACAGGAGGAGCTGGAAGCCATTGTGCAGCGGGAGAGATATGACTTAGTCGCCATCACAGAAACATGGTGGGGTGACTCTCATGACTGGGGTGCTGCAATGGATGGCTATAGACTCTTCAGAAGGGACAGGCGAGGAAGGAGAGGCGGTGGGGTGGCCCTGTATGTTAGGGAGTGTTTCGATTGTCTAGAGCTCAATGATTGTGATGATGATACGGTCGAGTGTTTATGGGTAAGGATGAGGGGGAATGCCAACGAGGCAGATATCCTGCTGGGAGTCTGTTATAGACCACCCAACCAGGATGAAGAGGCGGATGAAGCATTCTACAAGCGGCTGGCAGAAGTCTCTCAATCGCTAGCCCTTGTTCTCGTGGGGGACTTCAACTTCCCGGGCGTCTGCTGGAAATCCAACACGGCAGAGAGGAAGCAGTCTAGGAGGTTCCTGGAGTGTGTGGAAGACAACTTCCTGACACAGCTGGTAAGTGAGCCTACCAGGGGAGGTGCCTCGCTCGACCTGCTGTTTACAAACAGAGAAGGACTGGTGGGAGATGTGGTGGTCGGAGGCCGTCTTGGGCTTAGCGACCATGAAATGGTAGAATTCTCGATTCTTGGTGAAGTAAGGAGGGGGGCCAGCAAAACCGCAACCACGGACTTCCGGAGGGCGGACTTTGGCCTGTTCAGGACGCTGGTTGAGAGAGTCCCTTGGGAGACAGTCCTGAAGGGCAAAGGGGTCCAGGAAGGCTGGACCTTCTTCAAGAAGGAAGTCTTAAAGGCGCAGGAGCAGGCTGTCCCCATACGCCGTAAGAAGAACGGGCGGGGAAGACGACCGGCCTGGCTGAACGGGGAGCTCTTGCTGGGACTCAGGGAAAAAAAGGAGAGTTTACCGCTTGTGGAAGAAGGGGCAGGCAACTCAAGAAGAGTACAGGGATCTCGTTAGGTCATGCAGAGAGGAAATGAGAAAGGCAAAAGCCCAGCTAGAACGCAATCTGGCCGCTGTCGTTAGAGACAACAAAAAATGTTTTTACAAATATATTAATGACAAGAAGAGAGCCAAGGAGAATCTCCATCCTTTATTGGATGCGGGGGGGAACATTGTCACCGAAGATGAGGAAAAGGCTGAGGTACTTAAAGCCTTCTTTGCCTCAGTCTTTAACAGGCAGACCAGTTATCCTCAGGGTACTCAGCCCCCCGAGCTGGAAGACAGGGATGGCGAGCAGGATGAACCCTCCATAATCCAAGAGGAAGCAGTCAACGACCTGCTACGCCTCCTGGACGCTCACAAGTCTATGGGTCCGGATGGGATCCACCCGAGAGTGCTGAGGGAGCTGGTGGAGGAGCTCGCCAAGCCGCTCTCCATCATTTATCAGCAGTCCTGGTTAACGGGGGAGGTCCCGGACGACTGGAGGCTTGCCAATGTGACGCCCATCTACAAGAAGGGCCGGAAGGAGGATCCGGGGAACTACAGGCCTGTCAGCCTGATCTCGGTGCCGGGGAAGATTATGGAGCAGTTCATCTTGTGGGCGCTCACAAGGCATGAGTGGGACAACCAGGGGATCAGGCCCAGCCAGCACTGGTCCTGCTTGACCAACCTGATCTCCTTCTATGACCAGGTGACCCGCCTAGTGGATGAGGGAAAGGCTGTGGATGTGGTCTACCTGGACTTCAGTAAGGCCTTTGACACCGTCTCCCACAGCATTCTCCTAGAGAAGCTGGCAGCTCACGGCTTAGACAGGTGTACTCTTCGCTGGGTCAAAAACTGGCTGGATGGCCGGGCCCAGAGAGTTGTGGTGAATGGAGTTAAATCCAGTTGGCAGCCGGTCACGAGCGATGTTCCCCAGGGCTCAGTGTTGGGGCCGGTCTTGTTCAATATCTTTATCAATGATCTGGATGAGGGGATTAAGTGCACCCTCAGGAAGTTTGCAGACGACACCAAGTTGGGCAGGAGTGTTGATCTGCCTGAGGGTAGGAAGGCTCTGCAGAGGGACCTGGACAGGCTGGATCGATGGGCCGAGGCCAACTGTATGAGGTTCAACAAGGCCAAGTGCCAGGTCCTGCACTTGGGTCACAACAACCCCATGCAGTGCTACAGGCTTGGGGAAGAGTGGCTGGAAAGCTGCCTGTTGGAAAAGGACCTGGGGGTGCTGGTTGACAGCTGGCTGACCATGAGCCGGCAGTGTGCCCAGGCGGCCAAGAAGGCCAATGGCATCCTGGCCTGTATCAGAAATAGTGTGGCCAGCAGGAGTAGGGAAGTGATCGTGCCCCTGTACTCAGCACTGGTGAGGCCGCACCTCGACTACTGTGTTCAGTTTTGGGCCCCTCACTACAAGAAGGACATTGAGGTGCTGGAGCGTGTCCAGAGAAGGGCAATGAAGCTGGTGAGGGGTCTGGAGAACAAGTCCTATGAGGAGCGGCTGAGGGAACTGGGGTTGTTTAGCCTGGAGAAAAGGAGGCTGAGGGGAGACCTCATCGCTCTCTACAACTACCTGAAAGGAGGTTGTAGCGAGGTGGGTGTCGGTCTCTTCTCCCAAGTAACTAGCGATAGGATGAGAGGAAATGGCCTCAAGTTGTGCCAGGGGAGGTTTAGATTGGACATGAGGAAAAATTTCTTTACTGAAAGAGTGGTGAAACATTGGAACAGGCTGCCCAGGGAAGTGGTTGAGTCACCGTCCCTGGAAGTATTTAACAGACATGTAGATGAGGCGCTTAGGGACATGGTTTAGTGGGCATGGTGGTGTTGGGTTGACGGTTGGACTTGATGATCTTAGAGGTCTTTTCCAACGTTAATGATTCTATGATTCTATTCTATGATTCTAAGTCCATGGGACCTGATGAGATCCATCTGCGGGTCCCGAAGGAACTGGCGGATGAAGTTGCTAAGCCACTATCCATCGTATTTGAGAAGTCGTGGCAGTCCGGAGAAGTTCTCACTGACTGGAAAAGGGGAAACATAACCCTCATTTTTAAAAAGGGAAAAAAGGAAGACCTGGGGAACTACAGGCCAGTCAGTCTCACGTCTGTGCCTGGGAAGATCATGGAACAGATCCTCCTGGAAGCTATGCTAAGGCACATGGGGGACAGGGAGGTGATTCGAGACAGCCAGCATGGCTTCACCAAGGGCAAGTCCTGCCTGACGAACCTAGTGGCCTTCTGTGATGGAGTGATTACATCAGTGGACACGGGAAGGGCTATGGATGTCGTCTATCTGGACCTCTGTAAGGCCTTTGACACGGTCCCCCACAACATCCTTCTCTCTAAACTGGAGAGGTATGGATTTGATGGGTGGACTGTCCGGTGGGTGAGGAACTGGTTAGTTGGTCGCATCCAGAGGGTAGTGGTCAACGGCTCAATGTCCAGATGGAGGTTGGTGACGAGTGGTGTCCCGCAGGGGTCCATATTGGGACTGGTACTGTTTAATATCTTCATCCATGCCATAGACAGCGGGATCGAGTGCACCCTCAGCAAGTTTGCAGATGACACCAAGCTGAGTGGTGTGGTCAACACACCAGAGGGACAGGATGCCATCCAGAGGGACTTGGACAAGCTCGAGAAGTGGGCCCATGTGAACCTTGTGAGGTTTAACAAGGCCAAGTGCAAGGTCCTGCACCTGGGTCAGGGCAACCCCCAGTATCAGTACAGGCTGGGGGATGAAGGGATTGAGAGCAGCCCTGCCGAGAAGGACTTGGGGGTACTGGTGGATGAAAAGCTGGACATGAGCCAGCAATGTGCGCTCGCAGCCCAGAAGGCCAATCGTATCCTGGGCTGCATCAAAAGCAGCGTGGCCAGCAGGTCGAGGGAAGTGATTCTGCCCCTCTACTCTGCTCTGGTGAGTCCCCACCTGGAGTACTGCGTCCAGCTCTGGAGCCCTCAGCATAAGAAAGACATGGACCTGTTGGAAGCGGGTCCAGAAGAGGGCCACGAAAATGATCAGGGGGATGGAACACCTCTCCTATGAGGAAAGGCTGAGAGAGTTGGGGTTGTTCAGCCTAGAGAAGAGAAGGCTTTGGGGAGACCTTATTGCAGCCTATCAGTACTTAAAGGGGGCTTACAAAAAAGATGGCGGCAAACTTTTTAGCAGGGCCTGTTGCGACAGGACAAGGGGGAATGGTTTTAAACTAAAGGGGGGTAGATTTAGACTAGATATAAGGAAGAAATTTTTTACGCTGAGGATGGTGAAACACTGGAACAGGTTGCCCAGAGAGGTGGTGGATGCCCCATCCCTGGAAACATTCAAGGTCAGGTTGGACGGGGCTCTGAGCAACCTGATCTAGTTGAAGATGTCCCTGCCCATGGCAGGGGGGTTGGACTAGATGACCTTTAGAAGTCCCTTCCAACCCAAACTATTCTATGATTCTATGATAAGCTTATTTACTAAAGCTAATAAGCTTTAGCATCTACATTTCAGCAGGGCTGAATCCCATCATGCAAGTAGGTCTATAATCAGCATTGTGATGTCTGCCATCTCAGCAAGTATGCCAATGGCTGTGCTGGGGACTGCTGCGGCCAAAACTGTGTTTCTTTCCAGCCCAAGTTAGAAAACAAAAGTTTGCTGCTGACAGTTGCTTCTTCTCTGGGCTGTCGCCAAAGGGAATGGTGTCCTTTGTCCTAAGATGGTGAGCTTTCTGAGTATCTGAGGACCCTGTAGGTTAAATCCCAGAGGGACTCATGCATGTGTGATAGCTGTCCTCTTTGCCAGCAGACCGTTTTAAATCGAGGATCGCCAGAGCTTTAAGCAAAGGTTCCCCTATGTGATGGGATCGCAAGGCACACATGAAAGGCTTGGTGACATCCCAGAAATGCGCAGGGGCTGCAAGGGGAAGTATCCTGGCTGATGGGCAAAGACAGCGAGATTCAAGTGTCAGCTGCCTTGGGAAGCGGCTGAGAGAGGGCAAGGGCCAGGGCACTTGCCAGGAAATCTCCTGCTGTCTCCATGCTCATCTGAGCCCAAGTCTCTGCATGGAGGCACTGAGCCAAACCAAGGCCTCATGTTTGGGCCATCTTGGAAGATCCTGTGATCAGCATGCAGCCATCTTATGGCAAGTCCTCTTGCTAAGGACCGCTGATGGATTCACATCTAAGCAGCTCATAATGCTGTCCCGGGAGTGCCCCGGCCTCTTCTTCAGAGGAGTAAGGGGGAATGACTGCATGGATGGTGGTGCTTTCATGAGGTGACGTGTGAAATGGAAGCTGCTGGTGCCTATCCAGCTGGAAAGTTGTTTGTTTTTTTTTTAAATCTTATTTTTTTTTATATATATATATATATATATATATAAAAAAAAGCATAGGGGATGACCTTAGGGCCACTTCAGTAAGTTGGATTCTAATGTCCAAGGCTGTGTGTGAGCAATTGTTAAGTGCATAACTGCTGTGTTTGCTTATGGAGTCTCTGTGCTGCCAGGATATGACTCTCATTGCTTTTGAAGGCTCTTTGAAAAGAGCATTTGCCCAGGGCCCACCAGCCAGCATAGTGACTGAAATTCTGGTCAACTTAATTTGCGCTCTGGGCCTGATTTGGGCCCATTAACCAAGCAAAACTCCATAAAAATGTGAAAAGGGCTACTATGAAAAATGCTAGGAATCTTAGTTTTTTCAACTCCTACCAAGCAAACATAAAGAGAACGTGTCTATACTATTTCCATTCAGCCTTAATAGGGAGTCTTATTTGTACTTTCAAAACCATATTATAGAATACTCTAAGAAGGCTATTGTCCTCTACTACGTTTTTATCTATGTATTCTTATAATTTATAAAGAAGTGGTTATATTCTAGGCTTTTTCTCTTACCATACTACACTTTTTTTTTTTCAGTGAAAAACCCTCAAACCTTGTATTTAAGGCTCTATTTAGGATTTGGGTAATCAAGGTTAAAACTACCTACTGTCTCAGACTGATCCAGGGCAATGGCTCTTGTGCCACTCAGTAGTGTGTTATGGTGAGAGGAGAGGCTGGAAAACTCCATTCTTGCGCAAGGGTGTCAGGAGCAGAGCCACATTAACGGCACTGCCTCCAATAACCAGCTTGAAAAGAAATGGGAAAAACTGAACTGAAACAGAAGTTTGTGTTTTCTTGTTTGTTGTCATGTATGGTGGCTGGGTTTTTGGTTTTTTTTTGTTTGGTTTTTTTTTTTGACAGAATAAAAAAAATTAAGAAGTACACTTTTTATTTCAAATGCCAGTCTTGGCAGACAGGTTTTGTATCATGCTCTGGCAATCCTCCTGTTTTGTTCCTGAAAAGGAACAAAATCAAGATCATCTTGTGTGATTTGAGAAATATGCTTGCTAATCCAGGTTGGTTTTGACCTGGATGGCAAGCTCCTGCCTACCTGTCTGTCCTTGTTTCTATCTCATGTCTCTCTGAGCAAGCTGCCTGTGGAGGCAGCTGCCCTAATCTCCTCCCTGTTTGAGTGTTTCCCTTTGGTTGGCTTCTGGCTTTTGGAGGGCCTTGGGCACTTAGGTCCAAATGTGATTTCATCCAAAGCTGAAAAGTGACAGCTTAGATGTTGTTTATGTCTATTAAACATTTATTTTCCTGGTGCTTTGCTTTCACATTTCCAGGATTCACTTCACAGTTAGAGATTTTGAGAAGATAAGGCTCGTGGACAGTCCTTCAAAGAAGAAATGCACAAGGTACTCTTTCACAGACATGACTTTTGGGATTTTTTTTTTTTTAATTGCCTTACATAGATCAGGCAAAAAAGCATCGTATCACAGAGTTTGGTCTGCCAAGGGAATGGCTGCAAATTCAATTGCTTCCACCATTGCTATCTCCAAGATTAATATCTCCCCCCCACTACTAATTCAATATGAGGTATACACAGAAACTGGGACAGGTGACTGGAAAAAGAGACAGTGACAACTGATAGGGATGGAGCTGTTAACTTTCGACATTTCTGAGTAGTACAGAAAGCTTGAAAGTGACAAGGGAGGACAGGTGGAAGAAAAAACAACAAACAGCAAAAGCGTGGGGAGAAAACTGGATGAGGAATCAATGGCAAAGACTGAAGAGGTAGGAAGTATGGCACCCCAGTAAGGGGCAAAGTATTTTAGTAGTTGATGTTACAGTGGAATGAGGGGTGTTGGTTACTTAATCTGGAAGATTATTTTTTCTGCATGTGTATACATTCAGTTGATCTCAGACATCAGGGGAAAAAAAAAGTTTCTGTCGTATTATGACCCAAATTTCATTATGACCCTTTCATTTCTAGAGAGGTGTACTGGGCCTGGCTGGGATGGAGTTAACTTTCTTCATAGCAGCTCTTATTGTGCTGTTTTAGATTTGTGACCAAAACAATACTGATAACACACTAATGTTCTAGCTATTGCTGAACAGTGTTTGCACAGCATCAAGGCCTTTGTTTCTTTGTTTCTCACTCTGCTCCCACAGTAAATAGATTAGGGGTGCACAAGAGATTAGGAGGGCACACAACCAGGCAGATGACCCAAACTAACCAAAGAGATATTCCATGCCATATAATGTCATGCTCAGCAATAAAAAGGGAAAAGAGGGGGGGTTTAGGGAGGTTAGCCATCATTTGCTTGGGAACTGCCTGGGCATCGGTCTACACATGGGAGGTGGTGAGTGATTGCCTTTGCATCACTTGTTTTGTTTTCTTTCTCTCTACTTCCACTTATCCTTCACTTATTAAACTTTTTTTTTTATCTTGACCCCCAAGTTTTCTTTCTTTTACTCTTCCTTTCCTCTTCCCCTGTCCCACCGGGGCTGTGTGAGGGAAGTGAGCGAGCAGCTGTGTGGTGCTTAGCTGCCCACCGGGGTTAACCCACAACAAGAGGCAATGACTCAGAATATATATATTGATAATTTGTAGCATTATCACTAAATTTCCTGCAACATGAGCATTAAATTTCACAGTACCTTAGTTGTATAAAGAAATATTATTAGTAAACTATAGTAAAGGTACCAGCTGAGAAGCAAAAAGCCCACCAACCCAAAGGATGCAGGAGAGGCTCTTCAACTCTGTGTTAGGATGCCCCCACCAGAAGGGCTGGGGATAGTGCCGGGGCCCTTCTCTCCTCCCATCTTGTTGCAACCATGAGAGCAGGTATGTTCCCAGGCTTGCTGGGGGAAAGGAGGAGATATAGCAAATCTTGTGTCCCTAAGAAAGACAGAACATTTACTGGAGAATTCTGTTTGTGCAGAATAGCTGCAGGTTTAATATCAATCTATAAGTCAAATCAGTCCCAGGCTATTAAAATACTCTCAAACATGGTATTGATGGACAGGTCTGCCTAAAAGGAAATCTAAGCTAAACCTTACCTCAAAATGAGTCTTTTCAGGTGTATTGGGTTTGTGTGGCAAGGTTTTGGTAGTGGGGGGCTGCAGGGGTGGCTTCTGTGAGAAGATGCCAGAAGCTTCCCCCATGTCCGATAGAGCCAGTTCCAGCTGGCTCCAAGATGGACCCGCCACTGGCCAAAGCTGAGCCAATGAGCGACAGTGGTAGCGCCTCTGTGATAACATATTTAAGAAAGGGGGAAAAAACGCTGCGCAACAGCAGCTGGGAGAGAGGAGTGAGAATATGTGAGAGAAACAACTATGCAGACACCAAGGTCAGTGGAGAGGGAGGGGGAGGAGGTGCTCCAGGCACCAGAGCAGATTCCCCTCTTGCCTGTGGTAGACCATAGTGATGCAGGTTGTCCCCCTGCAGCCCATGGAGGTCCATGGTGGAGCAGATATCCACCCTGCAGCTTGTGGAGGACCCCACGCTGGAGCAGGTGGATGCGCCCAAAGGAAGCTGTGACCCTGTGAAGAGCCTGTGCTGGAGCAAGCTTTGGCAAGACCTGTGGCCCCGTGGAGAGGAGCCCATGGAGGAGCAGGTTTTCTGGCAGGATCTGTGGCCCCGCAGGGGACCCACACTGGAGCAGTCCATTCCTGAAGGACTGCACCCCGTGGGAAGGACCCACGTTGGAGCAGTTCGTGGAGGACTGTATCCCATGGGTGGGACCCCACGCTGGAGCACCGGAAGAGCGTGAGGAGGAAGAAGTAGCAGAGACAACGTGTGTTGAACTGACCGCAACCCCCATTCCCCCATCCCCCTGTGCTGCTTGAGGGGAGGAGGTAGAGAATTCGGGAGTGAAGTTGAGGCCGGGAAGAAGGGAGGGGTGGGGGGAAGGTGTTTTAAGATTTGGTTTCATTTCTCATTACCCTACTCTGATTTGATTTGCAAGAAATTAAATTAATTTCCTCGAGTCGACCCTGTTTTGTCCATAATGGTAATTGCTGAGTGATCTCCCTGTCCTTATCTCGACCCACGAGCCTTTCGTCATATTTTCTCTCCCCTGTCCAGCTGAGGAGGGGGAGTGATAGAGCAGCTTGGTGGGCACCTGGCGGCTAGCCAAGGTCAACCCACCACAGCAGGAGGTTTATAAAGCTACCTACTATTTTGTTTCTTGGTCTCCTCCTGGCTGCATTTCTCATGTCTCCTTACACTTTTTCATTGATATGCAGCAGATTTCCAGGATCCACGAGCACATCTAGCAAAGAACAGCTTTATGCTGACTTTTCACGCAGAACAGGATTGGTGCCCAAGCAGTGACCGAGCCCTGCCAGCTCTGTCTGGGGCTCCTGACTGAACATCGCTGAGAGGCGATGTTAGGCAGTTCCTGCAGGAATCAGAGTGCTGGGCCTAGGAGGAGGCTTTGCCCAAGGCCTCCAGGGTACCCTTGTGCCAGCTGAACTGCCCTCAGAGCCAGGAAGTAGTAAAGTTTTGCAAAGTGTTTGAACTTTACCAGCTCAGTATGGGGATGCTGTCTGCCTTTATACTAAAGCGTTTTAACACTGTGACATCTAGCATACCTGTATGCAGGAAGTACTGTAAATAACCCAGCGTACTAATAGCTGAAGTGTGGCTTTCCAGGTTCCTGATCCTATCTCACAAATAGCTGAAACTGATTTTTTCAGTTATAAATTACATGCATGTTTCCGATTAGCAGGTGTCTCCTTTCTGCCTACAGTCCTCCCTCCTACAAGTGTGTGCTCTAGATAATGCACTGGTTTTGGCCCAAATCAAACATGATGGGAGAAATGACCCAATTGGATTCATCCTATTCCTACTACTTTTTTTAGTGTTCTACTCCTACCCACTTCCTGTATGCTTGCTCCCAGCTTGCTTAAACCTTCATACTATTGCACAGTGGCAAAGGGCTTCATATCCTGAGGGGATCCATGTTTCTTCACATTCCTCCTACATGACTTCAAAGATTAACTTTTTATGGGGCATTCCAAATAATAAGAAATCCCCACATTGACTGTGTTGACTGACTTCTATTTTTGAGCTGTGCCATCAAAAGCATCCTAGTTATTGGTCAGCACAAGCAGAATCATGCTTGTTTATTGGGCTGATAAGTTAGACTGTGGTAAGAGGAAGTCACGCTGTATTTTTTGCCAATGGCATACTCTGATTTCCTCCTGAGCATCTCATTCAATAAGCTGATAACTGTTCACTCCAGTATTAGTAGCACTACGTCACAAATGCTTAAGGACCTGTTTAGATCCCACTTTGGCTTCTCATACATCTTTATGGGAAATTTTTTAGGAACATAGATGGCTGGTACTGCAGTCCAGCTTAAATCCATCTCTAAAATGAAGAGATTAAATTGAATCCAAGATTAGCTGGTATAGAAAAGTGTGGGTGGAACAGAAATAGAAAGAGAAGGCAGCATACAGATGTTCATGGAATTAATGCATACAGTCATCAAACATCTTCATGTGAATGTCAGTGAGGAAGTAGAAAAAGGTTTTGATTGTGCTTAATGCTGTGGGAAGCTGTGTGTGGTTCAAGCACGGAAGAAAGGAATAAGAGGAAGATATTTATGCATTGGTGACTTTTAAAAATTCCCTGTTGTTTTTTGGGGGGTCAGTATTAAGCCCCTGTCCATCTCATTTATTTTATGCACCCAAGTTTCAAAATGCTGATTTTTAGTGAGAGCAGATACCCTGCACAGAACAAGTTACTTGTTCTGTAGTAGTGCTAAGAGGTAGAAAGTGGATTAGCATTTTTCCAGAGAGTCAGTGTGGTTAGTTGATATCCCCTAAAGATGACAAACTGTTGTGGTTACCTTTTCCTTCTTCCTCACTCTGTTCCCCCATTCTTTGATATTTTCTTTAAAACACAATAATCCCCCAGAATTGCTAAGAAAGAGCTGTCGCAGTCTGTTTGGATCTCTCAAATTTACAGGACAACGTACTATGTGATTTAAACTTTATTTCATGAGCTCATTAAGAAATACAACAAACAGGACAAACGGGCTCAATCACCTTTGCCCAGACTAGTCTATCACATGAATTCACTTATTCACCACTCAAGTCATAAGGTTTCAAAACTTATAACCCGTAACTCTTAATCCATGCACTTATAAGAAAAAATAAAAGAGAGAGAATTAGTTACCTAGCCGACGGTGAGAGTGCTCATCCTTCCTCCTCTGTCACGGTGCGGGCGTCCCCTGTATCACACCGGGAAGCACCAAAGCCTCAGCAGTCCAGCTGCTGTTGGATCCACTTCAAAAGCTTTTTGGGTAAGCTGAAGTATTTATACCTTCCAGCTTGGAAGTTTGGTCTATACCATTTCCATGAGTTAGTGGATTCTGAAGAAACTGCCAGACAACCAATATGCAAGGATGATGGCTGCAGGAGACAGCAAGCTGCAGGTGATAATGGCTGCATAATGGCCTTTTAGCTCTTTCTGGCCACCTGTCCTGCCTATGTGTTGCCTTTGCTTTGACCTAATGGCGCTGCTCCCAGCATACATCAGGCCTTAGCATGAGCTGTGTGTTAGCCAAAATCTCAGCAGGAGTTGAGTGAACAGTTACAAGAGCGAGTATCCTCTGCCTACAGGTTGCCTGTCACCAGAGTAAGTCACTTGGATTTAATCAAATGTATGATGAGGGATTACACTGCAATTCTCATTAATGAATACTGTCTCATGTCACAAGTGTCCTAAGTGACACAAAGAGGTCATTTTTATGGAGTCTGTCATCATCTTTTTTTTTCTTTCTTTCTTCCTTTTTTTTCTTCCTGAAGAATTGCCTGAATTTCATTTTTCAACCCCATTCCAAATCAGGCCAAATGGTTGTGCAGAATTCCCCCTGACAGTCTGGGCTGCACAGCCAAACATAGGTGAGGCAGTGAAGGTGGGCCCATTGCATTGCAGAGGATGAAATATTAGCAGTGTGTTTCCCTGATCAGGTTCTGGTTCCCTGCAGTGTTGGGAACAGTTTTGTGCTGATCAACATCTCTGTAACTCTACCTGATAATTACTGAGGGAGTAATAGTAGTTCCCACGATGCACTAATGCACAATGCAAGTTCAGTTAGGCAAACTACTTTCAGCTACTTCCAAAGCTCTGTTTTGGGGCAAGTTATTTCTGTGCCCGAAAGGGGCAGTTTTGTCACAGTGCTTTTGTCCTGTTTCTGATCGTGGCCTTGCTGGTTTCAGCCTGGCAGCTGAATTGCCAGTCAAGTTTGGAAGACAGCTGTGGAGAGGGCAGAGGTCCTGCTTTGGGACTCTGAAATCTCTTTTCTGCATTGGAGGGAGCACAGAAAGCTGCCAGGTTCCCTAAGACAGAAAAATTGGTGGGCGAGGGGAAAATAGTTTCAGGTCGTTGTTTTGTCTTAATTGTTCTACTATTCTACAAAATCTAACAAGCAAAAGCTTCTGTTTTAAAACAGGGTGCTTCACAGTCCAAATTCTGTTTTCTTTGTCTCCCAAAATAAGGTACAGGTGAGATGGACTAAATGTTGCAAACTACTTTTTGATTTTTATAGAACCTCATGTCTAACACCATATGGCTGCATCAAAATTACCGAACCTAATTCTAGTTTGGGGCTGGCATATGTGAGTTACATCTCATGCTTCTCAGCAGTTGTGTGCAGGGTACTGTTATGTTTGAACTGGCTCTGAAAAATCCTCTTATAAATGTTTTGACCTGCCGCTACGTTATAGAAATATGTTCTTAGCAGCAAATGGTACTATGGCAACTGCCCCTGCAATATGACACAGCAGCAAGAATTCTATATGCTTCTAATCCATAACTCCCAAAATACCTTCTGCACATTCCAAGCCACCTGGCTTTTCCCACCCTCTTCTGAGCTGGGGAAGCAGCTCCTTCCCAATTTATTTTTCTAGTTCAGTCTGAGGCAAAGCTATCTTGAGCCAATTTAAGTAGATCTGAAATAATATACTCGGTCCCAGCTGTCATAACCTATATTGCAGGATATTCCCCTTGCTTTCTTATGACACTTTCCCAGTTGTTCATATGATCTCTTTTCCCGTCAGGACTTCCTAAATAATTCTTTGACATGAGTTCTAACATACACTATATTCCTCTTTGTATATCTTACCAAAGGTGATTTCTCAACATGAAATCTAAATAAGCTTCTGTTTACACATTTTTAAATCAATATAATATTTTATTCAGAGGTTAATATATCTATTTAAAGCCTCCTCTGACAAGACAGTCTTGTGTTTTATGAATTGATTTATTTCCTTTACAATAGCTAGAGACTTGGGAGCCCATATGTGTCTGGAGTCTGTTTTTGTTAGGAGCTATATAAGCACACTGTAAGAGATGGGCTCTGCCTTAAAGAGCTGAAGACCTGATATTATAAACACACTCAGAACTAGCTATTATGCACTCAGATCCTAATATACATTTAGTGATAGACCTATGGAAAAATCTGAAATATTTCAACTCTCTCAATCCATGCTAATTATGCTACAAATTTCTCAAGTACACTGTGGGCTCATACATGGCATTCTGCTAGTAATCAGGAGCTGCAAGTGCTTGAGTGCCAAGCCACCTACAAGTTTCACAGCATTTGGTGAGTAATTGAAGGATTTGTGTGTTTAGTACATCCCATATGCCATGAATGTCTTCAAGTGGCGATAAAGTGATAGCAACAACAAGGTTATTGAAAAGTTCTGCAGATAATAGGCTAAATTAATCTCTGAGTTAACCCCATTGACTTTAGCACACTGATAACTACCCTGGAACAGGAAAAGCAACATACAAGGGTGTATGATTTAAAGTGGCTCTTCCCTGTTTCTCTTTCTGCTGCTGCCCTGCCAGCATGCTACTGGTGTGTGAGCTGTACTGATTTTCTGAGGCATGATTGATAATACCATTTAGAGCTCTTCAGCAGGGTCCCACAGGCATTAGAAAACTAAATTGTCATTGCCAGAATATGGGCATGAATAAAAATAATTGCCCTGATTTCTCTTCCATAATAATAATAATTTTTAATATAAATTATGTTAACTTTATTCCTCTCATAAAGGGCATCTTGCTCAGAAAGAACAGTGACATACTAAGTATAATGTATTGCACTTTACAATTAACCATTTCTCCTCAAGTTCTTCTTAGTCAGAGCTCACTAACAGCATCCAGGTGTTGATACAATGACATGAAAGCTACTGAAGGAGCCTCACATCATTGGCTCACTAGGACTTATGTTTGATCAATCCCTTATGCTTTACATCATGCCTTTTGGTTGTTATCTTCTATTGTGCATTTAGCACACATTTTTAACTGGGTAATTATTTTATCCTTGTTCTAAGCATGTACTCAAGCACCTGTCATTAGCAGCACCATGTGTTCAGTTCATGCCATACATCTTTGAGTACTATGTTTGGATGTATTTATCATACAATACCACAGGTGTCTTGTAGAGGCCTCTTTTAGTCCTTTGATGGACTCCAGACATCCTTCTCATTGGTCTATTATCTAGTTGTTTACTAGTTGCACTCTCAATCACCTTATTATTTTAATCACATCATTCTAGTAATTAGGTTTCCTGTTTTTCAGGCCTGCATGCTATTATTTTAGCCTACAACTATACACAGACTAGGAATAAGCATTGCCAATTTGCATTGCATGTTGACAGAAGGCAAACAGAGCAAACTTCCTGAGAGAGAGTAGTGAAGCTTTGTGAGACTCTCAGGCACTATGGAATAGAGCAGACACATAACTTCATCTTTTCTGCACAATCTTCCCCACTGAAGAGTTCTCATGAAAGAAAATTAAACTTTGGCCCTTCTGGATCTTTGAACAGTGAATAAAATATGCATATTTTCATATAACTTCTACATGTACTTCCAAAACTTCCATTAGAAGTTTAATTTTAGAAGTTCTAAAATCAAGAATATGAAGGAGCAGAAACAAGGCCTCCATGAAAGGATGTGATACATATATCTCTCCTTTGAACAAAATGGCTGTTAAACAAGGAGAGCAATATGTCACTGGAAGGCAGAGAAGTAGCAGTGAAACCATGTAAGTGTATATTCAAGTCTTCCCTTTTTTCATCATTAACATAAATGAGCTGAAAATTACTTTTTTCAAACAAGACAGAATCACAGAATGGTTGAGGTTGGAAGGGACCTCCTGAGATCATCTGGTCCAATCCCCCTGCTCAAGCAGGGTCACCTAGAGCAGGCTGCCCAGGACCATGTCCAATCAGATTTTGAATATCTCCAAGGATGGAGACTCCACAACCTCTCTGGGCAATCTGTTCCAGTGCTTAACAACCCTCACAGTAGAACAAGTGTTTTCTTGTGTTCAGATGGAATTCATGTGTTTCAGTTTGTGCCCATTGACTCTTTTCCTGTCAGTGTGCACTACTAAGAAGAGTCTGGCTCCCTCTTCATCATTCCCTCCTATCAGATATTTATACGCATTGATAAGTTCCCCCCTGAGCCTTCTCTTCTCTAGGCTAAAGAGCCCCAGCTCTCTCAGCTTTTCCTCATATGAAAGAAGCTCCAGTCCCTTAATCATCTTTGTGGCCCTGCACTGGACTTGCTCCAGTAACTCCATGTCTCTCTTGTACTGGGGAGCCCAGAACTGGACACGGTACTCCAGGTGTGGCCTCACCAGTGCTGAGTAGAGGGGAAGGATCACCTCCCTCGACCTGCTGGTGATGCTCTTCCTAATGTAGCCCAGGATACCATTAGCCGCCTTTGCTGTGAGGGTGCATTGCTGGCTCATGGATATGAGCCAGCCAAATATTCTTAAAAACTTCAACCAAGTACACGTGTTTTCATGGAGCCATTGACATTTTTGCACAATGTTTTCTGCATATTTTTTCCTCCAATCCCACTGCAAGAATTGAGGTTTCTTAAGCCATTGGCCAACTACATTACAAATACCAGTACTAGTGATTTAGTTTCATCTTCAGGATTTGTTTTCCAATTGCAAAAAGATACTCCATCTTTCTGACACAAGATGTCCTGGAAACTTTTTCCTCTTTAAGCTTTTTTCCTTCAGTAAATCATGCCATTCATAACCAGTTGCTGTATATATGCTTTCCTGTAGGAATCATTAGCAATAACATTTTATTTCTATAGAAATGCATCTATTTCTTCTAAGAATCATTTGCCATAAATAATTTCTTTTTTCCCTCTGCATTTTTTACATTGAAAAGACTGTCTGAGGCTTGGGCATTTTCCTGTCTTAGTGTGAAAAAGCATGATTTTGTTCAGACTCTGAAGATGCTGAAGGATCTGCTTGATCCTAAATTAATTACCCCCCCCTCCCACTGTCCTCCCCATTACAATGGTGTCGTGGTTTAATCTCAGTCGGCAACTAAGCACCACGCAGCCGCTCGCTCACTCCCCCCACCTCCGGTGGGATGGGGGAGAGAATTGGAAGAGCACAAGTTAGAAAAACTCATGGGTTGAGATAAAAACAGTTTAATAATTGAAATAAAAGAATAATAATAATATGATAATAATAATAATACACAAAGCAAGTGATGCACAGTACAATTGCTCACCACCCGCCGACCGATGCCCAGCCAGTCCCCGAGCAGCGGCCCCCCCCGGCCAGCTTTCCCCAGTTTATGTACTGAGCATGACATCACATGGTATGGAATGTCCCTTTGGTCAGTTTGACTGTGCCCCCTCCCAGCTTCTTGTGCACCTCCAGCCTTCTCAATCGGTAGAGCATGGGAAACTAAAAAGTCCTTGGCTAGTATAAGCATTACCTAGCAACAACTAAAACATGGGTGCATTATCAACTTTGTTCTCATCCTAAATCCAAAACACTGTACCAGCTACTAGGAAGGAAATTAACTCTATCCCTGCCGAAACCAGGACAATATCCACCCCTTATTCTATACCATCTGCGTCATGCTCAAGGCTCATATTTTCCAGTACATTTTCATTAATCACCACCCCCCTTTTTTTTATATATATATATATACACACACACACACACACACACAGAGATATCATTCCCTTCGTCTGTGGGCCATCCCTCTAAAATGTTCGGTGAGTTCATTTAGTCCATGACTTCGGGCTCCACCTGTCATAATAATCTTCCAGGGCAGGAAAAATGGAGATGGTATGTGGTGTTGGATTGTTTCATGTTGAAGTCAGTTCTGGTACCATCATCACTGTGCTTTGCTTGGTTTCACTGAAGTTATTCTTCATTAGTCTGGGTGATTCTTATTGTAATAACATTAGTATGGCATATAATATTATTAGTATTATTAGTATATCTGTGTATTATTAGTATGACTATTATAACTATAATTAGTACTTAACATCACATAATTCAGATCATTGGCTATTCTCACCCAAAATCAAATCCCCTTGAGGTACACATCGGACTTCCCCATCCTCCCGCATTATCCACCAAGTGCACCCAGGTCCTTGAGCAAAAGCAATCCCACGGATGGGTTTGCCTCTGCCCGAGGCAGGAATAACCCAGACTGTCTTCCCCAGCATATTTTTTATGTGCACTACAGGGACTTTATTCCCATCTACAGTACGTACAAGTTCTGACTGGGCAGGGCCTGCTCGATTGGCAGATCCCCGAGTGTTGACTAACCAGGTGGCCTTTGCTAAATGCGTATCCCAATGTTTGAACATCCCGCCACCCATTGCTCTCAGTGTAGTCTTTAACAGCCCATTGTATCGTTCAATTTTCCCAGAGGCTGGTGCATGATAGGGGATGTGATACACCCACTCAATGCCGTGCTCTTTGGCCCAGGTGTCTATGAGGTTGTTTCAGAAATGAGTCCCATTGTCTGACTCAATTCTTTCTGGGGTGCCATGTCGCCATAGGACTTGCTTCTCAAGGCCCAGGATAGTGTTCCGGGCAGTGGCATGGGGCACGGGATATGTTTCCAGCCATCCGGTGGTTGCCTCCACCATTGTAAGCACGTGGCGCTTGCCTTGGCGGGTTTGTGGGAGTGTGATATAATCGATCTGCCAGGCCTCCCCATATTGATATTTCAGCCATCGTCCTCCATACCAAAGAGGCTTGAACCGCTTGGCTTGCTTGATTGCAGCGCATGTTTCGCATTCATGGATAACCTGCGCAATAGTGTCCATGGTCAAGTCCACCCCTCGATCACGAGCCCATCTGTACGTTGCATCTCTTCCTGGCAATTCACGTACCCGTGCCCCTAGGGCTGCAGTAGGTTTCCCATCCCACTTCCTCATGTCCTCTCCGTGGTCACGCAGATAAAACCATAGGGTGCCCCGTGGTGTGTACCCTTTATATTCTCTCTCTTGAGCAAAAGAACGCTTACTTCTAATAGCCGAGATACTGGTCTGTACAGGTGAGGAGTAGGACCTATCCTCTCTGAGTTGCTGGATCTCCCGGGACAGTTTTTCGGACAGTTTCTCCACAGCCGAGATGAGGGAGGAAGAAAGACTTTCCTCGTATTGCCGGAGTTGACTAGCCAATTCATCCACTGTTTGTTCCTCTCCATCTTTCCAGGTTATCACTGCCAATGAATTGGCGTATGACGATGGTGAGCTCCTTATAAACTTCCGCCACATGGGTCGTGTGCACTTGACTTCGTCTGGATCTTTGGATAGCTGTTCATTGTTCAGGTCATCATAAATCACCTCCAGCACAGCTAATTCTCTCAGAAACTGGATACCCTTCTCCATGGTGGCCCACTTGCTTGGGCGACATATGACATCTTCCTTAAAGGGATACCTTTCCTTCACGCTTGACAAGAGTCGCCTCCAAAGGCTGAGGATACGTGTCCCTTTTCCAATTGCTTTATCAATGCCCCCTTCCCTAGAAAGGGATCCCAGCTGCTTGGCTTCCCTACCCTCTAATTCCAGGCTACTGGCCCCATTATCCCAGCATCGGAGCAGCCAGGTGACAATATGCTCGCCTGGACGACGGCTGAAATCTTTTCGTATATCTCGCAGCTCACTCAGGGATAGAGATCGGGTGGTCACTGCCTCGTTTATGAGTTCTTCCTCTTCCTCCTCCCCAATCAGCGGCCAGCTTTCCTCCTCCCGTTCTCGTGATGGCCCTTGTCTAGGGTCATCTGCCTCGTACATTTCTTCCTCCGCTTCCCTTTTAGAAGAAGCTTCTTCCTCCCTTACTAAACGAGCCGACTTCCGCTTCCAAAATTTCTTCTTGTGTACCGGGGCGACTGATACCAGCACAGGCTGGTTCTTTGGTTCAGCCACAGGGCGTGTCGCTGGGGTCTGAGTGGCTGCAGTGCATGTCGCCGGGGTCTGAGTGGCCGCAGAGCCTGTCGCCGGGGTTGGAGTGGCCATAGTGCGTGTTGCCCGGGTTTGAGTGGCCGCAGGGCCTGTTGCCGGCGTCTGAGTAGCTGCAGTGCATGTTGCTGGGGTCGGAGTGGCCGCAGGGCCTGTTGCCGGGGTCTGAGTGGCTGCACGGCATGTCGCTGGGGTCGGAGTGGCCGCAGGGCGCGTTGCCCGGGTCTGAGTGGCCGCAGGGCGTGTCGTTTTACTGTCAGAGCCAGAGACCTTCTCTTCCCTTTGAGGGCACTGAATGATGTTGAACAGGGCTCGGTAGGCATGGGCCAGGCCCCAGCACGTTGCAATGATCTGCATCTCTCTGGAGTTGCCAGGGTGACAGCATACTTTTTCCAAATATTCTACTAACTTTTCAGGATTCTGCACTTGCTCAGGGGTGAAGTTCCAAAACACTGGGGGTGCCCATTGGCCTAGGTACTTGCCCATCTTGTCCCACACACCCTGCCACTCATAATTATTCAGCCTTGGGGCAGATCCCTGGATGATATTCTTAAATTGCTTACCAACTTTAGACAAAACCAAAACAATATTCCAAAGAAGTATTAATAGAAGTATCTTAACTGCCCAAGGCTGTTCAAAATACTGAAAAATTACTGTAATGAAGGAGGAAACATCATAGAAGAAGGTAGTGACACTGCCATTCTGTATTTCCTCTGTAAAAAAACTCTCAGAAAAGTTACTGCAATTGCTAGTTGTCTCCACGAAATGATCTCCGTGGTACAGTAACGGCTTCATTGCGAAGTTTACATACCACACTAACGTCAAGGTCAATGTTCTAAAAACAAACCTCACAAGCGAGACATTACTATTCACTGCAGACCACAGCAAACTGCAAAACCCAACACCAATCTTTAACATGTACAGCAGGAAAAAGAGCGCGATGCAGATTATACAAATCAATATCGAGAACAGAGAAACCAACATTGTGACCCACAACTACTAACAGATATAAGTTCCTTAATACACTCCGGTTAATCTGTTATTATCTCAAACCCTTCGTGCCCCACGTTGGGCGCCAGAAGAGGACTGTCGTGGTTTAATTTCAGTCGGCAACTAAGCACCACGCAGCCGCTCGCTCACTCCCCCCACCTCCGGTGGGATGGGGGAGAGAATTGGAAGAGCACAAGTTAGAAAAACTCGTGGGTTGAGATAAAAACAGTTTAATGATTGAAATAAAATGATAATAATAATATGATAATAATAATAATACACAAAGCAAGTGATGCACAGTACAATTGCTCACCACCCACCGACCGATGCCCAGCCAGTCCCCGAGCAGCGGCCCCCCCCGGCCAGCTTTCCCCAGTTTATGTACTGCGCATGACGTCACATGGTATGGAATGCCCCTTTGGCCAGTTTGACTGTGCCCCCTCCCAGCTTCTTGTGCACCTCCAGCCTTCTCAGTCGGTAGAGCATGGGAAACTAAAAAGTCCTTGGCTAGTGTAAGCATTACCTAGCAACAACTAAGACATGGGTGTGTTATCAACTTTGTTCTCATCCTAAATCCAAAACACTGTACCAGCTACTAGAAAGGAAATTAACTCTATCCCTGCCGAAATCAGGACAAATGGGTTCCTACATCTTTAGTATTTATGCCAGTAAAACTGGTGGAGGAACCTTTTCTGCCAAATGAGTAGTAATTTGTTGTTATATTTAGCACTGGGTTCCTCATCCTCATTGAGTATACTCTGTAATGTATCCCAGAAAGTATCTATGGCTTCTGTGGGAGCTTCACTTTGGTTACTTATAAAATTCTCCACACACACCCCCCAGCCTGTTGCGCACATTCTCTACCAAGGACAGAGTCTGAACAGAAACATTTTCAGTGAAGTTTTTGGGTCAGCTGAGACTGAAATTATTTCAGCTCTGGCAAATTAATAGCAGTGTGGTAACCAGTCTGGGAACCCTGAAGTGGTTCACATGGGAAAACACAAACTCCTAAAACTGGAAAGGGTGCTGCAATGGGGGCAGGCACGGAGCACAATGCTCCAGCCACATTGGGGTTTCAGAGCCATTTTCCCCCTCCCTTGCCCCAATCATAGAATCATAGAATCATAGAATCATTAAGGTTGGAAAAGACCTCTAAGATCATCGAGTCCAACCATCAACCCAACACCACCATGCCCACTAAACCATGTCCCTAAGTGCCTCATCTACACGTCTTTTAAATACTTCCAGGGATGGTGACTCCACCACTTCCCTGGGCAGCCTGTTCCAATGTTTAACCACTCTTTCAGTAAAGAAATTTTTCCTCACGTCCAATCTAAACCTCCCCTGGCGCAACTTGAGGCCATTTCCTCTCATCCTATCGCTAGTTACTTGGGAGAAGAGACCGACACCCACCTCGCTACAACCTCCTTTCAGGTAGTTGTAGGGAGCGATGAGGTCTCCCCTGAGCCTCCTTTTCTCCAGGCTAAACAACCCCAGTTCCCTCAGCCGCTCCTCATAAGACTTGTTCTCCAGACCCCTCACCAGCTTCGTTGCCCTTCTCTGGACACGCTCCAGCACCTCAACGTCCTTCTTGTAGTGAGGGGCCCAAAACTGAACACAGTATTCGAGGTGCGGCCTCACCACTGCCGAGTACAGGGGCACGATCACTTCCCTACTCCTGCTGGCCACACTATTTCTGATACAGGCCAGGATGCCATTGGCCTTCTTGGCCGCCTGGGCACGCTGCCGGCTCACGTTCAGCCGGCTGTCAACCAGCACCCCCAGGTCCTTTTCCAACAGGCAGCTTTCCAGCCACTCTTCCCCAAGCCTGTAGCATTGCATGGGGTTGTTGTGAGCCAAGTGCAGGACCCGGCACTTGGCCTTGTTGAATCTCATACAGTTGGCCTCGGCCCATCGATCCAGCCTGTCCAGGTCCCTCTGCAGAGCCTTCCTACCCTCGAGCAGATCAACACCCCTGCCCAACTTGGTGTCGTCTGCAAACTTCCTGAGGGAGCACTCGATCCCCTCATCCAGATCATCGATAAAGATATTGAACAAGACCGGCCCCAAAACTGAGCCCTGGGGAACACCGCTCGTGACCGGCTGCCAACTGGATGTAACTCCATTCACCACAACTCTCTGGGCCCGGCCGTCCAGCCAGTTTTTGACCCAGCGAAGAGTACACCTGTCTAAGCCGTGAGCCACCAATGCTGAGGCCCCATCACATTTCCAGCACAGTAGCTTTTCCCCACCTTCCTAAACCTTACACAGAATAGCTGGGGGGAAGCCAGCTCAGGCCATTCATGTGCTAGCAGCGGGGCAGTGTTGGGGGCAGCCGGAGGGGAGTCAGGTGTGTGTGGGATATTGAGGTTAACTGTGTGCAGTGGTCTGCAGTAGGAGTGCGAGAGCCAGACATGGCAGGGCCTCTCCAAACCCAAGAACTTTAGCTGGGGCTAATCTTTGGCCAGTACAGAAAAATGCTCATTCTGATCAGGTCTGTGCTAATGTCTCAGGGGGACACTGTATTACAGTGTAAGACAGGAGGGTGTATGTGGCATGTGCTGGTAAATCACTGGGTCAGGAGGAGAGTGGAGCAGCAGTGGACAAAGGAAGAGTGGAAGAGGTTGTGCCTGCATGTTTAAGTCATTCCTCATAGGAGATGCCAGTTTTATAGTTACACCATGTTGTTTAAAAATACGTTTATTCAGTAATAATTTGAGTTAAAAAAGACCTTAAAATAATAGTGCCTGGTTTAGTTCTGGTTCAAGGAAAATGAAAGATTAGATGGGTTTTCAGTCTGATTCTACTCTCTGTGCTTATCAAATATGCAGCACATATCCTACTCTCCATATCTTCTACAGCATTTTTTAGTTCCTTTTTAAATACTCCTCCTGCTGAAATAGAGAGGTGCATCTGATTAGTTGTATCATAGTAATATTCCTTAATGGTTGCATAAATAGTTATTCTCATTCTCCTTCTTTCTCAGCTTAACTTCTATTTAATTTTATGCATTGCTGTATTCGAGGCCCAGATACAACTGGGAGTATCATCAGCTCATCTGAGTCCTGATTCCATTTGCACTCTTTTAAGAAACCAGGGGTGGTAATTTCATGTTTCTACTTTGTTCCATGATGGACAACCCTGTGAATGGTGGGGTCATCGTTATTTTCCTGGGGACTACTGACCATAAACCACTCCTTCTTGCCTGCAATATAAGTCATATACCTAGGAAGGTTCTTTTTGCCCAGAAAAAGATGAGAAAGAAAATCTTCTATATCAACAGAAAATCCCATGCATTTCAGTTCTTATTAACCAAAGCAGCTGCTTATCTTTTTCCTGCAGTGCAGTTTGGATACAATATAGTCCTACTTTTTAGAGAGGACTCAACTGGTGGAATGATAGGAAGGTGACAGCAGAAAAAAAGAAAATTACCACAACTCCTTGGGAACCAGTTACTAAATCCTTTTCTAGACATTTTATACAGCATCAGTGCTGAGCACACAGCAAATCCTTATTTAAAAAAAGCATTAATGTACAGAGTACTGGAATAAGCATTTTATTAGTGCATTGCTTTTTAATGTAACAATTTAACAGCCTAAATGCATTTCAAAAGCTTCCTTGTAATATGAGCTCTGGATATAATGGAGACAGAATAAATGTTATTGTATTAATGATAACTTAAAAACTGCTGCATCAAAAGCTCTTTGCCTGCAATTTCTTCACATGCAGCTATGTCTGAGGCTAACATGTTTTTCACGTTTTCACAAGCTACAGTATACATTTGCCAAATGGGATGTGCAGTTGCTGGCATTCATGGCTTAATTCCAGAACTGCTGCTGCAGGGGCCAGTGGCTGGGGCATCTCCACTTCCTACAAGCTCATTCCAGAGTTTGTGGCTCAGTTGTTTTACAAATCTGACCAATCTTGAAATTATTTTCCAGCAGGATCTGTATGCTGGCACAAAGCTGCTGATGTGTTTATTCCCGGCAGTGGTCTCAACTAGGAAAGCTCTGAATTCAAACACAAACCAAAATGTATCGTTTAAGGACCAGCATGAGTATACTCGCACATAGGTGGTCATGTATAGTTAATACTCCAATATAGAAGGGCTATTCCAGCAGGTACTGCAAGGACTCGTTATACACTTTTGACCAACTTAGCTCTCCTCTGTCCACCGGTCCCTCTCTAAGGAGCCTATAGAAATTCCTAAAATATAGTCTTTAAACCCTAACAAACCGGAGATTAATAAAACAACCAAAACCAGCTGGAGAAATGTAATTCATTTCTCTTTCAAACTGACATACTTCTGTGTATTTGCTGTGATACCCAGACTCCTTAGCAATAGGCAAGACCACTCCTGTGGGATATTATCCCTGGGCTACTTATGGTTGCGGAGGTTGTGTGGACGAAGTAACAGGGAGCACCGACTCACCTCTATGACAGTGCTGTTGACCCTGAGATCACTGGTGCCTGGGACACCAACAGTGGCAGTTTTACCCCTCTGGTAGAGGAGGGGGCCCAGGCCCACTGTAAGAGTCAAAACTTTCTTCAGCCACAGCAGATGATGTTGCCATGGCATCCCGTGTCCAGGAAAGCCTTTTAAAAGGTCTCTTGCCCCTCTTAAACTCCAGCTTTAAAATCAGTCTCAAAGTATGTCTTCATTTCTCCCCCTCCTCCCCCAAGAACTTGGGTGTGTTTCTCTAGCTGTTGTTATTTTATGGTTGACTTTTTGCTCTGGTTTCTTATCATCTGAAGCTAATATAGAGTTTTATGTCTTTCAGTAGTTTTCCTGGGAGAGGGATTAATGGTTAGAAGACAGCTGATGTGATCAACAAGTAAAAAGTCTTTTGTGTAGGTGACTAACAGGATACAGTGGTGGGTGTGTGCAATTTTTTTTTCTGTTTAGGGTCTGAGCAAAGTGATCATCTCAAACATATGCAATGGGAAATCTGGGCCACAGTATATTTGTATTGTGAGTGTATGTGAATATAACAAGACAGATATACATGCATGCATATGTACATGCAATACTTTATATGAAAGAAAAAAAACTTGAGCTTTACTGAAGTCATTGAAATTGCAAAAAGTAAACTTCCTTTTTGTATGTAATATCAGTTGTGTTAAGAACTGCATCTTAAAAAGGTTGTTTATACTGCTGTGAAACTGTTACAGAGAGCATTTTACCTCAAGGAAGAGACATTTCCTACAAGGGGGTTTGTAGGCAGTGAGACAAAAAATAATAGTACTAGAAAGTTGGGTATTTTGTTCTGTAGTTTCACATAATAGCATGGTAAGAGGATTTTCACAGCAAGCAACAGTAAAGGACTTCAAGAAATCAGTTGTGGTGGGTTCATTTTATTGAATAATAAATAATGCTCTTTCAAATAATTGAATAATAACGCTCTTTTTATTGAGCATTTTTGTTCACAAATTAATTCCTCCCAAATAAAAGAACTGCGCATGTGTTGGAGAGGAAAAAGTAATGGAATAATAGGAGGATGGAAAAAATGGACTGGTATTGTTAAGCTAACATCAAATGTGCTTCTTTTCTTTTTTTCATTAATTAGCTGATCCAGTGTCAAAAACCTAATCAAAACTTAGAACAATTTCAGTAATAGACTTCATGTTTGAAGCAGCACAACTCGTACTGCAGCTGTTTCAGGGTTACTTAATATATCTTAATGAACAGATATTAAAGAGCAATTGTAAAGAGCATGAACATGAAATAGCACTATTGCTTGTGGAGCACATGGGAGTAGTGGAAGTTCCAGCAGCTGGAATTTGGGTTCCAAGACTTTCACCTCTATGTCACTACCTTAATCCTGCTATGATTAATATTAATGAGTGCTTTATCCCTTTCAAAGGACAGTTAGAGACTTCTGTGAAATTACTCAGTTGCTAATGAGAGAGATGATTTAATGATGGGTCGATTTAAGCTCCAACAGAGTACTTGCCATTTCATGTCATAAGCTGCCATAACTGGTACTCTGGCTCGTCACTTCAGCAAAAAGGTTGCATGCTGAGTAGAGAAGAAGGCTGAACAACACTTTAAACCCTTCTCTACCAGCCCTGCACAGCACAGAGCTAGGAGGAGTATGGAGTTGATTATATTGCATTATTGTTGTCATTTGTCTCTTCTAGAACGGAGTAGGAAGTTTTGTCTGGAAGCTTCAAAGTTTCATCTGGCAAGCTTTACACTTTAGGCAGCTTTTGGGAGCTATTTCTGAGTGTTCACCTTTCCCGCAGTGGCTGGCCAAGGAGGCTAGCTTCTCCAGGTACAGAAGCGGCAGGGCAGCAACGACCAGTCCCGCGAAGCTGGCATCCACAAAAGCCTGTTGGTGATGGGTGAAGGGGAAATTCGAATTGTAACTGCTCAGCAGTGGTAATTCCTGACCAAGGAATGATCTGGCATGGAGAGCAAGAAGGCCCAACTGCAGAAGGGATTAAACTGGCTGGAAGCAGGAATGCCAGAGACAGAATGATTCCCTGCAAGGGAGTGAAGTTTCCCTTGCTGATGAGATAAGAAATGCCGTAGTATTGTCTTGAGTGCTATGGGGCCACTTTTGGTAAACAGAACCAAACACCGGGTTAAGGTGCCTCATGCTGACGCTCACATGATAAGTGCAGGTGTAAGTGTATATAAGAAATTGGCTCATGCCACATCTTTGCAGACTCCTTGTAGAACCGCTTATGGCAGTAGGACTCTGTCCAATGCATTGTTCATTAAATCTTTTTATATTTAAGCACAAACGTGTGTTTAATTCGCCTCGAGGGGTACAAAAAAATTCCCCAACACCATCCTGAAGGGTGTCCAGGGAAGTTGAGAACCTACTTGGATCAACTAAAGTACTTTTTAAAAAAGATTGTGGTTCCACCTGTGCTAAAAGAGCTAACTTGCTATCCCAACACACAAGTTCAGAAACACTGATTTTTTTTCTCTGTAGACTAGACAAAGGGTATGAAAGTTCCTTAGGTGACTATGGTGGGTTAACCTTGGCTAAGGGCCAAACATCCACCCAGCTGCTCACTCACTCCCCCTCCTCAACAGGACAGGGGGAGAAAATAAGATGGAAGCCAGATCATCCATTTGGTAACTTCATACAACCTCTGGGTAACTCAAGTTTGGGAATTTCACCCAGCCACCCTCGTACTGAGTTGAATATTTCTTCTTTGCATAGAGCATACCTAACACAAACTGTTGTGGTAAACTTGGGGGCTGAGCAAAGGATAAGCCTCCCACACACTGCTTAGTTGGATGGCCACATGTATGTATACGTGTCACACAAAGTGTGTAAAGAGTCATCAGTTAATTTTAATGAATTTTATATAGGCATACAAGCTTTCTTTTCAGAAGGGACTGATAGATTATGATTTTTTTCTTACTAAAGCTAGTGTGACATTGGGAAGTTCTTTTATACAAAACAGTATGTCAAATTCCTACTTTTGCAAAAGTACAATGTTACTCTTCAGGCTATTTTATGACAGAGCGTTTCTTGTTAATCAAATTAGTGGTTGCAAGTGAGAGGGAGGAATGCAATGGGCCTCTGATATAACTGAAATCCACTGGGGTTGTAACAATCTGTTTTGATCTATAAAATTCCTAGAGGGAAGTGGTAAAAATCACAAAGGTCTCAGAGCTACTTACTGAGATAAATACTGGGTCACCATATGTTTAGCAATGCTAACATAAACCACAGAAAAATAGAGTGGGGGAAAAAAATTTCCTCCAAGTGACTATAGAGAAGGAAACAGATAGGGGTTTGCCTGAGTATATTCTCAGCTTCTTCTCTTCACTACAGATAAATCAGTGAATGCTCTGCTGTATTTTCTGTGCTTTAGAAGGTTGGCTTACTCAGAGAAGGTCTGTAATTATTTCACTTAGAGTCTCCTCTCTTCAGTGGGAGCTGAAATACAACTGCAGCAACTGTATTGAGAAATTGGACTTAGGGGAGAAAAAAAATCTTCTGTATGTGTTCTGTCTTTTTCTATCACCTGGGTAGTATAATAATATCATGTGGCTTACAGGCACGTGCAGGATAACAAGATGGTACCCTAAAATTATATCAACTGGGTATTTACTTCATATAGCAGTGGATCATATTGTAATGATGAGGTAAAATCAGAATGGATGCCTCTTGGAGATTTTCTTAAGGCTTCTTTGATCCACTGTAAAGTCTCACTTTTGTAGCAGGGCAAAGAAGGTCAAGGCCAGATACTTCCTGAAGGCAAATGAACTGTTCTGACTGCTAGAGGATGCCACCGTACCTGTTTCATACCAAACAAATGGGGGCCCTAGGTTACATGCACAGAACAGTTCACTGTCTGCTGTATCTCTGTAAATATTTCAACATGGTGAACAGGGCTTCAAGTCCTTGTGCAGCCCAAGAGTCAAAAGCTTCACACACTTCCATTACATGCTCTCGTAACTGAGCACATTTTCTAGCTGCTTCACCAGGCTGGAAGGAGCACCTTTCCACCTATTATTTCTGGGTGCTTTAGGAAAGCTCTTTTTATAATAAGGTGCCTGTCACACACGTTTTCTAGTCTATACAGTTTTCTAGTACCATCTCCATAGTATAGTACTGAAACGGAGCTTATCTGTTGGGGGATTTTTTTGTCTTTCTGCTTTCAATGAAGCCTTTTCCTCTCTACGTGCAAGATCTCATGAAACCCATCTAGTACCAGTATTGCAGGCAGTAATGATGAGAACGTCAGAGGTCTATTATAAATGAGCAGAAGCAGACAGATTTTGCTGAATGTCATGGTATGAGCAGGAATACCAGGTAGAGCTCATATAAAATCCTCAGTCAGGAGATGGCTCACAAAACCTGAGAGACAACTGGTGAGTTCACATGCAATGTGCAGATTTGGTGTGTACCGAAGTTCCTAGTGCCACAATGTTCTTTTTGACACCCAAAGCACTGGAGTGTCTTTGTGTCCTGAATGGGTCCCTGCTGGACAGAATCTGAGCAGAGTTTAGGTGTTTCTATACTTATGGATGGTGGTTTTGCATTTCTCTTTAAAATATTTTGCCTTACTTAATTATATCATGCTGTTAGAATTGTAACGCTCAAACTTTTGTTAGCTTCTCAGCTACTTACTATCTTCTCTGACCTGTTACAGAGCATAGATTTACTCTAGTTCCTCTAACCTCTCCTCAATTCCTCTAACTGCTGTATAATCTGTAAGGGTATGTGGAAAGAGAGAATGTCTGCTCCTTTAAGGGTATCTGGTGAAGGGCCTTTTCAATGCAAAAGGAGATAAGAAAAAGGAGGAAGCCATAAACAGGAACATACAGAGACACAAACCTGACCGACAAACAATAAGGGAGGCAGAGAACCAAACCAAGTCAGTCACACTAATTGGTAAGGATATGTGGCATGTGGTCATGTTTATTTCAGTAAGATTATCTGATCAAGGACCTTGTCAAATGGGATACTAAGGAAAGGGGGGAAGCCATAAAAAAACCATACAGGCACACAAACCTGACAGGCAAACATAATGGGCACAAAGATAGGAAACAAACCTGGTCAGTCACACTAATTGATGAGCTATCAAGAAACCACAGGCAAAATGGGAGTTTGCAACTGATAAGGACGCAAACCTGAGGGTCCAGGATGTTGGAGAGGAGGGGGTCGGTGGAACTGTGCAAACAGATGAGGGAATGTGCAGGGGAAAGGAATAAGGGAAGGAACAAAGGAGGAACAGACAGAAAAGGATATAAAAGGGACTGGTTGTGTGTAAAATGGGGCCAGTCAATACACTTGTCTGACTGAGCCCTGCACCTGATCACCGCAGTCTGTTCTATCTTTTTATTAAATCCTTTAACTATCTCACTGCATAATTGCACTGTCTATCCTGTGTGTATGTGTGCTGCAAGGACTAAGTGCCAGCTACTAGGGGGACTGGCGTGAGTGGATTTGGTGCCAGCTACTGGAGTCAGATCGGGGGTGTAGGGGCCCCTGGCCTATGATGTAAGCTACTGGAGCGAGTGAGGTCTCAGCTGCCAGCCACTGGGGTGGGAATGGGGTGTCCCAAAAAAACAGCTACTGGAGGGACGAGCATGAGTGAAGTGAGTGAGGGGCTCCGCACTGGCGGCTGGAGCAAGACTGCAGGTCACAGCCCATGTGACTGGTGCTGGCTGCTGGGGGGACTAAGAATTAATTCTTAAGTCTTCAGTTGGGACAACATCTCAATTCATTAGTCAAGGTATAAACAAGTCAGTCACTCAAATAGGATATGTCTGTTAGTGGAGAGAAATCTCCAGCATTATTTTTGTAGCAGAGCAGTCCAGATCGGCTTGCTGAAACCTGTTCTGCCAATCTCCTGGGCTGCTCTCTTATCTGTAATTTTTATATTTTTTTAACATTTTGGCACCTTCTTCCATACAAGATTAGCCCTAAAATTATTTGTCTTATGAATTCTTTGTAGTATTGAAAGGTTGTTTTTGTTTTTGTTTCGTCATTGGCTGCTTAAAAATAAGGCAATATGTTTAAGTAGGTATCTTAGTTATATTCTGGAATTATCTGTTAAACTTATTGTGGCTCTGCAATACTTTTCAGCTTGTAGATCAAACGGTCATGTCTGGATCTGGCTTTTTTTCCACCTTTCTTTGGGCAAATCTCTAAGTAACATCATATATTGTCCTTCTCAATTCCTTACTCATACTGGATACATAAATCTCAAAGCTGCACAAGCGCTTCCTGTCATTCCTTTCAGGGACCTAAAAGATGGCTTCCCTTCCTGCTGGATACACAGCTATGCCACAAAGGTCCGTGCTTTTGTGTCCCATGGGCTTGCTGCTTGCAATGCCTTGCATCTGGAAATGAAACCATAGTGACTGGATGGTGCATTGTGCAGCATTCTCTGATTTCAGCTATTCAAGGCAAAATCAGACTAGTGCTCTAATTTCTCATACTGTTTAAAACTAAAGGTCCTAGTCTAGATGTCCAAGGCCTACGTGGTTTGGCTTGAGCTGTTGGAGGGGCTGAAATTGCTAGTGAAAATATCTGATCGCCTGGGTTTGGATAATAACCTTTTCCCGGTGCCTGGTCTATAGGACTTGTTCATTGTGATCTTGATCTTCCATGACAGAGTATTCACATAAACCAACTTTTGAATCTCATCTGCATATGAAAGCCAAACTAATTGAGCAATCTTATGGTAAGGCTCCCTTCAATTAAGTAAATACTCCTACATTCTTACATTTTAGGGACAGAAAAGCTGACAAGCTCACAAGTTCTTGACACTTTCCATTGAAGTTCTTTGACTAGAAAAGTCTTCTGTACAAAGCAGAGAATGGAAGAACCTGGTGGATGATGAAAGATGAGGCATGGAAATGCTACCATTCAGTGCACTAGTCTGGTCTCTGGTCAGGATGTCCCACACCCCTGACACACAGCTGTAGGGTGCTGCTCCAAGGATGCTGACTGCCTTAGGCTCTGCAGGCGAGGTGAAGGGAGAATACTTAGAGCTTACGTTTTGACTTGTCTCAGCTAAGGAGACAGTAGATGGTTTTCAGAGTATATGCTATGTCATAGCAGAAACACCGGTAACTACTGACGCAGAATGATGTGAATAAGTAATTTAGGTAGTTCTGAGATGGAGTTCCAGACCTGGGATTTACCACGTGAATGACCTCGCTGTAGGTGCAGGGCCCCATGTGCTAGGAGATGAATAAAAAGTGAGTACATCCAAACTTTCTCTGTGTTGTTTTCTGTGCGGCTTCTGTGAAATATATCCCTCCTGTTTGACATGTTTGCTATACTTTCAGCAGAGTTAGATTTTTCTGACAGCATATTACCAGGCTAACAATGTAAAGTTAAATGCCTGTGAATTGAACTTGAGGAACAATTGGCAGTCTATAAATGTGATTTATAAATAAGTAAATAAATCAAATGTATCTTGTTGCCATTTTAAAAAAGCTCTAGGACCACACGAGCCTAGGTGAGGCATGAAAGAGCAAACAAAAAAAGGGAAAACTAAGTCACTGTATGTAGGTGGTTAAATAGAATTAAATGTGATGGGATTCACCTGACCAAGAGAGGCAAGAGGGTCTTTGCCAACGAGCTGGCCAGACTTATAAGGAGAGCTTTAAACTAAGTTTAGTGGGGAAAGGGGAGTGAATTTTGAGCAACAGAGAAGAGCCAGGGGCTTCTGATGTATTAGGAACCAACAGAGAAACACCTGTGAAATGCCTAAAAGGAATTAGGGTGTGTTCCTCTAAAAAGGTGTCATGGTTGACAGACCAGCTGAAGTGCCTCTATACCAATGCACGCAGTATGGGTAACAAGCAGGAAGAGCTGGAAGCCATTGTGCAGCTAGAAAGCTACGAACTAATAGCTATTGCTGAAACACAGTGGGATGAATCACATGACTGGAGTGCTGAAATTGATGGCTATAAATTGTTCAGAAGGGACAGGCAAGGGGGGGGTTGCCCTCTATGTAAAAGAATGGATTGATTGCATAGAGCTGTCTTTGAAAAACAGTGATGAACAGGTTGAGAGCTTATGGGTAAAAATTAGGGGCCAAGCCAACAAAGGAAACCTTGTGGTTGGTGTTTACTACAGGCCGCCTGATCAAGGGGAGCCTGTTGACGAAGCGTTCTTACTTTAACTACAGGAAGCATCACACTCGCAGGCTCTGATCCTGCTGGGGGACTTCAATTACCCTGACATCTGCTGGAAAAGCAGCACAGCAAGCTGTAAGCAGTCCAGGAGACTCTTGGAGCGCCTCCAGGATAATTTCTTAATCCAGGTGATAGACAGCCTGACCAGAGGAGAAGCATTACTTAGACCTGTTGCTTACCAACACAGATTAACTTATTGGAGAGGTCAAGATTGGTGGCAGCCTGGGCTGCAGTGTTCATGCCCTGGTGGGTTTCACAGTCTTGAGGGATATGGGCCAGGTGAAGAGTAGAGTCAAGACCCTGAATTTTAGGAGAGCAAACTTTCAGTTGTTTAAGGAGTTAATGGATGGTACCCCCTGGGAAACTGCCCTCAGGGACAAAGGAGCAAAAGAGAGCTGGCAGCTCTTTAAGGACATTTTTCTTAGAACACAAGAGCTCTCAATTCCCATGTGTAAGAAATCAGGCAAGGAAGGCAGAAGACCAGCATGGCTGAGTCAAACTAAAGTGTAAGAAGGAAATGCATAGGCAATGGAAGCAGGGACATGTATCCTGGAAAGAATATAGGGACACTTCCCAGATGTGTAGGGATGGGATCAGGAAAGCTAAGGCACAGTTGGAGCTGAATTTGGCAAGGGATGCAAAGAACAATAAGAAGGACTCCTACAAGTACATTGGTCAGAAAAGGAAGATTAAAGAAAATGTACACACACACACACTTGCCAAGCCACTCTCCATCATATTTGAAAAATCATGGCAGTCGGGCAAAGTCCCCAGTGACTGGAAAAAGGGAAACATCATGCCCATTTTTTTAAAAAGGGTAATAAGGAGGACCCTGGGAACTACCGACCAGTCAGCCTCACCTCCGTGCCTGGTAAGATCATGGAACAGATCCTCCTGGAAGACATGTTGAAACATATGCGGGACGGGGAGGTGATTAGAGATAGCCAACATGGCTTCACCAAGGGCAAATCATGCCTGACTAATCTGGTGGTCTTCTATTATGGAGTGACTGCATCAGTGGACAAGGGAAGAGCTACGGATGTCATTTACCTGAACTTCTGTAAAGCCTTTGGTGTGTTCCCCCACAACATTCTTGTCACTAAATTGGAAAGATATGGGTTTGATGGATGGACTGTTAGATGGATAAGGAATTGGCTGGATGGCCACATCCAAAGAGTCACAGTCAATGGCTCAATGTCCAAGTGGAAACCAGTAACGACTGGTGTCCTTCAAGGGTCCGTACTGGGACTAGTACTATTTCATAGAATCACTGAGGTTGGAAAAGACCTCTAAGATCATCGAGTCCAACCGTCAACCCAACACCACCATGTCCACTAAACCATGTCCCTAAGCGCCTCATCTACACGTCTTTTAAATACCTCCAGGGATGGGGACTCAACCACTTCCCTGGGCAGCCTGTTCCAATGATTAACCACTCTTTCAGTAAAGAAATTTTTCCTTACATCCAATCTAAACCTCCCCTGGCACCACTTGAGGCCATTTCCTCTCGTCCTATCGCTAGTTACTTGGGAGAAGAGACCGACACCCACCTCGCTACAACCTCCTTTCAGGTAGTTGTAGAGAGCGATGAGGTCTCCCCTCAGCCTCCTTTTCTCCAGGCTCAACAACCCCAGTTCCCTCAGCCGCTCCTCATAAGACTTGTTCTCCAGACCCCTCACCAGCTTCGTTGCCCTTCTCTGGACACGCTCCAGCACCTCGACGTCCTTCTTGTAGTGAGGGGCCCAAAACTGAACACAGTATTCGAGGTGCGGCCTCACCACTGCCGAGTACAGGGGCACGATCACTTCCCTACTCCTGCTGGCCACACTATTTCTGATACAGGCCAGGATGCCATTGGCCTTCTTGGCCGCCTGGGCACACTGCTGGCTCATGTTCAGCCGGCTGTCGACCAACACCCCCAGGTCCTTCTCTGCTGGGCAGCTTTCCAGCCACTCTTCCCCAAGCCTGTATCTTCTTAATATCTTAATATCTTCTTAATATCTTCTTTAATGACATAGACAGTGGGATTGAGTGCACCCTCAGCAAGTCTGCAGATGACACCAAGCTGAGTGGTGCAGCTGATTCGCTAGAGGGAAGGGATGCCATCCAGAGGGTCCTTGACAGGCTTGAGGAGTGGGCCCATGCGAACCTCATGAAGTTCAACAAGGCCAAGTGCAAGGCCCTGCACCTGGGTCAGGGCAATCCCCAGTATCAGTACAGACTGGCTGCTGAATTGATTGAGAGCAGCCCTGCAGAGAAGGACTTGGGGATACTGGTGGATGAAAAATTGGACATGAGCTGGCAATGTGCGCTTGCAGCCCAGAAGGCCAACCATATCCTGGGCTGCATCAAAAGCAGCGTGGCCAGCAGGTCGAGGGAAGTGATTCTGCCCCTCTACTCTGCTCTCGTGAGACCTTACCTGGAGTACTGCATTCAGCTCTGGAGCCCTCAGCATAAGAAAGACATGGACCTGTTAGAGCGGGTCCAGAGGAGGGCCATGAAAACGGTCAGAGGGCTGGAACACCTCTCCTATGAGGAAAGGCTGAGAGAGTTGGGGTTGTTCAGCCTAGAGAAGAGAAGGCTCTGGGGAGATGTTATTGTGGTCTTTCAATATAGAAAGGGGGCTTCTAAGAAAGACAGAGAGAGGCTTTTTACCAAGGCCTGTAGTGACAGGACAGGGGGCAACAGTTTTAAACTGAAAGAAGGTTTTAGACTGGATATAAGGAAGAAATTTTTTACGCTGAGGGTGGTGAGACACTGGAACAGGTTGCCCAGAGAAGTTGTGGACGCCCCATCATTGGAAGTGTTCAAGGTCAGGTTGGATGGGCCTTTGAGCAACCTGTTCTAGTGAAAGATGTCCCTGCCCAGAGCAGGGGAATTGGACTAGATGATCTTTAGAGGTCCCTTCCAACTCAAACCATTCTATGATTCTATGTGATTATGTGACAGGAGTATGGGTATGAATCGCAAACCATGCTGCCAGTTTTAAAATGAGTGCTAAAGTGAAATAGACAACACTGTCATTGTAAGTGACATAAATATGGCTTAACTTTGTTTCTTTCTGTCAATCTTGATTGATTATAACTTTTTGTAGAAGTGGTTAGTTGTTAGAAATGCATTTTGCTCTGTTGTTCAGAGCACACTGCTTATGAAGTATATGATGCGTCAACTAATTGAACAGGTGTCTGTGTCTAGAGAAGGAGAAAAATGGAGTACCACCCCAATGCCAATACATATTCTGATTTTGATTAAAGTTAATAGACTTAGGGATATTTTATTTTATTTTATTTTATTAATACAAAATATATACAGGTCAAAAGCTGGGTGTCGTGGTTTAACCTCAGCTGGCAACTGAGCACCACACAGCCGCTCGCTCACTCTCCCCCCACACCAGTGGGATGGGGGAGAGAATCAGAAGAGTAGAAGTGAGAAAACTTGTGGGTTGAGATAAGAACAGTTTAATAATTGAAATAAAATAATAGTAATAATAATAATAAAAGAATATACAAAGCAAGTGATGCACGATGCAATTGCTCACCACCTGCCGACTGATGCCCAGCCAGTCCCTGAGCAGCAGCCCCCCCAGCCAGCTTTCCCCCAGTTTATATACTGAGCATGACGTCACATGGTATGGAATATCCCTTTGGCCAGTTTGGGTTAGCTGTCCTGACTGTGCCCCCTCCCAGCTTCTTGTGCACCTCCAGCCTTCTCAGTCGGTAGAGCATGGGAAGCTGAAAAGTCCTTGACTAGTGTGAGCGCTACTTAGCAACAACTAAAACATCGGTGTGTTATCAACATTATTCTCATCCTTAATCCAAAACACAGCACTGTACCAGCTACTAGGAAGAAAATTAACTCTATTCCAGCTGAATCCAGGACACTGGGTTAGGCTGGAAGATTTGGGACATTAGTTTGAAATAAACAAAAAAAAAAAACAGGAAAAAAAAATCTTTTGTTCTATTGATCCACGGAAATTTTGAATGCCTTCTGGTATTTTTGGTATCAGAACAAAGAAAAATTTACTGTCTTCTCAGCCACTAAAGAATCTGATATTTCTATAACAGCACTTGTGGGTGCAACCCGTCAGGGCCCATGGACATATGTATGTCCAGTTTGCTTAAGTATTCCCTGACCTGATCCTCTTCCACCAAGGGTACATCTTCCTTGCTTCAACATATGATATTCCATACCATATGACATCACGCTCAGCAATAAAAGCTGGGGGAAAGAAGGAGGAAGCGGGGGGCATTCAGGGTTATAGCATTTCATAGAAACATAGAATAGCCCAGGTTGGAAGGGACCTTGAAAGATCATCTCATCAAAACTGTCATGGGAAAGGGAGCCTAGATGAGATTATCTAGCACCCTGTCCAATCACATCTTAGAAACCTCCAGAGATGGGGGACTCTACCACATCCCTGGGGAGGTTGTTCCACTGAATAATTGTTCTCACTGTAAAAAATTTCTTTCTTATGTCGAGATGAAACCCCTCCTGGTGCAACTGGTACCCCTTGCCCCTTGTCTTCTCCATGTGGCTCCTTGTGAAGAGAGAGCCTCCGTCCTCTTTGTAACCACCCTTTAAGTACTGGAATACTGTGATGAGGTCCCCCCGGGCCTTCTCTTCTCCAGGGAGAGAAGACCTAACTCCTTCAGCCTTTCCTCATAGGGCAGGTTCTCCAGCCCTTTGATCATTTTCATGGCCCTCCTTTGGACCCTCTCCAGTCTGTCTGCATCTTACTTGAATTGTGGGGACCAGAACTGGACACAGTACTCCAGGTGCGGCCTGAGAAGCGCTGAGCAGAGTGGGATGATCCCATCTCTATCTCTGCTAGTAACGCCCCTGCGGATGCAGCCCAGGATGCGATTTGCCTTTGTTGCTGCAGCGGTGCACTGCTGACTCATGTTCAGCTTGTTGTCCACCAGGACCTCCAGGTCCCTTTCAGCAAGGCTGCTCCCCAGCCGCACAGATCCTAGCCTGTACTGGTGTAGCCATATGTTTGGGTTAATACCTAGACTGTAGTCTTCATTGTACTAGCCTGATTACCTTGTATAAACAATGCATGCCTTACAACAACTATGCCCTTGAAGAAGAACTAGAAGACTGATAAAAGGGGAACATCCTGCCCTAGAAGGCATCAGAGGCTAGATGATTGCCAAAGAAACAAGAAGTCAGCAAAAAACTGTGGTAACTAGGGGAAAGGTAAAGGTGGCAGGGGGAGATCGCGACCACCGACTCAATTCAAGACTGGAAAGACTTGCCCCCCCACACCTGCAAGGAGCATGCGTGCTAATTTACATGGCAAGCGAGGCTAATTTGAACACAACTAACCAATGAGCATGAACTTAGGCAGGCTTTTACTAATCATGTAACAATATAAATATGCTGTAGTTCTTTTGTGTGGTGTGCTAGCTTTGTGGAATTACCACCTAGCATCCATCTTTGCGCAAACATGAGCTAAATAAATATCTCGGCTCTGTGTGTAAGATTGGCTTATTGCACACCGGATACCGGACCCCGCTTGTGGGACAACACTGGGCTCTTTGGTTATTCTGACCCAGGTGCAGGACTTTGCACTTGTCTTTGTGAAACTTCATACTGTTCTTGCTAGCCCACTCTTCCAGCCTGTCCAGGTCTCTCTGTAAGATGGCTCTCCCTTTTGGAGTGTCCACCACACCACCCAGTTTGGTGTCATCAGCAAACTTGGCGAGGGTGCTTTCAATCCTATCATCCAGATCATTTATGAAGACGTTGAACAGCGTGGGGCCCAGTATTGCTCCCTGGGGGACCCCACTTGTGACAGGCTGCCAGCCTGAGTAAAAACCATTGATCACCACCCTCTGAGTGTGGCCTGTTAGCCAATTCCTACCCACCTCGCAGACCACCCATCCAGTCTGTATCTTGCCAGTTTGTCCAGGACAAGGCTGTGGGAAACAGTGTCGAATGCTTTGCTGAAGTCCAGTGTTGTGGTTTAATTTCAGTCGGCAACTAAGCACCACGCAGCCGCTCGCTCACTCCCCCCCACCCGGTGGGATGGGGGAGAGAATTGGAAGAGCACAAGTTAGAAAAACTCGTGGGTTGAGATAAAAACAGTTTAATAATTGAAATAAAATGATAATAATAATATGATAATAATACACAAAACAAGTGATGCACAGTACAATTGCTCACCACCCGCCGACCGATGCCCAGCCAGTCCCCGAGCAGCGGCCCCCCCGGCCAGCTTTCCCCAGTTTATGTACTGAGCATGACATCACATGGTATGGAATGTCCCTTTGGCCAGTTTGGCTGTGCCCCCTCCCAGCTTCTTGTGCACCTTCAGCCTTCTCAGTCGGTAGAGCATGGGAAACTAAAAAGTCCTTGGCTAGTGTAAGCATTACCTAGCAACAACTAAGACATCGGTGTGTTATCAACTTTGTTCTCATCCTAAATCCAAAACACTGTACCAGCTACTAGAAAGGAAATTAACTCTGTCCCTGCCGAAACCAGGACAATATCCACCCCTTATTCTATACCATCTGCGTCATGCTCGTCTCATATTTTCCAGTACATTTTCATTAATCACCACCCCCTTTTTAATATATATATACACACACACACACACACACAGAGATATCATTCCCTTCGTCTGTGGGCCATCCCTCTAAAACGTTCGGTGAGTTCATTTAGTCCATGACTTCGGGCTCCATCTGTCATAATAATCTTCCAGGGCAGGAAAAATGGAGATGGTATGTGGTGTTGGATTGTTCCATGTTGAAGTCAGTTCTGGTACCATCATCACTGTGCTTTGCTTGGTTTCACTGAAGTTATTCTTCATTAGTCTGGGTGATTCTTATTGTAATAACATTAGTATGGCATATAATATTATTAGTATGATTAGTATATCTGTGTATTATTAGTATAACTATTATAACTATAAGTAGTACTTAACATCACATAATTCAAATCATTGGCTATTCTCACCCAAAATCAAATCCCCTTGAGGTACACATCGGACTTCCCCATCCTCCCGCATTATCCACCAAGTGCACCCAGGTCCTTGAGCAAAAGCAATCCCATGGATGGGTCTGCCTCTGCCTGAGGCAGGAATAACCCAGACTGTCTTCCCCAGCATATTTTTTATGTGCACTACAGGGACTTTATTCCCATCTACAATACGTAAAAGTTCTGACTGGGCAGGGCCTGCTCGATTGGCAGATCCCCTAGTGTTGACTAACCAGGTGGCCTTTGCTAAATGCGTATCCCAATGTTTGAACGTCCCGCCACCCATTGCTCTCAGTGTAGTCTTTAACAGCCCATTGTATCGTTCAATTTTCCCAGAGGCTGGTGCATGATAGGGGATGTGATACACCCACTCAATGCCGTGCTCTTTGGCTCAGGTGTCTATGAGGTTGTTTCGGAAATGAGTCCCGTTGTCTGACTCAATTCTTTCTGGGGTGCCATGTCGCCATAGGACTTGCTTTTCAAGGCCCAGGATAGTGTTCCGGGCGGTGGCATGGGGCACGGGATATGTTTCCAGCCATCCGGTGGTTGCCTCCACCATTGTAAGCACGTGGCGCTTGCCTTGGCGGGTTTGTGGGAGTGTGATATAATCGATCTGCCAGGCCTCCCCATATTGATATTTCAACCATCGTCCTCCATACCAAAAAGGCTTTAACCGCTTGGCTTGTTTGATTGCAGCACATGTTTCGCATTCATGGATAACCTGTGCTATAGTGTCCATGGTCAAGTCCACCCCTCGATCACGAGCCCATCTATATGTTGCATCTCTTCCTTGGTGGCCTGAGGTGTCATGGGCCCACCGAGCTAGAAATAATTCACCCTTATGTTGCCAGTCCAGATCCACCTGAGCCACTTCAATCTTAGCAGCCTGATCCACCTGCTGGTTATTTTGATGTTCTTCAGTGGCCCGACTCTTGGGTACGTGAGCATCTACGTGACGGACTTTTACAACCAGGTTCTCCACCCGGGCAGCAATATCTTGCCACAATGCGGCAGCCCAGATGGGTTTGCCTCTGCGCTGCCAGTTGCTCTGCTTCCATTGCTGCAACCACCCCCACAGGGCATTTGCCACCATCCATGAGTCAGTACAGAGATAGAGCACTGGCCACTTTTCTCGGTCAGCAATGTCTAAAGCCAGCTGGATGGCCTTTACTTCTGCAAATTGGCTCGATTCACCTTCTCCTTCAGCAGTTTCTACAACTTGTCGCATAGGACTCCATACAGCAGCTTTCCACCTCTGATGCTTTCCCACAAGACGACAGGACCCATCAGTGAACAGGGCATATTGCTTCTCATTTTCTGGTAGTTCATTATACATTGGGGCCTCTTCAGCACGCGTTACCTCCTCCTCTGGCAATATTCCAAAATCTTTGCCCTCTGGCCAATCCATGATCACTTCCAGGATTCCTGGGCGACTGGGGTTTCCTATTCGAGCCCATTGTGTGATCAGTGCGACCCACTTACTCCATGTAGCATCAGTTGCATGATGTGTACAGGGGACCCTCCCTCTGAACATCCAGCCTAGCACCGGCAGTCGGGGTGCCAGGAGGAGCTGTGCTTCAGTGCCGATCACTTCTGAAGCAGCTCGAACCCCTTCATATGCTGCTAATATCTCTTTTTCAGTTGGAGTATAGCGGGCCTCGGATCCTCTGTATCCCCGACTCCAAAACCCTAGGGGTCGACCTCGAGTCTCCCCTGGTGCTTTCTGCCAGAGGCTCCAGGTAGGGCCATTCTCCCCGGCTGCGGTGTAGAGCACATTTTTTACCTCTTGCCCTGCCTGGACTGGCCCCAGGGCTACTGCATGAACTATCTCCCGTTTAATTTGTTCAAAAGCTTGTCGTTGCTCAGGGCCCCATTTGAAATCGTTCTTCTTCCGGGTCACTTGATAGAGAGGGTTTACAATTAGACTGTAATTTGGAATGTGCATTCTCCAAAAACCCACGACGCCTAAGAAAGCTTGTGTTTCCTTTTTGCTAGTTGGTGGAGACATGGCTGTTATTTTGTTGATCACATCCATTGGGATCTGACGACGTCCATCTTGCCATTTTATTCCTAAAAATTGGATCTCCTGTGCAGGTCCCTTGACCTTACTTTGTTTTATGGCAAAACCGGCCTTCAGCAGGATTTGGACTATTTCCTTCCCTTTTTCAAAAACTTCTCCTGCTGTGTTGCCCCACACGATGATATCATCAATGTATTGCAGGTGTTCTGGAGCTCCACCCTGTTCTAGTGCAGTCTGGATCAGTCCATGGGAAATGGTGGGGCTGTGTTTCCACCCCTGGGGCAGTCGGTTCCAGGTGTACTGGACGCCCCTCCAAGTGAAAGCAAACTGTGGCCTGCACTCCGCTGCCAAAGGGATTGAGAAAAACGCATTAGCAATATCAATTGTGGCATACCACTTGGCTGCCTTTGACTCCAGTTCGTATTGAAGTTCTAGCATGTCTGGCACAGCAGCACTCAGCGGTGGCGTGACTTCATTTAGGCCACGATAGTCTACTGTTAGTCTCCACTCTCCATTAGACTTCCGCACTGGCCATATGGGACTGTTAAAGGGTGAGCGGGTCTTGCTGATCACTCCTTGGCTCTCCAGTCGACGAATCAGCTTATGGATGGGAATCAGGGAGTCTCGGTTGGTGCGATATTGCCGCCGGTGCACTGTGGTGGTAGCAATTGGCACTTGTTGGTCTTCGACCTTCAGCAACCCCACAACAGAGGGGTCCTCCGAGAGACCAGGCAAGGTGGACAGCTGTTTAATTTCCTCCATCTCCAAGGCAGCTATACCAAAAGCCCACCGGTACCCTTTTGGGTCCTTGAAATACCCTCTCCTGAGGTAGTCTATGCCAAGGATGCACGGAGCCTCTGGGCCAGTCACAATGGGGTGCTTCTGCCACCCGTTCCCAGTTAGACTCACTTTGGCTTCCAATACAGTTAGCTGTTGGGATCCCCCTGTCACCCCAGAAATACAGATGGGTTCTGCCCCTATATATCTTGATGGCATTAGGGTACACTGTGCACCCGTGTCTACCAGAGCCTTATACTTCTGTGGGTCTGATGTGCCAGGCCACCGAATCCACACAGTCCAGTAAACCCGGTTGTCCCTTTCCTCCCCCTGGCTGGAGGCAGGGCCCCTCTAATCCTCATCACAGTACTCATTTCTCATTTCTTGTACGTACGAGTCAGAAGTTTCTTCATTAAGATCAAGAGTAAGATCAGCCCTTCTACCCTGTCTGGGGAACTGCCCGCTGGAAACTGGAGCAGCAATTTTCCTGGAAGAACCTCTTTCTGTGATTGTTTTCCCTTGCAATTCGCGTACCCGTGCCCCTAGGGCTGCAGTAGGTTTCCCATCCCACTTCCTCATGTCCTCTCCGTGGTCACGCAGATAAAACCATAGGGTGCCCCGTGGTGTGTACCCTTTATATTCTCTCTCTTGAGCAAAAGAACGCTTACTTCTAATAGCCGAGATACTGGTCCGTACAGGTGAGGAGTAGGACCTATCCTCTCTGAGTTGCTGGATCTCCCGGGACAGTTTTTCGGACAGTTTCTCCACAGCCGAGACGAGGGAGGAAGAAAGACTTTCCTCGTATTGCCGGAGTTGACTAGCCAATTCATCCACTGTTTGTTCCTCTCCATCTTTCCAGGTTATCACTGCCAATGAATTGGCGTATGACGATGGTGAGCTCCTTATAAAATTCCGCCACATGGGTCGTGTGCACTTGACTTCGTCTGGATCTTTGGATAGTTGTTTATTGTTCAGGTCATCATAAATCACCTCCAGCACAGCTAATTCTCTCAGAAACTGGATACCCTTCTCCATGGTGGCCCACTTGCTTGGGCGACATATGACATCTTCCTTAAAGGGATACCTTTCCTTCACGCTTGACAAGAGTCGCCTCCAAAGGCTGAGGATACGTGTCCCTTTTCCAATTGCTTTATCAATGCCCCCTTCCCTAGAAAGGGATCCCAGCTGCTTGGCTTCCCTACCCTCTAATTCCAGGCTACTGGCCCCATTATCCCAGCATCGGAGCAGCCAGGTGACAATATGCTCACCTGGACGACGGCTGAAATCTTTTCGTATATCTCGCAGCTCACTCAGGGATAGAGATCGGGTGGTCACTGCCTCGTTTATGAGTTCTTCCTCTTCCTCCTCCCCGATCAGCGGCCGGCTTTCCTCCTCCTGTTCTCGTGATGGCCCTTCTCTAGGGTCATCTGTCTCGTATACTTCTTCCTCTGGCTCCCTTTGAGAAGAAGCTTCTTCCTCCCTTACTAAACGAGCCGACTTCCGCTTCCAAAATTTCTTCTTGTGTACAGGGGCGACTGATACCGGCACAGGCTGGTTCTTTGGTTCAGCCACAGGGCGTGTTGCTGGGGTTGGAGTGGCCGTAGTACATGTCGCCGGGGTTGGAGTGGCCGCAGAGCCTGTCGCCGGGGTTGGAGTGGCCGTAGTGTGTGTTGCCCGGGTTTGAGTGGCCGCAGAGCCTGTTGCCGGCGTCTGAGTAGCTGCAGTGCATGTTGCTGGGGTCGGAGTGGCTGCAGGGCCTGTTGCCGGGGTCTGAGTGGCTGCACGGCATGTCGCTGGGGTCGGAGTGGCCGCAGGGCGCGTTGCCCAGGTCTGAGTGGCCGCAGTGCGTGTCACCGGGGTTGGAGTGGCCGCAGTGCAAGTGCATGTCACCGGAGTCTGAGTGGCCGCAGGGCCTGTTGCCGGGGTTGGAGTGGCCGCAGTGCAAGTGCATGTCACCGGAGTCTGAGTGGCCGCAGGGCCTGTTGCCGGGGTTGGAGTGGCCGCAGTACATGTCGCTGGGGTTGGAGTGGCCGCAGTGCATGTCGCCGGGGTTGGAGTGGCCGCAGGGCCTGTCGCCGGGATCTGAGTGTCTGCAGTGCATGTCGCCGGGGTCTGAGTGGCCGCAGAGCCTGTCGCCGGGGTTGGAGTGGCCGTAGTGCGTGTTGCCCGGGTTTGAGTGGCCGCAGAGCCTGTTGCCGGCGTCTGAGTAGCTGCAGTGCATGTTGCTGGGGTCGGAGTGGCTGCAGGGCCTGTTGCCGGGGTCTGAGTGCCTGCACGGCATGTCGCTGGGGTCGGAGTGGCCGCAGGGCGCGTTGCCCAGGTCTGAGTGGCCGCAGTGCGTGTCGTTTTACTGTCAGAGCCAGAGACCTTCTCTTCCCTTTGAGGGTACTGAATGGTGTTGAACAGGGCTCGGTAGGCATGGGCTAGGCCCCAGCACGTTGCAATGATCTGCATCTCTCTGGAGTTGCCAGGGTGACAGCATACTTTTTCCAAATATTCTACTAACTTTTCAGGATTCTGCACTTGCTCAGGGGTGAAGTTCCAAAACACTGGGGGTGCCCATTGGCCTAGGTACTTGCCCATCTTGTCCCACACACCCTGCCACTCATAATTATTCAGCCTTGGGGCAGATCTCTGGATGATATTCTTAAATTGCTTACCAACTTTAGACAAAACCAAAACAATATTCCCAAGAAGTATTAACAGAAGTATCTTAACTGCCCAAGGCTGTTCAAAATACTGAAAAATTACTGTAATGAAGGAGGAAACATTATAGAAGAAGGTAGTGACCCTGCCATTCTGTATTTCCTCTGTAAAAAGCTCTCAGAAAAGTTATGCAATTGCTAGTTGTCTCCACAAAATGGTATCCATGGTACAGTAATGGCTTCATTGCGAAGTTTACATACCACACTAACGTCAAGGTCAATGTTCTAAAAACAAACCTCACAAGCGAGACATTACTATTCACTGCAGACCACAGCAAACTGCAAAACCCAACACCAATCTTTAACATGTACAGCAGGAAAAAGAGCGCGATGCAGATTATACAAATCAATATCGAGAACAGAGAAACCAACATTGTGACCCACAACTACTAACAGATATAAGTTCTTTAATACACTCCGGTTAACCTGTTATTATCTCAAACCCTTTGTGCCCCACGTTGGGCGCCAGAAGAGGACTGTCGTGGTTTAATTTCAGTCGGCAACTAAGCACCACGCAGCCGCTCGCTCACTCCCCCCACCCCCGGTGGGATGGGGGAGAGAATTGGAAGAGCACAAGTTAGAAAAACTCGTGGGTTGAGATAAAAACAGTTTAATAATTGAAATAAAATGATAATAATAATAATATGATAATAATAATAATAATACACAAAGCAAGTGATGCACAGTACAATTGCTCACCACCCGCTGACCGATGCCCAGCCAGTCCCCGAGCAGCGGCCCCCCCGGCCAGCTTTCCCCAGTTTATGTACTGAGCATGACGTCACATGGTATGGAATGTCCCTTTGGCCAGTTTGGCTGTGCCCCCTCCCAGCTTCTTGTGCACCTCCAGCCTTCTCAGTCGGTAGAGCATGGGAAGCTGAAAAGTCCTTGGCTAGTGTAAGCATTACCTAGCAACAACTAAAACATCGGTGCGTTATCAACTTTGTTCTCATCCTAAATCCAAAACACTGTACCAGCTACTAGAAAGGAAATTAACTCTATCCCTGCCGAAACCAGGACATCCAGATAAACAACATCCACTTCTCTCCCCATGTCAACAGAAAACGTTACTTTGTTGTAGAAGGTGATCAGGTTAGTCTGGCATGATTTGCCTTTGGTAAATCCGGGCTGGCTTTTCCCAGTCACCTGCTTCATTTGGTTTGTGACAATTTCTAGGAGGACTCGTTCCATTACTTTCTCAGGGACTGAAGTAAGACTAATGGGCCTGTAGTTTCCCGGGCCTTCTTTTGGGCCCTTCTTGTAGATGGGTATGACATTTGCCCTCTTCCAGCCATCAGGGATATCCCCTGATCTCCACGACTTCTCAAAGATTATAGACAGTGGTCTTGGGCAAGAACGTCAGCCACTTCTCTTAACACCCTGGGGTGGATTCCGTCTGGGCCCATAGATTTATGTGGGTTGAGCCCTTGCAAGAGGCCGCAGACCAGCCCTTCCTCCACTACTGGTGGGTCAACACATGCGTTGCTGTAGCTACTTGATCCTGTGATCTGGGGTCCAGCTACGCCGGTAAAGACAGAGGCAAAGAAGGTATTGAGAACATCTGCCTTGTCAGCATTATTAGTGACTATTTTCCCTGCCCTGTTTAGCAATGGGCCTCTGTCTTCCCTGTGCTTCTGCTTATTGCTTATGTACCTGAAGAACTCTTTCTTGTTGTACTTGACATCTTTGGCCAATTTCAGTTCTAGCTGAGCCTTAGCCTTCCTGACTGCATCTCTGCATGCCCTAGCAAGGTTCTTGTAGTCCTTGATGTCTATTTGGACGCCTTTCCATAGCCGGTATGCTTCTTTATTTGCTTTTAAGCACACCCAAATTCTCTTTGTTAAGCCAGGGTGGTCTCTTGTTCCGCCTTCTTCCTTTCCCTTTGTAGGGGACGGAGATGTTCTTGTGCTTCCAGGAGGCTGTTCTTGAATAACTCCCAGCACTCACAAGCTCCTTTGCCCTCCATGGATGCTTCCCATGGAATCCCACGCAGCTGGGCTCTGAGCATCTTGAAGTTGGCTCTTCTAAAATCCAGGGTCTTTGTCCTACTGCTGGTCTTCAGTGTGCTCAGCAGGATCTTAAACTCCACAATGTTGTGGTCGCTGCATCCAAGGCTACCATTGGTAGTTATGATGTCAAGTAAGTCTTCTCGGTTTGTGAGCAGTAAATCTAGCAATGCACCATTCCTAGTTGGCATGTCCAGCATCTGTAGCAGGAAGCAGTCCTCAATGCATTCCAGGAACCTGATGGATGACTGGTGCACTGCTGCGTTGTTTTCACAACAAATGTCTGGGCAATTGAAGTCTCCCATGAGGACCAGGTTCTGTTGGCCTGAGACTTCCTTGAGCAGCTGAAGTAAGGTTTCGTCAGCCTCGTCGTCCTGACTGGGAGGTCAGTAACAGATACCTACCATAAGATCCCCCTTAGTGACGGTCCCTCTAATCTTGATCCAAAGGCATTCAGTAGAACTTTCGCGGTCTCCATAGCTGACCTCCATACACTAAAATTTCTCTTTTACATAAAGTGCAACTGCACCTCCTCTTCTTCCCTTCCTATCTTTCCAAAAGAGTTTGTAGCCATCCATTGCGGTCTTCCAGTCATGTGAGTTTTCCCACCAAGTTTCTGTGATTCCTATGACATCATAACTCTCAGGCTGGGCACAGAGCTCCAGTTCCTCCTGTTTCTTTCCCAGACTATGTGCATTGCTGTACATGCACTTGAGGTGGCTGGACTTAGGGTTCTTGCCTTTGGAGAGGGTTGGGGAGCATTCCTCACTACTCTTGTTAGGTGCGCTCATCCAACCTGTTGCTTATGAATATGCAGGTGTGTCAGTTTTGGACACTCCCCCTCCCCAAGTTTGTTAGTTTAAAGCACGATTCACTAAGTCAGCCAATCTGCTAGCAAAGATTCTCCTGCCTCTTCTAGATAGGTGGATCCCATTTCTCCCCAATAGGCTGTATTCATCAAAGAATGCCCCATGATCATAGAAACCAAAGCCCTGGCGATGTCACCAGCTACAAAGACAGGTATTGATCTGCATGATGCGTCGACTATCCCTGCACCTCTATCCCTGACTGGCAAGACAGAGAAGATCACTTGGGCCCCCAGGGCTCTGAAGTCCTGCTTGATCTTACCCAGGCTATGCTTTACCGTGTCATTGGTGCCCATGTGGAAAAGAAGTAGGGGATAGTAGCCTGTGCTTTTAACCAGTTGTGGCAGTCTCTCTGGGACATCCCAGATCTTGGCTCCTGGCAAGCAGCAAACTTCCCTTGACTGTATATCAGGCCAGCAGATGGGTGCCTCAGTGCCTTTCAGCAGTCACCCACTACTAGCACTCGCCGCTTCCTTTTGCGGCTTTTAGTATGTCTTTTGCAGCTTTTAGTATGTGCTGCTGGTGCAGTTTCTCCCTGTGAATCTTGCTCATTGGCTTCGTCCACTGCCAAGACTTCATATTTGTTGCTGGTTGATACATATGAGGAAGGGGAGTGAAGTGACATCCTGTTCCCACGGGTTACCAGAGACCACGGCACCTCCTTCTCCAACGTGCCGTCTGTTCACTGTTAAAGCTCTTTGTCTGGTAGTCCTTGGAGGTCAGTGTCACGGGGACCTAGTATTTCTTCTTGCAAAGTCTCAAATAATACCCTATCTATTTCTTGTTCACCCTCCCTGATACAGCATAGCCTGCTAACTTCCTCCTGCAGCTACTCCACCTGCTTCCTGAGTGACTCCACCTGAGCACACCTTACACAGATGGAGCTTGTATCCTCCTCCACCCAGGAGGTGGGGGGGTGCAGTCTTTGCAGCCCTCCATCTGGACAGCAGCTTCCCTAATAGGAAGCCCTGTCTGGGTGGCTGCCTCCACTCATCCCAGGCTAGCCTGGCTAGGTAGCTGATTCCTGGCTGCTGCAGAGCACAATCCTTGCCTAGCCTCTACCACCATGCTTCTGACAACCTCAAAGCACTGCCTAATAAGGCTTTCTAATTCCCTGGAGACCTCAAGCTGCTGGGTATGCTTGCACAGCCACCAGCTAGCTGGGGTGACCATCAGGGCTGCAGCCTAAGCCGGAAGGTGAGCAGAGCAGGCAGCAGCTCAATAACGGGCAGAGTGCGCAGCTGTTCCCATGCACCCTGCCAACACCACTCCCTGTTCACTGGCGCTCCCTAGGGGCCGGTTATATGCGGCTTCTCGCGGTTTGAACTGGCCGCAGGGACAAGCTGGCACCACCCATCTCTCACCCATCCCTCTAGTGAGACCTGTCGCCTGCCACCCAGTCCTTCCCCCACAGACAGCCCAAGAGTGTTGGGGGCCCAGAAACCCCCTCAGACACGCCCCCTCCTGCCCCCGGGTGCCTCACAAGCCTCGCAGTCCTCTCAGCACTAGACAGCTGCTGCTGTTGCTGATACCGTCCCCTTCCCGCCATTTGTCTTCCCAAGTAACCATTATGCATGATGAAGCCCTGCTTTCCTGGAAATGGCTGAACACCTGCCTGCCAATGGGAAGTAGTGAATGAATTCCTTATTTTGCTTTGCTTGCGTGTGCAGCTTTGTTTTACCTATTAAACTGTCTTTATCTCAACCCACAAGTTTTCTCACTTTTTCCCTTCTGATTCTCTCTCTCATCCCACTGGGGGGTGGACTGAGCAAGCAGATGTTAATGACCCACTCATATCACATTGAGTACTTTGGGTAGAAGTAAAATCCCTTATGCAGCGTTTCCTGAGGAGGTGGGAGGGGCAGAAATGCTTTTTCCACATGTGGAATTAATAAGCACAGTGTCACTACCACTTGGCATAGTGGTTCAGTCTCAACTGCTTCCTCTTTTCAAGTCACGATCTTACAACAGCACCATTAGCTAGCTGTAAGGAAGATGACTGATGTCTCAGAGGTTAATGATTCCCCAAGTTTTCTGTGAAGTTGTCTCTGCAGAAAGCTGAATTTGATATTATCTAAGTCCCAACTTTTTATGTTGGACAGGGGTACCTTAGCATTGCCCAACACACTATCTTTCTGTTACAAATGGAAAACATCCAGAGTTTTAGGACAGACCATATATATGGCTTAGCTTGGAGCTAGGTTCATATATGGTGGGCTCAAACTATTGCTCATGGTTACCTTTCTAACCGGACCTTGCTCAGGGTGACTCCCTGGCCCACCAGTTACAACTCCTCAGAATTAAAAACTGCAAGCTTTAGCCCACAATTAATAAACTCTCCCTCAAAGCCAGCACTAGCTGCTTTTGTATGTTTTCGAGGCTGCTTTATACTCTGGTGGCACTGGGAAGCCCCACGCATTTTTTGGGACCTGACTGAACCAACAGTGGCACCTTGCCCAACCCCGTCGACTGGGGTCTGAGTGCCAGATGCAGTGGTGGAGAGGGGCAGACAAGGGAGGGCAGGATTTCAGAGGTTAGCCGGAAAAGATGTCTCTGTCAGTCACCCAGTCCTCTCCTCTGGTTGGTTTCTGGCTCTCTGGAGGAGGGCACTGGGTCTCCCTGGCCTCGCAGGGCACTCTGCAGGAGACGGTGCTGGCGGCACCTTCACCTTCCCGCACCTTCACCCCATGAGCACCTGTGACTTGCTTGCAGATGTGGCAGCAGTACAGACCAAGTTCTCCCCAGCAGCCACGGGAAGTGTCCGCACTGTGAAAAGGCCAGAGGAAATGAAAGAAGCAGCAGACAGGGCTGGTGTGTAGGTCTAGTTTTCTGGCTCTTGTGGCTCCTTCTCAAGTATTTTTCTTCCTGATAAGGGACTCAGTTCTGCCCCTCCTCCCCACCTCCCTTTCCCCCATGGGAATAAATCTCTGGGAGAGTTTCCACTTGCCAAGCTTCAGGAAGAGAAGAAGCCAGTCTAATATAGCTTGGGCTTCTGAAGACCAGTTTTCTATTTATATCTCCTCAGTTGTTCCATGGCTTATGGCCCCTCATACTTCTCAGTAAATTATATTTATATGGTACTTAAATGATGCAGAAAGTTTGTAAAAAGCCACAGCTGCATAAAGAGAGTCTGTTAGGATTGACTGACTGAATTCAACCAAGCTCTTCAGTCTACTTTTAAATCAGAACATGCTTGTTTATACAGACTATTGTTCATGTGGCATAAAGCAAAACTTACCTTAGCGTGTTTTACATTTAATATACAGATAAATATATGGGCATTCCTGGGTAAAACTACACACATAGCTTGATTTATACCTACATAGATACTGAACAACCTGAATGGAATATTCAGAAAAAACATCAGCTGAAAGCCACACTGAAAAATGCACATAGTAATCGGGTACATGTGCAGGCCAGGGTACAAAGGCACATGGAAATATGAGACTTGCACACACAGTGACAAACACTTGTGTGCAAATGTAGGTGATCAGTCTTGCACAAGCTTTCTACAGCTCTCATAGGGCTTCCCTTTTATATTAACTGGGAGTAACCTATAAATATCAGGATCCAACTTTTATATTATAGAATCATAGAATCATTTAGGTTGGAAAAGACCTCTAAGATCATCGACCCCAACCGTAAACCTAACGCTACCAAGTCCACCACTAAACCATGTCATGAAGAACCACATCTACACGTCTTTTAAATACCTCCAGGGATGGGGACTCAACCACTTCCCTGGGCAGCCTGTTCCGATGCTTGACAACCCTTTCAGTGAAGAAATATTTCCCAATATCCAATCTAAACCTCCCCTGGCACACCTTGAGGCTGTTTCCTCTTGTCCTATCACTTGCTACTTGGGAGAAGAGACCGACACCCACCTCGCTACAACCTCCTTTCAGGTAGTTGCAGAGAGCGATGAGGTCTCCCCTCAGCCTCCTTTTCTCCAGGCTAAACAACCCCAGTTCCCTCAGCCGCTCCTCATAGGACTTGTTCTCCAGACCCCTCACCAGCTTCATTGCCCTTCTCTGGACACGCTCCAGCACCTCGACGTCCTTCTTGTAGTGAGGGGCCCAAAACTGAACACAGTATTCGAGGTGTGGCCTCACCAGGGCCGAGTACAGGGGCACGATCACTTCCCTACTCCTGCTGGCCACACTATTTCTGATACAGGCCAGGATGCCATTGGCCTTCTTGGCCGCCTGGGCACACTGCTGGCTCATGTTCAGCCGGCTGTCAACCAGCACCCCCAGGTCCTTTGCCGACAGGCAGCTTTCCAGCCACTCTTCCCCAAGCCTGTAGCGTTGCATGGGGTTGTTGTGACCCAAGTGCAGGACCCGGCACTTGGCCTTGTTGAACCTCATACAATTGGTCTGGGCCCATCGATCCAGCCTGTCCAGGTCCCTCTGCAGAGCCTTCCTACCCTCGAGCAGATCAACACTCCCGCCCAACTTGGTGTCGCCTGCAAACTTTCTGAGGGTGCACTCCATCCCCTCGTCCAGATCATTAATATATTAAACAGAACTGGCCCCAATACTGAGCCCTGGGGAACGCCACTTGTGACCGGCCGCCAACTGGATTTGACTCCATTCACCACAACTCTCTGGGCCCGGCCATCCAGCCAGTTCTTTACCCAGCAAAGAGTAGGCCCGTCCAAGCCATGAGCTGCCAGTTTCTCCTGGAGAATGCTGTGGGAAATGGTGTCAAAGGCTTTACTAAAGTCCACGTAAACAACATCCACAGCCTTTCCCTCATCCACTAGGCGGGTCACCTTGTCCTAGAAGGAGATCAGGTTAGTCAAGCAGGACCTGCCTTTCATAAACCCATGCTGACTGGGCCTGATCACCTGGTTGTCCTGTATGTGCTGCATGATGGTGCTCAAGATGATCTGCTCTGTAACCTTCCCTGGCACCGAGGTCAGACTGACAGGCCTGTAGTTCCCCGGATCCTCCTTCCGGCCCTTCTCATAGATGGGCGTCACATTTGCTACCCTTCAGTCAACTGGGACCTCCCCGGTTAGCCAGGACTGCTGACAAAGGATTGAAAGTGGCTTGGTGAGCACTTCCGCCAGCTCCCTCAGTACCCTCGGGTGGATCCCATCTGACCCCATAGACTTGTGTGTGTCCAAATAGTGTAGCAGGTCGCTAACCATTTCCCCTTGGATTATGGGGGCTTCATTCTGCTCCCCGTCCCTGTCTTCCAGCTCAGGGGGCTGGGTACCCCAAGAACAATTGGTCTTACTATTAAAGACTGAGGCAAAGGCGGCATTAAGTACCTCAGCCTTTTCCTCAGCCTTTGTCACTATGTTTCCCCCCGCATGCAATAAAGGGTGGAGAGTCTCCTTAGCCCTCCTTTTGTTGTGAATGTATTTATAGAAACATTTTTTATTGTCTTTTATGGCAGCAGCCAGATTCAATTCTAGTTGGGCTTTGGCCCTTCTAATTTCCTCCCTGCATAACCTCACGACATCCTTGTAGTCCTTCTGAGTTGCCTGCCCCTTCTTCCAAAGGTCATAAACTCTCTTTTTTTTTCTTGAGTTCCAGCCAAAGCTCTCTGTTCAGCCAGGCCGGTCTTCTTCCCTGCCGGCTCGTCTTTCGGCACATGGGGATGGCCTGCTCCTGCGCCTTTAAGATTTCCTTCTTGAAGAATGTCCAGCCTTCCTGGACTCCTTTGCCCTTCAGGACTGCCTCCCAAGGGACTCTGTCAACCAGGCCCCTAAACAAGCCAAAGTCTGCCCTCTGGAAGTCCAAGGTCGCAGTTCTGCTGACCCCCCTCCTTACTTCTCCGAGAATCGAAATCTCTATAATTTCGTGATTGCTATGCCCAAGACAGCCTCCAACCATCACATCACCCACAAGTCCTTCTCTGTTTGCAAACAACAGGTCCAGCAGGGCGCCTTCTCTAGTTGGCTCACTCACCAGCTGTGTCAGGAAGTTATCTTCCACACACTCCAGGAACCTCCTAGACTGTTTCCTCTCTGCTGTATTGTATTTCCAGCAGACATCTGGTAAGTTGAAGTCCCCCATGAGAACAAGGACTAGTGATTGTGAGACTTCTCCCAGCTGGTTATAGAATAGAGTGAGTGGCTGTGTGGTGCTTAGTTGCTGGCTGGGGTTAAACCATGACACCCTTCCGAAGAGTTTATAGCCATCCATTGCAGCACTTCAGTTGTGTGAGTCATCCTACCATGTTTCCGTGATTGCAACTATATCATAGTTTTCCAGCTGCACAGTGGCTTCCAACTCCTCCTGTTTTGGGGGAGAAGCCCTAATGTGACCGTTCTCAGGCACTTCTGTGGTTTCTAACACATCAATAACCCTTGCGTCTTTGCTGCCGCATGGATCTCCATCCCCTACCTCCACTGAGATGGCAGACTGAAGGATCTCGCTAGCACGCCATCCCTCAAACATTGGCGTGCTGCCCCCAGGCTTATCTCTAGTGATATTAATGATATTAGTGATAAGCAGTCGCTTATTTTAGAATGGGCATATGTTGATCAGTTAATTAAAAAATTGTCAGCTGCTAATTAGGAAATTAGTCACACGGTGAAGTGTCACTTCTTCCCATGAAGTTGTCTTGGAGGACACTCGCTTTCTGTCAGCACCAGTGATATCTTTATACAACAGACTCTAATTATTGATGAGTACTTTTCTTTTGAATAACAGGAGATCTGTACTCTTGATGAAATAATAACCTACAGCGTCTTCATAAAAGAAATCCATCCTTTTGGCACAAAAGAGCTTCAGTAAGTTTCTACTGATCAGTTCCAAAAAGGAATGTATGAGAATAAAATTATTCAGGATAAGAAAAGCTAGTCCTTTATTTATGTAATGTGTTGGTTTAATTTACTTGGCTCTCTACTGCAGTAATTAGTTGCATGAAATCATTGCTCTTTTGACGGTAAGTGAAACACTAAAAAGGAAGACTATTAAACACTAAAAGGGAAGACTGTTAGTTACTTCCTACTTGTAGCATCCCAGTAGCAAGATGCATTTAACAAAAATGTAAACACTCAGAGCTGTACCGTGTCTGGCTGGGATGGAGATAACTCATCGAAGCCCATATGGTGCTGTGCTTTGCATTTGTGGCTAAAGGAGTGTTGATAACACACCAATGTTTTGGCTATTGCTGAGCAGTGCTTGCACAGCATCAAGGCTGTCTCTCCAACCCCTGCCCCCCCAAAAGGCCAGTAGGCTGGGGGTGGGCAAGAGGTTGGGAAGGGACATAGCCATATCAGACACACTGATACCACTACACAGAACATAGTAGACCTCCTGTTTAACCTCCTTGGCATTGCATGAATATAATAATTCATTAGGGAAGATTCTGAATTTTCTCAAAACTGTGAGAACATTTGAAAAGTCCTGTAGTTTGCATCAAATACTTAGAATGAATTTTGGTAAGAAAACATATTCACTGGGTCCTGTTGAGGAGGGGGAGTGAGAGCGTGACTGGGTGGGGCTGTGGCAGCCAGCCAAGGTCAAACCACCACAGTCCTTTAGTAACAAGAAAGAAAAACCGATGCAATTTGTGGTTGTACATACAGAAACAATATATCACAACCTGGGCTGCTGTTTGTCCCTTTGTATACAGCACTGGCAAGACTGCACACAGGCTGCCGATTATGTTTCTGCAAACCTCAGAGACGGAAAGATGAAAACAAACTGAAGGGGATTTAGAGAAGAGCAATCAAAATTATTAACTAACTGCTAGTATTATTTTTTTGAAGAAAGATTAAAAGACCTAAATATGTATAAATGCAAAATTAGAACTAAGCGGGGGGGGTAAGGAGAATAGTGAACTTTTTAAAGGTATGTGAATGGAATAGAGGAATTGAAGAATTTCACAAGATTTAGACAGCGGTAAATGGGAAGGAAAATGAACAAAGGAAAATGCATGCTTAACATCAAGAATAATATCCTGTTAGGGAAGCTCTGTTAAGCTGGGATAATAATTTATAACTTGTGGAAGCTCATTGACAGAGTCATTTAAAACTGGATTGGTCAAATCATATCATATATAACTAACATACTGAAGGGAACAGTTCTGTACTGGAGGGAATATAGATATGAGAACCTAAAACACCTTTTCCCTTCAGTCTGGAGAGTTTTCAGTGCATTTTCTCCAGGGAAATGCGGGCCAGGTCCTTCAAACATCTCCCACTGTGCACAGGCCCCCAAGGCAGCAATGTATGATGCTTGTGTAGCTCTCAGCCCCTGCATTCAGCTCCTTGGGAGGCTGCACCAACATAATCACCAACAGGAATAGCCCTGCTGAAGCACTGGCAGTAGGCAGCAAATTCAGTGCTGATTGACCTACAAACTGCAGGACTTTATGGTTACTTATAAATTGGTGAATGCAGCAGCACTTCCAAGAACATCAAACATAGGCATGTTCCCACTACCTCCTGGCTCTGAATTAAGTTGAGATCCCGGGACAGGGTCCACAGAAGGAAAATTGGGCAGGCAAGCCAGACAGAAGTGGGAACGCCTTCTGCACAGATTCCCTCATCTGGACAACTGAGAAAGATCAACTCTGGCATACAGATATAAGGCACACTGACTGGTGAGTTTAGACACAGCCTATAGGGCCACAAGCCTTCTTTAAATAAAATCTGAGTACTTTGTGGCAAATAATAGATCTGCCTTGATCTTTCAGAAACCTACCTTAGAATCGCTATGTGCAGCTATCTGTGAATTAAACAGAGAAATAAATTATTAAATAAAATTTGACAGCAATTATACTTCAAGTGCCCTGCTGCCATCCTTCGCTCCAGTGCATACTTTCCTTTCATACTTCAATATACATATGTTTTTAAAAATTATTTAATTGTATTTACATTTTATAGAGGCCATACTTGGGAAATCAGTTGACTTACTGAGCTCTGACAGTGCTGCTACATCCTGACTGCCATTATACTTTCATGGTTCATTCTTTCACACTGCCCTGCTGAGATGGTACCTGGATTCTGAGAGGGTGATGTAAGCAGCCATAAAGGCGGCCAGGTTAGAAGGGGAAAGGTACTGAACAGAAGAAATTGTCTGCTGAAAAATACTGACAGAGAAAGGCCTGTGAACCAGAAATATCCTTGAAAAGTGCAGATGGCCTCTTTGAAATGCAGCCGGGGTACCTAGAAACAGGAGACATCCTGAGATACCACCGATAAGTGCAAAAACAAGGGACTGTAACAGCAACTTATCATCTGAGAAGGTGGAAAACAGTCTGGAAAAATAAAATTGCTCTGAAAGAACAGAAAACATCATCATCTATTGTCTGTTCCAGGTGAAAAATGGAAATTAACAGCATCTATTGGCTGCTCGAAGTAGGATGTCCTATGTGCTCTTATGTCTCTTAGAAAAAGGACTTAATTTTTATCCAAAATGGAGTCTCTCTCTCTCTCAGAACTTCACAGTTGAATTCTGCACGAACTGTCTACAAGATCTTGGACTCTCACCAGGGATGCCTGGCTGACTCCAGATTCTGTGACATGGATCATTTTTGAAGTGAGATTGTTTGTTATCTTGTTGGTTCAGTCTGTCCTCCCCTCTTTTGGGGATGGTTGGGACCCCCTCAGTGATAGGTTTGTTGTGTGTGTCCCCCTTTTGGGATGGTTTGGCTCCTTCTGAAATCTGTCTAATTTGCTTCATATCAATATTATATAAATTCGTATAAGTAATCTATCATAAGTATATCTGCTGTTATATTGTTGATAAGTTTGCTTCATTAATGATAAGTTGTAGTAATTTGTAATAGTATATAACTACTTGGTTGTTGCTGTTATTGGTTGTACTACAATACTAATCGATGCTATTATTGATTGATACCATACTATTGATTAATACTATATTACTGATTGCTGATAGTAATTTGTAATAGGTTGATATATATTCATTCATATTCGCTTTATTAATCATAGGTATATTTGCTAGTAGTGATTTTTGTGGTATTTGTGGTAATCTGTAGCAAATAGAGAAATTTAGAGGATAAAGCCTCTGTGTTCTTGTGCATTATGGAATCTTATGAACCCATGGTCATGATCTCTACATACCCGTAGGCTGGGTAACCCTTTAGATCATCACAGAGGGACTGCTGGATACAGTCACTGGACAGTATTTTTCAACTGCAGTTATTTTCTGACCAAACATACCTGAAGAGCTCTGAAAAACAGAGATATCAATACCTTATTTAAGGTTTCAACTTTAATAATGCATAGCCAGTTAACCCAATTGCTAGAATGGGGACATGATGCCTGGGACAATTTAATCTGATTTACCTCCTCTTCTCTTGTGGCCCTATGCTGGATGTAGAAATGGGGGGAACACCTGCTGTTGGCAGTGCCTGGAGCCCAGTGTCCCACTGCTGCTCTTTCACATAGCAAGTGTTAAATCTACTGCCATTCCCACAGGGAAGAATGGAGTTGTTGTCAGATTGGATTTTTTGGTGGTGACCCCAAACTAATATCCAGCCCATGACATTAAAAAGACCAGTTAGTCTTCAGGGATGATTGGTTTTGTGGTATCCTTTCCCAAAATATATTCTATTTTTGAAAGCTGTGAATGGAGAATGGTAGAATAATAATCTATGTTGCTATGACTTAGTTCTCATCTCAAAGTATTCTTGTCCTTGCACAGCTATTCACAGGAGACAGCAGAAGATCTTTGTCACATATGCCATGGATTAATGGACTATCCACCTTGCAGACACTTGCAGTTCTGTTTGGAGCAGTTTTTCCCTTGGTGCCTGGGTGTGGCAACTATGGCACTGAGTTACACAGACAAATGTTTTACTGTTGTACCCACAACCTTAATTCCAGATTGAAGAAGAGATGTTAATTTTGTTTCCAAATGGTAATCATGTAAGGAAAAACCTATGGATCACCACAGTATGCTTGATGGAGTGCTAGATCTGAACAAGTGGGAGAATTTGTCAGGACTGCCACTGAAACCATTTTGGGAGTCAAACTCTGGTTGCAGAGTGAGATCCTGTTGTAAATTGCTGTATTATTTGGTGTCATTCATTAAATCCTGTCTCCCTATGTCCCAAAGGACAAAGGAGGATGGGTGCAGAATTGTACCTGTAGTGGGTTAACCTTGGCTAGCCGCCAGGTGTCCACCAAGCTGTTCTATCACTCCCCCTCCATCAACAGGACAGGGAGAGAAAAAAAACATACGACAAAAAGCTCGTGGGTCAAGATAAGGACAGGGCGATCACTCAGCAATTACCGTCACGGGAAAAACAGACTCGACTTGGGGAAATTAATTTCATATTCTCCAGGTGCTCTGTGTGGTGTATAGTCCATGCCCTATGTAAACTGGCACCCTGTCCCCAACACAGATATGGCTGAGAGATGCCCAAGGAGGGGAGCCACAGCAGACAGTGAGCTGAACAGAGAGATGCCTAAGATAGCTGTGAGGAAATGTCAGCATGTGGGCTGAGGCTGAATTATTCAATAAACTGAAATATCTGTTGCAGCCTGAATCCTAGGTCTTCCTTGACCTGACCACTGGGCTAGGATGCAGTGATGGCAAACTTCCTGTTTGCTGCTGCCAAACTTACCTTAATAAAGCCCCCTTCCTGGTTGTTGGTGCTTGCCCACACCTGGCAGCCCCAAAGATGGCACAGATGCCTGCAGTGACACAGTGATGCTCTATGCAGTCACCCTCACTCTCTTACCTGTGAATATTTATGCATTTTTGTATGAAGGAGAAGAGCTTCAAGAGTACCGACAGAGAGATCCACCCTGGAAATGTCCATGCCAAGTTACTGTGACACCCTCTTCCACAGTGGGAGATCCCTGCGCCAAGTGAGCCAGCAAGGGGATTTAAACCTGCTCCCCCTGGGGTCAGAGAAAGGGCTCAAGCCACAGGCATCACCTCCTTACTCTGTGTGAGGCCGGAATAATGTTTGCGCTATGCTGCATCACAAAAAATCCCCTTCTCCTTTGGCTGTTTGTGACTGATGAAATTGCAAAGGCAGACTCACAAGACTGCAAACATTGGAGGCCTTGGACACACATGCTCAGATTTGGGAGATAGCAAGTATTTCTATGAAGTAGGTGTGTATGTAGGCTAAGCCTCTTAAAATGTGACTGCTCACTTTTCCTAGCCTGGCAATTTGACCTGATCATCCTCCCTTTTGAGTCATGCTACTGCGTGCACTTTCTTCACAATAAATCTTTTTGCCTTGATTCTTGACTACTTCAGACAGTGCTGGTTACAGCTGTCTTATGCAGGAACCCCTGTGCCCAATGCCAGTGCAAGTCCACAGGGACAACTGCAGCTTGGCCACTGACAGTCCCATGTCTTGTTTTCCTGTTTTGCCCACATCCTCCCTCCAGAAAGTCTATGACTTCTCCTCCACACTGGTATAAGCAGCAGAAGAGGGCATGGCTAGCATCAGAAGCCAGAAGAAGGCTGCTCTGTTATCACACTAGCTGAGATTTCCTCTGCACGAAGGAAATTATTTATTGGCTACTTCCAAATGTTACCATAAGTTGGCAGATGAGGAACTCTCTAAGACTCAATTTGGAGTTTTAGAAAGCAGGCATTCTTTATTGCGGCACTGGATGCAAGGTGGAATTTCCACAAATCAAGCACACCTAGGGCTAGATCACCGTTACATTTATACACAAAAATTACAAGGTAGTACACTCCCAGTTACAATGATTGGTTAGTGATTTACATATAATTATAATATCTGTTGTGTCATTCTCTTCTGTTACTACGCTTGTGCAGGGGAAGGGTCTTCACCTGGGCAAGGGTCTTCTTGACCTGTGGGTGTGTTTTTTAGTATTATAATGAAGGCAGTTCACTTCAGGATACCTTAAAAGTAGGTTTTGTTGCCAAGTTGGCCAGCTAGATATCTACTTTGCCAGGTTGTCAAATAACTCATCCTATATACAATAGAACCTAGGGGCTTTGGTTATGGTCCAGAAAATAAGGACTAAGGCTACCATGGTCCAGAGAATAGGGACTTCAAGCAACACAGCCTCGGATAACAAGTAGCACAGCAACCCATACATAACGTTAACATAGAGGCTAACTTTTAAATCAAGATGTTCTTATAGTTGCTTATCTACTAACAAACACAAAATATAGAAAGATTCAATAAAACTTATGATAATCTTCAACACAAATGCTTTAGGTGACCTTATTGAACCAGACATTAGCCCTTTGGTCTAAAACCCCAACTCTTTGTATGCAAGTCCACTGTGGGCAAGTCAGACAAATCATGAAGTTTCTTCTTCTTTAACTGGCAACTATCCTGTCAGTAAAACACTGGGAACCAAATTCATTAATTGTTGTGTAAGCAGACAAATTTAGTGCAGATTGGTGTGAAATTTGTAAGAGAAGTTATGAGCTGGCTAGAGATTTGAATCTGCAAGAATTCAAAAGTTTTTAAAGGTTTTGCTGAACCCCTGCAAGCTGTGAGTTTTCCTTTTCCTTTGGCAGTTAATTTACAGCCAACAGCAGAAATAGAGTGCAGTGCATGCAGTGATTTCTGCTGTTGGCTGTAAATTAACTGCCAAACTTAACTGTCAAACTTGCCGGCTAGTCCAGGTTGAAGTTTGCTAGCAAATTATACATGCACATCCCCATGCATACCAGGTTTGGGGAAGATACAGACACTTGGTCCACCCCAGAAGCTGGCACCAGGCACACGGGCTGTGACCCACGGTCCCGCTCCAGCCGCCGGCACTGAGCCACTCACTCACCTCATTCATGCCAGTCACTCCCAGTAGCTGGTTTTCAGGACACACACTGTTCCTGCCCCAGCGGCTGGAAGTTAAAGACCCCCTCTTGCTCCAGTAGCTGGCACTGAGACCCCCCCCCCACTCGCTCCAGTAGCTGACACCACAGGCCAGGGGTGCCTACACCCTGCTGTCTGACTCCAGTAGCTGGCACCAAAACCACTCACACCGGTCCCCCCAATAGCTGGCACTTAGTCCTTGCAGCACACATACACACAGGATAGAGAGTGAGATTATGCAGAGACAGTTAAGAAAGGATTTAATAAGAAGATAGGACAGACAGCAGTGATCAGGTGCAGGGCTCAGTCAGGTTACACGTGACTGGTCCTTTTTTACCCCTTTCTGTCTAGGCCCCTACTTTGTTCCTCCCGGATCCCCTTCCTCTAAATATTCTTTCATCAATTTACATATTCCCACAGACCACTGTTGAATAGCCCAAGTCCTCCTGTTCCTCTTGTTTTCCCCTTCTTATCAAAGTTCAGGTTGGCCCTCTCCAAAGCTGTGCCTGGAGTTTCTTAAAGTCCCATCAATTAGTAACTGGAGACTTCTGGTCTTTGCCACTGTCTTCATTATCCCTTGTTTATCAGGTTTGTGTCTGTGTGTGTTCTTGTTTATCACTTCCCCCTTTACTTATTATCGCCTTTTGCATTGAAAAGGTCCTTGATAGGATAACCTTAATGAAGCAGACACTCTCACCTTCCACATACCCTTACACTAACATCCTCTGCTTTCTAAACATAGAACTGACATTTCACTTACAATAAAACCTGCTAAGTTAGTCACGGTACTTGGGAATATGCAGATTTAACTCCCAGGCATTGGAACAGACCATTAATTCACCAGAGATTAACTATGGAGCTGATAATTCAGGGAGCACTCCCAGCTGACAGAAAGTTTTAAAGGCTCTAAGGAGTCCAAAATGGTTGGAAGCAAACATCTTCGTGGTAAAGCTACTTTTTCTCAAATAGATGTCAGTAGAAGGGAGGGAAGGAAATCAGAGGAATACTCCATTTACTGTAAGCACCAATCAGCATGAGCACAGAGAGCAAGCAAAACAGAATACAAATGCTAAGCAACGGTCCGGATTGCAACTTCTACAGAAGCTGCTGAGTGGATGAAAGCACACATAGTATTTCAGTCCTTGGCTTCAGATGCAAGTGCTATAAATATCCCTACATTTTAATTATCTGCAGCTGTAATTGTTATTGGAAGTCTGCAAAAGCACCAGCGCCAAGCAATTTAGACTAGTTGTGACCTTTTAACTGCCATATATATCCAGAAATCTTTATGTCTGTAGCAAAGAATCCGAATTCCCAGTGGTTTTTGGCCATGTGGGTGTGTGTATGTATGCATGCAATCACACACATATGTGCTTTAGAGCGTTCTGCTCTCATTTGCTGCTTTTTTAATGATTTAGATTTGGTGGTCAGAAGCAAGCATAGAGAATCATAGAATCATTTAGGTTGGAAAAGACCCTTAAGATCATCGAGTCCAACCGTTAACCTGACACTACTGTCACTGAAAATCGGGAATGAAACTCCTTAACACTGGGTGTATTAAAGAGCAGGCATTACTTTATTCGGCGCCGGGTGCATGGGGGATCTCTCCGCCTAGCATGCACACCGTACGTTGCATCAATCGTCCCTTATATGGTTCTTCGATATACATATGCATCACATTTCTTGGAATAATCATACATATTCATTACATTTCCCAGAACTAATTATAATATCTGCATAGTCTTTCACGCATGCATTTTGAGTCCTTTAGGAGCTTCTACAGGGGTCTCGGGTGGTTTCTAGTGGTCTCTGGTGGTCTCTGCAGGAGGTGAACTTTTCCTTACATGGTCACAAATTGGCTCATCGCCGCCCTTTGTTACAGTTCTGGCTGTCCTTGTCTGGTTTCTGCTAGTTCTTATCTATTTCACGATGTGCTTGTTAGCTTAGGCCTTGTATGCTTGATTAATCCAGCCGTTTATCTTGCAACTATTTACAACACTACCATATGGCCTCTTAGCTCAAAGATCTTTGGGAATAGCTTACTATTAAATTGTGAATAGAGACTTTTCTGTTTATCTGCCTCTCTTTATCTGCTTGCCCCTGAAGAAACAGAGAATATGGACTAGTAGGAAAACTATTCCCAAGCCTGGCTTAATTCTGTTAGGAGGTAGGGTGTTTGTTTTTTATGACATAAAGCTCAGCTAATGAGTTTCTCAGTGTGTACCTGTCTCTCTTGGTGTCTCTGTTTGTCTGTCTGGTGGTTTTCTGTTAAAAAAAGGCCAGTCTCATTTTAGCAGTGATTCTTCTCCTTACTGAGTTGCCACCAACCAGGGCCGTCACCTGGATATTGCCCCGTGCCCTCCCCCTCCAGATTCCCAACCTGCCTGAGGAATCCCTGATACCAGCAGAGTTTAAACCTAACCTTATGTAAATATGCTCTAATTGTTGTAGCTTTAGCTATCCTGCAGAGCATTCATGAGGTCAAGGATGGAATTTTAACTTATCTTAGAATAACAATCACAAGGACTTGATCAATTAAGGATGTATAGAATGCTTACAAAGCCTTTGGAAAGATAACATCTGTAGTGGCATCCTGAAGTTAACTACATCTCGGAATGAATAGGGGGCGACCCCCCCCCCCCACCCTGCGCATGCTTAATAATATAGTTTATTATGCAAACTTGAGTGTATAAATATGCTAAGTATTCTGTTTAACCTTACACTCGATTTGGGGAACTTCCCCCGAGTGTCCAATTCTGCGCACTATCGAATAAAGCAATGTCTCCTTCCTAAACATAGTCTTTTCTCTGCGTTTGGGGAGTTAGAGTAAAATGATAACATCCCCACAGGCTCTTTAGCACCTGCCTTTAACAGAGGGGTTTAGCATTTCTTAGCAGGTCTACAATAGACATCCATGTAACCAATTTCTTTCTTATCTAGGTTGCTTATCCCATTGCTGCAGTATGTAAGCATCTACGCTAGTTTTTCTGCAAATTGGATTAGTAAAATACACTTTTCTAGGGGTTCTCTCTAAGATTCCTCAGAAGATTTAGTAAGAGCGGATTGTGAAACAAAGTCGGTACCGAGCCTGCACCTTCCGATGCTCCTCACAGGAGGAGGCCCGATTGGGACGGTTTTCCAAGATAAATAACTCAATAACAACTAGTTTGTTATTAAGCAGGCATTCTTTAATACAGCACTGGGCAGCACTGGGGATAGCTCCGCCATGAGTGCTCCAACGGGTTAGCAAAGTACATCAGTTTATATACAGAAAAATCATACATATTCATCAGATTTCCTGGAAAAGGTGGTCTTATGGTGATGAGTTCCCGGAATTCATTTACATAGTCTAAGCATGCGCAGTAAAATTAGGGTTAGGGTCTTTTCACCCTCCAGTGGTCGTCCATAGTCTTCCTCACTCTGTCCGCTAGTTGAACTTTGGGCTTCCTTTGTCCATATATAGTCATTGAATTAGCTTATCAGTCCTTCGACTCCGGGATGTTACAAGGGGGTCAGCTTCAACTAGTTTTTTGGCACTTATCTTGACACAATTGTCCTGAGTTCCTGTTATCAGTGATTGACACAGGAAGCTTAACGAGCTAGCTAAAGGCCTGTTTAATTTTGTCAGGCAAGAAATTACATGTTTCGAAATGTCCTATCATCAACTCTACTCGACAAATAACTAAAACTATGCAAGTCAAGCTTTTGTGTATCACAGCAAGGTTTTAGCCAAGGATTGTCAGGGATGTAACCCTTTCAATTGGAACTGTTTGCTTGCTTTCTAATGCTAACTGCACTGAGCTTATTAAACCGGCTTGCCATGGATTGCCTTAGCTAATTTAAGATTTATAAATCTCTTGGATTTGTGCCCCAGTACCTTGGGTACTCACACATTGATTGCCCTTTCCTTAGGTACCCCCCTGGCAACAGGTATCATTGTTACTGTAAGTCGGCAGGTAAAGAACTCTCTAAGACTCAATTTGGAGTTTTAGAGAGCAGGTATTCTTTATTGCGGCACTGGATGCAAGGTGGAATTTCCACAAATCAAGCACACCTATGCCGAGATCACCGTTACATTTATACACAAAAATTATAAGGTAGTACACTCCCAGTTACAATGATTGGTTAGTGATTTACATATAATTATAATATTGGTTATGTCATTCTCTTCTGTTACTACGCTTGTGCGGGGGAAGGGTCTTCACCTGGGCAGGGGTCTTCTTGACCTGTGGGTGTGTTTTTTAGTATTATAATGAAGGCAGTTCACTTCAGGACACCTTAAAAGTAGGTTTTGTTGCCAAGTTGGTCAGCTAGATATCTACCTTGCCAGGTTGTCAAATAACTCATCCCATATACAATAGAACCTAGGGGCTCTGGTTATGGTCTAGAGGGTCCAGAGAATAGGGACTTCAAGCAACACAGCCTCGGATAACAAGTAACACAGCAACCCATACATAATGTTAATATAGAGGCTAACTTCTTGAAATCAAGATGTTCTTATAGTTGCTTATTTCACGAACAAACACACAAAATATAAAAAGATTCAGTAAAACTTAAGACAAACTTCAACATTTCCCCCCTTTGAAAGTTTTGAAAATCATTTCAATACTTTAATTCTAACATTTATTTCTAAATTAGTGAGAATCATTATATCTTAGTGGGAATCTTCGGAATTGTTTCTTGTTCATCTTGTTGTCTGGCTACTGCTTGGATGATCATTCGATTAAATGCAGTCTTTCTGTTTGTTTGCCCTTTTAAACAATAGTAAACCAAAATAATGGTTAAAAAGATTATCAACAAGACTAATGCAGTGCCAATCAGTGATTTTATCCATGAACTTAAATTACATCCTAGGGAAAGTAGATAATTATATATATCTTGTTTTCCTTTTATATGTATATTCAAATTTGGTTCTGGAGATTCATACGGTTTTCCGTATAACAACTCATATGGACTAATTAAAGTTCCACTCTTAGGTTGTACCCAAATTCGCAAAAGAGCCAATGGGAGTGCCTGAGGCCATTTCAAATTAGTTTCCTGACATATTTTACTAATCTGTCTTTTCAATGTTTGATTCATTCTTTCTACTTTACCACTGGATTGTGGCCTCCAAGGTGTATGTAAGTTCCAGGTAATTCCCAACATTTTACTAACGTCCTGCACCACTTCTGCAATAAAATGTGGACCTCTATCTGAAGATATTCCTATTGGTACTCCAAATCTCGGGATAATTTCCTGCAATAGCCACTTAATAACTTCTTTTGAATGGTCCGACAGGGAAAGGCTTCTGGCCATCCTGTAAAAGTGTCAACCCCCACCAAAATGTACCGATACCCATTTTGGCAAGGTAATTCTGAGAAATCGATTTGCCAATAATCTCCTGGTTCCATTCCCGATTTTAATGTTCCCTTTTCTTTACAACTGGGTTGTTTTTTTTTTTCAAACATATCTCGCATTTTGCAGTTATCATTTTAGCCATTTCTAGCATTTTTACTGATACTATTTGTTTCCTTAAAAGTGCCACCAATGCTTCTGCTCCCCAATGACATTCCTTATGTTTTGTCTGTATTATTTCCCTCATTACTAGTGGTGGGACTACTAGGCCTTGTGATGTTATCCACCATCCTGCCAGATTCTTTTTTGCATTTAACAACTTACCTAATTTCTCGCCTTCCTCTGAATATTTATGTTTCTCCCTTGGTAGAGCAATGGTTTTAGTAGGGATCAATGCCATTTGAAAGGCATCTCTTTTTGCAATTCTCCTAGCTGTCCTGTCTGCCAATTTGTTTCCTATAATTTCTTTTGTATTTCCTCATTGATGTGCTTTACAGTGCATGATTGCCACCTTAATCGGTTTTTGGACTGCTTGTGTTAATTTTAAGATTTCTCCTTGGTATTTAATACTCGTCCCCTGAGAGGATAATAATCCCCTTTCCTTCCACAGGGCTCCATGAACATATACCACGCCAAAGGCATATTTTGAATCAGTCCAAATATTCACTTTCTTCCCATCACTTAGTTCTAATGCCCTCGTCAAGGCTATCAATTCTGCCTTTTGGGCTGAAGTTGTGCAGGGTAAAGAATTTGCTTCTACAACAGCATTCTCAGTAGTCACTGCATAGCCTGCATATCGGATCCCGTCCTCCACAAAGCTGCTACCGTCCGTGTATAATTCCCAATCAGGATCCTCCAACGGGCTATCCTTTAAGTCTTCTTGACTGGAATAGACATGTTCAATGGTCACCAAACAGTCATGTTCTATTTGTCCTTCTTCCTGCACGGAGTTCAAAAAGACTGCGGGGTTAATCAAGTCAGTAGTTTTCAGTATGACATCATCCTGTTCTGTCAAAATCACTTGGTATTTCATCATTCTGCTAGGGGATAACCAATGACCCCCCTTTTGTTCTAGAACAGTGATTACCATGTGTGGTACATATACTGTTATTGTCCTTCCCAAAGTTAATTTCCGGGCTTCTTGTATTAACATCACTGTAGCGGCGACTGCTCGGAGACATGTAGGCCAACCTTTACTTACAGTGTCCAGTTGTTTGGAGAAATACCCAACCGGTCTTTTCCAGCTTCCCATTTTCTGAGTCAGCACCCCGAGGGCAAGATGTTGCCTTTCATGAACAAATAACTGAAAATCTTTGGTTAGATCTGGAAGTCCCAATGCTGGTGCAGTCATTAAAGCCTGTTTTATGTTCAGGAAGGCTTTTCGCTGTTCTGGGCCCCACACAAACGGTACAACCTTTTGGGCTTCATAAAGCGGCTTTGCTATCAGACCATAATTCATTATCCAAAGGCGACACCATCCAGCCATTCCCAGAAATGCTTTTAATTCATGAACATTTCTAGGTTCGGGAATACTACAAATTGCTTCCTTATGGTCTGTTCCCAACTGTCGTTGCCCTTTCGAAGCCTCAAAGCCCAGATATATTACAGTTTGGCTCGCTATCTGAGCCTTATTCCTAGACACTTTGTACCCATTCAGTCCAAGAAAGTTTAAAAGGTCTATTGTTACCTTGATGCAGGTCAGTCTTCCTTCTGTAGCAATCAAGATGTCATCCACGTATTGTAGAAGCAAATGTGCGGGTTTAGGTCCTGTATCACTTTGTTTCCACCATTCCAGATTTTTCGCCAACTGATTACCAAAGATCGTTGGACTATTCTTGAATCCTTGCGGCAGTCTTGTCCATGTTAATTGTGTCTTTTCGTCCTGTTTGTGGATTTTCCCCCTCAAAAGCAAACAACTTTCGGCTTTCCTTCTCCAGAGGTATACAAAAGAAAGCATCCTTTAAATCAAGCACTGTAAACCACTGATAAACCTCTCTCAATGCTGTTAAAAGTGTATATGGATTTGCAACTACAGGGTGTATGTCTTTAACTATTTGATTTATAGCCCTTAAATCCTGAACTAATCGATATTCACCTGAAGGTTTTCTTACTGGTAAAATTGGGATATTATATTCCAACTCACATTCTGCAAAAATTCCAAACTTTAAAAATTTATCAATCAATTTCTTGATTTCTTGTCTAACCTCTGGCTTAATTGGATATTGCTTGATTCTCACTGGTTTTGCCTGTTCTTTTAATTCTATTTTTACAGGTTGTGCTGGATTTGAGTTACCAGGTACGTCTGTATCCCAGACTATAGGTACAACAGCCTGATCTACTTCTTGTGGTATTTGTTCCCTGACTTTTTCCTGTATCATCAATATTTCCCCTGTCTTTGATTCTGGTATTCTTAAAAGAATTTCTCCTTCTTCGAACACTATTTGCGCATTTAATTTGGACAATAGATCTCGCCCTAGCAAGGGTATCGGACAGTCTGGCACATACAAAAATTCATGTGTAATTACCTTATTTCCAAATTTCAAATCTAGGGGTTGAAGGAATGCCCTGTTTTCCTGCTTCCCGGTCGCTCCAATTATACTAGCCATTTTATTTCCTAATTTCCCTTTGCAAGTGTTTAAAACAGAATATGTTGCACCCGTATCTACTAAAAATTCAACTTTATCATCTCCCAGCTTAATTATAACCAGAGGCTCAGCTGGGTTCCCCTCCGGTCCTCTTCAGTCGTCTAAGGTCATCATCCTTGCTGCTTCCCGCTGACCTGTCTTCAATTTAGGACAGTCACTTTTCCAATGTCCATCTTCCCTGCAATATGCACATTGATCTATCCCTAGAGATGCATTAGGTTCTCAATTACCAAAGTTTCTAAAACCTCCTCTTCTTCTGGCCCGTCCTCTTCCTTGTACTGCATTGCCTGTTAAAAGAGCTATTAATTTGCTCTCCCTACCTTTATCTTTCTTTTTCTTTGTTCTTCTTCTTTCTCTCGATTGTTATAGACTTTCCATGCTACTTTGAGCATTTTATTTAAATTTCTGGAATCCTCTCCCTCTAACTTTTGGAGTTTCCTTTTTATATAGGGTGCTGATTGTCCCATAAAAATCAAAGCCAATTGTTGTTGTTCTGCCTCTGTTTCCATTTTTAAATCTGTATATTTTCTGGCAATCTCCTTTAATTTTTCTAGGAACACAGAGGGAGATTCATTTTTGTCTTGTTTTACCTCGTATAATTTAGACCAACTCAGAGCTCTTGGCATTGCATGCTTTACTCCATATAGCATAACCACTACTTCTTCTATCTCCTCCCCCATTCCACTACTATCCGGTTCTGTTTCAACACTTCTTTCCCTTATACGTGAGGGAGGGAAATTCCGTCCCTCCTGCGGGGGTGCTACTTCTAGTTCTAATTCCATTTCATCCTCTTTTGGTACTGTACACCTAATGCACCTCTTTCCAATATCACAAGCCGAACAACAACTCTTTGTTTTCTTATTCTCCAAAGTTAACGCCATTACCAAAGTATCTCGACTAATTAACTTACATTCATTCTGCCAATCCACTCGCTGCCTCAAATAAAAGAACAAATCTACATATGGCACTTCATTCCATTTGCCTTCTCTTCTACAGAACAACATTAACTGCAAAACAGTATTATAACTCAAAGTTCCGTTCTTTGGCCGTTTTTCCTGATCCTCCAAAACATACAAAGGCCACCAATGGTTACAATATTCAATCATCTGGCTTTTGTGCAAATCATCATGTAAATCACCCCAATGCACTAACAAACACCCCAATGGTGAGGTTTTTGGTATCTTTTCATCTGTTGCTAAATTCCCAGCACTCTTCCTATTAAACAGTTTTACAAATCCTGATGCCATCACAAAAAAATACTCAAAGGTAACAGGTAGGGTTTCCAAACGGGGACTCTAACCCCTTTCCAAATGGGGACTCTAACCCCTTTTCCAAATGGGGACTCTAACCCCTTCCCGGGTCCCAACTTAAAGTTTCCAAAAGAATGCCTTAATACTCACAAACAATGTTCTTCGCTCAGGGGCTCTTCGGTCCGGGGATCGGAAGATCCTCTCCGAGAATCCCTCGGTGCCGGCTGAGGTTCCACGATCCCAGGATCCGTCGAGGCTCAAGATCAGGGTCCCATCTGGGTCGCCAAAATCTGTTACCATAAGTCGGCAGGTAAAGAACTCTCTAAGACTCAATTTGGAGTTTTAGAGAGCAGGCATTCTTTATTGCGGCACCGGATGCAAGGTGGAATTTCCACATATCAAGCACACCTATGCCGAGATCACCGTTACATTTATACACAAAAATTACAAGGTAGTACACTCCCAGTTACAATGATTGGTTAGTGATTTACATATAATTATAATATCTGTTGTGTCATTCTCTTCTGTTACTACGCTTGCGCAGGGGAAGGGTCTTCACTTGGGCAAGGGTCTTCTTGACCTGTGGGTGTGTTTTTTAGTATTATAATGAAGGCAGTTCACTTCAGGACACCTTAAAAGTAGGTTTTGTTGCCAAGTTGGCCAGCTAGATATCTACTTTGCCAGGTTGTCAAATAACTCATCCTATATACAATAGAACCTAGGGGCTCTGGTTATGGTCTAGAGGGTCCAGAGAATAGGGACTTCAAGCAACACAGCCTCGGATAACAAGTAACACAGCAACCCATACATAATGTTAACATAGAGGCTAACTTCTTGAAATCAAGATGTTCTTATAGTTGCTTATTTCACGAACAAACACACAAAATATAAAAAGATTCAGTAAAACTTAAGACAAACTTCAACATCATCAGCCAGAGAACTCAGGCAAACCATCCCCAGCACTGAAATCTGATGAAAAGGTGTGGGAAAGGTGAGGAACCTTATCTCAGGTTGTTTTGGGTTTTTTTTTTTTTACTTTTATTGGTTACACTGAATGAGAATGATTTTCTGAGAAAAAGAAAAAGCTGCTGCTTTTACCTACCTTGCCCTTTCTCTAAGAGATGAATGCAGTGCAGGGCAAGATAGCAGTCAGAACACTTAATATTTGCCACATGCCAATTTGATTGGGAAGCATCTGACATGTGCCAGAAATTTTGCAATAGGAATGTACATTTAAGAGAGAAAAAAAACAGAAAATGGCTTATTCCAGTCTCAGCATTTTTTGTGGAAGTCCTTATAGGCTTTCAGGCAGAGCAAAGGAAAATTTTAAAACATCACTAATAACCTATTGCAGAGAAAGCCAAATACACCTTTAGGCATGTGAAGTACCAGCTCTACTTCCCATTTCTTACCATAAGTAAGTGTGATGCCTTCATCAGAAGACTTGGTAAATAAAATAGATGCGACATAAGGGGCATTGTCCTTATTTAAAAGATGAATGTAGCAAGGCATGGAGGTTGCTGCTGAAATTATAGCAGTCTTTAAGCACCTAACTTGCTGTGAGGAGAGAGAGCTCAAACTGATTTCAGATAGTGTTTTTCCAGTGTGCCTATCTGCTCCTTTTGGCACCTAGGCACATTGAAAGGTGATGCCTCACATGAGCTGCCCTGTAACATGCGGGCAGATGCACGGCACGAGGGGTAGGGTGGAAGCCACCAGCCCTTCATCCCAGTCCTTGGCCTCACAACCACCCTTTCCCTTCTATTCGGGCACATCTGTCACAGTCAGTTTGGATCTCTCAAATTTATAGGACAATGTACTCTGTAAATTAAACTTTATTTTATGATCTCATTAGGAAAGAAAACAAGCAAACACGACAAACAAGGGCTCAATCCCCTTTGTAGAAACTAATCTAACACATGAATTCACTAATTCATCACTTAAGTCATGAGGTTTCTAACTCACATTTCTCTAATTCATAACTCGTAACTCGTAATTCATGCACCTTTGAGCAAAATAGTTACCTAGCCGACAGTAAGAGTGCTCATCCTTCCTCCACCGTCACGGCGCGGGCGTCCCCTGTATCACACCAGGAAGCACCAAAGCCTCAGCAGTCCAGCTGCTGTTGGATCCACTTCAAAAGCTTTTTGGGTAAGCTGAAGTATTTATACCTTCCAGCTTGGAAGTTTGGTCTATACCATTTCCACGAGTTAGTGGATTCTGAAGAAACTGCCAGACAACCAATATGCAAGGATGATGGCTGCAGGAGACAGCAAGCTGCAGGTGATAATGGCTGCATAATGGCCTTTTAGCTCTTTCTGGCCATCTGTCCTGCCTATGTGTTGCCTTTGCTTTGACCTAATGGCGCTGCTCCCAGCATACATCAGGCCTTAGCATGAGCTGTGTGTTAGCCAAAAATCTGAGCAAGAGTTGAGTGAACAGTCACAACATCCGATTTCCAAATGTTAACAAGGTGGCTACTTCAAATATTGCTGTTGTAACACAGGGAACATCTGCAGCCTGTACCTGCTTCTCTCTATTTGCCGAAGAAGAAGGAGAGTGCTTCATGTGCTCATCCACAAGCATGAGAGCAGGGACAGGTCACAAGTGGATGACAGGATCATTTCTTAGGCTTTTTTTAGCATGGAATACAATTTTCCTCCCTTTGCCATGGTATCCCTGCGTACCCTTTGAAGTACTGCACTCTGCTGCGGTACTCTGGGAACTTAAATGTAAGCTACCTTTCTGAATCATAGGTAGCAGTCCTATCAAGTACAGGAGGAAAAAACACCATTGAAGATCCATCGTAAATCTCTTCAAATACACTTAAAAACTAGGATATCTGAAATGCATAAAATACAAGTAATTCAAAACGATGCAATTTCTGTGTTGTCCTGGTTTCGGCAGGGATAGAGTTAATTTCCTTTCTAGTAGCTGGTACAGTGTTTTGGATTTAGGATGAGAACAAAGTTGATAACACACCGATGTCTTAGTTGTTGCTAGGTAATGCTTACACTAGCCAAGGACTTCTCAGCTTCCCATGCTCTACCGACTGAGAAGGCTGGAGGTGCACAAGAAGCTGGGAGGGGGCAAAGCCAAACTGGCCAAAGGGACATTCCATACCATGTGACATCATGCGCAGTACATAAACTGGGGAAAGCTGGCCGGGGGGGCCGCTGCTCGGGGACTGGCTGGGCATCGGTCGGTGGGTGGTGAGCAATTGCACTGTGCATCACTTGCTTTGTGTATTATTATTATTATCATATTATTATTATCGTTTTATTTCAATCATTAAACTGTTTTTATCTCAACCCACGAGTTTTTCTCACTTGTGCTCTTCCAATTCTCTCCCCCATCCCACCGGGGGTGGGGGGAGTGAGCGAGCGGCTGCGTGGTGCTTAGTTGCCGACTGAAATTAAACCACGACAGTCCTTTTTGGCGCCCAACGTGGGGCTCGAAGGGTTTGAGATAATAACAGATTAACCGGAGTGTATTAAGGAACTTATATCTGTTAGTAGTTGTGGGTCACAATGTTGGTTTCTCTGTTCTCGATATTGATTTGTATAATCTGCATCGCGCTCTTTTTCCTGCTGTACATGTTAAAGATTGGTGTTGGGTTTTGCAGTTTGCTGTGGTCTGCAGTGAATAGTAATGTCTCGCTTGTGAGGTTTGTTTTTAGAACATTGACCTTGACGTTAGTGTGGTATGTAAATTTCGCAATGAAGCCGTTACTGTACCATGGATACCATTTCGTGGAGACAACTAGCAATTGCAGTAACTTTTCTGAGAGTTTTTTTACGGAGGAAATACAGAATGGCAAGATGGATGTCGTCAGATCCCAATGGATGTGATCAACAAAATAACAGCCATGTCTCCACCAACTAGCAAAAAGGAAACACAAGCTTTCTTAGGCGTCGTGGGTTTTTGGAGAATGCACATTCCAAATTACAGTCTGATTGTAAACCCTCTCTATCAAGTGACCCGGAAGAAGAACGATTTCAAATGGGGCCCTGAGCAACGACAAGCTTTTGAACAAATTAAACGGGAGATAGTTCATGCAGTAGCCCTGGGGCCAGTCCGGGCAGGGCAAGATGTAAAAAATGTGCTCTACACCGCAGCCGGGGAGAATGGCCCTACCTGGAGCCTCTGGCAGAAAGCACCAGGGGAGACTCGAGGTCGACCCCTAGGGTTTTGGAGTCGGGGATACAGAGGATCCGAGGCCCGCTATACTCCAACAGAAAAAGAGATATTAGCAGCATATGAAGGGGTTCGAGCTGCTTCAGAAGTGACCGGCACTGAAGCACAGCTCCTCCTGGCACCCCGACTGCCGGTGCTGGGCTGGATGTTCAGAGGGAGGGTCCCCTGTACACATCATGCAACTGATGCTACATGGAGTAAGTGGGTCGCACTGATCACACAACGGGCTCGCATAGGAAACCCCAGTCGCCCAGGAATCCTGGAAGTGATCATGGATTGGCCAGAGGGCAAAGATTTTGGAATATTGCCAGAGGAGGAGGTAACGCGTGCTGAAGAGGCCCCAATGTATAATGAACTGCCAGAAAATGAGAAGCAATATGCCCTGTTCACTGATGGGTCCTGTTGTCTTGTGGGAAAGCATCGGAGGTGGAAAGCTGCTGTATGGAGTCCTATGCGACAAGTTGTAGAAACTGCTGAAGGAGAAGGTGAATCGAGCCAATTTGCAGAAGTAAAGGCCATCCAGCTGGCTTTAGACATTGCTGACCGAGAAAAGTGGCCAGTGCTCTATCTCTATACTGACTCATGGATGGTGGCAAATGCCCTGTGGGGGTGGTTGCAGCAATGGAAGCAGAGCAACTGGCAGCGCAGAGGCAAACCCATCTGGGCTGCCGCATTGTGGCAAGCTATTGCTGCCCGGGTGGAGAACCTGGTTGTAAAAGTCCGTCACGTAGATGCTCACGTACCCAAGAGTCGGGCCACTGAAGAACATCAAAACAACCAGCAGGTGGATCAGGCTGCTAAGATTGAAGTGGCTCAGGTGGATCTGGACTGGCAACAGAAGGGTGAATTATTTATAGCTCGGTGGGCCCATGACACCTCAGGCCACCAAGGAAGAGATGCAACATACAGATGGGCTCGTGATCGAGGGGTGGACTTGACCATGGACACTATTGCGCAGGTTATCCATGAATGCGAAACATGCGCTGCAATCAATCAAGCCAAGCGGTTAAAGCCTTTTTGGTATGGAGGACGATGGTTGAAATATCAATATGGGGAGGCCTGGCAGATCGATTATATCACACTCCCACAAACCCGCCAAGGCAAGCGCCACGTGCTTACAATGGTGGAGGCAACCACTGGATGGCTGGAAACATATCCCGTGCCCCATGCCACTGCCCGGAACACTATCCTGGGCCTTGAAAAGCAAGTCCTATGGCGACATGGCACCCCAGAAAGAATTGAGTCAGACAACGGGACTCATTTCCGAAACAACCTCATAGACACCTGGGCCAAAGAGCACGGCATTGAGTGGGTGTATCACATCCCCTATCATGCACCAGCCTCCGGAAAAATTGAACGATACAATGGACTGTTAAAGACTACACTGAGAGCAATGGGTGGCGGGACATTCAAACACTGGGATACGCATTTAGCAAAGGCCACCTGGTTAGTCAACACTCGGGGATCTGCCAATCGAGCAGGCCCTGCCCAGTCAGAACTCTTACGTACTGTAGATGGGGATAAAGTCCCTGTAGTGCACATAAAAAATATGCTGGGGAAGACAGTCTGGGTTATTCCTGCCTCGGGCAGAGGCAGACCCATCCGTGGGATTGCTTTTGCTCAAGGACCTGGGTGCACTTGGTGGATAATGCGGGAGGATGGGGAAGTCCGATGTGTGCCTCAAGGGGATTTGATTTTGGGTGAGAATAGCCAATGATCTGAATTATGTGATGTTAAGTACTAATTATAGTTATAATAGTTATACTAATAATACACAGATATACTAATAACACTAATAATATTATATGCCATACTAATGTTATTACAATAAGAATCACCCAGACTAATGAAGAATAACTTCAGTGAAACCAAGCAAAGCACAGTGATGATGGTACCAGAACTGACTTCAACATGAAACAATCCAACACCACATACCATCTCCATTTTTCCTGCCCTGGAAGATTATTATGACAGGTGGAGCCCGAAGTCATGGACTAAATGAACTCACCGAACATTTTAGAGGGATGGCCCAAAGACTAAGGGAATGATATCTCTGTGTGTGTGTGTGTGTATATATATATAAAAAAAAGGGGGTGGTGATTAATGAAAATGTACTGGAAAATATGAGACTTGAGCATGACGCAGATGGTATAGAATAAGGGGTGGATATTGTCCTGGTTTCAGCAGGGATAGAGTTAATTTCCTTCCTAGTAGCTGGTACAGTGTTTTGGATTTAGGATGAGAACAAAGTTGATAACGCACCGATGTTTTAGTTGTTGCTAGGTAATGCTTACACTAGCCAAGGACTTTTCAGCTTCCCATGCTCTACTGACTGAGAAGGCTGGAGGTGCACAAGAAGCTGGGAGGGGGCACAGCCAAACTGGCCAAAGGGACATTCCATACCATGTGACGTCATGCTCAGTACATAAACTGGGAAAAGCTGGCCGGGGGGGCCACTGCTCGGGGACTGGTTGGGCATCGGTTGGCGGGTGGTGAGCAATTGTACTGTGCATCACTTGCTTTGTGTATTATTATTATTATCATATTATTATTATCGTTTTATTTCAATTATTAAACTGTTTTTATCTCAACCCACGAGTTTTTCTAACTTGTGCTCTTCCAATTCTCTCCCCCATCCCACCGGGGGTGGGGGGAGTGAGCGAGCGGCTGCGTGGTGCTTAGTTGCCGACTGAGATTAAACCACGACATGTGTGTCTCCTCCTTTTCCAACTTGGACTCAGAATACTTATCTTAAAGACAAAAACAGTCTCCCCCATTATTGCCTCTAATAAAATTGTTCATTTTTTTTCCTTTAAAGAATATACCAAACCAAATTCAGTCAAAATGAGCCAAGAAAGTGCTTATTAAAATAACAAAACATTTGGGACACATCAGAAAGTGTTTTCTATATGAAAAAAATCACATATGCAACAAAACTAAAATAACCACATGCTTTAAAATGTCGATTTCTTAAAGTAGCAGCATATTTCATAATGTATTGGTGTCATGGTTTAACCCCAGCTGGCAACTAAGCACCACACAGCTGCTCGCTCACTCCCCCAGAGGTGGGATGAGGAAGAGAATCGGAAGGGTAAAATGAGAAAACTCATGGGTTGAGATAAAGACAGTTTAATAGGGATAGCAAAAGCCGTGCAAGAAAGCAAAGCACAACAAGGAATTCATTCACTACTTCCCATCGGCAGGCAGGTGTTCAGCCATCTCCGAGAAAGCAGGGCTCCATCACACGTAACGATTACTTGGGAAGACAAACACCATCACTCCAAACATCCCCCACTTCCTTCTTCTTCCCCCAGCTTTATTTGCTGAGCATGACATCATATGGTGTGGAATATCCCTTTGGTCAGTTGGGGTCAGCTGTCCCAGCTGTGTCCTCTCCCAGCTTCCTGCGCACCCCCAGCCTACTCGCTGGTGGGATGGTGTGAGGAGCAGAAAAGGCCTTGACTCTGTGTAAGCACTGCTCAGCAATAACGAAAACATCCCTGTGTTATCCACACTGTTTTCAGCACAAATCCAAAACATAGCCCCATACTAGCTACTATGAAGAAAATTAACTCTATCCCAGCCAAAACCAGCACAACTGGTTTCATAATAATGATTAGTATTCCTCATTTATTTATATTTTTCAGTATCAGCTACAAGATGTGAAGAGCTGTACATTGTTAACAGAAGACAATATGTGTTTGGCAGAGCTCACAAAATAAAGACAAAAATAGCTAGGGTTTGGGGTTGACAGCATCTTGTGCCTCTAAGTAGCCACAGTGACATTCATGTCTTGATATATGACATGTTCAGCAGTACTTAATTAACACACCTTGGCAGAGAACTTTATGATTAGTTTTGTCAAAAGAAGAGTTTTCCTTCCTTTATAAAATAAGAGCAAAGAATATCACTTTTGCTTTATTCTAATAATCATCTGTCCTCACAGCTTTTTCACCATTACAAGCGCTCTAGTTTCTTTTTCATCCTTTTCTCCCTCCGTATCTCTTGCTGCTGCCTATATGTAGACTCCTGGAAAATTTTCTCCACTTGTTTTGCAGAGTCAGGACTGTCTTCTTCCAGCATGTTAATAGCCTGCAAGGCAAAGGGAGTCTTCTCCCAGAGAAGTCGGTTATTCAGCAGCCTCACAGGTATCGCAGAGTTGTATTTGTGCTGTTAAGAGGACTGACAAGGGAGGTGTAAGAGAGACTCATACCAAGGTTCATTCAGAAAATTTTCTGTCAGTAATATAATAGCCCATGCTGAGCCATTCACAGCATCACTTACGTTTTCCAAGACATGTTTACCACAAGGCATGTCTGCAAAGATTATTCCAGGTTTAATAGAAAACTTATTCTGCAGCAGGTCCTGGATCCAGATGGCTTCATCTACATCATTCTCAGCGTGCAGAACCACAAACTTACAGAAAATGTCCTCAATATTCTCCTTACTGCTGCCAACTCCTAGAGCCGTGCTTGCAGGCTCCCTGATTTCAGCAGAGAGGCCGCACAATTCATTAATTCGCTTGGAGTCTCTCTGACCTGTACTCATGTTTTTAGCCTTTTTGCTGCTATTTGGTGAAGGAGTTTGTTTGGAGTTAGTACTGCCTATTACGACAAACTCACATGTTCAAAAACGATTTGCTGATGTGATTATTTTTGAAATAACACAAACTAGTTTGACTGGGGGAAGCTATTATTCATGCTAATGAAAGAAGGCAGAAATGCTGAGAGAAAAGCAGATAGTTCCTTTTATAGAAGCTAGTAATTAAGATACCGCACTAAAAAACCCCTGCCAAAACCCAAACACATGATTTTTAGCTTTACGCACAAAGAGCATGCAAGTACAACTCTTTCATGAGTGCATCGAGTACTACGCATACCTCCAAACCAGAAAGATGACGCTAAATTGCATCAAAGTCAGGAAAAAAGCAAAAATCAATATATGATATAGTGTGTTCTTTTAAATGGACATGTCAAAAACATACCAAATCCTGCAAAATGTAGAATATAAATATGACTAAACAAATACAAAGCCATGGATAAACATATGCTTTATCAAAGTTCAAAATGTGTTCCACAAATGAGTTGAAGAAACACATGTGGACATATGGCAGAAGTGGGATCAGACCTAAAGGAATTAAAAGATTTTAGTTGGTTTAAATGGTAACTGGAGTAAGCCTACATGCTACAAAGTAATATTATGCATGCAGTCTGTTGATTAAGGAACTCTAAGAACTTGCCTTTGATCAAGATATTTAATTAATTTACACATACAACAATTGAGAGAGGTGTAATGCCATATGAGTACAGCGAGAAAAAGAAAATCAGGGCAAAGTGAAGTAATTTAGGGTAGCAAACTTCCATTAAAAATTTTGTTCACTGCAAACTCGGGATTCCTTCTTTGTTTTGACAAACAGAAACTAATTTTAAAAAAGCAGGATGTGGTTTGCTGGTAGACATTATTAGACTGATATAGTTGGAAAAATTAGACAAGTTTTTGGGTGCACAAACCTGGAAATCAGGTTTGATTGCCCGAAAGTTTGGTCATTTCTTCTTAACATACCAGATATTTAATAAAAGATATTACTTCTTCCAGCAACCCATGTCCCATCTTTGTCCTTAGACCATCATGGCTATGACAAAATACCATTCTGATAAAGGCACAAAGCAATAACATAATTTAATAATAATGCAACAGTTCATTTTACTAATCAGATTAGCTGTTATCCTGTTAGATGTTTACTTTGCAACATAACATCAAGAAAATGATGAGTTCACCAAGAACAAAACTGGCTCCAGTCCTGTCAACTGACATTTATAAACCAAAATTCAAAAGGCTATTTTCTGTATCATTTAAGTGCTCCCTGTTTATGAACATACTCAAGAAGCTTAAAACTTTCTTTTGTTCCTTGGTAATTTGCTTCCCTTCCACACCATACCCAGGGCCTGTTAAACATGTGTTTGGTGCTAATTTGAAACATCTCTTTTTAAGAGGAATATATATAGGCCGTACAGATACAGTACAAGAAAAAACCCCACAGTATCTGACTTATCAGCTATGACATAAATAAAAGATAGATGAACTGTTCTTGCATCACCTGAAAGCCTGTGGGTGTGTGTAGACATGCATACATACACAAATACATTTGTACACTGGCAGGAATCTCTGTTTTTTCTTAGCAATACTGGAACAGATTTCACTTTTGTTGAACAGCACCACCTTGCGACATATATATGCAATACTCTAATTATATGCCTTCATATTAATGCTATAGTTAATAGAACTAATGCACAGCTACCGGGATTCGTTCTGTTCCCACGAGCAGTAGATCCCCTCACAAATGATTCTGTTCACATTTACTTCAGCTTTACTCCATTTTATTTGCAGTCACATCTGAAACACGGACAACTCATCCAATGATCAGTCAATCCCAGAACTACTGGCCCAGGAATGTAAACTGAACTCCAAATTTGGTAATTCCGGTTTGTTTTGGAAGGACTGCTCCTGTCATTACAGATATAATGCTGATGGACTAATTCATATATGGTTAAAAATGGATCAGAAGTTAGACTAATCTGTCTTCCTTGCTGGGGCCAAGGAGATATACAGAAGCAATGCAACCCATATGTCTCATCTATGAGATGATGCCAGGAGGTTCTTGAAGTTTAAGAAATGATGCCAGCATAGGCTCCAAGCAATAGACAGGAAGACTGAACATAGGCTTGTAACTGAAAAGAAAGAATAGGAATAAAAATTGGTAAATCCAAATCCATGCCAATATCCCTTGGAGAGACAATGATTTTGTCCAAGATCCAAAATAAAGTTTTATATTATTATAATCTGCTTTTTGGGAGATATATTTTTGCAGGCACAACACAATAATGAAGAGTGCTTCCATGAAGGATTAATGTAATTTCTTCTTCTCTCAGATGCCATATATTATAACATTACAACCTTTTAAATAAGCAAATTAGGGCCAAACTGGCATTATGTCATTTCCTCAGTACTGGCCAGGATTATACTTGATCTTTTCAAACACAGAAGAGAACACCATTTTGTAGAGGACAAAAAGGAAATATTACATCTTTTTCAAGGCATACTGTGTATGGTTCAACAATTCAGGTCATTAGATTTTTGGTGTGGTGCTAATGCTTGTTTGGAGCAAGAAGTGGAAAAGAGCTAGGAAAGTTATGAATTAAATAAAAGAAGAACCTGATCACTCTTGTCTCAGTGGAACCAAACCTTGGGGGCTCAAGCATAAACGTAAAACATTTTCAAAAAGCCTTTCCTGATTATTCATGCTCTTACAAATAAACAAACGAAATCTTACATAAAAGATTCAACTCTTCCAGCTAGAAGAAATGGCAGAAGAAAAAGACCTATTTTAATATTTATGTTCTTCCTCCCCTCACCCCTTCTCCATAGTAAGGATGGTAGTAAGCTCACAAATGCAAAACTACATCAGTCACATGTTCTTTTCCAGATGAAAGATTAAACTTTTGAACTCTAATGTCCCCAGAGAACACAAGCGCAAAAGGATTCCCAAACCAATCTACTGTGAATTTGCTTGACACAAGAGCCAACAAACATGGTAATGGAAGAGGCCACCTATGCTGCACCTTCCAGACATCGCTAACTTGCCCCCAAACTACATATGGATGTGGGACAGAAGAGTGCAGTCCTCAAAAAGCATGCATGAAAAAAACTCTTACAGCTATAACAGTTGCCCAATACAACTTTGAAGATCAGAGCAAGGAATGCAGCATTTCTACTGCAATACTACTACACCTTTCATAAAGTGGTGAGAACTGAATCAACAAATCCGCATGATTCACAGTACCAAAGGCTCTATGGCTTCAGTAGAATCATACTTTATATAATTGTTTACAGGCCTTGGGTTACCTGGGAACTCACTGTGCTAAGCTCTGTGCAAGACAAGGCAGCTTCTGTCTCCAAAAATTAGACAGTGTAAGTTGTGACAAAATGCAATAACTGGATGATATAAGCAAGCTGTCAGGGTAATGTCCTTTGTGCTCTTCTTGTACTTCTGCCAGTACAATCAGCCCTCAGTGTGATGGATGCACCCACTCTGAGTGAGTGAACAGTACTTTGGTCAGGCATCACCAACAAGTAGGCCTGACTGAAATCAGCCTTGCTGTGCAAACTGTGAAAACTGTGCTAGGCCATGTCTTCTCAGGAACTAAGGAATCTAGGCCATGTCTTATCAGGAGCTAACAGTACCAGCCTGAGCTGGGACTAGACAAAACTACAACTGCTACAGCTGCACACCTGCATATACACCAAGTTTGACTACGAGTCAATCACTTGACGCTATAAATATCTGTAGCCCCCTTGAGCCCGTTGAGCTCTCCTGTATGGCAGCAGGCTGCACGGCGGTGATCTCCCCCTTGAGCAAGGACGCCTCTCAAGGTTACTCCTCGAGGTTGAGACACCCCTTACCCGGCATCTGATATCTATAACGAGGTAAGCGACATTTTACATTAGGCCTAAAAGTATATTGTATGCTAGCGACATTTATATATATCCAGCTATATAGCTTAATTATTAGAAGTGCAGTAAGTAGTAGAGTGTTTGACCGCCATCTAATTATCGTTTAAATCATCATTTAAATCACTGTCAAATCACTGTTTAATTACCATTCAATTATTGCTTAATCACCATTTGATTACCATTTAATTTTCATTCAATCATTGATTAATTATAATTTGATAATTGTTTAATCATGAATAAAACCCTTTTAGTTAACCCCACAATGATGACTTCTCTTAATAATTCACCTGTGACACTCAGTTATCTGGGCTGTGGAGATGTTTGGCTCCATAGAGCTAACATGAGTCAGGAAGCAGAATGATTGTATTCACAAGTAATGCACCATGAAGCCTTACCAGCTCATTTCAGTGACATCTCAGGAATCCCTGAACCTCAGAACTCAAGCGTTACTGACCTTGCTTTTCACCAGTACTCTCTCACTGTATGTTCTTAGAGCAACATTTAAATATCATTCATAGTTTTGCTTTACCCATTTTACCCCAGCACCAGTTACTGCAGATAATGGAGAACTGACCATACTTAACATTGAAGATGTGATGATATGCAGGCCCTTCCTGACTTAACAGGGGTCATGGGAAATTTAGTGATGCACCTTAATGCTAATCAACAGATTACATTAACTTTTAAGTAGCTCTTCTTGTTTTAAAAGTCAAGATAGACACATCAATCTCATAAAATTAATTTCCTAATACCTTTAGAGCACTGATAGCACACACAAATGTGTGTGGCAGAAAACTGAAATCGGATGGTTTACATGGCTAGAGAATATTGTCCTCAAAAGGGAAAGGAACTGAATCAATAGTGTTCAGACCAGCATATTAAATTAATTAATTTTCAGCTTACTATATCAAACTGAAAACTGTGATGAACTGATTAAGTCTCAAACACCCCTCCTTCAGGAGAGCCAAGTCCCATCAGAGGGCCAGGGAGGGTGACAGCGGGGGTGGTAACAGCACCAGTTGCCTGATTTCCATCTGCTACTGCACATCTGTTAGAGCCCTAAGTGAATCCAGCTGAAACTCAGCTATACACAATATTTTTGTCACTTCCTGACATGTATATACTTTACTAAAAAAGCCAGTATTGTTGTCGTGGTTTAACCTCAGTCGGCAACTGAGCACCACACAGCCGCTCGCTCACTCCCCCCACCCCCGGTGGGATGGGGGAGAGAATTGGAAGAGCACAAGTGAGAAAAACTCGTGGGTTGAGATAAAAACAGTTTAATAATTGAAATAAAATGATAATAATAATAATATGATAATAATAATAATAATACACAAAGCAAGTGATGCACAGTGCAATTGCTCACCACCCGCCGACCGATGCCCAGCCAGTCCCCGAGCAGCGGCCCCCCCGGCCAGCTTTCCCCAGTTTATGTACTGCGCATGATGTCACATGGTATGGAATGTCCCTTTGGCCAGTTTGGCTGTGCCCCCTCCCAGCTTCTTGTGCACCTCCAGCCTTCTCAGTCGGTAGAGCATGGGAAGCTGAAAAGTCCTTGGCTAGTGTAAGCATTACCTAGCAACAACTAAGACATGGGTGTGTTATCAACTTTGTTCTCATCCTAAATCCAAAACACTGTACCAGCTACTAGGAAGGAAATTAACTCTATCCCTGCCAAAACCAGGACAATCGTCTATAACCTGTTAGGCCTGGACCACAAATTAAAAGCTCCACACAGAGAAATATTTGACAGAGAATCAGTTTGAGTACAGACAAGTCTGTCAGCCCTCCCAGAACAATTCCACTATTCAGGATTTCATCAATAACTCCTTTCATAACTCCGCTCCAGGCTTCCAACTTTTTTGATTAAGTTTAGCACATATCCACATATGCATCTAGTACCAGAAAGGCCATATACTTGAGTAATAATGCTTAAAACCCATAAATTTCCCATGGAATGTTGCCACAGACTGCCTACATTATATGCCACCATAAATGTTTTTCATCTAAGATTTCTGCTGCTCCCCATTCTCTCATTTTGCCATCTCGTCTGTCCAACCTCCTAGCACACATACGGAGAGCTCCACAGATTTCTGGCCCCATAATAAAACATAGCACATAATAAAACATTACATAGATATCGTTCGCTATTTGCATTGTTCAGACAATACTTTGGTAAAATTTTTCAAATTTTTAAAATTTTATATTATTTGGAATCCTTAAAATTCATGGGAGTTTTGGATCAGGCAAGTTTGCTCTTCTCTTGTGGCTGTAGCTTTTCCTACTCAAAGATATAGAAGCCATCAGTAACTTTTTTTTTTTTACAGCTCAAGGCTGAGCCTCAAGGCTGATTCTCTTCTGGTTTTGTTTATAAAGAAAACCAAAGGATCTGAAAAAACATTGTCCTTAAGGTTACCATTAACTTTTTGCCTCAGTTTTAAGGTCTAACCTTACCAAGTGTGTAATCACTGTAAGACACCCTCAGTTGTCACCTTTTTTTTCATATGTAAAAACCCAATTTACCCAACTGAAGTTATCACACAATTAAAAACACATTCTACTGTGCTAGTTCTACAGCAATAATTGCACTTGCACACAAAATATTTTGCTATTGGTCCTCTTTAACTGTCAGATACCAAAACCAGGTAAGGGAAAGGAAACAGCATGGGTTCTGCCATACAGCAAAGCAACTGCTCCTATTTGCATAACACAGCACAGCAATACAGTATCAAAATCAATAACCCTGCATGGTTATGGGATGGATGAGGAGCCATATAAGAGTTTATGGATTAGGATTAAAGAGAGGACAGGTAAAGGTGGCATTGTATTGGGTGTCTGCTATAGGCCACCTGACCAGGAAGAACAAGTGGATGAGGCCCTCTGCAGACAGATAGGAGCACTTCCACAGGCCCTGGTCCTCACGAGGGACATCAACCACCCTGATATCTGCTGGAGGAACAACACAGCAGGGCATAATCAATCCAGGAGGTTCCTGGAGAGCATCGATGAAAACTTCCTGATGCAAGAGATAGAGGAGCCAACGAGGAGAGGTGCTCTGCTGGACCTCATACTCACAGACAAGGAAGGGCTTTGTCCTGGTTTCGGCAGGGATAGAGTTAATTTCCTTTCTAGTAGCTGGTACAGTGCTGTGTTTTGGATTTAGGATGAGAACAAAGTTGATAATGCACCCATGTCTTAGTTGTTGCTAGGTAATGCTTACACTAGCCAAGGACTTTTTAGTTTTCCATGCTCTACCGACTGAGAAGGCTGGAGGTGCACAAGAAGCTGGGAGGGGGCACAGCCAAACTGGCCAAAGGGACATTCCATACCATGTGACATCATGCGCAGTACATAAACTGGGGAAAGCTGGCCGGGGGGGCCGCTGCTCGGGGACTGGCTGGGCATCGGTCAGTGGGTGGTGAGCAATTGTACTGTGCATCACTTGCTTTGTGTATTAATATTATTATTATCATATTATTATTATTATTATCATTTTATTTCAATTATTAAACTGTTTTTATCTCAACCCACGAGTTTTTCTCACTTGTGCTCTTCCAATTCTCTCCCCCATCCCACCGGGTGGGGGGGAGTGAGCGAGCAGCTGCGTGGTGCTCAGTTGCTGACTGAGTTTAAACCACGACACCCACTTGAATAAGGGCAGGATTTCTTTTGAGTATGTCTCACAGCCTGCAGCTAGTGTTTGGTCTTGAGTTAAGACAGTCAGTGATGCTTGTAAATTTTATAGTTACGTGTGGTATAATGGTAATTTAGAAGCATATTTTTGTCAGACTAGCAAGGGAAGGTCATATGAACATGGCAAGAAGCAGAGTTATTAGGAGGAAGAACATATCTCTAGCTCTCAGGAAGTAAATTCTCTATTAGTGCCAATGAAAAAAATCTCTGCCTATCCTTAGTGTACTGTTTTAGAGACTAAAAGTAAACCAGGATCCATAAGCACAGTGGACTCCTTTAGCCCTACCTAAAATCTCTAGTTGTCAGATTAAAGCTTTTAACTTAGTAAACCAGTCTATTCTTCTGTATTTGAGTGAAATATGTTTGATTATGCACACCCTGCTGATAAAACCAAAGTGTTTAATCAGAATAAATGCATGTTTTGTGTGCTAGAGCACAGTGTTTGCTTGGAAACAAATTGGAGCTTTAGCAGGGAAAAATGACCGTTGACCAGATCTCTAGCAATATGGAAGGTTGCTTTTGTATGGATGTGTTAGGTACACGTGGAGTACTGGAAGGCAATGACTGATGATATTGCATTCATATGATCTGCAGAGGATGTCTGAAAAATTAATTGTTAGAGAGGTTTTGGATGGGAATGGAAGACTGTTTGTTATTCTACCCTGAAAAGTTTAAGATATAAACACTGGACTTGGGAGCTTGTTCGACAGTTACTAGGAAGAAAAAAGGATATCATCATGAGTTCCTAAGTAAGGACACAATGTTGATTAAACACCTGTCATGCACCGTATAGTACCAAAAGAACGGGGGGAAACGACCGCTACTCAGACTCCACAGTCAGGCGGGTACTATATGGTGACAGTTTATTATGAGAGCCAGAATCCTTAAGCAAGCATACAGGTTCACGAAATAGTAACACGTAACATGACACAACTACATACACAGGGAGGGTGATACGACCTGTCGATAAGGATCAAGCCGGTGGTCACAGACGGTTCGGGGATCTCAGTCCAGCTGAGAGGGAGCTCCGAAGAGCCTCCTCCAGTCCACATCCTTTATGCTTTTGTGGCCGGATGGTCTTGGTAGATAAGCCCTTGGTTGGGTCTTATCTTTTACTCAAATGCGCCGTCTTCTCCCCTTCCCTCTTATTTTAATAATGAGGAGCCGTAACTGCTATATCACTAAACTAAGTGCTCAGTATCACAAGTTGGTTTTACTTTTAACTTTATGCGGGCGAGATTCTCCTTTTACTTCCCCGCCTTAGGTTTTCTCTCTCAGTGGGTTCAAATGCGTTTCAGAGCCTGGGTCTTTAGGCCCTTGACATAAGTTTAGGCCTCAGAACTGCGAGAGGTGTGGCAGAGGCGGACTTATCAAGGATGACAGTGTCCAAACAGGCAAGAGCTATGGGGCCTTCGCTCTATTCTGTCCCCCGTTTCTGCACAGTCATTGCTCCCTTGTGTCCAGCTACATGGGGGCATGGGCATAAGTTTCACTAAGATTTGCGAGAGGTGTGGCAGAGGCAGACTTATCAAGCGAGGACATACTCAAGGATGACAGTGTCCGAACAGGCGAGAGCTATGGGGCCTTCGCTCCATCCTGTCCCCCGTTTCTGCACAGTCATTGCTCCCTTGTGTCCAGCTACATGGGGGCATGGGCATCACAACACCCCTCCCCCAAGCTCTATTTTCATTATGATAATTTGTTATTGAAGACAAATAGCAATTAGCAAAAAAACAACCGTAACCAAGATTTTAAATAACCTAACAAAGATTTTTTTTTATCTTCATAAATTGATTTTTGCTCTTCTTAGTTGTGGAGTCATGATTTCCTTTGTTCTTCATGCTCAAGACCCACAAAGGAAAAAGGATCGAAATTTCTGAAGTGAAATAATGCAGAAGTTAAATTAATTTAAAAACAAACTTTGCAGCTTCTCTATATATGTGACAAAAACATATAAATAAAATAAAGAGCACACCTAGTGTTCTTCTTCATTTACTGGCTCCTTTAAGAAAAGCGAATGACAAATCTCATATCAGATACAAATCTCATATCAGATACAGCTGATTCTATTGCACATAACTTTGCTGATACACCTAATCCATTATATGAACATACCTCCAGGATGAGAGAGTGATATCAGGAGAATGACATTAGACAGAAAATAAAACTAAGAATTCTTTGACTGCTTGTAATACCTGAATAAACATTTATAACTCAACTTTCTGTTAGACAAAAGCAAAAGAGAAGAAAGGAAAAATCCTCTTTAATTTTATATATGTATTACTTATGTATTTCCATAAATAAAAAGTAAGCAGTCTAATCTAAAACACTACAAAGACCTTTTCTTTGACCTTAATTGACTGGCAGAGGCTCAGCTGTAGCACAGGTGACCCTTTGTTTGTCAAGCAGATAAAATAAAAGTTTGAGTTAAAAGGCTCTCAACTAACCTGAGTTTCAGTGCTATGCTCCAATCTGTCCCTGAAATGCTGTAACTACTTCTTTGTTACTGCAGTGAATGTCTGAAGTCATTATTTCTCAGTCACCTCCTGACTATTTAGGGAGAAAACCTGGCCTAAGGGTGTCAATGGGAATTTTGCCACTGACTTCATTTACAGCCTGGATTTCACCCACAGCTTGCTGAATCATTGTTTTCTTTTTTACTGAGTTTTCCAAAATATATGATATTGAGCCAAGGAGAATCTCCATCCCTTATTGGATGCAGGGGGGAACATTGTCACTGAGGATGAGGAAAAGGCTGAGGTACTCAATGCCTTCTTTGCCTCAGTCTTTAAACGGGCAGACCAGTTATCCTCAGGGTACTCAGCCCCCCGAGCTGGAAGACAGGGACGGCGAGCAGGATGAACCCCCCATAATCCAAGAGGAAGCAGCCAATGACCTGCTACGCCACCTGGATGCTCACAAGTCTATGGGGCCGGATGGGATCCACCCAAGAGTGCTGAGGGAGCTGGCGGAGGTGCTCGCCAAGCCGCTCTCCATCATTTATCAGCAGTCCTGGTTAACGGGGGAGGTCCCGGATGACTGGAGGCTTGCCAATGTGATGCCCATCTACAAGAAGGGCCGGAAGGAGGATCCGGGGAACTACAGGCCTGTCAGCATGATCTCGGTGCCGGGGAAGATTATGGAGCGGTTCATCTTGAGGGCGCTCACAAGGCATGAGCGGGACAACCAGGGGATCCGGCCTAGCCAGCACGGGTTCATGAGAGGCAGGTCCTGCTTGACCAACCTGATCTCCTTCTCTGACCAGGTGACCCGCCTAATGGATGAGGGAAAGGCTGTGGATGTGGTCTACCTGGACTTCAGCAAGGCCTTTGACACCGTCTCCCACAGCATTCTCCTAGAGAAGCTGGCGGCTCACGGCTTAGACAGGTGTACTCTTCGCTGGGTCAAAAACTGGCTGGACGGCCGGGCCCAGAGAGTTGTGGTGAATGGAGTTCAATCCAGTTGGCGGCCGGTCACGAGCGGTGTTCCCCAGGGCTCAGTACTGGGGCCGGTCTTGTTTAATAACTTTATCGATGATCTGGATGAGGGGATCGAGTGCACCCTCAGTAAGTTTGCAGACGACACCAAGTTGGGCGGGAGTGTTGATCTGCTCGAGGGTAGGAAGGCTCTGCAGAGGGACCTGGACAGGCTGGATCGATGGGCCCAGACCAATTGTATGAGGTTCAACAAGGCCAAGTGCCGGGTCCTGCACTTCAGCCACAACAACCCCATGCAGCGCTACAGGCTTGGGGAAGAGTGGCTGGAAAGCTGCCTGTCGGCAAAGGACCTGGGGGTGCTGGTTGACAGCCGGCTGAACATGAGCTGGCAGTGTGCCCAGGCAGCCAAGAAGACCAATGGCATCCTGGCCTGTATCAGAAATAGTGTGGCCAGCAGGAGTAGGGAAGTGATCGTGCCCCTGTACTCGGCACTGGTAAGGCCGCACCTCGAATACTGTGTTCAGTTTTGGGCCCCTCACTACAAGAAGGATGTTGAGGTGCTGGAGCGTGTCCAGAGAAGGGCAACGAGGCTGGTGAGGGGTCTGGAGAACAAGTCTTATGAGGAGCGGTTGAGGGAACTGGGGTTGTTTAGCCTGGAGAAAAGGAGGCTCAGGGGAGACCTCATCGCTCTCTGCAACTACCTGAAAGGAGGTTGTAGCGAGGTGGGTGTCGGTCTCTTCTCCCAAGTAACTAGCAATAGGACGAGAGGAAATGGCCTCAAGTTGCACCAGGGGAGGTTTAGATTGGACATGAGGAGAAATTTCTTTACTGAAAGAGTGGTTAATCATTGGAACAGGCTGCCCAGGGAAGTGGTTGAGTCCCCGTCCCTGGAGGTATTTAAAAGACGAGTAGATGAGGCGCTTAGGGACATGGTTTAGTGGGCATGGTGGTGTTGGGTCGACGGTTGGACTCGATGATCTTAGAGGTCTTTTCCAACCTCAATGATTCTATGATTCTATGATTCTATATTAGATAGCCTTCATATTCTATTTTCAGCACTATTGCTTTTTCCAAATCAAACATCTCCATTGTGTTCTTGGTCTTGCTTTCCTCCCATAGCTACTTTAAAATTCTCCCCTACCTACTTGAAAATACCTGTATCGTACAGGGCCAGGTTTGTCAGATTTTTTGTTAGCCATTCACCGTAATACAACAGACTAACTCTTCATGCTGAAAGAACGTGTGAACTCCTGGAGCACAAGGTATGTCAAAGTTGCCAACAGAAGTCTCTGAAGGGATCTTCTGAGGGCAGCCATGGACATACATTTAATTTTGCAGACTGGCAAAAGCACATCATCTTTCCAAGTGTGTGATTAAGCATCAGTCTGCAGTTGGGGGTCTGGGGCTCTTCAAGCTGTTGCATCTCTAAGAAGATCCTGTCTACCTCCCTTTACATCTTCTCTGATGCTGTGCACTCTGCTCACTTTCTCCTGTAACTCCTCCGCTTGGCAATACAGCTCCTCAAAGTAGCACACCTCCTGCAGGACAGAGGGCCATCTCTCCTGGCATCAGAGAGAGGCCCCAGGCACTCCCTCCAGCCTGGGACTTGGAGAGCTGCTTCCACCATCCAAAGCTCCGTCTGCATTAGAGCAGCTGCCCCTGTGTACTGGTTTTGGCTGGGATAGAGTTAATTTTAGCTTGTATGGTGCTATGTTTTGGATTTGTGACCAAAACAGTGTTGATAACACAGGGATGTTTTAGTTATTGCTGAGCAGTGCTTACACAGCATCAAGGCCTTTTCTGCTCCTCACACTGCCCTGCCAGCGAATAGGCTGCACAAGAAGTTGGGAGGGGACACAGCTGGGACAGCTGACCCCAGCTGACCAAAGGGATATTCCATACCATATGATGTCACGCTCAGCAATAAAAGCTGGGGGAAAGAAGGAAGAAGTGGGGACATTTGGAGTGATGGTGTTTGTCTTCCCAAGTAACTGTTATGCGTGATGAAGCCCTGCTTTCCTGGAAATGGCTAAACACCTGCCTGCTGACGGGAAGTAGTGAATGAATTCCTTATTTTGCTTTGCTTGCACACGCAGCTTTTGCTTTCCCTATTAAACTGTCTTTATCTCAATCCATGAGTTCTTCTCACTTTTGCCCTTCCGATTCTCTTCCCCATCCCACTGCTGGGGGAGCGAGCAAGCAGCTGCGCGGTGCTTAGCTGCCTACCAGGGTTAAACCACAACACCCTGCTAGAGCAGAAGCTTCAACACCTGCTAGGGAAACTGCCCTATGTGTGTTACCACCATATCTGAGACTGTTATGCTGGTATGAATTCAGCTGAGGCCCTCTTCTTTGTGCCCTTCTATGCAAACTGCTGCATCTGTTGACTGCCTCTGTTAGCTGTGCTCTATTAGCCCAGGTATCAGGTGGGTGGAGGGTCCATGCTGGTATCTGCAAGTGTGGAGTGCCTGTGTGATGAGCGTGTGAGTGCATGCATGTTTGCTAGCGAGCATCAAGCTGGATTAGCCAGCGAGTAGGGGACCCATGAAGCAGGTAAGAGGGCCTGGGATCCGGGCAGCGGTACCAGGCAGACAGAGGGGGCTGTGCTGGTACTCAGGGGATCTGCAAATGTGCGTGTGCCTTTGCTAGTGAACTTCTATCTCTACCAGCCAAAGAGGAGGAAGGGGACTTGGATGCCTATGTGCTTCTGTTTTACACGAGTCCTGTATGTAGGTGCTGTTGAAGGCAGCACTTTGTCTGTGTAGCCAGCTGTGTCAGTGTTCTCTGTGTGTGTGGGATACGTGCTCAGCTTTGCTACTGGTTGAATCTGCAAACAGGAAAGCGGCAGCCTCGTCCCTCAGTCCAGGCCAGAGACCCCAGGTCTCTAGGCGTACCGCACTGAGCTCCAGTGGCTGGGCAGGAGGAAGTCCTGGGCCGAAGCTGCTGGAGGTGATGGCTGCTCTTAACATCCCTTAACAGGCTTTGCAGTAGCAACAGAACCTCAGAGTTTACGGAGTAGTTCTCTAATCCCCAAAGCTATTCCTGCTCCTCGGTATTGCCCATCCTTATGCTTAGGACGTACAACTTCAGGTCCATCCTCTAAGTGAGTGACTGACAGATCAGCACACCTAGCTCCAAGCACTCACACAGCTGTTTTGCAATTCACTTAAGGGCAAAGCTCTGTACCTGTCTGCAGAGAGAAACACAGGAAGTAACACTTTTCAGCATGTTTATTCAGTTTATTTGATCAGAGTGCTGATTGCAAACATGTGGTGTGTCCTAAGGACATCTTTGTCAGCTAGGGAGAGAAGAGGAAGCTCCTTCTTCTGGCTTCTGCTCTCAGAGCTTCTTGAGGCAGTGACTTAGGAAACAAGAGGGAACACACAACAAAAAACCAAAACACCCAACACTTGGCATTCACAGGGCTATTTAAAAACCCCAAACAAACAAAAAAACCCCCAAACAAACAAAAAACAAACAAAAAACCCTGAAGATCTGAATGGGATCAGAGAGCAGGATGTAGCTTGTTTTCCTAAAAGTTTTCCTAAAAGTTCTTCCTTCTAGTCAGGGAACACATTGTGCTCATGGTAGCTTTGTGTTTCATCTGGATCTCAGGGACACTGGCCAGATCAGAATAACGTGTGCCACCCAAGCCTCCTATGTTGTTTCTCTAATCATTAGGAATTAGAGAACCAGACTGATGAAGTTTCATACCCTAGAAAATGCATTAATTCACATTTTAATCAGCATGTTAAACATTTTTCACCACCTTTGGCCATAGGTTAGCTAGCTGGCCCTGCCTAAACTTGGGGGAGCACAGAGCTCTAAAAGAATATAAATCTAAAACCGAGAGGAGGAGGGAGGGGCGTGAAAAATAACTGAAATATGAGCCAGTGAACAGCATATACATTTTTATCTTTGTGGGTCAGGAAAATATTTTTTTTTATACTGGGAAATAAAGTGCAAATGGAGTCGATTTTGACATTATGTGTTCCTCTGAACCTATAATGAGGCAGGAAGGAGGCACGCTTCCGGATGTCGAGAAATTAGGCTTTAAAAAAAAAAAAAAAAAATATTTACTCATTTATCTGTACAGAAGTTCTGTAGTGAATTGGGAAGTAAAAGCAAAGAGGAAACAGGCCTGGAAAAGAAAGTAAGTGCTCTTTTATTTGCTTGAAAAAAAATAACCCTAAGCATTTCATAGAATCATTAAGGTTGGAAAAGACCTCTAAGATCATTGAGACCAACCGTCAACCCAACACCACCATGCCCACTAAACCATGTCCCTAAGCGCCTCATCTACACGTCTTTTAAATACCTCCAGAGGTGGTGGCTCAACAACTTCCCTGGGCAGCCTGTTCCAATGTTTAACCACTCTTTCAGTAAAGAATTTTTTTCTTTTACATTTTATATTTCTTGCGTAGCATGCAAGAATGAGTGATTAGCTTAGAAGAGTTTGGCTATCCCTGCTTCAGTGCTCATCCATCCCTGAAGAAATACACTATAAAGTACCCACAAGAGTCAGTTGAGATCTAATTATTGAATAAAGATTCATATAAGCTACACGGGTCAGAACTAACCTCGGAGGACTACACAATTAGTCCGTGGTTGTTTTGCTTCCTTTACTAACCAGAGAGGCTGAAGCTACTGACCATGCCTGAAACAGACTCTCTGACATTCAAGGATAGCAAAGGCTTTCATAAGCTAAACTGGAAGGAACAGAATATAGCGTAATTGAAAAGTACTGAGTTTCAAATTGGTCCACTTGTCTTCACAAACAGTCACTGTAGGCAGGTTACCTTTTTAACCTTGGAAGGGCTATATTCTTGCAACCTAAGTTTCTCTTAAGCATGAGAGGGGTGTGAAAAATAACTATAAGGATTAGCTAGTGAATAGCACGTCTTATATCTTTGCAGTTTAGGAAAAGACTTTTGTAATGGAAACAAAGTTACACATAGAGTGGATTTCAGTTCTGCTGTGTTCCTCTATATGTCAACACAGGAAGAAGATGAATAGCACTCAAATATCAAGAGACTTAAATAAGTGTCATTCGGGCTTAAATTTAAAAATTTAAAAAAAAAAGGAACTGATTTGTTTACACAGAGATTCTGTAGTAAGTTGGAAAGAAAAGAACTCTAGACTTAATTATGCACAAGAACATTAACAAACTGTGTTTACCCAGCAAGGGAACCTCTCCCAGCAACAATTCCTGTTAGAGGCTTCAGGGCTCCCAATCATCGGCATGGGGGGGAGAGAGAGAGAGAGAGAGAGAAAGAGAAAGCTGCTCACCTGCTTGCTTCACATAGATGGAAACCCCCACAACATTTCCCAAACTTCTGTGAACGTAGTCCTCATAAGCAACAGCTACACAGACAGGGATGGCATTTCCATTCCCAAAGAAGTCCCTGTTGTCAACCTTTTTGTTATACATGCACTCTTTGCTACAGAGCCTCCCGATGTAAAACATCTCTTTAATAAGCAACTTCTCTTCTTGCAAAGTTTCTAATAATGACTCTCCAGAACAAACAAAAAAAATCTGCAATTTGCTGAAGTCATGTAAATATTGCACTTCACCCCATTCCTGGCATTACTTTACCTCCATACATCTTTCTGTTGCAGCTCCTTCACTGAAACCTTAGATGACTCACCAGATCATACTTTGAGTTCCTCCTGCTGTGGCCAACCCAAATGATTTAGTAGCTTACACACACTCCTCCTCCTCCTCCTCCTCCTCCTCCTCCTCCTCCTCTCCTTCCCGCTGTCTCTGTTTCTCTCTCCCCCCCCCCATTTCTGTGTCTCTCTGTGCCTCTCTCCCTCCCTCTGTCTGTCTGTTGTCTCTCTCTCTGTGTCTCTATGTTTCTTTCTCACTGTCCCCCTCTCTCTGTTGCTCTTCTCTCTGTGTCCCTCTCTGTCCCTGCCTCCATCTATATGTCTCTCTGTCTCTCTCTGTGTTGCTCTCTTTGGTGTCTGTCTTTCTCTGCCTCTCTCAATCTCTCGATCTCTGTCTGTCGTGCGCTCTCTCTCTCTGTTTCCCCATCTCTCTTCTCTGTCTGTCCCTCCCTAAGGGTCTGAGTTGTAACCCAAGTAACTGTTAAAGTACCTGTCTTCAATTTTATAAAGACACTGCTCAATAACACCTTCCCAGATGAAAGCATCTGAAACACTAAACACCTGTTTAAAGCTCAATGAAAACTAATTATCAGCTTGCAGCATATTGCTACCTCATCAGTTAGCTTTGCTTTGAAGCTCATGTACTTTCATATGTTGGAGGGTTTAATACATTGGCTGTTCAGCCATAATAATTGCAAATGCTATTTTGCTGTTAGTGGTTTCTATGTTTTAAGCCAGTAGAGGTTATGTGAACATATCTGTGTAAATGAAAAGGTGAGTATTTTTCATTATATCACTTTATATTTAATGATTAAATATTGCTCTGGGTAGGTATTAGCTTCATACTCGTGCCTTACAGAGCACAACATGCGTGGCTAGTGCTTAGGAAGTAACAAAGGCGGCAGCTGTGGCATATGTTCTAAGGACTGTGGGCCAAATTGATCATTTCTCTTGAAGTTTCTTGTATTAGTGTCCCTTATGTTGGATATGCTACCCCCTTATGTTTCTGATATGGTGGGCCTAAGTACCTGATAAGTACCTTATTCTGAAACACCGGAATTCCTGTATTATTCTATGCAATGTATAATACCATGTTTACCATTGCTAAACAGTGTTTGGGCCAACTTGGGTAGATGGTTGCTATCCTTTCTGCTAATATTTCCTCTGCCTCACTTGCTAGACACATGTATGACTAGCTAGAGTACTAGCAAAGTCTTTATAGCAATGGGCCTCAATGCAGCTAACTGCTGCTGTCATTGCTGCTGTGCTTCTTTGGCTGTCTCTCTGAACTTTCCAGTGCCCCTGACCTGACTGAACCTGTGCTCTATAAGAAGCTGTTGGGTTTGTCCTTTAAATTTTAGCTAGTAAGCAAAAGAATGATAAATATGCTCTATGTTAAATCAGTTAAGTGAAACTACTAATTTCCTGTGAGAAGCGGGAGGAAGACAAGAGGCAATGAGCACAAACTGAAATACAAAAAATTCCATTTAAACAGAAGAAAAAAACTTTTTACTGTAAGGTGGTCAAACGCTGGAACAGGTTGCTCAGAGAGGTTGTGACGAATATCTCACCCTTGGAGATATTCAAAACCCGACTGGACACAGCCCTGAGCAACCTGCTCTAGGTGACCCTGCTCTGAGCAACAGGGGGTTGGACTATACAATCTCCAGGGGCACCTGCCAGCCTCAGTCACTCTGTGGTTTTGTGATACTTGAGCCCTGTCATATTAAGATGCTCAAGCCCAACATCTGGTTTGACAAGATTTTTCAGGAATTGGTTCACAGTGAATCAGAAAGAAACATGTTGAACTTTGGGGTATACTAGAACCCAGGAAAAACACAGAGGCTTCTGTATGTGTGCAGTGGCATTGCTCCTAATGTTTCTTTCCCTTCCAGTTTGGGCCACATGTTCCCTTGATCCCTCTTTGTAACACCATCCAGGTCCACCTCGTGCAGACATTCTCCATTTACTGCTGATGCTTCTCCCTGTTCTTTTGTCTTTAGTCCAGCTTTATCTTTTCCTTTCTCTTTTTCTTCTCCTTCCCTGCCCCCCCCAATTGTTCCAAAGCACCTCCTGCCTTCCCACTGTCTCTCAAAGGGCCCAAAGTCATAGGTTCGTTAAAATTTGTTACATTTTTTGAAAATTTGATAGAGCCTCCCAGAAAACAGGGAAAGTAAATATTTTTTTCTGGACTTGTCAAGAAGGAGAGAAATATGTGCTTCATCTAAAAAGGATACCGTTAAAACTTAAATTGCTGCTCAAGTAATGAGCAGTCACTTAAGAGACTAAGAGACTTGCTACACATAATCTACTTTTGTCCTTATGTACTTGTTACACTAAATGACTAGGATAGCCTCAGTGAAGCCAACGTTACTGATTTATATATCTTTAATTAGATGTAGATGTTCATGAATAATGTGGAAATTAGTCAAGTGATGACTTTAGTTATCAGGAGAAAAAGGCTGAAAACTTCTGAAATCTGTGCACAAATCCAGTTTTATTTCAGTTACCTGAAAGGACTTCAGTAGCTATACAGGATACTCTGGAAACTGAACATTAGCTGTATTAAGTACAACTAGTCTTATTAAAAACAAAAAACAAATCTTTGCCCAATCAATTCTGAAAATCATTGTACATGAAACACTTTGTTGTTCCTATTCAAAGCAAGATCTGACAAATGAAATTGTAAAAAATAAAAAGTAAAAAATGCACAAAACTATCAAAATGGCCTAGAGCATTAAAACCTAAAAGACTTGATAAAAAAGAGCTGCTGTTAGTAGTATCTAATGTACTATCCATACATACAAGTGACTGGAAGCTTAAAAGTTTATATAATTATTAATTACATTCAGAGCATACATACATGTAGGCCTATTAAATAGTGTCAGATGGCGTTTAAGAAACCTATTTTTTATATTCTCAGTATGGTATCAAAAGTGGAATTAAAAGGAGACTAGAATCAGAAAACAAACTACTTAATTCTGACTTGACAATAGCCTAAGAAAAGGCATCTAACCTCCAAAGTAGTTTATGGCACTAGTTGGTTTAGTGTCCCATAATCAGCATTCATTCAGGATAACTGCAGGTTGCCTGGAAGCTGCCCTACTCTAGCTCCACATACAAGGTATAGAAATATAGCTGGTTGTTGGCCTTAGCTATATAAGTCTTCTGTCCCTGGTTAAACATTCAGTAGGTCTTAAGCAAACACATGCTGGTGCTTCTCAGTTGTTCTCTTGTGGCACTGCTGTTGCCTAAAAAGAGAAGAGATTTCTTTTTGAAGGGAAGAGACTGTGACCATCTACTTCATGTTCTTAACATGGGCCTTATTACTAGAGTAGCTCAGCACCTTAGAATACTTAATGTATTTCTTCTCAGTGCTCCTTCCAAGATAAGAAGATATTACCCATGTTTTATAGAGGATACTGTAGCTTAGAAGAGTTTGGCTATCCCTGCTTCAGTGCTCATCCATCCCTGAAGAAATACAATATAAAGTACCCACAAGAGTCAGAGAGTTGAGATCTAATTATTGAATAAAGATTCATGTAAGCTACACGGGTCAGAACTAATCTTGGAGGACTACACAATTAGTCCGTGGTCATTTTGCTTCCTTTACTAACCAGAAAGGCTGAAGCTACTGACCATGCCTGAAACAGACTCTCTGATTTTCAAGTCTGTGATTAAGTATCAGCCACCATCAAAGAATTCAACATGTAATTCAAAACATAACCATGGAGATGTCTTTGGTTTCATAGTCAGTACTGGTATAGTCCCTGGGTTATCTATTAACCTACTGATATCTACCTATTTTATATCATTGTGTTAGGTCCCGTGAATCTTACAGTATCCCTTACAAAGACAAAAGATAAGCAATTCAAGTTTAGGTGGCTTATTGAAGGAAGTACAGGGAAGATACCTTTTCAAGGGACAGATGAGATGATTACTAGAGAAATGATGGGATATTGAAACAAAAACTATGGCTCTGGAATAGTAACCTTAAGGGGAAGAAAGTGAGCAGTTTTTATTGTCCATTCAATGTTTTATTTCCCTGCGCCTGAGAGACAGTGAAGCAATGCAACAACAACAAATTCATAAAAATACAGTATTAACCCTGTTGTTTCAAAGAAAATTTGTGTCTCAGTCACCTGCTGGATATCCTCATTCATCCTAATACATTAGTTTTTATGATAGGATTTGCATTACTGTTTTCATCTAGCAAAACAGCAGGACTTGGCAAAGAACGCAGCAGTCGCTGGTTGCAATACTACCTCTAATACCTGGTGTTTCTTTACTTCCTCCCAGGTGTTTGTGTTCCACATGGATAACAGCTGAATTTTGTTCAAAAAGAATGACTAAAGCTGGAATAGGTACAAGGCCAAATTTCTCTTGAGCTCTCTTCTTCCTCTCGCTGTGCCTCATGTGGCTGGCAGAACTTTGCCGTTGTGGAACGGAGATTATTGGAAAGAAACTCCTCTTAAGCAGACAGGCTTTTGTTCTGTTTTGACAAGAGGCTTCCAGCCCAAAGTCACGAGCAATCCGCACTGAGAAAGCTCTGTGCTTTTGTGGTACAGTTCTTTTTTGAAGACTTGTTGTCTAAGCCAATTTGTAGTAAAGAGAACGATTTTCTGAAGGAATGTGTTCTGGGCAAACAATCTTCATTATCAGTCTCATACTAGTATGTTCTCTGAGACTTCCATCAGATTAGGCTTTAGACTTAGAGGCACATAAAAATCATTCCTAGTTTCTTTATGTGGACTAGTTATGTAACAAATCAAAGAGAAACTGTATTCTTGTACCTCTTTCCCATTAATCCTTACTCTCTTTCTACACAAGTAGGTGAAAAAGTTTTGTTTTTTTTTTTTAAAAAAATGGCGTGCACATATAAACTTGCTGCAGAAGTCCTTGTCATCATATTTTGCCTTGTCCCTTTTCTTTCTCAAAAGGGAACACATGATTCTATGGCTTATCTTCTGGCACAACCACAATTTCATCATATGAAATCCAAGATTGCTCTGTGCTCTAAACTAGTCGGCACGTTACTCATCTTTTTGTAGACATGCAAGAGTCCAAATAATTTTGTGGGTTTTCCTGATCCTTTTCCACTTCTCCTCTCCTTTCCACTTCTAGAAGACTGTGCCTATAATGTCTTTGTGCAAGTCTACAAATTGAGGAACTTTTTAGGATTAAGATTTCTGACACGCTCATATGACTCTAACATGTTTGTGAAGCATTTTGTGTAGCTGTTCTAAGTGCATTTCTCTCCTATTTTCTTGGTGACAATGGTAGACAATTCCTCCTGTCTGTTAGTTAGAAGTTGTCATCACCTGTCACCCAAGCTCTGACTATTTCTCTGTGTGACCATGGGCAAGTACATGGCAGAAAGACAACTGAGGAGTGCTTTCTCCTTTATGCCATCTTTTCTCTCAGAGATAGCCTGCTGTACTTCATTCTGACAGAAACTGGAACTCCACTTTGGAAGATAGGCTGCAAAGAGAAATCACCTACCCTAGTAAAATTCCTGATAGCAAGAACTTCTGATGTACTGTGACAGAAGACAAAAACCAGTTTTTTTTCCTCAGTGAACTTTCATATCTGTATTCTTATAGTTCATACTTAAACTGTGTAAACAATCACTTTCCTGGGCAAGTCCTTGGTAGGTAAGTTACATACTGTTTTAATTATTAGGCCTTTATAACTTGTTTATATATTTACTGCAGAATTAGTTAATTAAGACTCCAGTATAGCCAGAAGCCACTAGGGATTTACCGGAGTGTTTTATTTGCAGAAAAAAAATTAAGTCAAACGGAAAGCACTGAATGAGCTTTAGTTAGGTAGATCATCTTCTTACTAATGAAAGATATACAAGTATACTTTACACTAATATCTTTGTATTTTAACTTACAGTTCTCTGACTTCCTAGGTCCTTTTGAGATCTGGTAAGCAGAAGAAAGCTTGAATTTCCAGTGAGCTTTCCAGAAACACTCATTAAAACCAGAACATTTTTGTAGCATGAAGTCATGTCAGACAGTTGGATGGCCCAGACTAGCTACCACTTTTCCCCTTACTGGAATTCCATTTACAGGAATTCATGAAAGAGACCCAGTGATTAACATTTACCTCTCTTCCGTAAGCCAGATCCAGTTTCCCACAAAGGGTACAAACATTGCCAGTTGATTACCGATCAAGAGGAGGAAAATAGTCCAAGTCAAAATACCTAGTTTCACTTGTTATCTTACACACTTAATATTCAATAAACATTAAAATGAAAAGGAAACAAGCAAATATTGAATTCTCATGTGAGTTTTGTTCAACATTTTTCCATATTCATTTTCCCTTTAAAAATTGAATTATAAATGCAAGTTTACTTTCTCAAAGACCTTTCAAACTTGTGAAGGTTAATCCTTATTTCAGCTGTTTGGTGAAGTTGTAATCACTTAACGCAACACACTTCAAAGAAATAATTTTCATTACTCCTTAAAAGTCCTGAGCACTGAGTTTCTGACCTCAGTTAAAAGTGAAAGTGTTCTGTATCTAAGGAAATCAAAACAGTCTTTGAACCTCTATGGCTGACCAACAAAAGTCTGTCTTTTCTCCCCTTGTAAGTGGTTATGTTTCCCAACACATGGAAGAGTGCTAAAGGGGAACCCTATCAAACCCTGCCAGATGTCCTAGCTTGGTCCCCAAAGCTGGGTTTAAGATTTCTTTTCTATCCAAATACAATCTTTTGCCGTTGCTCAAGAATGCAGACAACAGCCAATCTGCCTACTCTCTCTCAAAGCAAGTGTTTATGTTTCAAAGTTTCGATTTCAAAAAGTCCGAGTACTTATCTTGCTTTACTTCCGGTAAGTTACAAGGTTTAAAAGTGACTTAAAACGTGATGCTTTTGGAAGAACTGTTCAGGCAGGAAATGTTACATTTGACTTAAATTGGCTAATATAACCTAGCTGCTTAACAGTTTTCCTTTGACTAGGTTACATTTACTGTCTGAAGATTCTTAACTAATAGCTAAATTATTAATCCTCTTCTCTGCACAGAATTTATCTCCTGCTGATAAAGGGGCTCTTCTACCTCTCACACAACTGGATCCAGTCCACAAGAGAAGGGAAAAGGAGGTGGTGAGTAGAGCCACAGCAGCGAAATCCAATGTCATCATGAACAGATGGTAAGTTCTCAGCCTCAATTTTCCCATTTATAAAATGTGCGGTTGCATTACTGCACTTTCTTATAGAGCAGAGAACTGCATATAAGGGAAGTGCAAGCTGAAAAATTGAATACTATTTCAAAATGTTTTATGCTGATTCTAGATATGGATATACCAGGAAGTGTGAGGTTTCTAGAACTCTTATCTGTCCTGGAGAACCTCCCCGGAGCCAATGGTCTGATTAGAATAGAATAGTTCAGTTGGAAGGGACCTACAATGATCATTAGTCCAACTGCCACTTCAGGGCTAACCAAAAGCTAAAGCATGTTATTAAGGGCATTGTCCAAATGCCTCTTAAACACTGACAGGCATGGGGCATCAACCACCTCTCTAGGAAGCCTGTTCCAGTGTTTGACCACCCTCTCGGTAAAGAAATGCTTCCTCATGTCAAGTCTGGACCTTCCCCGGCACAGCTTTGAACCATTCCCATGTGTCCTGTCACTGGATCCCAGGGAGAAGAGATCAGCACCTCCCTCTCCAATTCCCCTCCTCAGGAAGCTGTGGAGAGCAATGAGGTTGCCCCCCAGCCTCCTTTTCTCCAAACTAGCCAAAGCCAGTATCCTCAGCTACTCCTCATAGGACATGCCTTCCAGCCCTTCCACCAGCTTTGTTGCCCTCCTCTGGACACATTCAAGGACCTTCACATCCTTCTTAAATTGTGGGGCCCAGAACTGCACACAGTACTCAAGGTGAGGCTGCACCAACACTGAATACAGCAGGATAATAATACACCTCTTTTGACTGGCTGGTTATGCTGCGATTTGCACAGACAATTGCAATCCCTCTGTCCTGTCCCTACACGAGGCTTGGAGTCAGAGGCCTGGCAGGGAACATGTTATCTCATACTTACACACAGAGTCCTTTCTCCAAACTGGCTATAGAATGTCATCTTAACTTTGTGCTTGTGTCCAGTCCTTTGATCAAAGTTGTTACAGCTGTTGAAGGGTGGGCTGTACAAATGCAGGCTAACAGCAGACTCCATGTGGCTTATGTTCTCCACACGGTGCAGGCCAATGGAGTCTACACAAGTGAGGACATGAAACAAAAGGGTGTATTAATAGACAGATTTAATGACTTCTCAAATGCCTGGAAAAGTGCCATCTAAGTTGACACTCACAAACAAGCCAGTTAGGCACATCTGCACTTTTAGGGGCAATGTATAACTCAGCACAGATTCCTAAATACACTGATACTTCAGAATACCTTATCACCTTCAACACTTCATGTAAGTCAGTGGATTATCTACTATGGGATAAAGGCCGGTAGAAATCCAAAGCAGCTTAAGGAAAGCTATGCTATCAGTAATTTACTAGCTGTCATTCCCAAATGAGTGAAAGGCTACTTTCCTAGGAGATGCTGTTGTTCTAGAAGCAGGAAGATTTGTGTTTCTAAAAAAATCAGCAAAGCATTTTACAGGGAAAGAGGTTTTGTTTTGTATTGTTAGTTATCCTTATTATTGGGCTGAGGTCAATCGCATTAAGAGTTAGCTACTTGTATTTGGGGCTTGAGCAGAGATAGAGTTGTCTTCTACTGCAGACATCCATTTCCTAATTAATCTTTCCAATTTATTAGTTTGAGGTAGGACAGTCTTCATTTGTGTGGTCTTTTGACTAGTATGGCAAATGACTGTCATACTTCCAGTCTTAACTGAATAGTAAGCATAGCTGAACAGGTAAATAAAACAAGGCACTGTCTTGCATGGCTACTGATGAATTAATGGCATTTTCTGGGATGATGGAGTAGAAATCAAGGTAGTACATAAAAATGTAACATATGAAGACTCAAATCCACAAAAACATCCGTTTCCATTCTATATTGAAGCACAGTTTGAGTTACTCAAGACAGACCTTGAATTTAAGTTTATGATTTATGCTGTTAAAACAACTCAGGCCTATGTACTTGAATTAGCGCTATATAATATTCAATACTTATCTTGCTTTACTTCCGGTAAGTTACAAGGTTTAAAAGTGACTTAAAACGTGATGCTTTTGGAAGAACTGTTCAGGCAGGAAATGTTACATTTGACTTAAATGTATGTGACAGAAATGAAAAAAAAAAAAATTTTTTTTGTATAAAGATGCTGTTCTTTTAAACCTGTCCATTGCATAGCCACAATATTGCTTAAAATGCTTTAATTGAAACAATTTTTGTAGAGAAAATTATATGTTTTATTATCCCATCTATATATAGTTGTAAAGAGCAGACTAGAGTTTTAAGAGTTTTATATCATGTCCTAATTATTTTAAATTTCAGCAGATAAAACTGCACATATTAAAGAACATGTCTTTCTTTCATTAGGTAAATGTAATGGCATTGCCAGAATTAGGCCCTGACTGGGGGAGAAACAGATCAAAACAAACCAAAATGCAATTCATTGAGAAGAGCATTTGTACTGGGTCTGGCTGGGATGAAGTTATGAAGTTAACTTTCTTCATAGCAGCCCATATGGTACTGTACTTTGCATTTGTGGCTAAAGCAGTGTTAATGTGAATGTTAATCAGAGATTAATTCCTTTCTATTGCCAAGAGCAAGCCATGTTTGTCCTGGATGATCTTTTTCTTCATTTCCTATTGAGTAGCTTTTGCAGCTCTCTGCTCAGAACACTGTTGTTTGTGAATCTCACTCTTGGAGATCCCTAAATGTTATACAGGGAGTCCTGGTACCTAAAGTGATACATGGATTTCACTGACCAACTGGAAGCCTGACCAGTGTTTAAGTCTGAGGCATTACACACTGGTGTTGTAACACATTTCTGAGATCTATGCCTATATTATGTATGACCAAGACTGTCAGAGTTTTTTTTAACTTCGCAATATACATTTATCAGTCAATTGAAAGAGCAAATTCGATACTAAGGAAAGCTTAAGCACAAAGTATACTTTCAACAAAAACTGAGCATTGGAAAGCTGCTGTAAACAATAGCTCCCTCTTGTGTATTACAGAAACAGTGGAAGGCAGCTAAAGAAAAGACATTGTGTCTTCAAGGTCTGAAATTGTGAACATGCAAATTTGGCAGAACTTGTGAAAAAATTGAACCCTGCAATGGTTCACTGCTCTGGGGATATCTTGAGCTTTGTTGTGGCAGTGTAGAAGCATATTTATGTAATGTAAACATGTTTTGTAACATTTCAAATCATGTTTATTTCACTAATTTGCCTTAAAAAAGAAAAAACACATGGAAAATGACATTTAAAAAAATCTAATTAATTTGAACTTCTTACTTGCAAATATATTTTTAAAAATAACTGTTGAAAATCAAACTACTATGTTTTTATGAGTACAGACTCACAAATTCTTGTTGTCAATAAGACAGACTTGTGATTCAGCAACAGTGTACATGGCATATTTGAGAAGGTAACAGAGACCAGAATTTTCCCCATAATCTCTTTTCTTCTGATTCCTTAATGATCTATTCCTTGTACTGCAGCAGTTCTGCACCTCTTCCTCTGTGAGGCTGTACACGTGGAAATAAAGTAAATGCTTAATTTTGGGTGAAGCTAAATTTGGGGTTTATCCCAAACATTTACTTAAATGTATTGTTTTCTTGTGGTGTTTTGTTTGGATGTGTTTTGGTTTTTATTTATTCAGCTATTATGAGCATGGACAGTAGTACACTTACTTTTTAGAAACAAACAAACATTTCTTGTTCATTGCAGTTTTGAAAACATGACAACAGACATTAGAAAATGCACTGAACTTTAAAAGAAAGGATACAGTCAAATGCTTTTAAGGTCTGGTGATTTTTTCCTCCACAGCATGACTTAGCACAAATCGCATAATGCTGTGTCGTGGTTTAACCCCAGCCAGTAACTAAGCACCACACAGCCGCTTGCTCTCTCCCTCCCCAGTGGGAAAGGGGAGAGAATCGGAAGGGTAAAATGAGAAAACTCATGGGTTGAGATAAAGACAGTTTAATAGGGATAGCAAAAGCCACACACGCAAGCAAAGCAAAACAAGGAATTCATTCACTACTTCCCATCAGCAGGCAGGTGTTCAGCCATCTCCAGGAAAGCAGGGCTCCATCACGCATAACAGTTACTTGGGAAGACAAACACCATCACTCCGAATGTCCCCCCCCTTCCTTCTTCTTCCCCCAGCTTTTATTTGCTGAGCATGACGTCATATGGTATGGAATATCCCTTTGGTCAGTTGGGGTCAGCTGTCCCAGCTGTGTCCCCTCCCAACTTCTTGTGCACCCCCAGCCTACTCGCTGGTGGGGTGGTGTGAGAAGCAGAAAAGGCCTTGACTCTGTGTAAGCACTGCTCAGCAGTAACTAAAACATCCCTGTGTTATCAACACTGTTTTGGTCACAAATCCAAAACATAGCCCCATACGAGCTACTATGAAGAAAATTAACTCTACCCCAGCCAAAACCAGCACATGCTGAAATTGTGTCAGTGGTAAGTATACCTTATTGCTCTTTGAGTGTTTTACAGGTGCCAAAGTTGTTCAGGGCCAGTTCTTCAAGTATGAAGGTGTCCTGGTTTCGACAGGGATAGAGTTAATTTCCTTCCTAGTAGCTGGTACAGTGCTGTGTTTTGGATTTAGGATGAGAACAATGTTGATAACACACCCATGTCTTAGTTGTTGCTAGGTAATGCTTACACTAGCCAAGGACTTCTCAGCTTCCCATGCTCTACCGACTGAGAAGGCTGGAGGTGCACAAGAAGCTGGGAGGGGGCACAGCCAAACTGGCCAAAGAAACATTCCATACCATGTGACGTCATGCTCAGTACATAAACTGGGGAAAGCTGGCCGGGGGGGCCGCTGCTCGGGGACTGGCTGGGCATCGGTTGGCAGGCGGTGAGCAATTGCATTGTGCATCACTTGCTTTGTATATTCTTTTATCATCATCATCATCATTATTATTATTATTACTATTTTACTTTATTTCAATTATTAAACTGTTCTTATCTCAACCCACGAGTTTTCTCACTTCTACTCTTCCGATTCTCTCCCCCATCCCACTGGGGGGAGAATGAGCAAGCGGCTGTGTGGTGCTTAGTTGCTGGCTGGGGTTAAACCACAACAACTTGGCAGTGTCAGGTTTACGGTTGGACTTGATGATCTTAAGGGTCTTTTCCAACCTAAATGATTCTATGATTCTATGATTCTATGATGGTGAAGTGGAATTTTTAACTGTAATATGCAATTAGATTTCTAGAAAGGTATGATGACCACACAGACTAAGGAATTTTATGAAAACACCTATCAAAATCATTAGTAGGGAGGACTGCATGTTGAAGGACTGTAAAGGTGAAAAACAGCTTTCTCTGTTTTGCTACTCAAAGAAAAGGAAATGTTTTTCCAATCATAAGATCTCATTTTTATCTGCCTGTAATTACATCCATATCTACAGTCTCTAATAATCGTAAAAAATTGTCTCTGCTAACTACCTCAAGAGAAACTTGTCTCAGCTATATGCAAAGAAGAAATACATACACCTGATTTTCCTTTACTTTGCAGCTTTCTTAAGTCTTTTTGTGCCTGCTTCCATGTGCGTTCCTGTTACATGTACCACCATGGTTCATTAGCCCATGCAAGAAATGTTTGCTGTTTGACAGATTTTTAATCTTTCACAGACAGAAAGTGACACCATATATTTACAAACTTGATGTCAAACTAATCTAACAGTAAAATGAATCTTTGTTTATTTCTAGCTTTTGACTGAGAACTATCTTCTAACTTTCTACATAAGGTAAAAAAAACACACACACAAAATTATCCAGCTATGCATGTATGATTGGATAGGTTGGAATTCAGAATTACTCCTGCAAATATTCTGTCATAAGAGAGAAAAAGAGACAAAGATATTTTGTCAAGGAAGAACTATACTGAATAGTATCTTTAACTGAGTCTCTGCCTGTTTAGATAGATTGTCCAGTAGGAAGCAAAAGCTCTTTGTATGACTCTCTAAAAGATTATTGAATTTATTTGGGGTTTAACATTCTAATACTCTTAGAATAGCATAGCATAGCATAGAATAATTCCAGTTGGAAGGGACCTACAAAGATCATCTAGTCCAACTGTCTGACTACTTCAGGGCTGACCAAAAGCTAAAGCATGTTAGTAAGGGCATTGTCCAAATGCCTCTTAAACACTGACAGGCATGGAGCATCAACCACCTCTCTAGGAAGCCTGTTCCAGTGTTTGACCACCCTCTCGGTAAAGAAATGCTTCCTAATGTCCAGTCTGGACCTTCCCTGGCGCAGCTTTGAACCATTCCCACGCGTCCAGTCACTGGATCCCAGGGAGAAGGGATCAGCACCTCCCTCTCCACTTCCCCTCCTCAGGAAGCTGTAGAGACCAATGAGGTCGCCCCTCAGCCTCCTTTTCTCCAAACTAGACAAACCCAGTGTCCTCAGCCACTCCTCATAGGACATGCCTTCCAGCCCTTTCACCAGCTTTGTTGCCCTCCTCTGGACACATTCAAGGACCTTCACATCCTTCTTAAATTGTGGGGCCCAGAACTGCACACAATACTCAAGGTGAGGCCGCACCAACGCTGAATACAGACGGATAATCACCTCTTTTGACCGGCTGGTTATACTGTGTTTGATGCACCCCAGGATGCGGTTTGCCCTCTTGGCTGCCAGGGCACGCTGTTGACTCATATTGAGCCTGCTGTCAACCAGCACCCCCAGATCCCTTTCTGCAGGGCTGCTCTCCAGCCACTCCTCTCCCAATCTATACTTGTGTCCAGCATTACTCCATCCCAGGTGCAGAATCCAGCATTTGTTCTTCTTAAATTTCATGCCTCTCATCCCTCGAGAGAGTCAACAGCACCTCCCAATTTAGTATCGTCAGCAAACTTGCTAATGGTGCATTCAACTCCTGCATCCAGATCATTGATAAATATATTGAACAGAACTGGCCCTAGAATTGAGCCCTGAGCAATACCACTAGTGACTGGCCACCAGCCAGTAAGCTTTGCACAGTAAGCTTAATAATGACAACGATGTGTGAAATTTTACTATTTCTCAGAAAGAATGGTTACACATAGAGATAGAACAATGGAAGTCGGGAAGAATCTGATAACAGTAATAACAGTAACACCAGTAATCTATGGAAGAGTGTTCTTTCCGATTAATTTTTATTATTCCTTTTAAGCATTATTAGTGATTAACTGGCTAACTCAAGGAAAATGATAATGAAATCAGCAAGTACAAAGGCATATGTAATATTCTTCTAAAAGGTTCTTGTAAAAGGGGAAAGGTCAGATCCTTAGCATTTCAAATGAATATACAGATCTATATATCATAGAATCATAGAATAGCCCAGGTTGGAAGGGACCTTGAAAGATCATCTCGTCAAAACTGTCATGGGAAAAGGAGCCTAGATGAGATTATCTAGCACCCTGTCCAATCGCATCTTGGAAACATCCAGCGATGGGGACTCTACCACATCCCTGGGGAGGTTGTTCCAGTGAATGATTGTTATCACTGTAAAAAATTTCTTAAGAAATTTTGAGATGAACCCTCTCCTGGTGCAACTGGTACCCGTTGCCCCTTGTCTTCTCCATGTGGCTCCTTGTGAAGAGAGAGCCTCCGTCCTCTTTGTAACCACCCTTTAAGTACTGGAATACTGTGATGAGGTCCCCCCGGGCCTTCTCTTCTCCAGGGAGAAAAAAACTAACTCCTTCAGCCTTTCCTCATAGGGCAGGTTCTCCAGCCCTTTGATCATTTTCATGGCCCTCCTTTGGACCCTCTCCAGTCTGTCTGCATCTTACTTGAATTGTGGGGACCAGAACTGGACACAGTACTCCAGGTGCGGCCTGAGAAGCGCTGAGCAGAGTGGGATGATCCCATCTCTATCTCTGCTAGTAACGCCCCTGCGGATGCAGCCCAGGATGCGATTTGCCTTTGTTGCTGCAGCGGCGCACTGCTGACTCACGTTCAGCTTGTTGTCCACAAGGACCCCCAGGTCCCTTTCAGCAAGGCTGCTCCCCAGCCGCACAGATCCTAGCCTGTACTGGGCTCTTTGGTTATTCTGACCCAGGTGCAGGACTTTGCACTTGTCTTTCTTTGTGAAACTTCATACTGTTCTTGCTAGCCCACTCTTCTAGCCAATTTCCTACCCACCTCGCAGACCACCCATCTGTGTCTTGCCAGTTTGTCCAGGAGAAGGCTATTGGAAACAGTGTCAAACGCTTTGCTGAAGTCCAGGTAAACAACATCCACTTCACAGCCTGCTTCATCATGGTCTTCACCACGAGCTGCAGGGGAGTCTCTGCTTCAGTGCCTGGAGCGCCTCCTCCCCCTCCTTCTTCACTGACCTTGGTGTCTGCATAGTTGTTTCTCTCACATATTCTCACTCCTCTCTTCTGGCTGCTGTTGCGTAGCAGGTTTTTTCCCTCCTTCTTAAATATGTTATCACAGAGGTGCTACCACTGCTGCTGATTGGCTCAGCTTTGGCCAGCGGCAGGTCCGTCTTGGAGCTGGCTGGCACTAGCTCTATCAGACATGGGGGCAACTTCTGACATCTTCTCACAGAAGCCACCCCCTGCAGCCCACCCCCCCTGCTACCAAAACCTTGCCACGCAAACCTAGTACACATAGGTTGTCCCCCTGCAGCCCATGGAGATCCATGGTGGAGCAGATATCCACCCTGCAGCCCGTGGAGGACCCCATGCTGGAGCAGGTGGATGTGCCCTGAAGGAAGATGTGACCCTGTGGAGAGCCTGTGCTGGAGCAGGCTCCTGGCAGGAACTGTGGCCCCGTGGAGAGGAGCCCATGCTGGAGCAGTCCGTTCCTGGAGGAGGTAGAGAAGTCGGGAGTGAAGTTGAGCCCGGGAAGAAGGGAAGGGTAGAGGGGGAAGGTGATTTTTAGATTTGTTCTTATTTCTCATTATCCTACTCTGATTTGATTGGTAATAAATTAAATTAATTTCCCCGAGTCGAGCCTGTTTTGCCCGTGATGGTAATTTGTGAGTGATCTCCCTGTCCTTATCTCGACCCATGGGCATTTCATCATATTTTCTCCCCCTGTCCTGTTGAGGAGGGGGAGTGATAGAGCGGCTTGGTGGGCACCTGGTGGCTAGCCAAGGTCAACCCACCACAGTTGTCAAGTAAGTCTTGTCAGTTTGTGAGCAGTAAATCTAGCAATGTGCTGTTCCTAGTCAGCATGTCCAGCATCTGTAGCAGGAAGCAGTCCTCAATGCATTCCAGGAACCTGATGGATGACTGGTGCACTGCTGCGTTGTTTTCACAACAAATGTCTGGGTAATTGAAGTCTCCCATGAGGACTAGGTTCTGTTGGCCCGAGACATCCTTGAGCAGCTGAAGTAAGGTTTCGTTGGCCTCGTCGTCCTGATTGGGAGGTCAGTAACAGATACCTACCATAAGATCCCCCTTGGTGACGGTCCCTCTAATCTTGATCCAAAGGCATTCAGTAGAACTTTCGCGGTCTCCATAGCTGACCTCCATACACTAAAATTTCTCTTTTACATAAAGTGCAACTGCACCTCCTCTTCTTCCCTTCCTATCTTTCCAAAAGAGTTTGTAGCCATCCATTGCGGTCTTCCAGTCATGTGAGTTTTCCCACCAAGTTTCTGTGATTCCTATGACATCATAACTCTCAGGCTGGGCACAGAGCTCCAGTTCCTCCTGTTTCTTTCCCAGACTATGTGCATTGCTGTACATGCACTTGAGGTGGCTGGACTTAGGGTTCTCGCCTTTGGAGAGGGTTGGGGAGCATTCCTCACTACTCTTGTTAGGTGCGCTCATCCAACCTGTTGCTTATGAATATGCAGGTGTGTCAGTTTTGGACACTCCCCCCCCCCCCAAGTTTGTTAGTTTAAAGCACAATTCACTAAGCCAATCTGCTAGCAAAGATTCTCCTGCCTCTTCTAGATAGGTAGATCCCATTTCTCCCCAATAGGCTGTATTCATCAAAGAATGCCCCATGATCATAGAAACCAAAGCCCTGGCAATGACACCAGCCACGAAGACAGGTTGTCACAGGAGAAGAGTCAGAGATCACTCAGACAGATCTGATCTAGTAGTTAGTTTATTGAGTTCTAATCAGTAAATTTAGGTATGTAAAATATTTAATAAGTACACATGGATTGGCAGTCAATACTATTTATTACACTTAAAAGTTAGGATATGTATGGGATACAAAGATTATTGCTTAAGATTACTATACGTATCTTAAATGTTACATGCATGCAAAAAATGTCACTTACCAACCCATCTATGTCTGGTGTCAGGTAAGGGATCTCTCAGCCTCAAGGGGTAACCTTGAGAGGCATCCCTACTCAAGGGGAGATCACCGCCACTCAGCCAGCTGCCATGGAGGGAGAGCTCAATGGACCCTGATGGCTGCAGGTATTTATAGCGTAAAGCAGTTGATTCGTAGTCAGACTTTCTGCTGTGTTAATGCAGTTTCAGCCGTTTATCAGCCCAGTCTCCAGCCAAACCATTTTTTGGGGGCTTGAAGCTGAGTTCTCACTGATAGCCTCACACAATAGGATTAACTTTGGTTAGGCCTACTTGCTGAGCCTCTGCCTGGACCAAAGTTCAGTTAGTTCAAACAGGAGGAGTGCATCCGTCACACTCCACCCCATGACTATAGTCAATCCACTTTACTTCACAGAGTGGTGATACAGTCACCTCTTGCCTCTGTGTCATAAATATTGGGTGATAAAGACATCACCTTTTCGATAGGCTGGTAAATAAGTTATCAGATTTGCTGATTCTTTAATATTGACATGTTCACTCATAGCTATTATATATTGAGATAAGCACCATAATTTGATATATAAACAAAGGGATAACAATAAACACAAAACTACAAAGATTAATAAGACTACAATTGGTTGTATCATCAAATTCAAAGCTCCAGTTGCTGTTGGTGACCATCCAAGGAGAGTTTCTGTCCTGGTTTCGGCAGGGATAGAGTTAATTTCTTTTCTAGTAGCTGGTACAGTGTTTTGGATTTAGGATGAGAACAAAGTTGATAACGCACCGATGTTTTAGTTGTTGCTAGGTAATGCTTACACTAGCCAAGGACTTTTCAGCTTCCCATGTTCTACCGACTGAGAAGGCTGAAGGTGCACAAGAAGCTGGGAGGGGGCACAGCCAAACTGGCCAAAGGGACATTCCATACCATGTGACGTCATGCTCAGTACATAAACTGGGGAAAGCTGGCCGGGGGGGCCGCTGCTCGGGGACTGGCTGGGCATCGGTCGGCGGGTGGTGAGCAATTGTACTGTGCATCACTTGCTTTGTGTATTATTATTATTATTATTATCATATTATTATTATTATTATCATTTTATTTCAATTATTAAACTGTTTTTATCTCAACCCACGAGTTTTTCTAACTTGTGCTCTTCCAATTCTCTCCCCCATCCCACCGGGGGTGGGGGGAGTGAGCGAGCGGCTGCGTGGTGCTTAGTTGCCGACTGAAGTTAAACCACGACAGTCCTTTTTTGGCGCCCAACGTGGGGCTCGAAGGGTTTGAGATAATAACAGGTTAACCGGAGTGTATTAAAGAACTTATATCTGTTAGTAATTGTGGGTCACAATGTTGGTTTCTCTGTTCTCGATATTGATTTGTATAATCTGCATCGCGCTCTTTTTCCTGCTGTACATGTTAAAGATTGGTGTTGGGTTTTGCAGTTTGCTGTGGTCTGCAGTGAATAGTAATGTCTCGCTTGTGAGGTTTGTTTTTAGAACATTGACCTTGACGTTAGTGTGGTATGTAAACTTCGCAATGAAGCCGTTACTGTACCACGGAGATCATTTCGTGGAGACAACTAGCAATTGCAGTAACTTTTCTGAGAGTTTTTTTACGGAGGAAATACAGAATGGCAGGGTCACTACCTTCTTCTATGATGTTTCCTCCTTCATTACAGTAATTTTTCAGTATTTTGAACATCCTTGGGCAGTTAAGATACTTCTATTGGTACTTCTTGGGAATATTGTTTCGGTTTTGTCTAAAGTTGGTAAGCAATTTAAGAATATCATCAAGAGATCTGCCCCAAGGCTGAATAATTATGAGTGGCAGGGTGTGTGGGACAAGATGGGCAAGTACCTAGGCCAATGGGCACCCCCAGTGTTTTGGAACTTCACCCCTGAGCAAGTGCGGAATCCTGAAAAGTTAGTAGAATATTTGGAAAAAGTATGCTGTCACCCTGGCAACTCCAGAGAGATGCAGCTCATTGCAACGTGATGGGGCCTGGCCCATGCCTACCGAGCCCTGTTCAACACCATTCAGTGCCCTCAAAGGGAAGGGAAGGTCTCTGGCTCTGACAGTAAAACGACACGCACTGCGGCCACTCAGACCCGGGCAACGCGCCCTGCGGCCACTCCGACCCCAGCGACAGGCCGTGCAGCCACTCAGACCCCGGCAACAGGCCCTGCGGCCACTCCAACCCCAGCGACATGCACTGCAGCCACTCAGACCCCGGCGACATGCACTGCCGACACTCAGACCCCAGCGACAGGCCGTGCAGCCACTCAGACCCGGGCAACACGCACTACGGCCACTCCAACCCCAGCGACATGCACTGCAGCCACTCAGACCCCGGCGACATGCACTGCAGACACTCAGACCCCGGCGACATGCAATGCAGCCACTCAGACCCTGGCGACATGCACTGCGGCCACTCAGACCCCAGCGACATGCACTGAGGCCACTCAGACCCCGGCGACATGCACTGCGGTCACTCAGACCCCGGCAACAGGCCCTGCGGCCACTCAGGCTCCGGTGACATGCACGTGCACTGTGGCCACTCCAACCCCGGCGACAGGCCCTGCGGCCACTCAGACTCCGGTGACATGCACTTGCACTGTGGCCACTCCAACCCCGGCGACAGGCCCTGGGGCCACTCAGACTCCGGTGACACGCACTTGCACTGTGGCCACTCCAACCCCAGCGACAGGCCCTGCGGCCACTCAGACTCCGGTGACATGCACTTGCACTGCAGTCACTCAGACCCCGGCAACAGGCCCTGCGGCTACTCGGATTCCGGTGACATGCACTTGCACTGCGGCCACTCCAACCCCGGCGACATGCACTGCGACCACTCCAACCCCGGCAACAGGCCCTGTGGCTGAACCAAAGAACCAGCCTGTGCCGGTATCAGTCGCCCCTGTACACAAGAAGAAATTTTGGAAGCGGAAGTCGGCTCTTTTAGTAAGGGAGGAAGAAGCTTCTTCTAAAAGGGAACCGGAGGAAGAACTGTACGACTACCCTGGAGAAGGGCCATCACGAGAACGGGAGGAGGAGAGCCGGCCGCTGATCGGGGAGGAGGAAGAGGAAGAACTCATAAACGAGGCAGTGACCACCCAATCTCTATCCCTGAGTGAGCTGCGAGATATACGAAAAGATTTCAGCCGCCGTCCAGGCGAGCATATTGTCACCTGGCTGCTCCGATGCTGGGATAATGGGGCCAGTAGCCTGGAATTAGAGGGTAGGGAAGCCAAGCAGCTGGGATCCCTTTCTAGGGAAGGGGGCATTGATAAAGCAATTGGAAAAGGGACACGTATCCTCAGCCTTTGGAGGCGACTCTTGTCAAGCGTGAAGGAAAGGTATCCCTTTAAGGAAGATGTCATATGTCGCCCAAGCAAGTGGGCCACCATGGAGAAGGGTATCCAGTTTCTGAGAGAATTAGCTGTGCTGGAGGTGATTTATGATGACCTGAACAATAAACAACTATCCAAAGATCCAGACGAAGTCAAGTGCACACGACCCATGTGGCGGAAGTTTATAAGGAGCTCACCATCGTCATACGCCAATTCATTGGCAGTGATAACCTGGAAAGATGGAGAGGAACAAACAGTGGATGAATTGGCTAGTCAACTCCAGCAATACGAGGAAAGTCTTTCTTCCTCCATCGTCTCGGCTGTGGAGAAACGGTCCGAAAAACTCTCCCGGGAGATCCAGCAACTCAGAGAGGATAGGTCCTACTCCTCACCTGTACGGACCAGTATCTCGGCTATTAGAAGTAAGCGTTCTTTTGCTCAAGAGAGAGAATATAAAGGGTACACACCACGGGGCACCCTATGGTTTTATGCCACAGTTGATATTGCTAATGCGTTTTTCTCAATCCCTTTGGCAGCAGAGTGCAGGCCACAGTTTGCTTTCACTTGGAGGGGCGTCCAGTACACCTGGAACCGACTGCCCCAGGGGTGGAAACACAGCCCTACCATTTGCCATGGACTAATCCAGACTGCACTAGAACAGGGTGGAGCTCCAGAACACCTGCAATACATTGATGATATCATCATGTGGGGCAACACAGCAGGAGAAGTTTTTGAAAAAGGGAAGGAAATAGTCCAAATCCTGCTGAAGGCCGGTTTTGCCATAAAACAAAGTAAGGTCAAGGGACCTGCACAGGAGATCCAATTTTTAGGAATAAAATGGCAAGATGGATGTCGTCAGATCCCAATGGATGTGATCAACAAAATAACAGCCACGTCTCCACCAACTAGCAAAAAGGAAACACAAGCTTTCTTAGGCGTCGTGGGTTTTTGGAGAATGCACATTCCAAATTACAGTCTGATCGTAAACCCTCTCTATCAAGTGACCCGAAAGAAGAACGATTTCAAATGGGGCCCTGAGCAACGACAAGCTTTTGAACAAATTAAACGGGAGATAGTTCATGCAGTAGCCCTGGGGCCAGTCCGGGCAGGGCAAGAGGTAAAAAATGTGCTCTATACCGCAGCCGGGGAGAATGGCCCTACCTGGAGCCTCTGGCAGAAAGCACCAGGGGAGACTCGAGGTCAACCCCTAGGGTTTTGGAGTCGGGGATACAGAGGATCCGAGGCCCGCTATACTCCAACTGAAAAAGAGATATTAGCAGCATATGAAGGGGTTCGAGCTGCTTCAGAAGTGATCGGCACTGAAGCACAGCTCCTCCTGGCACCCCGACTGCCGGTGCTAGGCTGGATGTTCAGAGGGAGGGTCCCCTGTACACATCATGCAACTGATGCTACATGGAGTAAGTGGGTCGCACTGATCACACAACGGGCTCGAATAGGAAACCCCAGTCGCCCAGGAATCCTGGAAGTGATCATGGATTGGCCAGAGGGCAAAGATTTTGGAATATTGCCAGAGGAGGAGGTAACGCGTGCTGAAGAGGCCCCAATGTATAATGAACTACCAGAAAATGAGAAGCAATATGCCCTGTTCACTGATGGGTCCTGTCGTCTTGTGGGAAAACATCGGAGGTGGAAAGCTGCTGTATGGAGTCCTATGCGACAAGTTGTAGAAACTGCTGAAGGAGAAGGTGAATCGAGCCAATTTGCAGAAGTAAAGGCCATCCAGCTGGCTTTAGACATTGCTGACCGAGAAAAGTGGCCAGTGCTCTATCTCTATACTGACTCATGGATGGTGGCAAATGCCCTGTGGGGGTGGTTGCAGCAATGGAAGCAGAGCAACTGGCAGCGCAGAGGCAAACCCATCTGGGCTGCCGCATTGTGGCAAGCTATTGCTGCCCGGGTGGAGAACCTGGTTGTAAAAGTCCGTCACGTAGATGCTCACGTACCCAAGAGTCGGGCCACTGAAGAACATCAAAATAACCAGCAGGTGGATCAGGCTGCTAAGGTTGAAGTGGCTCAGGTGGATCTGGACTGGCAACATAAGGGTGAATTATTTATAGCTCGGTGGGCCCATGACACCTCAGGCCACCAAGGAAGAGATGCAACATATAGATGGGCTCGTGATCGAGGGGTGGACTTGACCATGGACACTATAGCCCAGGTTATCCATGAATGCGAAACATGCGCTGCAATCAAACAAGCCAAGCGGTTAAAGCCTTTCTGGTATGGAGGACGATGGTTGAAATATAAATATGGGGAGGCCTGGCAGATCGATTATATCACACTCCCACAAACCCGCCAAGGCAAGCGCCACGTGCTTACAATGGTGGAGGCAACCACCGGATGGCTGGAAACATATCCCGTGCCCCATGCCACCGCCCGGAACACTATCCTGGGCCTTGAAAAGCAAGTCCTATGGCGACATGGCACCCCAGAAAGAATTGAGTCAGACAATGGGACTCCTTTCCGAAACAACCTCATAGACACCTGGGCCAAAGTGCATGGCATTGAGTGGGTGTATCACATCCCCTATCATGCACCAGCCTCTGGGAAAATTGAACGATACAATGGACTGTTAAAGACTACACTGAGAGCAATGGGTGGCGGGACGTTCAAACATTGGGATACGCATTTAGCAAAGGCCACCTGGTTAGTCAACACTAGGGGATCTGCCAATCGAGCAGGCCCTGCCCAGTCAGAACTTTTACGTACTGTAGATGGGAATAAAGTTCCTGTAGTGCACATAAAAAATATGCTGGGGAAGACAGTCTGGGTTATTCCTGCCTCAGGCAGAGGCAGACCCATCCATGGGATTGCTTTTGCTCAAGGACCTGGGTGCACTTGGTGGGTGATGTGGAAGGATGGGGAAGTCCGATGTGTACCTCAAGGGGATTTGATTTTGGGTGAGAATAGGCAATGATCTGAATTATGTGATGTTAAGTACTAATTATAGTTATAATAGTTATACTAATAATACACAGATATACTAATAATATTATATGCCATACTAATGTTATTACAATAAGAATCACCCAGACTAATGAAGAATAACTTCAGTGAAACCAAGCAAAGCACAGTGATGATGGTACCAGAACTGACTTCAACATGGAACAATCCAACACCACATACCATCTCCATTTTTCCTGCCCTGAAAGATTATTATGACAGATGGAGCCTGAAGTCATGGACTAAATGAACTCACCGAACATTTTAGAGGGATGGCCCACAGACGAAGGGAATGATATCTGTGTGTGTGTATATATATATATATATATATATATATAAAGGGGTGGTGATTAATGAAAATGTACTGGAAAATATGAGACTTGAGCATGACGCAGATGGTATAGAATAAGGGGTGGATATTGTCCTGGTTTCGGCAGGGATAGAGTTAATTTCCTTTCTAGTAGCTGGTACAGTGTTTTGGATTTAGGATGAGAACAATGTTGATAACGCACCCATGTTTTAGTTGTTGCTAGGTAATGCTTACACTAGCCAAGGACTTTTCAGCTTCCCATGCTCTACCGACTGAGAAGGCTGAAGGTGCACAAGAAGCTGGGAGGGGGCACAGCCAAACTGGCCAAAGGGACATTCCATACCATGTGATGTCATGCTCAGTACATAAACTGGGGAAAGCTGGCCGGGGGGGCCGCTGCTCGGGGACTGGCTGGGCATCGGTCGGCGGGTGGTGAGCAATTGTACTGTGCATCACTTGCTTTGTGTATTATTATTATTATTATCATATTATTATTATTATCATTTTATTTCAATTATTAAACTGTTTTTATCTCAACCCACGAGTTTTTCTCACTTGTGCTCTTCCAATTCTCTCCCCCATCCCACCGGGGGTGGGGGGAGTGAGCGAGCGGCTGCGTGGTGCTTAGTTGCCGACTGAAGTTAAACCACGACAGTTTCCCACCAGTGATGTTCTCCATCTTTCTTCAGTCTTTCTAGGACGCAGTGTATCTCCTCTGCATCATGATGGGTGGTTATTAGGGTTCGTTGTCCGTTGTTTCGAACTCGTTTTAGCAATTGACACAGGTCATTATGTTGCAACATTTTTCTTACCAATGCGAGATTCATTCCAATGGGGGTAGGTAATAAATCTTGATACAATGTGTAGTTAGATTGTAACAATTGGTGGGTTGTGACAGGAGCTGAATAGTTTAAGTCGCATCCTATAATTTTAGTAAAATTACAAATACAGATATTCGAGTGACTGTGTATATCTACCGTGGTGCTGCCTATAAATATAGAATCACAAAGAGTTCTCATACAAACACATCTATTTCCAACATATAGTTTCAGGGGTTTCATCGGGATGTATTTCAAAATGACAAACATTTTGTTCAGTGTCAAGACAGACGTCTTGGGCCTTAATGGTATTACTTTCACAAATAAATCCTTGTTGTTTCTGTACAACACATGCGTCAACATCAAGAGTTTGCCATTTGTTCCCATTTTGTTGGGCCCATACTCTATGTTCTAATGGATAGAGCACAGTTCCATGGTGATTTAATCCCAGTGCAATGATTGGGTATACGGTGAATACCGAAGCATTGTGTATTGTTAAAACAAAAGCTGTGGCTTTACTGTTGGTGGGGTCATAAGTGAAGTTGTCTAGATAGCCATTGACTAGTTCCCAGTGCCAGCAAAGATCTTAATGGATGTTCTAGTTTATACAAATCACTTGTTGTCGAGCTTAATTTGTTTGCTAAAACTTCAGCGTCTATGCTGTTTAATACTCCTAATCCTGTTCCCAGGATGCCAGTCACATCTCTCCTTGCTTGTTTTGGAGAGGTGAGGGTTCGCCCGTGCAACCATGCTAACCACCCTGTTGGGGATGGATGTGTTTAGGAATGGTGAGCAGGTGGGTTTAATTGCAGAGATATTAACCTGCATTGATAGTTCCACTCGCTTGAGGGACCATGATGGATTAAATAGCACTTGTTGCTGGCCTGTATATTTAATAGCATAGGATCCAGTTTCAGAAATCTGTGGGGATAAGGTTTCAACAATCTTATCGGGGGGTTTGGAGGTAGTAGGATGCATTGTGGGGGCTAAGGTAGTTTTTGCTGTGCCGATATAAATTATACCAGTTTCAATTGTGGACAAATTATATCTCCACATGCATAGTATTTCTCTTTCCATATTTTCTTTTAATGTAACACTCATTGAACAGCTACTAGCCTTGTTACATCTATACCATTTTTCAAAGGAATTATATTGAAAAGTAAGTAAATTTCCCCTTCATTGTTTGGGGGTTGTCTCTCACATATTATGCTTATATTTCCCTCTGCCAAATTCATGTTAATAGGTGGGATTCCTAAATTTGTACAATTATAGCTTGCTTTGTTAGCGATTGTCATTGTAATGCACTCAGGCTTAAGCGCAGTTACGACCGTTACCATATTGATTAGTACAAATGAAAGAAGTGAGGGTCTCCACCCCGTGTGCCAGGCTTGTCGATGTATAAACCAGATCTGGTTCATGTTGTTACTCCTGCGAGAAGGATAAGTACTCTTCTGGTGGTTGACCCAGTCTCCAGGAAAGGTGTTTTGGTATTGTCCCTGGTACTGTTCCTGGAAAGGGAAATAACACAAGTCTCATCGGGGAGACTCTGGACTGGTTACCCCTTCTAGTGAGTGGCTAGGGTGTATCCACCTAGTGCTAATATGATATTTAGTTCCACTGCTGTCTTTTGTTACGTACAGTGCTTGCCAAACAGCAGCAGCAGCTTGTCCAACAATTCAGCCAGTGCTACATGAGCTATAGTGGGTGAATGCTTATAGCCCCGAGGAAGTCTATTAAAAGTAAATTGTATCCCATCTCAGGTAAAAGCAAATTTTTCTTTATCTTCCTCCTGTAGCAGCACCATAAAGAACGTACCTTTTACATCCAGTACTGCCATCCAGGGGTGAGCAGCAGCTTGCAAGGTGGCAGTTAATGTAGCAATGTTCGGGATGGCTGCCGTAAGAGGAGCAGTGTTTGCATTTAACTTTCTATAGTCTATGGTTAGCTGCCACCTCCCATCTGGGTTTTTAACTGGCCACACTGGAGAGTTGTACGGGGAGTGTGTTTGGGAAATAATGTGTCCTGTGTCCATTAAAAAGATTTACTAGCTGTCTTTGGGGGCCAACTGGGACATAAACGTGAGGGCTATCTGTGTTATCCCATTGATAAGCTTTCATCAGGGGGTTTATGAGATTGGGGGTCTACAGGGGCAGAGATAGGGTAATTACCGTATGCACCCCTGTTGTTCATAGCCTGAAGGCAGGCTGCTTTTGTAACAGCAGTAGAAAGTTTGCTTAATGATCTTATTGGTATAGCTGTGGGCTCCCCCCTATCCCAAGGGCCTATGTCCCCTGCCCAATAAGCTATTCGGCACGTGATAGAATGCAGTTCATTGTTAGGGTCTGGTCCCCCTGTTAAAAATACCCCTGGTCCCCAAAAGCTGTCTGCTTCATCTTGGTTTAACATAACACGGTCTCCTCCAGTTTAAGGAGACATGCCACAAATACTCAGTTTCGCCTTCGCCAGGCTTCCGCCCATATTTTTCTTGCAAATTAGCTAATTGAAGGGAGTCCCATGGAATGGTCCTTGTGGTATTTCTGTGGTTGCCCCCCTGGGGCCCTACGGACACCTCAGTTTTAATAAAGGCCACCTTAAACTCCGATTCATCTAACTTACTCTCTTCGCTAGTCTCATCACTAAATTCCTGGTCAGGGTCCCCCCCATATATCTCCATCCCAATCTTCCGGGGACACAATTAACTTACAGATCTTTACAGGGTCTGGGGGATTGGGGCCCGAGTTATCATAAGTGCTAGTTTGTCCTCTACTCTTTTTCACTTTTCCTTTTCAACCCTCAGTTGTTTCTGCAATTGCTCTATTCACAGAGATAACAGCATTTCTTGTCGCTTTCTTTGTTCAACCTCATCTTGTAACATTCTCATTTCCTTTTCTTTGCATTTCTTATACTGACATGCTGCTTCCAAACACGTTCCCAACATCTTGCATACTATTCCCTTTTCTTTACCATTTTTCAGTTTCCCTCTCGTGAGGTTTAACTGTTCCTCTATCTTATTCCAATTATCCCAATTTTCATGCGCCCAATCCTCAGAAAATCTTGGAGAAGAGCTAATTCTGTGCCTCCATAAATAGTCAGTAATTGAATCCGCGATCCTGCCGACTATGCCAGTTTTGTCGCAGGAGAAGAGTCAGAGATCACTCAGACAGATCTGATCTAGTAGTTAGTTTATTGAGTTCTAATCAGTAAATTTAGGTATGTAAAATATTTAATAAGTACACATGGATTGGCAGTCAATACTATTTATTACACTTAAAAGTTAGGATATGTATGGGATACAAAGATTATTGCTTAAGATTACTATACGTATCTTAAATGTTACATGCATGCAAAAAATGTCACTTACCAACCCATCTATGTCTGGTGTCAGGTAAGGGATCTCTCAGCCTCAAGGGGTAACCTTGAGAGGCATCCCTACTCAAGGGGAGATCACCGCCACTCAGCCAGCTGCCATGGAGGGAGAGCTCAATGGACCCTGATGGCTGCAGGTATTTATAGCGTAAAGCAGTTGATTCGTAGTCAGACTTTCTGCTGTGTTAATGCAGTTTCAGCCGTTTATCAGCCCAGTCTCCAGCCAAACCATTTTTTGGGGGCTTGAAGCTGAGTTCTCACTGATAGCCTCACACAATAGGATTAACTTTGGTTAGGCCTACTTGCTGAGCCTCTGCCTGGACCAAAGTTCAGTTAGTTCAAACAGGAGGAGTGCATCCGTCACACTCCACCCCATGACTATAGTCAATCCACTTTACTTCACAGAGTGGTGATACAGTCACCTCTTGCCTCTGTGTCATAAATATTGGGTGATAAAGACATCACCTTTTCGATAGGCTGGTAAATAAGTTATCAGATTTGCTGATTCTTTAATATTGACATGTTCACTCATAGCTATTATATATTGAGATAAGCACCATAATTTGATATATAAACAAAGGGATAACAATAAACACAAAACTACAAAGATTAATAAGACTACAATTGGTTGTATCATCAAATTCAAAGCTCCAGTTGCTGTTGGTGACCATCCAAGGAGAGTTTCTGTCCTGGTTTCGGCAGGGATAGAGTTAATTTCTTTTCTAGTAGCTGGTACAGTGTTTTGGATTTAGGATGAGAACAAAGTTGATAACGCACCGATGTTTTAGTTGTTGCTAGGTAATGCTTACACTAGCCAAGGACTTTTCAGCTTCCCATGTTCTACCGACTGAGAAGGCTGAAGGTGCACAAGAAGCTGGGAGGGGGCACAGCCAAACTGGCCAAAGGGACATTCCATACCATGTGACGTCATGCTCAGTACATAAACTGGGGAAAGCTGGCCGGGGGGGCCGCTGCTCGGGGACTGGCTGGGCATCGGTCGGCGGGTGGTGAGCAATTGTACTGTGCATCACTTGCTTTGTGTATTATTATTATTATTATTATCATATTATTATTATTATTATCATTTTATTTCAATTATTAAACTGTTTTTATCTCAACCCACGAGTTTTTCTAACTTGTGCTCTTCCAATTCTCTCCCCCATCCCACCGGGGGTGGGGGGAGTGAGCGAGCGGCTGCGTGGTGCTTAGTTGCCGACTGAAGTTAAACCACGACAGTCCTTTTTTGGCGCCCAACGTGGGGCTCGAAGGGTTTGAGATAATAACAGGTTAACCGGAGTGTATTAAAGAACTTATATCTGTTAGTAATTGTGGGTCACAATGTTGGTTTCTCTGTTCTCGATATTGATTTGTATAATCTGCATCGCGCTCTTTTTCCTGCTGTACATGTTAAAGATTGGTGTTGGGTTTTGCAGTTTGCTGTGGTCTGCAGTGAATAGTAATGTCTCGCTTGTGAGGTTTGTTTTTAGAACATTGACCTTGACGTTAGTGTGGTATGTAAACTTCGCAATGAAGCCGTTACTGTACCACGGAGATCATTTCGTGGAGACAACTAGCAATTGCAGTAACTTTTCTGAGAGTTTTTTTACGGAGGAAATACAGAATGGCAGGGTCACTACCTTCTTCTATGATGTTTCCTCCTTCATTACAGTAATTTTTCAGTATTTTGAACATCCTTGGGCAGTTAAGATACTTCTATTGGTACTTCTTGGGAATATTGTTTCGGTTTTGTCTAAAGTTGGTAAGCAATTTAAGAATATCATCAAGAGATCTGCCCCAAGGCTGAATAATTATGAGTGGCAGGGTGTGTGGGACAAGATGGGCAAGTACCTAGGCCAATGGGCACCCCCAGTGTTTTGGAACTTCACCCCTGAGCAAGTGCGGAATCCTGAAAAGTTAGTAGAATATTTGGAAAAAGTATGCTGTCACCCTGGCAACTCCAGAGAGATGCAGCTCATTGCAACGTGATGGGGCCTGGCCCATGCCTACCGAGCCCTGTTCAACACCATTCAGTGCCCTCAAAGGGAAGGGAAGGTCTCTGGCTCTGACAGTAAAACGACACGCACTGCGGCCACTCAGACCCGGGCAACGCGCCCTGCGGCCACTCCGACCCCAGCGACAGGCCGTGCAGCCACTCAGACCCCGGCAACAGGCCCTGCGGCCACTCCAACCCCAGCGACATGCACTGCAGCCACTCAGACCCCGGCGACATGCACTGCCGACACTCAGACCCCAGCGACAGGCCGTGCAGCCACTCAGACCCGGGCAACACGCACTACGGCCACTCCAACCCCAGCGACATGCACTGCAGCCACTCAGACCCCGGCGACATGCACTGCAGACACTCAGACCCCGGCGACATGCAATGCAGCCACTCAGACCCCGGCGACATGCACTGCGGCCACTCAGACCCCAGCGACATGCACTGAGGCCACTCAGACCCCGGCGACATGCACTGCGGTCACTCAGACCCCGGCAACAGGCCCTGCGGCCACTCAGGCTCCGGTGACATGCACGTGCACTGTGGCCACTCCAACCCCGGCGACAGGCCCTGCGGCCACTCAGACTCCGGTGACATGCACTTGCACTGTGGCCACTCCAACCCCGGCGACAGGCCCTGGGGCCACTCAGACTCCGGTGACACGCACTTGCACTGTGGCCACTCCAACCCCAGCGACAGGCCCTGCGGCCACTCAGACTCCGGTGACATGCACTTGCACTGCAGTCACTCAGACCCCGGCAACAGGCCCTGCGGCTACTCGGATTCCGGTGACATGCACTTGCACTGCGGCCACTCCAACCCCGGCGACATGCACTGCGACCACTCCAACCCCGGCAACAGGCCCTGTGGCTGAACCAAAGAACCAGCCTGTGCCGGTATCAGTCGCCCCTGTACACAAGAAGAAATCTTGGAAGCGGAAGTCGGCTCGTTTAGTAAGGGAGGAAGAAGCTTCTTCTAAAAGGGAACCGGAGGAAGAACTGTACGACTACCCTGGAGAAGGGCCATCACGAGAACGGGAGGAGGAGAGCCGGCCGCTGATCGGGGAGGAGGAAGAGGAAGAACTCATAAACGAGGCAGTGACCACCCAATCTCTATCCCTGAGTGAGCTGCGAGATATACGAAAAGATTTCAGCCGCCGTCCAGGCGAGCATATTGTCACCTGGCTGCTCCGATGCTGGGATAATGGGGCCAGTAGCCTGGAATTAGAGGGTAGGGAAGCCAAGCAGCTGGGATCCCTTTCTAGGGAAGGGGGCATTGATAAAGCAATTGGAAAAGGGACACGTATCCTCAGCCTTTGGAGGCGACTCTTGTCAAGCGTGAAGGAAAGGTATCCCTTTAAGGAAGATGTCATATGTCGCCCAAGCAAGTGGGCCACCATGGAGAAGGGTATCCAGTTTCTGAGAGAATTAGCTGTGCTGGAGGTGATTTATGATGACCTGAACAATAAACAACTATCCAAAGATCCAGACGAAGTCAAGTGCACACGACCCATGTGGCGGAAGTTTATAAGGAGCTCACCATCGTCATACGCCAATTCATTGGCAGTGATAACCTGGAAAGATGGAGAGGAACAAACAGTGGATGAATTGGCTAGTCAACTCCAGCAATACGAGGAAAGTCTTTCTTCCTCCATCGTCTCGGCTGTGGAGAAACGGTCCGAAAAACTCTCCCGGGAGATCCAGCAACTCAGAGAGGATAGGTCCTACTCCTCACCTGTACGGACCAGTATCTCGGCTATTAGAAGTAAGCGTTCTTTTGCTCAAGAGAGAGAATATAAAGGGTACACACCACGGGGCACCCTATGGTTTTATGCCACAGTTGATATTGCTAATGCGTTTTTCTCAATCCCTTTGGCAGCAGAGTGCAGGCCACAGTTTGCTTTCACTTGGAGGGGCGTCCAGTACACCTGGAACCGACTGCCCCAGGGGTGGAAACACAGCCCTACCATTTGCCATGGACTAATCCAGACTGCACTAGAACAGGGTGGAGCTCCAGAACACCTGCAATACATTGATGATATCATCATGTGGGGCAACACAGCAGGAGAAGTTTTTGAAAAAGGGAAGGAAATAGTCCAAATCCTGCTGAAGGCCGGTTTTGCCATAAAACAAAGTAAGGTCAAGGGACCTGCACAGGAGATCCAATTTTTAGGAATAAAATGGCAAGATGGATGTCGTCAGATCCCAATGGATGTGATCAACAAAATAACAGCCACGTCTCCACCAACTAGCAAAAAGGAAACACAAGCTTTCTTAGGCGTCGTGGGTTTTTGGAGAATGCACATTCCAAATTACAGTCTGATCGTAAACCCTCTCTATCAAGTGACCCGAAAGAAGAACGATTTCAAATGGGGCCCTGAGCAACGACAAGCTTTTGAACAAATTAAACGGGAGATAGTTCATGCAGTAGCCCTGGGGCCAGTCCGGGCAGGGCAAGAGGTAAAAAATGTGCTCTATACCGCAGCCGGGGAGAATGGCCCTACCTGGAGCCTCTGGCAGAAAGCACCAGGGGAGACTCGAGGTCAACCCCTAGGGTTTTGGAGTCGGGGATACAGAGGATCCGAGGCCCGCTATACTCCAACTGAAAAAGAGATATTAGCAGCATATGAAGGGGTTCGAGCTGCTTCAGAAGTGATCGGCACTGAAGCACAGCTCCTCCTGGCACCCCGACTGCCGGTGCTAGGCTGGATGTTCAGAGGGAGGGTCCCCTGTACACATCATGCAACTGATGCTACATGGAGTAAGTGGGTCGCACTGATCACACAACGGGCTCGAATAGGAAACCCCAGTCGCCCAGGAATCCTGGAAGTGATCATGGATTGGCCAGAGGGCAAAGATTTTGGAATATTGCTAGAGGAGGAGGTAACGCGTGCTGAAGAGGCCCCAATGTATAATGAACTACCAGAAAATGAGAAGCAATATGCCCTGTTCACTGATGGGTCCTGTCGTCTTGTGGGAAAACATCGGAGGTGGAAAGCTGCTGTATGGAGTCCTATGCGACAAGTTGTAGAAACTGCTGAAGGAGAAGGTGAATCGAGCCAATTTGCAGAAGTAAAGGCCATCCAGCTGGCTTTAGACATTGCTGACCGAGAAAAGTGGCCAGTGCTCTATCTCTATACTGACTCATGGATGGTGGCAAATGCCCTGTGGGGGTGGTTGCAGCAATGGAAGCAGAGCAACTGGCAGCGCAGAGGCAAACCCATCTGGGCTGCCGCATTGTGGCAAGCTATTGCTGCCCGGGTGGAGAACCTGGTTGTAAAAGTCCGTCACGTAGATGCTCACGTACCCAAGAGTCGGGCCACTGAAGAACATCAAAATAACCAGCAGGTGGATCAGGCTGCTAAGGTTGAAGTGGCTCAGGTGGATCTGGACTGGCAACATAAGGGTGAATTATTTATAGCTCGGTGGGCCCATGACACCTCAGGCCACCAAGGAAGAGATGCAACATATAGATGGGCTCGTGATCGAGGGGTGGACTTGACCATGGACACTATAGCCCAGGTTATCCATGAATGCGAAACATGCGCTGCAATCAAACAAGCCAAGCGGTTAAAGCCTTTCTGGTATGGAGGACGATGGTTGAAATATAAATATGGGGAGGCCTGGCAGATCGATTATATCACACTCCCACAAACCCGCCAAGGCAAGCGCCACGTGCTTACAATGGTGGAGGCAACCACCGGATGGCTGGAAACATATCCCGTGCCCCATGCCACCGCCCGGAACACTATCCTGGGCCTTGAAAAGCAAGTCCTATGGCGACATGGCACCCCAGAAAGAATTGAGTCAGACAATGGGACTCCTTTCCGAAACAACCTCATAGACACCTGGGCCAAAGTGCATGGCATTGAGTGGGTGTATCACATCCCCTATCATGCACCAGCCTCTGGGAAAATTGAACGATACAATGGACTGTTAAAGACTACACTGAGAGCAATGGGTGGCGGGACGTTCAAACATTGGGATACGCATTTAGCAAAGGCCACCTGGTTAGTCAACACTAGGGGATCTGCCAATCGAGCAGGCCCTGCCCAGTCAGAACTTTTACGTACTGTAGATGGGAATAAAGTTCCTGTAGTGCACATAAAAAATATGCTGGGGAAGACAGTCTGGGTTATTCCTGCCTCAGGCAGAGGCAGACCCATCCATGGGATTGCTTTTGCTCAAGGACCTGGGTGCACTTGGTGGGTGATGTGGAAGGATGGGGAAGTCCGATGTGTACCTCAAGGGGATTTGATTTTGGGTGAGAATAGGCAATGATCTGAATTATGTGATGTTAAGTACTAATTATAGTTATAATAGTTATACTAATAATACACAGATATACTAATAATATTATATGCCATACTAATGTTATTACAATAAGAATCACCCAGACTAATGAAGAATAACTTCAGTGAAACCAAGCAAAGCACAGTGATGATGGTACCAGAACTGACTTCAACATGGAACAATCCAACACCACATACCATCTCCATTTTTCCTGCCCTGAAAGATTATTATGACAGATGGAGCCTGAAGTCATGGACTAAATGAACTCACCGAACATTTTAGAGGGATGGCCCACAGACGAAGGGAATGATATCTGTGTGTGTGTATATATATATATATATATATATATATAAAGGGGTGGTGATTAATGAAAATGTACTGGAAAATATGAGACTTGAGCATGACGCAGATGGTATAGAATAAGGGGTGGATATTGTCCTGGTTTCGGCAGGGATAGAGTTAATTTCCTTTCTAGTAGCTGGTACAGTGTTTTGGATTTAGGATGAGAACAATGTTGATAACGCACCCATGTTTTAGTTGTTGCTAGGTAATGCTTACACTAGCCAAGGACTTTTCAGCTTCCCATGCTCTACCGACTGAGAAGGCTGAAGGTGCACAAGAAGCTGGGAGGGGGCACAGCCAAACTGGCCAAAGGGACATTCCATACCATGTGATGTCATGCTCAGTACATAAACTGGGGAAAGCTGGCCGGGGGGGCCGCTGCTCGGGGACTGGCTGGGCATCGGTCGGCGGGTGGTGAGCAATTGTACTGTGCATCACTTGCTTTGTGTATTATTATTATTATTATCATATTATTATTATTATCATTTTATTTCAATTATTAAACTGTTTTTATCTCAACCCACGAGTTTTTCTCACTTGTGCTCTTCCAATTCTCTCCCCCATCCCACCGGGGGTGGGGGGAGTGAGCGAGCGGCTGCGTGGTGCTTAGTTGCCGACTGAAGTTAAACCACGACAGTTTCCCACCAGTGATGTTCTCCATCTTTCTTCAGTCTTTCTAGGACGCAGTGTATCTCCTCTGCATCATGATGGGTGGTTATTAGGGTTCGTTGTCCGTTGTTTCGAACTCGTTTTAGCAATTGACACAGGTCATTATGTTGCAACATTTTTCTTACCAATGCGAGATTCATTCCAATGGGGGTAGGTAATAAATCTTGATACAATGTGTAGTTAGATTGTAACAATTGGTGGGTTGTGACAGGAGCTGAATAGTTTAAGTCGCATCCTATAATTTTAGTAAAATTACAAATACAGATATTCGAGTGACTGTGTATATCTACCGTGGTGCTGCCTATAAATATAGAATCACAAAGAGTTCTCATACAAACACATCTATTTCCAACATATAGTTTCAGGGGTTTCATCGGGATGTATTTCAAAATGACAAACATTTTGTTCAGTGTCAAGACAGACGTCTTGGGCCTTAATGGTATTACTTTCACAAATAAATCCTTGTTGTTTCTGTACAACACATGCGTCAACATCAAGAGTTTGCCATTTGTTCCCATTTTGTTGGGCCCATACTCTATGTTCTAATGGATAGAGCACAGTTCCATGGTGATTTAATCCCAGTGCAATGATTGGGTATACGGTGAATACCGAAGCATTGTGTATTGTTAAAACAAAAGCTGTGGCTTTACTGTTGGTGGGGTCATAAGTGAAGTTGTCTAGATAGCCATTGACTAGTTCCCAGTGCCAGCAAAGATCTTAATGGATGTTCTAGTTTATACAAATCACTTGTTGTCGAGCTTAATTTGTTTGCTAAAACTTCAGCGTCTATGCTGTTTAATACTCCTAATCCTGTTCCCAGGATGCCAGTCACATCTCTCCTTGCTTGTTTTGGAGAGGTGAGGGTTCGCCCGTGCAACCATGCTAACCACCCTGTTGGGGATGGATGTGTTTAGGAATGGTGAGCAGGTGGGTTTAATTGCAGAGATATTAACCTGCATTGATAGTTCCACTCGCTTGAGGGACCATGATGGATTAAATAGCACTTGTTGCTGGCCTGTATATTTAATAGCATAGGATCCAGTTTCAGAAATCTGTGGGGATAAGGTTTCAACAATCTTATCGGGGGGTTTGGAGGTAGTAGGATGCATTGTGGGGGCTAAGGTAGTTTTTGCTGTGCCGATATAAATTATACCAGTTTCAATTGTGGACAAATTATATCTCCACATGCATAGTATTTCTCTTTCCATATTTTCTTTTAATGTAACACTCATTGAACAGCTACTAGCCTTGTTACATCTATACCATTTTTCAAAGGAATTATATTGAAAAGTAAGTAAATTTCCCCTTCATTGTTTGGGGGTTGTCTCTCACATATTATGCTTATATTTCCCTCTGCCAAATTCATGTTAATAGGTGGGATTCCTAAATTTGTACAATTATAGCTTGCTTTGTTAGCGATTGTCATTGTAATGCACTCAGGCTTAAGCGCAGTTACGACCGTTACCATATTGATTAGTACAAATGAAAGAAGTGAGGGTCTCCACCCCGTGTGCCAGGCTTGTCGATGTATAAACCAGATCTGGTTCATGTTGTTACTCCTGCGAGAAGGATAAGTACTCTTCTGGTGGTTGACCCAGTCTCCAGGAAAGGTGTTTTGGTATTGTCCCTGGTACTGTTCCTGGAAAGGGAAATAACACAAGTCTCATCGGGGAGACTCTGGACTGGTTACCCCTTCTAGTGAGTGGCTAGGGTGTATCCACCTAGTGCTAATATGATATTTAGTTCCACTGCTGTCTTTTGTTACGTACAGTGCTTGCCAAACAGCAGCAGCAGCTTGTCCAACAATTCAGCCAGTGCTACATGAGCTATAGTGGGTGAATGCTTATAGCCCCGAGGAAGTCTATTAAAAGTAAATTGTATCCCATCTCAGGTAAAAGCAAATTTTTCTTTATCTTCCTCCTGTAGCAGCACCATAAAGAACGTACCTTTTACATCCAGTACTGCCATCCAGGGGTGAGCAGCAGCTTGCAAGGTGGCAGTTAATGTAGCAATGTTCGGGATGGCTGCCGTAAGAGGAGCAGTGTTTGCATTTAACTTTCTATAGTCTATGGTTAGCTGCCACCTCCCATCTGGGTTTTTAACTGGCCACACTGGAGAGTTGTACGGGGAGTGTGTTTGGGAAATAATGTGTCCTGTGTCCATTAAAAAGATTTACTAGCTGTCTTTGGGGGCCAACTGGGACATAAACGTGAGGGCTATCTGTGTTATCCCATTGATAAGCTTTCATCAGGGGGTTTATGAGATTGGGGGTCTACAGGGGCAGAGATAGGGTAATTACCGTATGCACCCCTGTTGTTCATAGCCTGAAGGCAGGCTGCTTTTGTAACAGCAGTAGAAAGTTTGCTTAATGATCTTATTGGTATAGCTGTGGGCTCCCCCCTATCCCAAGGGCCTATGTCCCCTGCCCAATAAGCTATTCGGCACGTGATAGAATGCAGTTCATTGTTAGGGTCTGGTCCCCCTGTTAAAAATACCCCTGGTCCCCAAAAGCTGTCTGCTTCATCTTGGTTTAACATAACACGGTCTCCTCCAGTTTAAGGAGACATGCCACAAATACTCAGTTTCGCCTTCGCCAGGCTTCCGCCCATATTTTTCTTGCAAATTAGCTAATTGAAGGGAGTCCCATGGAATGGTCCTTGTGGTATTTCTGTGGTTGCCCCCCTGGGGCCCTACGGACACCTCAGTTTTAATAAAGGCCACCTTAAACTCCGATTCATCTAACTTACTCTCTTCGCTAGTCTCATCACTAAATTCCTGGTCAGGGTCCCCCCCATATATCTCCATCCCAATCTTCCGGGGACACAATTAACTTACAGATCTTTACAGGGTCTGGGGGATTGGGGCCCGAGTTATCATAAGTGCTAGTTTGTCCTCTACTCTTTTTCACTTTTCCTTTTCAACCCTCAGTTGTTTCTGCAATTGCTCTATTCACAGAGATAACAGCATTTCTTGTCGCTTTCTTTGTTCAACCTCATCTTGTAACATTCTCATTTCCTTTTCTTTGCATTTCTTATACTGACATGCTGCTTCCAAACACGTTCCCAACATCTTGCATACTATTCCCTTTTCTTTACCATTTTTCAGTTTCCCTCTCGTGAGGTTTAACTGTTCCTCTATCTTATTCCAATTATCCCAATTTTCATGCGCCCAATCCTCAGAAAATCTTGGAGAAGAGCTAATTCTGTGCCTCCATAAATAGTCAGTAATTGAATCCGCGATCCTGCCGACTATGCCAGTTTTGTCGCAGGAGAAGAGTCAGAGATCACTCAGACAGATCTGATCTAGTAGTTAGTTTATTGAGTTCTAATCAGTAAATTTAGGTATGTAAAATATTTAATAAGTACAGATGGATTGGCAGTCAATACTCTACTATTTACTACACTTAAAGTTAGTATGGGATACAAAGATCATCGCTTAAGCTTACTATACGTATCTTAAATGTTACATGCATGCAAAAAATGTCACTTACCAACCCATCGATGTCTGGTGTCAGGTAAGGGATCTCTCAGCCTCGAGGGGTAATCTTGAGAGGTGTCCCTACTCAAGGGGAGATCACCGCCGCACAGCCAGCTGCTATGGAGGGAGAGCTCAATGGAACCTGATGGCTGCAGATATTTATAGCGTAAAGTGGTTGTCTCGTAGTCAGGTTTTCTGCTGTGTTCATGTAGTTTCGGCCACTTATCAGTCCAGTCTCCAGCCAAACCGGTTTTTTGGTTTTGGTGCTGGGTTCTTGCTGATAGCCTTGCACAATAGGATTAATTTCAGTTAGGCCTACTTGCTGAGCCTCTGCCTGGACCAAAGTTCAGTTAGTTCAAACAGGAGGAGTGCACCCATCACACAGGTATTGATCTGCATGATGCATTGACTTCTGCTTGCACCTCTATCCCTGACTGGCAAGACAGAGGAGAAGATCACTTGGACACCGGCCCCTTTCACTTGGGCCCCCAGGGCTCTGAAGTCCTGCTTGATCTTGCCCAGGCTATGCTTTACCGTGTCATTGGTGCCCACATGGAAAAGTAGCAGGGGATAATAGCCTGTGCTTTTAACCAGTTGTGGCAGTCTCTCTGGGACATCCCAGATCTTGGCTCCTGGCAAGCAGCAAACTTCCCTTGACTGTATATCAAGCTGGCAGATGGGTGCCTCAGTGGCTCTCAGCAGAGTCACCCACTACTAGCACTCGCTGCTTCCTTTTGTGGCATTTAGTGTGTTCTGCTGGTGTGGTTTCTCCCTGTGACTCTTGCTCATTGGTTTTGTCCACTGCCAAGACTTCATATCTGTTGCAGGTTGGTACATATATCGTCTGAAAAAGTGGAAACAGTCTGGAAAAATAAAAATTGGTCTAAAAGAACAGAAGACGTCATAATCTATTGTCTGTTCCAGGTGAAAAAATCGAAATTAACAGCATCTATTTGCTGCTCAAAGTGCTGGTGTCCTACACCCTCTTATGTCTCTACGATAAAATAGGACTTAATTTTAATCCAAAATGGAGTTTCTTTCTCTGAGAACTTCCCATGCTGCATGTACTCTTCCTTTCCTAAACAGGTTGAATTCTCCACAGGAACATTCTTTGAGATCATGGACTCTCACCAGGGAGGCCTGGCTGACTCTTTGAAGTGAGACTCTGTCTGTTATCCTATTGGTACCCCTTTGGGCCCACTTTTGAGGTCATAGAATCATAGAATGGTTTGGCTTGGAAGGGACCTCTAAAGGTCATCTAGTCCAACCCCCCTGCCATGGGCAGGGATATCTTTCACTACATCAGGTTGCTCAGAGCCCTGTCCAACCTAACTTTGAACACTTCCAATAATGGGGCATCCACAACTTCTCTGGGCAACCTGTTCCAGTGTCTCACCACCCTCAGCGTAAAAAAAATTCTTCCTTATCTCCAATCTAAACCTACCCTCTCTCAGTTTAAACCCTTGCCCCCTGTCCTGTCACTACAGGCCCTGGTAAAAAGTCTTTCTCTGTCTTCCTTATAAGCACCATTTAAGTTTTGAAAGGCCACAATAAGGTCTCCCCCAGAGCCTTCTCTTCTCCAGGCTGGAACAACCCCAACTGTCTCAGCCTTTCTCCATAGGAGAGGTGTTCCAGCCCTCTGACCGTTTTTGTGGCCCTCCTCTGGACCCGCTCCAACAGGTCCATGTCTGTCTTGGAATCATAGAATCATTAAGGTTGGAAAAGACCTCTAAGATCATCAAGTCCAACCATCAACCCAACACCACCATGCCCACTAAACCATGTCCTTAAGCGCCTCATCTACACGTCTTTTAAATACCTCCAGAGGTGGTGACTCAACCACTTCCCTGGGCAGCCTGTTCCAATGATTAACCACTCTTTCAGTAAAGAAATTTTTCCTCACATCCAAACTAAACCTCCCCTGGCACAACTTGAGGCCATTTCCTCTCGTCCTATCGCTAGTTACTTGGGAGAAGAGACCGACACCCACCTCGCTACAACATCCTTTCAGGTAGTTGTAGAGAGCGATGAGGTCTCCCCTCAGCCTCCTTTTCTCCAGGCTAAACAACCCCAGTTCCCTCAGCCGCTCCTCATAAGACTTGTTCTCCAGACCCCTCACCAGCCTCGTTGCCCTTCTCTGGACACGTTCCAGCACCTCAACATCCTTCTTGTAGTGAGGGGCCCAAAACTGAACACAGTATTCGAGGTGCGGCCTTACCAGTGCCGAGTACAGGGGCACGATCACTTCCCTACTCCTGCTGGCCACACTGTTTCTGATACAGGCCAGGATGCCATTGGCCTTCTTGGCTGCCTGGGCACACTGCCAGCTCATGTTCAGCCGGCTGTCGACCAACACCCCCAGGTCCTTTTCCGACAGGCAGCTTTCCAGCCACTCTTCCCCAAGCCTGTAGCGCTGCATGGGGTTGTTGTGACCCAAGTGCAGGACCCGGCACTTGGCCTTGTTGAATCTCATACAATTGGCCTCGGCCCATCGATCCAGCCTGTCCAGGTCCCTCTGCAGAGCCTTCCTACCCTCAGGCAGATCAACACTCCTGCCCAACTTGGTGTCGTCTGCAAACTTACTGAGGGTGCACTCGATCCCCTCATCCAGATCATTGATAAAGATATTGAACAAACCGGCCCCAAAACTGAGCCCTGGGGAACACCGCTCGTGACCGGCCGCCAACTGGATGGAACTCCATTCACCACAACTCTCTGGGCCCGGCCGTCCAGCCAGTTTTTGACCCAGCGGAGAGTACACCTGTCTAAGCCGTGAGCCGCCAGCTTCTCTAGGAGAATGCTGTGGGAGACGGTGTCAAAGGCCTTGCTGAAGTCCAGGTAGACCACATCCACAGCCTTTCCCTCATCCACTAGGCGGGTCACCTGGTCAGAGAAGGAGATCAGGTTGGTCAAGCAGGACCTGCCTCTCATGAATCCGTGCTGGCTAGGCCGGATCCCCTGGTTGTCCCGCTCATGCCTTGTGAGCGCCCTCAAGATGAACCGCTCCATAATCTTCCCCGGCACCAAGGTCAGGCTGACAGGCCTGTAGTTCCCCGGATCCTCCTTCCAGCCCTTCTTGTAGATGGGCGTCACATTGGCAAGCCTCCAGTCATCCGGGACCTCCCCCGTTAACCAGGACTGCTGATAAATGATGGAGAGTGGCTTGGCGAGCTCCTCCGCCAGCTCCCTCAGCACTCTTGGGTGGATCCCATCCGGCCCCATAGACTTGTGAGCATCCAGGTGGCGTAGCAGGTCGTTGACTGCTTCCTCTTGGATTATGGGGGGTTCATCCTGCTCGCCGTCCCTGTCTTCCAGCTCAGGGGGGCCGAGTACCCTGAGGATAACTGGTCTGCCTGTTAAAGACTGAGGCAAAGAAGGCATTGAGTACCTCAGCCTTTTCCTCATCCTCGGTGACAATGTTCCCCCCCGCATCCAATAAAGGATGGAGATTCTCCTTGGCTCTCTTCTTGTCATTAATATATTTGTAAAAACATTTTTTGTTGTCTCTAACGACAGCGGCCAGATTGCGTTCTAGCTGGGCTTTTGCCTTTCTCATTTCCTCTCTGCATGACCTAACGAGATCCCTGTACTCTTCTTGAGTCGCCTGCCCCTTCTTCCACAAGCGGGAAACTCTCCTTTTTTTCCCTGAGTCCCAGCAAGAGCTCCCCGTTCAGCCAGGCCGGTCGTCTTCCCCGCCCGTTCTTCTTACGGCGTACAGGGACAGCCTGCTCCTGCACCTTTAAGGCTTCCTTCTTGAAGATCGTCCAGCCTTCCTGGACCCCTTTGCCCTTCAGGACTGTCTCCCAAGGGACTCTCTCAACCAGCGTCCTGAACAGGCCAAAGTCCGCCCTCCGGAAGTCCATGGTTGCGGTTTTGCTGGCCCCCTCCTTACTTCACCAAGAATCGAGAATTCTATCATTTCATGGTCGCTAAGCCCAAGACGGCCTCCGACCACCACATCTCCCACCAGTCCTTCTCTGTTTGTAAACAGCAGGTCAAGAGAGGCACCTCCCCTGGTAGGCTCACTTACCAGCTGTGTCAGGAAGTTGTCTTCCACACACTCCAGGAACCTCCTAGACTGCTTCCTCTCTGCCGTGTTGGATTTCCAGCAGACGCCCGGGAAGTTGAAGTCCCCCACGAGAACAAGGGCTAGTGATTGAGAGACTTCTGCCAGCCGCTTGTAGAATGCTTCATCCGCCTCTTCATCCTGGTTGGGTGGTCTATCACAGACTCCCAGCAGGATATCTGCCTCGTTGGCATTCCCCCTCATCCTTACCCATAAACACTCGACCGTATCATCATCACAATCATTGAGCTCTAGACAATCGAAACACTCCCTAACATACAGGGCCACCCCACCGCCTCTCCTTCCTCGCCTGTCCCTTCTGAAGAGTCTATAGCCATCCATTGCAGCACCCCAGTCATGAGAGTCACCCCACCACGTTTCTGTGATGGCGACTAAGTCATATCTCTCCCGCTGCACAATGGCTTCCAGCTCCTCCTGTTTGCCGCCCATGCTGCGTGCATTGGTGTATATGCACTTGAGCTGGGCTATCCATTTCGCCCCCAGCATTGGCATGCCACCCCAGGCTCATCTCTAGTGAGCCTGGTTTTATCCCCTTCCCCCTTTGAACCTAGTTTAAAGCCCTCTCCATGAGCCCTGCCAATTCATGAGCAATGATCCTTTTCCCCCTGTGAGACAGCTGGACTCCATCTGTCGCCAGCAGGCCCGGTGCCATGTAAACCTCCCCATGATCAAAAAAGCCAAAATTCCTCCGATGGCACCAGCCCCTGAGCCACGTGTTGATCAGGTGCGTTTTCCTGTTCCTTTCAGTATCCTTCCCTGCCACTGTAGGGATAGAGGAAAACACTACCTGTGCTCCTGATCCTTCAACCAGTCGCCCCAGTGCCCTGAAGTCCCTTTTGATCACTGCAGGACTTCTCTCCGGAACCTTATCACTGCCAGCCTGTATAACCAACAGCAGGTAGTAGTCGGAAGGCCATACCAGACCAGGGAGTTTCCTAGTAATGTCTCTGACCCGGGCCCCAGGGAGGCAGCAGACTTCCCTGTGGGATGGGTCCAGTCAGCATATCGGGCCCTCTGTTCCCTTCAGAAGGGAATCGCCTATGACAATTACCCTCCTTTTTTTCTTAGCAGAGGCAGTCGTAATGCATGGGGCTGACTGCCTCACCCTAGGCAACCTCCTGGATGGACCTTCATCTACATCCTCATTTGCCTGGCTCTCAAGTTCCAGGGCCCCATATCTGTTGTGTAAGGGCAACCGCGAAGGTGAGGGATGCCGTCTGGGGGCTTGCCTGGCACCCCGAGCAGGGACCTGTTTCCATTCCCCCCCTGTCGCTTTTGTCCCCTCCTTCTACCTGGTGGCAAGAGGGCAGGGGATCCTCTGCTTCTCACGGAGCCTCCATCTGCTGCCTCTGCCTCAGGGACGGTAGGGTGCAGCTCCACCAATCTATCTCCCTCTCACACTCCCTGATACTCCTTAACCTTTCCACTTCCTCCTTCAGCTCTGCCACCAGGCTGAGCAGATCATCCACCTGGTCACACCACACACAGGTGGTGTCTCTGCTGCCCTCCAGTACAAGTGACAGGCTCAGGCACTCCCTGCAGCCAGAGACCTGGACAGCTGTATGCTTGTGTGAGGGCTCTGTCTGAGTTGCCACATTCCTTCTGGTGACGGCTTTCAGCCGAGTGGAAACCATAGCTGGTCTTCTTTGGGAAGGCGACGACTACTAATTGAGTTGGCCTCTAGAGCCAGGAGGGGGGCTGCGCCTTGCCTGCTCGCCTTCCCTGCAGGCCCTGCCTGCACGAACTGCCACGCAAACTGCCACACCACGTCCTGTTTGCCCGCCCTGTTCACCACGCTCCGGGTCGCTCATGCTCCCTGGGGGCTGCTCTTGTAAGTGAGGGGGTTTGGCCGCCGTCCCTCTTGTCCCCGCCCACGCTGAGTCAGAGCTGCCGCTCGTCAGGAGCTCCCTCCTCCGGCTCGGGGGGAGGGGGGGGGCTGGGGCACCCTCTCGCTCCCTGCGCTTTTGCTTTTCGCGGGTTTTGCCGCGGTTTTGCCGCTTTAGGAAGGGTCCCCGTCGCGATCCTCCACTCCGGAGCCCTTCGCCTCGGTGGCTTCGCTGATGGCTGGTGGCTTCCCCAGTCTTGTACTGGGAACCCCAGAGCTGGATGCAGTACTCCAGGTGGGGTCTCACGAGAGCGGAGTAAAGGGGCAGAATCACCTCCCTCGACCTGCTGGCCACACTTCTTTTGATGCAGCCCAGGATACAATTAGCTTCCTGGGCTGCAAGCGCACATTGACAGCTCGTGTCCAGTTTTTCATCCACCAGTACCCCCAAGTCCTTCTCGGCAGGGCTGCTCTCAATCCCTTCATCCCCCAGCCTGTATTGATACTGGGGATTGCCCCAACCCAGGTGCAAGTCCTTGCACTTGGCCTTGTTCAACCTCATGTGGTTCACATGGGCCCACTTCTCAAGCCTGTCCAGGTCCCTCTGGATGGCATCCCGTCCCTCAGGTGTGTCAACCACACCACTCAAATATGACGGAGAGTGGCTTGATAACCTTATCAGCCAACTCCCTCAGGACCCTGGGATGCATCTTGTCAGGTCCCATGGACTTACATATGTTCAGGTTCCTCAGGTGGTCTCGAACTTGGTCTTCTCCTATGGTGGGAGGGACTTCGTTCCCCCAGTCCCTGCCTTGAGGCTCAGGGACTCGAGAGATTTGTGAAGAGCAATTGCCAGTGAAAACTGAGGCAAAAAAGTTGTTGAGTACCTCAGCCTTCTCCATGTCAGTTGTTACCAGACCCCCTCTCTTTTATCGGGGTGGGGGGTACATGTTCTTTTGTCTTCCTTTTCTGACCAATGTACTTGTAGGAGCCCTTCTTATTATTCTTCACATCCCTCGCCAAATTCAGCTCCAGCTGTGCCTTAGCTTTCCTGATCCCATCCCTACACATCCAGGCAGCGTCCCTATATTCTTCCCAGGATACATGTCCCTGGTTCCACTGCCTGTGCATTTCCTTCTTACACTTTAGTTTGACCAGGAGGTCCTTACTCAGCCATGCTGGTCTCCTGCCTTCCTTGCCTGATTTCTTACACATGGGAACTGAGAGTTCTTATGCTCTAAGAATAATGCCCTTAAATAGCTGCCTGCTCTGTTCAGCTCCTTTATCCCTGAGGGTATTTTCCCAGGGGGTCCCATCCACTAGTTCTTTAAACAACTGAAAGTTCATTTTTCTAAGGTTTAGGGTCTTGACTATACTTTTCGCCTGGCCTATATCCCTTGAGATCATGAATCCCACCAGGGCATGATCACTGCAGCCCAGGCTGCCACCAATATTGACCTCTTCAATAAGTTCCTCTGCGTTGGTGAGCAACAGGTCCAGTAACGCATCTCATCTGGTCAGGCTTTTTATCGCCTGGATTAGGAAGTTATCCTCAGTGCACTCCAAGAGTCTCCTAGACTGCTTGCAGCTTGCTGTGCCGCTTTTCCAGCAGATGTCATAGTGGTTGAAGTCCCCTAGCAGGATCAGCGCCTGCAAACATGATGCTTCCTGTAGTTGAAGTAAGAACGCTTCATCGACATCCTCCCCTTGATCAGACGGCCTGTAGTAAACACCAACCATGAGGTTTCCTTTGTTGGCTTGGTCTCTAATTTTCACCCATAAGCTCTGACCTGTTCATTGCTGTTTTTCAAAGACAGCTCTGTGCAATCAATCCATTTTTTTACGTAGAGGGCAACCCCCCCACCTTTCTTTCCTTCCTTGCCTGTCCCTCTTGAACAGTTTATAACCATTGATTGCAGTGCTCCATTCATGTGATTCATCCCACCAAGTTTCAGTGATAGCGATCAGATCATAGCTTTCCAGCTTTACAGTGGCTTCCAGCTCCTCCTGTTACCATAAGTCAGCAAATGATGAACTCTCTAAGACTCAATTTGGAGTTTTAGAAAGCAGGCATTCTTTATTGCGGCGCTGGGTGCAAGGTGGAATTTCCACAAATCAAGCACACCTATCGCTAGATCACCGTTATATTTATACACAAGAATTACTAGGTAGTACACTCCCAGTTACAATGATTGGTTAGTGATTTACATATACTTATAATATCTGCTGTGTCATTTTCTTCTGTTACTACGCTTGCGCAGGGGAAGGGTCTTCTTGACCTGTGGGTGTGTTTTTTAGTATTATAATGAGGGCAGTTCACTTCAGGTTACCTTAAAAGTAATTTTCGTTGCCAAGTTAGCTAGATATTCATCTACCTTGTCAAGTTGTCAAATAACTCATCCCATATACAATAAAGCCTAAGTGATCTGGTTACGGTCTAGAGAATTAAGACTAAGGCTAACATGGTCCAGTGAATAACACAGCAACCCATACATCACACTAACATAAAGACTAGTAACACAGCAACCCCTGCATAATGCTAACATAAAGACTAACTTCTTGAAATCAAGATGTTCTTATAGTTGATCATTTCACAACCAACACAAAATATAAAAAGATTCAATAAAACTTATGATAATCTTCAACGCTCCTGTTTGATGACAGTTTTCTATTCTCTCAGATCAATTTTTGTTTTTCCAGAACACTGTTTTTCTGTTCTTTCAGCTCAAATAGGCAATAGCTGTTGATGATTCCTGCTTTCCCAGGCTGTTTTCCACCTTTTCAGACTATTTTTCACCTTTCCAGATGATAAGTTTGTTGTCGCAGTTCCTTGTTTTTGCACTTATCAAGGGTATCTCAGGATGTCTCAGGTTCTCAGGTACCCATCTGCGCTTCAAGGATGCTCTGGGTTCCCAGGCCAGGTTCTGAGACTAGTAGTTCCCAGACTGGCAGACATTTTCCTCTCAGTATTTTAGCAGACATATTCTGTCAGTATTTTTCCCATTATAACCAGGTCACCTTTATGGCTGCTCCGATAGTTACACAGACTGCCACAGACAAGGCACTGCCTTCAACAGCACTTACATACAGCACATAAAACATAAACATTGTCACAAAAGCCATGTGGGACATCGATTGAGGAGGAAAGGAACACAAGGGTAGAATTACAAAAGGTTTATTTCATGATCATGAGACTCCCTCTCCATAAGGGAAGGAAGGGGTTTTTCAAGAACTTATATACAGCTTGAAATAAAATGCTAAGCATAATCATCCAATAGCACACAGACACACTTTAGTCCTCTCCAATCACGTTCAGTTCCTTTGAAGTATTCTCAGGCATCCAGTGTTGTGCTGCCCGTGCAGTCTGGTTGTTAAAACATGACCTTCAGAGGTCCAGATGTTCCCTTCTGCTTGCCAAACACAGGTTAATGTGCATCCTGCACAGGTTAGGGCATCCTGCTCATGTCTGTTCTCAGGATTGTTATCTGGCAGTCTAGGCTCAGCAGTTAACCCTTTCGTCACAACATAGACAGCCAAGTCCCCTTCCTACTCTTCGACTGTCAGAGACAGAAGGTCACTAGTGAAGGCACACACACAACACTCCCTAGGCTCACAAGCACACACACATTCACAGATCCCTCAAGTACTGGCACAGCCCCTCCGTCCGCCCAGTACCCCTGCCCGGATCCCAGGCCCTCTTACCTGCTTCACAGGTCCCCTACTCGACGGCTGGTCCAGCTTGATGGTCACTAGCAAGCACACATGCACTCACACACCCGTCCCTCATGCACTCCATATTCGCAAGTCCCCCTGGGTGTACCAGCACAGACCCCCCACCCACCTGATACCCTGGCCCGGACCCGAGGCTCCCCTACTCGCCAGCTAGTCCAGCTTGAAGTTTGCTAGTGAATACACATGCACACCCCACGCACACCAGGTTTGGGGATGATACAGATACTCAGCCCCTCCCCAGCAGCCAGCACCAGGCGCACAGGCTGTGATCTGCAGTCCCGCACCAGCCTCACTCGCCTCGCTCACGCCAGTCACTCCCAGTAGCTGGTTTTTGGGACACACACCGTTCCCACCCCAGTGGCTGGCAGATGAGACCCTCACCTGCTCCAGTAGCTGGCACTGAGACCCCCTACTCCCTCCAGTGCCTACACCCCCAGCCTGACTCCAGTAGCTGGCACTTAGTCCTTGCAGCGCACATACACACGGGATAGATTAAGCAGAGAGATAGTTAAGAAAAGATTTAATAAGAAGATAGGACAGTCTGCGGTGATCAGGCACAGGGCTCAGCCAGACAAGTGTACTGACCAGTGCTGTTTTATACACAACCAGCCTGTTTTATACCCTTTTCTGTCTACCCCCCTCTTTCTTCTTCCCTGCTCCCCCTTCCCCCTGCATGTCCCCTGTATTGGGTTTGCATGGCAAGGCTTTGGTAGCGGGGGGGGGCTGCAGGGGTGGCTTCTGTGAGAAGATGCCAGAAGCTGCTCCCAGATCAGACAGAGCCAGTTCAAGCTGGCTCCAAAATGGACCTGCCGCTGGCCAAAGCTGAGCCAATCAGCGACGGTGGTAGCACCTCTGTGATAACACGTTTAAGAAGGGGGAAAAACTGCTGCGCAACAGCAGCCGGGAGAGAGGAGTGAGAATATGTGAGAGAAACAACTCTGCAGACACCAAGGTCAGTGAAGAAGGAAGGGGAGGAGGTGCTCCAGGCACCGGAGCAGAGATTCCCCTACAGTCCCTGGTGAAGACCATGGTGAGGCAGGTTGTCCCCCTGCAGCCCATGGAGGTTAATGGTTGAGCAGATATCCACTCTGCAGCCTGTGGAGGACTCCATGCCGGAGCAGGTGGATGTGCCCTGAAGGAGGCTGTGACCCCGTGGAGAGCCTGTGCTCTGGCTCCTGGCAGGACCTGCAGCCCCGTGGAGAGAGGATCCCACACTGGAGCAGGTCTTCTGGCAGGAACTGTGACCCTGTGGGGGACCCACGCTGGAGCAGTCTGTTCCTGAAGGACTGCACCCCGTGGAAAGGATCCATGCTGGAGCAGTTTGTGAAGAACTGCAGCCTGTGGGAAGGACCCACGTTGGAGAAGTTCATGGAGGACTGTCTCCCGTGGGTGGGACCCCACGCTGGAGCACAGGAAGAGCTTGAGGAGGAAGGAGTGGCAAGACAACACATAATGAACTGACCACAACCCCCATTCCCTGTCCCCCTGTGCCGCTCGGGGGGAGGAGGTAGAGAAATCAGGAGTGAAGGTGAGCCTGGGAAGGAGGGAGGGGTGGGGGGAGGGTGTTTTTAGATTTGTTCTTATTTCTCATTATCCTACTCTGATGTGATTGGTAATAAATTAAATTAATTTCCCCGAGTCGAGCTTGTTTCGCCCATGATGGTAATTGCTGAGTGATCTCCCTGTCCTTATCTCAACCCATGGGCATTTCATTGTATTTTCTCCCCCTGTCCAGCTGAGGAGGGGGAGTGATAAAGCAGCTTGGTGGGCACCTGGCAGCCAGCCAAGGTTAACCCACCACATCCCCTCATGGGTTTGTAGTTTCTTGATAGCCCATCAATTAGTGTGAGTGGCAGGCTTGTTTCTTGTCATTGTCTCCATGTTTGTTTTGTCAGGACTGTGTCTCTGTATGTGTTTATTGTTTCCCTTCCACATACACTTACAGGGACATTTGTGGTTATGGTGCTTGTCTTCCCAAGTAACTGTTAGGTGTGGTAAGGCCCTGCTTTCCAGGAGGTGGTTAAACATCTGCCTGCCAATGAGAAGTAGTGAATGAATCCCTTATTTTGCTTTGCTTACACACACAGCTTTGCTTCACTTATTAAACTGTCTTTATCTTGACCCATGAGTTTTCTCGCTTTTTCTCTTCTGATTCTCTCCCCCATCCTGCTGCAGGGGGAGTGAGCGAGTGTCTGGGTGGGTGCTTAATGGCTGGCCCAGGGTCAACCCATCACAGGAGGTCAGCCCTACTCCATTTCAGGTTCATTCTCTCACCTGGGAGATTATATATCAGTTTTCCCATTTCCCTGCTCTGCCTGATTTCCACAGGAAAATAAATACACCGATGGGGGTTGTTTTGCACCAGGAAGTGCTGGTCCATTATGATCCCAGAAAGAAAGGCACTCAGACTCTGTAAAGTATCATTTAAAAAGCTAATTATTAGAGCTAACACTATAAAGAAGGAGAGAATAGTATAAATAATCTTGCATCCCTTTAGATGCTGGGAACCTCAAGTTGTGCAGCATCAAATAGGCCTCCAATCAGGGCGCAACACACCACGCAGGTCTCGTCCATGGCAGGGTTACCCCATTGTGGTCATTCAAGTCATTATAGGACTTTCTTACAAGGAAATGACTCTTTTCATCATTTCTACTGTCAAATAGAAAGGATGTTCACATGAGAACTTCTTGTTGCACTTTTAGATAAAGGCAAGGACACACAGGTGGCATAATCAACGGTACCAAGTGGGAGCTGCCTTCAGGCTCCTCTGTTACAATGAACTGGCTGAGTTTATCCTGAGGCCAAGGAATTTGAGCAGCACAACGCAAGCCTGAAGGCCATGCTGTACATGCAGCACAGCAGAGCGCAGGCCTGGGCCTACTCAGGTGTTGTGGTTTAAACCCGGTAGGCAGCTAAGCACCACACAACTGCTTGCTCACTCTCCCCACAGGGATGGGGGGGATAATTGGAAGGGTAAAAGTGTAAAAACTCATGGGTTGAGATAAAGACAGTTTAATAAGAAAAAAAAGGAAGAAACCCCCCCCCCCAACAAATAAAAACAAAACCAAGAAAAACAAGTGATGCAAAAATACCCCAATTGCTCACCACCAGCTGACCGATGCCCAGCCAGTATCCGAGCAACGGCAGCCCCAGCAAAACTCCCCCCCCAGTTTTTATTGCTGAGCACGATGTCATACGGTATGGAATATCCCTTTGGTCAGCTGGGGTCAGCTGTCCCAGCTGTGTCCCCTCCCAGCTTCTTGTGCATCCCCCGCCTACTCGCTGGCAGGGCAGTGTGAGAATCAGAAAAGGCCTTGATGCCTTGAAGCACTGTTCAACAATAACTAAAACATCAGTGTGTTATCAACACTGTTTTCAGCACAAATCAAAAACATAGCCCCATACAAGCTACTATTAAGAAAGTTAACTCTATCCCAGCTAAAAGCAGTACATCAGGTTACCTGTTATGTGGATCACTAACTCCTCGATGTACAATGGTTTTTCAGTCAGGATGACTACAGGGGTCATCTTTGATTTCTTCTTCTGAAGCTGTTTTACTTTGTAAAAATAACTGAATATTTACTGGAGGAGAACTTAAATCTGATATTCCCGCAGTCAGTGTGAACATTTTAATCAGCAGAATTTAATTTTGATCTTGCACTTTATCTCTCTGGAGCAATGAACGTTAGATGACATATAAAGTTGAACTCCAACTCTGAAACTCAACCCTGTGTATTCAATAACTCAAAGATATACACAGAGAGAGTACTTAAGACACTTTTCACTTGCATTTGGAGAATAGAGTCCACTATTTCAGCTCTAAATCATGCCTCATGGGAATTTTAAAACAGTTTAACCCCTAGATAATTGCATACAATGGACATAGAGCCAAAAGTTTTGATATGTTGGGGAACCTGGACTGTGCCTTGCAGGTATGACAGAGAGGAGAATTCTCTAGAGACTTACGTGTGAGTACTTGGCTAAATATCTGTAAATTAGCTATGTAATCTGAGCACTCCTCAGCACAAAGCCGGGATGAGCGGGCCTCGCGCGTGCGCCTATGGTACCTCTGGTGCTGAGGGGTCGTCTGTGTGAACGCGGACACCACCTCGGCTCGCTGGTGTCACGGCCGGGACCGGGCCCAAGGCCTCACGGTGGTGCCGGGGCGTCATGCTCCCTGGCAACCGTTGCCAGGCAGCAAACGCGCAACCGCGCGCGGGAGAGGCGGGGAGCGCCCCCTTACACGCTGAACACCACGTATATAAAACTATGGGGGCTCACCCGGAAGCGCTTCTATGAGGGCGGTACTAGGTGCCGTGGTTGCTTTCGGGTGTGCAGTGCGCTTCCTCAGTTAGGTTTCTCCGCCGTGACCGGTTGGCGCCGCGGACATCTTCCTCCGGGTTCCGCGCCTGCTGGCCTCCGACGCGGGGCTGCCCTCTTTCCGCCCGGCTCAGTCTCTGTTACCATTAGTCCCCTCTGTACACTGAGTGATGCTGTTACGGGGCTCTGGAACCGCGGGACTGTGGGGGTGGCTGACGCTGCTGCTGGTGGCCTGCGCGGCACGGGCCTCTGAGATCACTTTCGAGTTGCCTGACAACGCCAAGCAATGCTTCTACGAGGAGATTGTCCAGGGCACTAAGTGCACCCTCGAGTTTCAGGTACTCCTTGCTTCCCTCGGCCCCCGGGGAATCTCTTGTTATTTCACTTTTACCGTTAATATTAGGGTTTTAATAACTTAATACCTATATAAATTGGTGGGCACTCAAATTATGTTATGTGAACAGCCTATCTGAAGTGTTGCTTCTGGTGCTTGGCACCTCTGAATAAATCTTTATAGCATTATATGTTTGAATAGATATTTAAATACTTCAAATAAAATGTCTACTATTTTAGAAAGCTTCTGCATGCATGTAAAAGGGCTGTGCCTTTGGATAGAAGTCTCTTCACCCTTCAGGATGCTTTATCTTAAAGGCAAGAAGTTTGGAGCAAGGATTAAATTTAACTACTAGCCTGAGAGTCATCAGAATAGTAAGCTATGAATACCTAAACTGTCAGTTGCTCTTGCTGTGGAGATAGGATAGCTAGTCTGATTCTACAGAACAATGTGCTATAGACCAACAATAATCAAAGGCTGACAATACTTGAGACAATCATATGAAGTTTTGAGTTGCTTGTAGGCATAATCTGAATGTGCTGGTGTTGGAAAGAAATACTGTCATTAATTGTGCAGGAGTGAGGCAGCAGAACCTCTAGAACATTGCTCTGTTGACATGCACATATGAAAATGAGCCAGGCTGTAATACCTGTTCTACTGGACATATGCCATTCCTGCAACATAAAGCAGCTTGACCTAATAGGCTACTTAGACAGTTTAGGCCATACATAAAGGAGTTGTTTTATTGCATTTTGGCAATCTCAACTTGCTGAATAAATTACATGGATGGGTTTGTGGATATAGTAAATTACTGATTTATTACAGTAATGTCTTTGCCCCATCAAATTTCATCTACTCTAGCCTTTGCTATAGTACCAGTATCTTAAAACGAAGTAACTAAAGCTTCCCTCATAAACAGTTAGAAAACATAGTTGACATTACATAGCCTCAATTTAAAAAATCTTGTTTCGAATTTTTCTGTGCGTCTTCCATAGGATGAGGATTTTTGCAAACTTGTATTGAAAGATTTTCAAATTAATGCATTTTATCTTAAAACACTTGTCAGACCAAACAATTTGCAGTGCTAGTTGGGGAAGCGCTAGTTGAATGTTCTGCTTAAGATAATTTTTTGTTGTTTTCAGGTGATCGCTGGAGGTCATTATGATGTTGACTGTCAGTTGGAAGGTCCTGATGGTGCTGTATTATACAAAGAGATGAAGAAACAATATGATAGTTTCACATTTACTGCATCCAGAAATGGAACATACAAATTCTGCTTCAGCAATGAGTTCTCTACTTTCACACACAAAACTGTGTACTTTGATTTCCAGGTTGGAGAAGATCCGCCACTGTTTCCTAGTGAGAACAGAGCAACTGCACTTACTCAGGTAAAATATTGTTGTGTCTGACAGCAACTGTTAGGTGGAGGGAATGTCTTTCAAATTCAACTGCATTAGGATTTCACTGTTGAAAATGAATGGGTTGGAAGCTTCTTTAAAATAAACTGAGTTACTAAAAGGGAACCTTTTTGAAAAATTAGGATTTACAGAATGTAGAGCTGAGGAGGAATTACCAAGTGTTTAAGTGGCAATTAGTGAAAATATACAGTGGCCTATAGTTTAAAGAACTTTTTTATGCCATGGTTCTATGTCTGTGGAAGTGTGTATATTTTATAAAGTGTAAAATATCAGTGGATCGGGGTTTTCAAAATTCCTGAACTTTGGAGAAACTTTGAGAACAATTTGGTTTTATATTAAAATAGTTTAGAGTCTTTTCTTGAGGGGAAGACTTGAATGGTTGATCTCTTATGTAACTGTCTCTTTTAAAATGGGAAGAGAATTCTAGTGAAATAAACAAATGAACAAAATCATACTTAACTGGGTTCTAGATATGTCATTTATAAGATATTTAAGCGGCAAAGCAGTATTCTTGCTCCAGACTTATTTTCCTTATGTTCCCTTCTTTCTTCAGAATTTTAGTTTTACACCACTTCTGCCCAAACTAAATCAGCCAACTTCACTTGAAACAGTCACTTCACAAATTCTCACTAACATTCTTACACTATAACTGTTACCAAACTTCAGTTTAAACAACTGTTTTAAAATGCTGGATGTGGCCACTATTTTACTAGTTTGAATTCAACGGTAGAAATGCCACTTCCCAAATATCCATCTTGCTCACTTGAATTTACCCCATGTAAGTCTGCAGTGGCTAAAGATTTGTAATGAGTAGGTGACTTGCTGTGAATTCAGTTATAATTCTTATCTTTCTTCTCATCACCTTTCTCTTCTGCTTTATGTTGTCTTTTGATTCTTGATCCTGTAGCTCCCTATCTCCCTGCACTTTCTTTAGTCTTCATTCTATGCATTGTTACATGTTTTGGTGTTTTTGTGTATTGTTGGGGGGGGTGTATTTGGGTTTTTTGTTGGTTGGTCCTTTGGCACCAGTAAAGAATATTGAGAACACAGAAGATGCAGATTCTGGATCCAGCATCTTTGCGGGTTGTGGGAGAAGGTATAAGAAAGTGGTTAAACATTGGAACAGGCTGCCCAGGGAAGTGGTTGAGTCCCCATCCCTGGAGGTATTTAAAAGACGAGTAGATGAGGCGCTTAGGGACATGGTTTAGTGGGCATGGTGGTGTTGGGTTGACGGTTGGACTCAATGATCTTAGAGGTCTTTTCCAACCTTAATGATTCTATGATTCTATGATGAAAAAGGTTATCACTGGGTTGTAGCATATATAATGCAAATCAGATCTTTGGGAAAGGGGAAGTTAACTTTCAAAGCATAACACATCTTTGGTAAGTAGATTCTCCATTGCAATTTTCTTGAGGCTTGTAGTATGACTAAATTTGGGCAGACTTTCACAGGGACTGTAAAAGGTAAATCCCTGAAACTAGACTTTGTTTAAATTTAAGATCCCTGCTGTAGAGTAGGGGAGGGCTCTATAATTTAGCAGTGAAACAAATGGCAGAACTTAATGCATTAAATCTCTTCCTGAATTTTGTTTAGAAGAATATCTTGGACTTGTTCAGACACCTGTCCTGAAAGTCACCAACTTGAAAAGCTGATTTGACACAGATATAAGTAACTGACAGTGGTTTTTATTAGGGTGTCAAACACTTCCTTTTATAATAGATTGTGCTTTTGATCTTCAGGAAATACTGATTTTTAGGGGATAGAACAACTAACCAACTGACTAAAACTTAAGTATTTTGAAGATATTCATTAATTTCTTGATGGTCAAAAGACAATCATGGGTACTGACTCTTACTTTCAGAAGATAAACTGAAAATGGAAGAAGCTTATGTGTAAAATTATCTAGGTCTTGGAAAGCCCATAGTACATAGATTGAAAAGGTTAAGATTTTTCAGGTTAGAAAAGGGAATATGATTTTTTATGTAAGATGACAAGTGCAGTTGGGCAATTTGGTCTTGAGTGTTTGTTATATGAATGTGGTAGGGAGCATCCAGGAACACTGAAAGATAAGAGTTGTCCTTTCTCTAATCACTTTTTACATATGTGACTAATAGAAGGGTCTCATGCCAAAAGAATGTACTGAGGTCAGCAATCTAGATTTCAGGCTTTTGTGAAACTTAAGTTTGAGAATTATGTGATGAAGAATCATGTACTTCTGAAATATAAGTGTTTTAATATCTACTATGCACATCAATGATATAAGAAACTTACTAGCTATCTAAATCTGGGGAGAGATTTACTGCTTGTTTTGCTGGTGTATGTGGAATTAACAAATGTTGGATCACTGACATATTTCAATAAAGTGTTTATATTCACTTTTGAACCCAAACATGCATGAATTTTAATATTCATTTTGTGATTCTTAGAGTGCATTACTTCTTATTGGGTCTGCAGTTTTGCACACTCTGGTACTGAAGTCAGTCACATTCCTGTGTGTAAAACTTGATTAATATGTTAGATTTATAGTATTTCAGTCTGACAGTGGACTGAGATAATCTTTCCGTAAAGCTATGTGAATCCTAATTTTAAATATCAAACCACAAAACTTCACAGAACAAGCATTAGAAGGGTTCTTAACTGAGCTGTGTATTTGTTTGCTTCTCTAGATGGAGTCTGCGTGTGTTTCAATTCATGAAGCTTTGAAGTCTGTCATTGATTATCAGACTCATTTCCGGTTGAGAGAAGCACAAGGCCGCAGCAGAGCAGAGGATTTAAACGCAAGAGTAGCCTATTGGTCAATAGGGGAAGCAATCATTCTTCTTGTAGTTAGTGTTGGGCAGGTATTTCTCCTCAAAAGCTTCTTCTCAGATAAAAGAACCACAACAACCCGTGTTGGATCATAACTGATAGTGATAATGCTTCAGGTCATTGTGCTATTCACTTGTGAAATTACTGTTCTCCAATTAATTGTAGGTACAAAGGAGCTAAATATGTGAAACATCTAAATGTCTACCCCTCCTCATTGATTAAAATCACAAAACATACCCCAAAAGTTATGAAAGGGACACCCAATTTGAAATATAGAGTAAACAATGTTTTCTGATACTTGTATTAAATATCTGGCAACAACCAGTCTCTCTTTGGTTTTGCTGATTTTAATCCAAATTGAGTTTGACTTTACCAATAAGATTACCTATCTGTGGTATAATGCTTTAAAAGAACCCAACAATCTAGTGTCTGATGTGAAAGACAATACTCATGAAAATTTGATTTGACTTTAATTTTTGGGCTGAATGTATTGGATTATAAGCAAGCTAATGTGATGAACTGTAGTTGCAAGATGTGTTGTACTGTTTTGATTTGCTGTAACAAAAAAAAAAAATCCAATTATATCCTTTGCTTATCTGTAAAACTGTTGCAAGCTTGATACTACATGATGGTGCAAATTCTCCACCTGCCTGGTAAATCTTCACCTTCAAAACCTGCTAAATTTTATACTTGAGTGTATTTGCTTAAACGCACACTTCTCTACATTAAAATATAATGCATTTCCTCTTTTACAATGTTCTACTAAACTTCTAAACTGAGACTACTCAGGAAATGTGCTTTCTCTATTCAAAAACTTAAATTTCCAAGTTTTTAAAAATGCAATAAAATAGGGAATCTTGTAACTTTGTCACTGAAGCTGTGCAATCTCTGTACTTGTGCTGCTGCTGCTTGTCAGATTTAAGATCAGAGACAGTTTGATTTTTATCAAGCAATACAGCACCAGCACTGGACAGTTATATTGCACCCATTAGGCACATGCAAAGCTTCTTATTAAATTGTTTTCCTATTAAGAAGCCCAGTTGATACTAATACTGCATTGCATGAGTGCTGTGAACTTTATTTCCCTGTTTGATGCACTGATACATTATGGCCTTGTGCATGTAATTGCCACTCTCTTCTGTTAGCAGTCAGGAAATGTTTTAAATATTTTGGGGTATCTTTTTGGTAGGTTTGTAGCTGCATTGCTTCCACTGCTCATGTCTTTAGTTTATGTACTGTAATAAAATCTTGTTTTATTTGGATGTGGAAGATAGTAAATGTATGTACATACAAGTAGCTTGAATTGAGCTAGTCAAAATAAGGCTAAACTTTTTCAGATGGTTCTGGAGGAATAAATGAACTCTGACCAATTTTTAAGTGCACACAAACAAAACTAAGATAAAAATTGTTGAGTTGCTAACTCTAATTCAAAAGACTCCACTTAAACTAGTTTTCAGCAAGCAGAGAAAGAATGTTAAATCCTTATTAATTGCCTGTATTATTTCCAGAAAAAAATTGACAAGTTACACATACACATGTCCAAGTGGTACTTGGACATTCTGAATAATTGATCTAAGATGACCTCACTTTAAAATGGTGTGGTAGTTTAAAAAAAAAAAAAATCTTTGTTGTAAACTGATAAACTACTCTTTCAGAACTGAAGAAAAAAAACTTTAACACTTGAAGATGAGTTAAAAGGTCACAGGGATATTAAAAGCTTAATGTATATTATGTTCAGAATTATGTATAATGTCCTTCTATCTTGTATTGAACTTGTAATATTGCTGTCCCATTTTTGAGGTGCAAGCTTCCCTGAAATTGTAACGGAATCTCAGATCAGAAAACAAAAAAGCTAGTGCTTTCTTTTTATGCCTGCATACAATGTTCTTGATTGTACCCATATGCTTTATCCTTATGTTTCAGTAACTGATCTTCGGTATTTTTTTTGTGTTTCATTATAGAAATGGTGCAGTTTAAGTGCAAGAGTCAGATAAAAACATGATTTAATTTTGATATTTTGACTAATCTTCTAAAGCCTGAATATCACTTGTTGAGTAGCTTTAATCACAACAAAAACATTTGTTTCAAAAATTGAAACACTTTTTTTCCACTAAGTCAATTCTGTGTACTGTCAAAATTGGTAAACAATGGGGTAAACAAAGTATTACCTGGCTGTCACATACATGTCTCTAATTTTTCTTAATGTTTGAATGTGTTGAATGGGACTGTTTAGCTCAATATTATTCCTGCTGAGGTTTAGTGGACTTGAATTTTGCATTGAAGTTGGGTATCTGAACCAAACCTCTGGTATAATGCTATATAATATGCAGCGATAGCTTAAAAATGCCTTTATTCTGGGGTTATGAAAAACATGATACACATTTAAAAATTTTATATATTTTTAAAATAAGTGATTGGATAGGATATAATAAAACACACGCTACCACTTCAACACTGGGTGAAGAAATGCTTTGTGATTTTTATTTTTTCTTTTTTTATTATTTTTTGGTTAAAACTGCATATATGAAAAGAATAGTTCAATCAGTGGTGTGATATGCAACTAAATCACCCTGTGTTAAATGAGATATAACTGCATTTGAAATTGTGAAAGGTTTCAACTATTCCTTGGATGGTTTATGTTTACATAATTTCTTTTCATGTCTTGAAATGTTAGTTCTTGTTTTAGTTTGAAGGGGAAAAAAGTTTCAATAAGACAAAAAGACCCTGTGAATATTGTATGGGGAAAATACAAACTAATATATGAATGTGATCTGATTTGTTATTCAAAGCTTTTTGGAAGAATAATGCTCCCCTACCAAATGAAAATAAAAGTTTGAGAAGTCAGCCAGTATTTTAACACATTACCTTCAAAAGTGTTAACCCACCTGGCATTTGATTGTTACTTCTATTACCGTACAATGAGAATTGTACAAGTTGACTGCTGTTCATAATTAGACATGCTTTAAGGTCATTGGAAAAACTCAAGTTAGAGCAAGATGGTGCGGTTACTGGCTTTTTGCTCAGCACATCATCAGTGCATGCAATAGTAATTATAAACCTGTTCCTGTTGGAGTGGAATTTTAAGTATTTGACCTCTGATGCCTGGAATGACTTGACTGTTCCTATTAATACAGGATGACCTAGAAAGATTTATCTAGTGATGTCTAATGATGGGATATAAGCTTTTAAGTAATTCTTATATAGTAGCTAGATGTGTGGTTGGAGGTATTTTATATTGTGTAGCTTATTGTTGAATCTTAGCATATACCACTTCGACAACTTTAAGTTTTAAAAACCTGACATAGTAACCATCACTAGTATGTGGGCACCTTCCAAAATGGCTTTTTCCCTCCTGTTTTTTTCTTCTCCTATGTTGGTTGCTCTACGTTCAAAATCTTTCAAGAATATTTACACTAAGTGGATTAAAGAAAGTTGTTTTTTTTTTTTTTTTTTTGGCTAGGAATATGGGTAAATTCTACTCTTTCTGTGACATGTTACAGTTATAGTCAAGTAGTGCTGTGGGGTATTTTTAGGTGCCTGGCACTCCAGGATTGGAAGGTAGCTTAAGATTGTGGTGGTGTGCTGCACTGGGGGTGAGGGGGAAATAAGAGAGATGGTGCAGTGTTCTTCCTGGATCTCGGTAAGAAAGGCCTGACAACAGATAGCTTAATAAAATAGCTGTTTTAATGTGACAGAATAAAAAGAGGAATACAGATAGTAAATCTTATGTCCCTTTGGATGCTGGGAACCCCATGTTTGTGAAGCACTAGATGGATTTTCCTGCAGCACTACACAGATTACATCCATGGAAAGGTTCTTCCTCCCTCCCATGCCATGGTGCCTCTTATTTTGTGTAAGCATCTGAAAGCAGATGGCAATAAAAGCTGGTACTACAAGCATTGGAATCAGTGTACGTGTATAATAGTACAAACAAAGAAGGAAAAAGTCAGTGGAATCCTTTTACATGCCAATGACTCAAGGTTAGGAGGTTTTGCCTTTGCCCTTAACATAAGTGTTCTCCTTCCACAAACATTTCTGACTTGAAGGAAGACTACTGTCTTAAACAGTGGACAGATGAAAGACATCTGAGTAAATTCCATGATTATCAGAATCCCAAAGATACCTTTGCTCCTATTAAGTTTTACTTTTAAAAACAGGGCTATTTGATTAGCAAGAGGACTTCCGATTTTATATCATACATCAAATAGAATCATAACATAGTTTGGGTTGGAAGGGACCTCTAAAGGTCACCTAGTCCAACCCCCCCTGCCGTGGGCAGGGACATCTTCAACTAGATCAGGTTGCTCAGAGCCCTGTCCAACCTGACCTTGAATGTTTCCAGGGATGGGGCATCCACCACCTCTCTGGGCAACCTGTTCCGGTGTCTCACCACCCTTTCTTCCTGATATCTAGTCTAAATCTACCCCCCTTTAGTTTAAAGCCATTCCCCCTTGTCCTGTCGCAACAGGCCCTGCTAAAAAGCTTGCTGCCATCTTTTTTTATAAGCCCCCTTTAAGTACTGATAGGCTGCAATAAGGTCTCCCCAGAGCCTTCTCTTCTCTAGGCTGAACAACCCCAACTCTCTCAGCCTTCCTTCATAGGAGAGGTGTTCCATCCCCCTGATCATTTTCGTGGCCCTCCTCTGGACCCGCTTCCAACAGGTCCGTGTCTTTCTTATGCTGAGGGCTCCAGAGCTGGATGCAGTACTCCAGGTGGGGTCTCACCAGAGCAGAGTAGAGGGGCAGAATCACCTCCCTCGACCTGCTGGCCACGCTTCTTTTGATGCAGCCCAGGATACGGTTGGCCTTCTGGGCTGCGAGCGCACATTGCTGGCTCATGTCCAGCTTTTCACCCACGAGTATCCCCAAGTCCTTCTCGGCAGGGCTGCTCTCAATCCCTTCATCCCCCAGCCTGTACTGATACTGGGGGTTGCCCCGACCCAGGTGCAGGACCTTGCACTTGGCCTTGTTAAACCTCGTGAGGTTCACACGGGCCCACTTCTTGAGCTTGTCTAGGTCCCTCGGGATGGCATCCTGTCCCTCTGGCATGTTGACCACACCACTCAGCTTGGTGTCATCTGCAAACTTGCTGAGGGTGCACTCGATCCCGCTGTCTATGGCATGGATGAAGATATTAAACAGTACCGGTCCCAATACGGACCCCTGTGGGATGCCACTCGTCACCAATCTCCATCTGGACATTGAGCCGTTGACCACTACCCCCTGGATGTGACCATCTAACCAATTCCTCATCCACCGGACAGTCCACCTATCAAGTCCATACCTCCCCAGTTTAGAGAGAAGGATGTTGTGGGGGACCGTGTCAGAGGCCTTACAGAGGTCCAGATAGATGACGTCTGTAGCCCTTCCTGAGTCCACTGATGTAGTCACTCCATCATAGAAGGTCTAACGTAGGTTAGTCAGGCAGGACTTGCCCTTGGTGAAGCCATGCTGGCTGTCTCGAATCACCTCCCTGTCCCCCATGTGCCTTAGCATAGCTTCCAGGAGGATCTGTTCCATGATCTTCCCAGACACAGAGGTGAGGCTGACTGGCCTGTAGTTCCCCGGGTCTTCCTTTTTTCCCTTTTTAAAAATGGGGGTTATGTTTCCCCTTTTCCAGTCAGCGGGAACTTCTCCGGACTGCCACGACTTCTCAAATACGATGGATAGTGGCTTAGCAACTTCATCCGCCAGTTCCTTCAGGACCCGCGGATGGATCTCATCGGGTCCCATGGACTTGTGCACCTTCAGGTGCCTTAGATGGTCTCGAACCTGATGTTCTCCCACAGTGGGCGGCTCTTCATTCTCCCAGTCCCCGCCTTTGCCCTCTGCGGCTTGGGCGGTGAGGCTCGAGCACTTGCCGGTGAAGACCGAGGCAAAAAAGTCATTGAGTACCTCCGCCTTCTCCGTGTCCTGGGTAACCAGGTCTCCCGTTTTGTTCTGGAGAGGGCCCACATTTTCCCTCGTCTTCCTTTTATCCCCGACGTACCTATAGAATCTTTTCTTGTTGCCCTTGACGTCCCTGGCCAGATTTAATTCTATCAGGGCTTTAGCTTTCCTAACCGGATCCCTGGCTGCTCGGACAACTTCTCTGTATTCCTCCCAGGCTACCTGTCCTTGCTTCCACCCTCTGTAGGCTTCCTTTTTGTGTTTGAGTTTGTCCAGGAGCTCCTTGTTCATCCCTGCAGGCCTCCTGGCGTTTTTGCCGGACTTCCTCTTTGTTGGGATGCATCGCTCCTGAGCTTGAAGGAGGTGTTCCTTGAATATTACCCAGCTTTCCTGGGCCCCTCTTCCCTCCAGGGCTTTGTCCCATGGCACTCTACCAAGCAGATCCCTGAAGAGGCCAAAGTCTGCTCTCCTGAAGTCCAGGGTAGTGAGCTTGCTGTGCGCCCTCCTCGGTGCCCTAAGGATCCTGAACTCCACCATTTCGTGGTCACTGCAGCCCAGGCTGCCCTTGAGCTTCACATTCCCCACCAGCCCCTCCTTGTTGGTGAGAACAAGGTCCAGCATAGCACCTCTCCTCGTTGGCTCCTCTACCACTTGGAGAAGGAAGTTATCATCGACGCATTCCAGGAACCTCCCGGATTGCTTATGCCCTGCCGTGTTGTCCCTCCAACAGATGTCGGGGTGGCTGAAGTCCCCCATGAGGACCAGGGCTTGTGAGCGTGCGGCTGCTCCTATCTGTCTATAGAGGGTCTCATCCGCTCGGTCTTCCTGGTCGGGTGGCCTGTAGCAGACCCCCATCGTGATGTCACCTGTCCCTGCCTTCCCTTTAATCCTGACCCATAAGCTCTCGGTTGGCTCCTCATCCATCCCCAGGCAGAGCTCCATGCACTCCAGCTGGTCATTGACATAGAGGGCGACACCCCCTCCTCATCTCCCCTGCCTGTCCTTCGTAAAGAGCCTGTAAATACATATATATAAGATTTTCATCTGACTTGGGTCACTTCACTCCTGAAAGCACAAGGAAAATTATCCCACTGAATTGGAGAAGCACCCCATGAATCTAAAATTATGATGACACAGTGTGTTTGTTGTGCAAACACCAAAGATTCTTAAATTTTTACCTTTTCTATTTTTGTAGGAGCTGTGATTATTTGTTTTCAGATACTCTCAGCAGTTCTGATATTTTGGGGGGGGGGAGAAAGTTCTGTGTTTCGAGCAAGAAGGATAGCTCACTAAACTTCCTAAAAATCAAAGCTGATAATATCTTTCCTTCCTTAATAATTTTCGTGTAAAGGGAGGATGAAATACAGTTTAACGCTTTTAAATACCACCTTTAAAGAAATAGGGGTATGTGGTTTGTGCCCTAACCTGACTCTTGCAAGTTAGTCTCCATAGACCTCATAAGACACAAATGGTTCCTTGCAAGTAGAAAAGAGAAACAGAAATAGATTTATAAAATCTTCTGAATACTCTGCACTCTCTCTCTCTCTCACATTCTCTCCAGACCTAAAAATGCTGTGAAGTCTAGGCAAACTGCCAGAAGTTTCACACCCAGTGCTGAACTAGCATAAAGTCAAAGGTTGCTAGCTGTATTTGGATGCCAAAACATTAGTACAGCCCCACTAACTACTGGCCTTCTACACATCCTTCTGCAAAGCTAGATATTTTGCAATTTTTGCCTCTTCTATAAGCTTTCATTGCTTGCCTCTCCAAGTTTTTCTTTAGCACTAATCTCCCTGGCTGGTAAGAAAGCATTTCGCATACTAAAAGTTTCCTCTTCAATAGTAGCTGTTGATGAAGGTCCCCTCTTCTGCAATGGGAAGCACATGCATCAAGTGTTGCATGTCCTGGATATGTCTGCAATATTAGTTAAGTACAGTGCAAGCCTGTTCTTAAGACCAGATTTGCCAGTCACCCACACTGTAACCCCTGGAGCTCCCACTAAGAAGCTGCCTCAGCCCAAGCTCCACAGATGTTCAGTGGAACATCTTAGAGCCCCAGAATATGTCCAAACTTTCATTTAAAAATTGAGCATGTTACATTTGCGTGCAATATTGCCCCATCAGTGACATCCCAAACCTGACGCTTGTTAACATTGTACACTCAGTGATCTCAGTGACTAAGGGCAGCAATTTGAAAAGTGACGGAGCTTCACAAACTGAGATCCATCCTAGATCCCCTGGTCTTTACCTCACAACTTACGTCTAGCCACAAAGGGTACCACACCGGTACAGCAGAAGGTTGAACTCATAACTTGCAAGCATATTTTTGGAACACAGAATTTTATTTACTGCATATTTGGATATAAACCAATATATAACTACTAAATCACAAACTCCACTGTAAGCTTAGAAACATTCCCACTGAACTCAATGGGACTACCCAAGTGATAAGAAATGCTGTGGGATCAGTCACTTGAGGCTCCCAAATCTGGTTAAATTCCCTTGCTATTATAAACAGAATCACAAAAATCACGGAATGGCTGAGGTTGGAAGGGACCTCTGGAGGTCATCTTGTCCAACCCCCCTGCTCAAGCAGGGCCACCTAGAGCAGGCTGCCCAGGACCGTGTCCAGATGGCTTTTGAATATCTCCAAGGAGGGAGACTCCACAACCCCTCTGGGCAACCTGATCCAGTGCTCGGTCACCCTCACAGTGAAAAAATGGTTCCTGATGTTCAGACAGAACCTCCTGTGTTTGCTGGCAGGCAGCAGCAATCAAGCGTTTGGCTGCTTTCCCATGGTAAAGAGAGCAGTCTCGGCTGCACTGATTTGTCACCTTTCAGGCACCAGAAAGCATGCTTCTGAATGGCCTGGGCAACGTTAAGACCCTAAAATTGTTGTTAGCTGGTATTCATTTTAATAAACTTAATTTGTAGCCTCTGAGCCTGAAATGGTGTAAAATTGTTTTGCAATAGTAGGGCTGTGGTGCAACCCCACTGCCTGGGTGTGGGTCAGCTGGGGAAAGTTGCCTGGACAGTGACTTGATTCAGGCACAACATTTGTAGCACCTGCTCTGTTTCCCTATAATTCTCAGCTTTAGGGCTTCAAAAAGAGTTGTTTTGGCCTTGATATCCTAGTATAAAGTGCAGGTTTTAGCATTGGTGGATGCCTTGCAAAAACAATTTCTTTATAGTCTCTTGTAAATCACGATGTAAGATCTTCAGGAATTTACTACAAATGAAAACACACAAAACTACCTTACCATACTTACAAATTATTTTCATCCAGGAGGTGGATGCAGAGGGATTATTAAGACCCTCTCTTGGGACCTTATGATTCAGAGGGTGTGGATAACTTGCATCCTCCTAATATATAAATAAGTGTATATAATATATAAATATGCATAAAATTATATACACGCATATATAGGCAGTTGTGATGGAGTCTTCATGAACATTGTGGCCCAGTCATTGCTTCCTTGAGAATCTTGTTAAGTACAGCAAAAGGTATCCTTATTCTCTTTACTTAAGTCACAGAAGAAGGGATATGCTAATGAGAGTTTTAGGATTTTTTTAAATACTTTTTTATGAGTACTTGTGCTATTTTTCCTCATTTTAGTTTTTCTATTTGCTATTTGAATGATAATGGTCTATCTACACTGTGTTGAAAGAATACCCTATTCAATGCCAGATGCTAGAGTCTTCAATAATTGCATTGGGTTTGAATTTTCCTCTTAAACTTTAATGATCTAAACTTGAAAGTGGAAGCCAAACTTCTTAATTTGGAAAATACAAAAATAATTACATTTAAAGCAGCTGTGAAATTTATCACTGGCTAGCTTTTGGAAAACACTCTGATCATTAACAACAAACTATGTCTTTCTAATACTTCATTAAATTGAACGGTGAAAACTGAGACAGAGAAAAGTGTTTTCATTTTGAGATGACATGAAGGTGGGTTTTTTAATAATACAAGATATTTTTGCTTTTGAATACCCTCTCTAAACAAAATAAAGTTTATATAAGCTCAGACTTACCCATTTTCTTGGAGTTGGGTTTTATGATAACAAAAATAACTATAGCACCAAAGCCCCTTGCTCGGACTTTAATCTACTCTGTCTCTTCATGAGATGTTTAGAAGAATCCCTTCTCTGCTGGAGTTGTGTTGAATATTATTTATACTCTAGTGTCATTAACAGGATTAGCATATGCCAGTTCATAACTCCTACTAATAGGGAAAGTCAGCACACATAACACAGAATCACAGAATGATTGAGGTTGGAAGGGACCTCCAGAGGTCATCTGGTTCAAACCCCCTGCTCAAGCAGGGCCACCTAGAGCTGCTTGCCCAGGACTATGTCTAGATGACTTCTGAATATCTCTGAGGAGGAGGACTCCGCAACCTCCCTGGACAACCTATTCCAGCGCTCAGTTGCCCTCACAGTGAAAAAGTGTTTCCTGTGGTTTAGTTTGTGCCCATTGCCTCTTGTCCTGTCACTGGGCACCACTGAAAAGAGCCTGGCTCCATCTTCTTTGCACCCTCCCTTCAGGAATTTGCACACGTTGATGAGATCTCTTCCTGCCCCCCCCGAGCCTTCTCTTCTCTAGGCTAAACAGTCCCAGCTCTCTCAGCCTTGCCTCATAGGAGAGATGCTCCAGTCCCTTAATCATCTTATTGGCCCTGTGCCGGACTCTCTCCAGTATGTCCATGTCTCTCTTGTACTGGGGAGCCCAGATCTGGACACAGTATTCCAGGTGGGGCTTCACCAGTGCTGAGTAGAGGGCCCGAGTAGATCACCTCCCTCGACCTGCTGGCAACACTCCTCCTAATGCACCCCAGGATACCGTTTGCCCTCTTTGCAGCAAGGGCACATTGCTGGCTCATGTTCAACTTGGTGTCCACTAGGACCCTCAGGTCCCTTTCTGCCAAGCTGCTTTCCAGCTGGGTGGCCCCCAGCATGTACTGGTGCCTGGGGATGTTCCTCCCCAGGTGCAGGACTTGGCACTTCCCCTTGTTGAACTGCATGAGGTTCCTCTCAGCCCATTTCTGCAGCCTGTTGAGGTCTCTCTGGACGGCGGCACAACCCTCTGGCATATCAGCCACGCCTCCCAGTTTTGTATCATCAGCAAACTTGCTGAGGGTGTGCTCTGCCCCATCATGGGAGACAGCGTCAAAAGCCTTCCTAAAGTCTAGGTTGACATTATCCACTGCTCTCCCCTCGTCTACCAGGCCAGTCATTTCATCATAAAAGCCTAACAAGTTGGTCAAGAATGTCTTCCCCTTGGTGAATCCATGCTGACTACTCCTGATCACCTTCTTGTCCTTAATGTGCCTTGGAATGGTTCCCAGGATTAGCTGCTCCATCACCTTCCCAGGGATCGAGGTAAGGCTGACCAACCTGTAGTTCCCTGGGTCCTCCTTCTTGCCTTTCTTGAAGATAGGAGGGACATTTTCTTTCCTCCAGTCTTCGGGCACCTCTCCCAATCGCCATGATCATTCCTAGATTATCAAGTATCAATTCATTGGCAGTGATGACCTGGAAAGATGGAGAGGAACAAACGGTGGATGAATTGGCTGGCCAACTCCAGCAATACGAGGAAAGTCTTTCTTCCTCCCTCGTCTCGGCTGTGGAGAAACTGTCCCGGGAGATCCAGCAACTCAGAGAGGATAGGTCCTACTCCTCACCTGTACGGACCAGTATCTCGGCTATTAGGAATCAGCGTTCTTTTGCTCAAGAGAGAGAATATAAAGGGTACACGCCACGGGGCACCCTATGGTTTTACCTGCGTGACCACGGAGAGGACATGAGGAAGTGGGATGGAAAACCTACCACAGCCCTAGGGGCACGGGTACGTGAATTGCAAGGGAAAACAATCACAGAAAGAGGTTCTTCCAGGAAAATTGCTGCTCCAGTTTCCAGCGGGCAGTTCCCCAGACAGAGTAGAAGGGCCGATCTTACTTCTGATGTTAATGAAGAAACTTCTGACTCGTACGTACAAGAAATGAGAAATGAGTACTGTGATGAGGATTAGAGGGGCCCTGCCTCCAGCCAGGGGGAGGAAAGGGACAATCGGGTTTACTGGACTGTGTGGATTCGGTGGCCTGGCACATTGGACCCACAGGAGTAGAAGGCTCTGGTAGACACCGGTGCACAGTGTACCCTAATGCCATCAAGCTATATAGGGGCAGAACCCATCTGTATTTCTGGGGTGACGGGGGGATCCCAACAGCTAACTGTATTGGAAGCCGAAGTAAGTCTAACTGGGAATGAGTGGCAGAAGCACCCCATTGTGACTGGCCCAGATGCTCCGTGCATCCTTGGCATAGACTACCTCAGGAGAGGGTATTTCAAGGACCCAAAAGGGTACCGGTGGGCTTTTGGTATAGCTGCCTTGGAGATGGAGGAAATTAAACAGCTGTCCACCTTGCCTGGTCTCTCGGAGGACCCTTCTGTTGGGTTGCTGAAGGTCGAAGACCAACAAGTGCCAATTGCTACCACCACGGTGCACCGGCGGCAATATCGCACCAACCAAGACTCCCTGATTCCCATTCATGAGCTGATTCGTCGACCGGAGAGCCAAGGAGTGATCAGCAAGACTCGCTCACCCTTTAACAGTCCCATATGGCCAGTGCAGAAGTCTAATGGAGAGTGGAGACGAACAGTAGACTATCGCGGCCTAAATGAAGTCACGCCCCTGCTGAGCGCTGCTGTGCCGGACATGTTAGAACTTCAATACGAACTGGAGTCAAAGGCAGCCAAGTGGTATGCCACAATTGATATTGCTAATGCGTTTTTCTCAATCCCTTTGGCAGCAGAGTGCAGGCCACAGTTTGCTTTCACTTGGAGGGGCGTTCAGTACACCTGGAACCGACTGCCCCAGGGGTGGAAACACAGCCCCACCATTTGCCATGGACTGATCCAGACTGCACTGGAGCAGGGTGGAGCCCCAGAACACCTGCGATGTGGGGATGGGAATCTCGCTAACGGACATTCCTGAGTTTGATTTTAATGAGCAAACACTGTACCACCTGGCATGACAAGGCACATAAGCAGAAAATAACGGAGAAAGGAATGTGCAGCTGGAAGGAGAAAAACAAGATAAAGACCATGAAGGCATTTCGCATGATCAGGCAGAACGGGCCAATCTGCTAGAGCATAGATGCGCGTGAACACAAGGCTATAACCTATCTGCAAGCTGCAGGTAGCGCGTGTACACTTCTGCTTGCTATAAAAGATGCTAACAAAGAGCAATAAAGGTCTTTGGTTGCCGTGCCTGCCAGAGTCCGTGCCGCTTTTCACCCCCACAAATGGCGCCCAACGTGGGGCGAAAATGCTGGAACAGAGCACCGGTGGGGAGCCAGCTGAACAAGTCGCAGCCAGTGGGAGACAGAGCGTTCTCAGGAAAGAGCTGGAGCCGGAACTTTGAATCATCGCCTCGTCGGAGCAGAGGTGAGCAGCTGGGAAACTTAAAATGGGATCGCAACTAACTAAGGAGGAGGAATCTATACTATGTATTATTAAGAAGCTGTTAAAAAAGCATGGAATTAAGTATGATGACTATCCCTCCGCCTATTGCTTTCATGGCTAAAACGAAAGGGAATTCCCCTTGATTCGGTTACTGCTTTTAACGGCGAGCGGGAGACCCGCTACGGGGCGCGGGAATTGCTCAGTTAATGGGGGAGGACCCTATCAATACGCCGCAACTGCAGGCACGACTGGCGCCTGAAATTTTAAGACAACCAGCGGACCTTGCGTTTCAAGCAATGATAAAGGTCCCTGATACAGGACGACCGGTGAAATCTTTTACTAGCATTAAGCAAGGGACCAATGAACCTTATATGGATTTTATCGACAAGCTCCAAGAAGCTATTCAAAAACAAATACAAAATCCTGAAGCCAAAGAGGCATTGCTTATGAAATTGGCTATAGAGAATGCCAATGAGGACTGTAAAAGAGTCTTACAGACATTGCGAAATCCGACCATAATAGACATGCTTGACGCGTGCAATCGTGTGGGTTCAATTACACATAAGAATGAGGTTTTTGCAGCCTGTTTAGCCACTGCCTTGCATCCCGGTAACAAAGCGTGTTTCCGCTGTGGAAACTCGGGGCATTTTAAACGGCAATGTCCTGAGAATCCTGTACAGAAGGGAGGATCGGAAGGAATTCAGCAGCCCCCTGGTATTTGCCCGCGCTGCCGCAAGGGGAGGCACTATGTTAATCAATGCCGGTCGAAATACGATCTCCGCGGTCGACCCTTGTCAGGAAACAGGAAGTCGAGCGCGAGGCGGGGGCGCGCACCGACACAAATGCCACCCCAAAATCCCCAACCCCAAAACCCCATGAGACCGCTGTCTCAGCAGGCCTGGATCACCTCAAGGCCAGAACCATCGGCAGTGCCGGAGTGGATGTCTCCACAGCCACCAACCTCTCTATAAGCGATCAGACTGTGCACAGGGTGCCCCTCAATGTGAGAGGCCCCCTTGGCCAGGGGCTGAGTGCCCTATTGGTGGGGAGGTCCAGTGCTACTATGCAGGGTTTGTTTGTGTTACCTGGGGTTATCGACTCTGATTATACGGGACAGCTGCAAGCGTTGCTATGGACCCCGTCTCCTCCAGTGTTTATTCCAGCTGGAAGCAGGATTGCACAGCTAGTTCCTTTTAAGAGTATGGTATGTAATCGGGATCCTATTTCCCGGGGACCTGGTGGATTTGGGTCCACAGGTGAACCAAATATTTTTTGGACTCAGCTTGTCCAAAGAACTCAGCCCACTTTGACCTGCACTCTAAAGAATAAAGGCAGCAAACCGGAACAACTGGTAGTGAAGGGAATGATAGATACAGGGGCAGACGTTACTATCATCAGTACTGCAAAGTGGCCTGGATCATGGGAAACCATCCCGGTCAACACGGGGCTAGTGGGAATTGGAGGCCTGTCGACGTCCAGGCAGAGTGCCAACTTAATACAGATTGTAAGCCCGGAAGGACAGGTTGCAACTATTCGACCTTTTGTGGTTCCTGCGCCGTTAAACCTGTGGGGACGAGATGTCTTGAGCACTTGGGGACTAGTGATTGGCACTGCTGATTCGCATCAACATTTTTAGAGGGGGTCACTGGCGCTCGGCCCACCGTTCGACTCACATGGCTCACCGATCAGCCAGTGTGGGTGGATCAGTGGCCCCTATCACAGGAAAAGGCCGACGCGTTGCGAACGTTAGTGGACGAGCAAGTGAGTCAAGGACATCTGGTTCCCACCACCAGCGCCTGGAACACCCCAGTGTTTGTTATAAAAAAGAAAAGTGGAAAATGGAGACTTCTACATGATTTACGGCAAGTAAATGCCGTGATTCAAGATATGGGGACATTGCAACCAGGTATGCCTTCGCCAACATTGATACCTCGTCAATGGGACATTGTGATTATCGATTTGAAAGACTGCTTTTTCACGATTCCCTTAGCGCCGGAAGATGCTCCCAGATTTCCCTTCTCCCTACCAGTTGTAAACCATCAAGGGCCTAGGTTGCGATATCATTGGACGGTGTTGCCCCAAGGCATGAAAAACAGTCCCACAATATGTCAAATGTATGTTGCACGTGCGTTGTCGCCCATAAGAAACAAATATCCTGACTTAATTTGTTATCACTACATGGACGATATTTTAATCGCCGGACGAGACCCAAAGGAACTGGTCACAGTTATGAAAGATATGTTGCAGGGGTTAAAGACATACGGCTTGCAAATAGCTCCTGAAAAGGTGCAAGTGCAAGCCCCGTGGAAGTACTTGGGGTGGAAGGTTTTAGAACATACGATACAGCCCCAACCCATAACCTTGCAATCTAACATTAAAACACTGAATGACTTGCAAAAACTAGTAGGGACTATCAATTGGGTACGCCCATTGCTGGGAATAGATAATGACATGTTAAACCCACTGTTCAAGTTGTTAAAGGGTAATCCTGAGTTGACATCTCCACGAGAATTAACGACAGAGGCCAAACAAGCGCTAGGAAAAATATCACAGGCGCTTACCGAAAGGCAAGCACAACGCGTAATTGAAGGATTGGGAGTTAACTTCTATGTCCTAAATCAGTCCCGACAAGCAGTGGGCCTCTTAGGCCAATGGGACACCAAGGGTACCCAGGACCCCTTAGTCATCATTGAGTGGGTATTCCTGCCGCATCAAGCACCAAAAACGATAGTGACGAGGGTGGAAATGTTTTCGATGCTTGTGCGAAAGGGACGCGCGCGATGTTTGGAATTAACGGGCACAGATCTTAAAACAATTTATCTCCCACTGACTAAAGACCACCTTAATTGGTGTGAGGCTAATAGCCTAGAGCTACAGATAGCGCTGGAAAACTTTAAGGGACAAATTCTAATTCACTATCCATCTCACAAATTATTCTCCCTTAATGAGGACATTAGTATAATTCCCGAATCGTTGAGTAAGGGGGTACCTGTCGAAGGACCCACCTTATTCATCGATGGGTCAGGACGAACAGGTAAGGCAGTTATAGTGTGGTGCGAAAAAGGGGAATGGAAACATCCAGTTCACCATGTTGTAGGAAGTCCTCAGCTGGTGGAAATATACGCAGTAATTCAGGTCTTTCGCCAATGGGAGATGCCATTAAATTTGGTTACTGATTCTCAGTACGTTGCCAACGTTGTCAGGCGCTTGGAAAAGGCTTGGCTCAAAGAAGTTGATAACGAACCAGTGTTTTTAATGTTCAAACAGGTATGGGACTTGTTGAATCGCCGCGTGAACCCGTATTATGTGCTCCACGTGAGGAGTCATACCTCTCTCCCGGGGTTTATATCAGAAGGAAATGCGCGAGCTGATCGTCTCGCTGCCCCCGTATGGACAATCCCTGTACCAGACGTTTCTACACAAGCCCGATTGTCGCACGAGTTTTTCCATCAATCTGCCCGAATGCTGCGTCGACAATTTGGGTTGACTTGGGACACGGCACGAAGTATCGTACAAATGTGTCCTGACTGTCAGCAATTAGTTCCCATACCCCAAACAGGGGTAAATCCCCGAGGAGAAAAGGCCCTACAGATTTGGCAATCCAATGTTACTCATATCGGAGAATTTGGCAAACAAAAGTATGTGCATGTTTCCATCGATACGTTCTCCGGAGCTCTATGGGTGACCGCAGAGACCGGAGAAAAAAGCAAAGATATTTTACGGCACTGGAAAGGGGCCTTTGCTGCTCTAGGGGTTCCACACCAGATCAAAACAGATAATGGGCCCGGGTACATAAGCGCAAAAACACAGGCCTTTTTGGCACAATGGGGCATTTGACATATCACTGGTATCCCTTATTCCCCTCAGAGCCAGGGTATCGTTGAGCGGGCTCATCTCACTCTCAAGCAGCTACTACAAAAACAAAAAGGGGGAATGCTAGGGGAATCACCACAAGCCCGCCTCCATAAAGCAATATATGTGTTAAATCATCTTACAATAAGGGAAGACAGGACAGCAGTTGGCAGCCCTAACACAGTAATAGTGAGACACTTTACATCTTGTAACTCAGCTTCTCCGGTAGGAGAAAGGGCTCGGGTGTGGGTCAAGTCATTGGAAAATAGCCAATGGGAAGGCCCTTATGATCTTATAACATGGGGGAGAGGATATGCTTGTGTTTCCACAGATCGTGGACCCCGGTGGATACCTGCCCGCTGCGTTCGACCGTATCTGGACAAGGAGCCCAAGGAGCCCACAGATGCATCAATGGTTTGAAGTAGATTACTGGGACTTACACAAAGTATCTCATTCGATATTCGGGGAACCACCTAGTGGGCCAGGCCGTGCCAGGGTATATTGGGGACCAAGTGGGTTGCCATTAGCCATGGACTGGGAACACCAGGCGGCGGAGAACAGTCAACTGAATAATCAAGAGGTGACAGGAATTCCCTGCCTCCAGTGTCCCGGATCAACACATCACGCATGGACTTTGTGCAAATGCGATAATTGCGAAAGAAACTGGTATTGTCACTCTCAGTTCCGGGCGGGAAGGTGCACAAGGTGTAAAGGGCATACCACCGGGAGCACCGAACCACAGATTCTACAGCTAGTGTGTGGGAGATCACATGGTGTCCCCCAGCTGTGGACTGTGTGGGAAACGGACTGGGAAAGTACCAAACGACAGTGTGACAAACGATTTGGGTGGAAACGGAACAAAAAGAGAACGTAAACCATGACGCCAGTATGGGGGGGTGTCTTGTGGCTAGTATCACTGTGTGCGGTTGCTGCGTTATGGGCACCCTCACAGCCGAAGGAAAATGTTTGGGTAACTCTGGCCAATCAGACAGGACAAGATTCCATCTGCCTGTCGATATCTTCCCCCGGTAACCCCTTTTCCACCTGCCTAGTGGGGCTTCCTTTAGATAATTGGGACTTGGGCCTGACTAGTCCTTTCAAGGAGGCCTGCGGGGGGGGACGCCACGCCACTGACAATTGGGATGGATGCCTGCCACATCTTAATCACTTGCCAATAGAACCTCAGGAATTCGAGCTATTAGGGTCCATAAAAATGGATTGGTGTTTGTATTTCAATTATTCAGGGGTGTCGTGGTTTAACTTCAGTCGGCAACTAAGCACCACGCAGCCGCTCGCTCACTCCCCCCCACCCGGTGGGATGGGGGAGAGAATTGGAAGAGCACAAGTTAGAAAAACTCGTGGGTTGAGATAAAAACAGTTTAATAATTGAAATAAAATGATAATAATAATAATATGATAATAATAATAATAATACACAAAGCAAGTGATGCACAGTACAATTGCTCACCACCCGCTGACCGATGCCCAGCCAGTCCCCGAGCAGCGGCCCCCCCGGCCAGCTTTCCCCAGTTTATGTACTGAGCATGACGTCACATGGTATGGAATGTCCCTTTGGCCAGTTTGGCTGTGCCCCCTCCCAGCTTCTTGTGCACCTCCAGCCTTCTCAGTCGGTAGAGCATGGGAAGCTGAAAAGTCCTTGGCTAGTGTAAGCATTACCTAGCAACAACTAAAACATCGGTGCGTTATCAACTTTGTTCTCATCCTAAATCCAAAACACTGTACCAGCTACTAGAAAAGAAATTAACTCTATCCCTGCCGAAACCAGGACAATATCCACCCCTTATTCTATACCATCTGCGTCATGCTCAAGTCTCATATTTTCCAGTACATTTTCATTAATCACCACCCCTTTATATATATATATATATATACACACACACAGAGATATCATTCCCTTCGTCTGTGGGCCATCCCTCTAAAATGTTCGGTGAGTTCATTTAGTCCATGACTTCGGGCTCCATCTGTCATAATAATCTTTCAGGGCAGGAAAAATGGAGATGGTATGTGGTGTTGGATTGTTCCATGTTGAAGTCAGTTCTGGTACCATCATCACTGTGCTTTGCTTGGTTTCACTGAAGTTATTCTTCATTAGTCTGGGTGATTCTTATTGTAATAACATTAGTATGGCATATAATATTATTAGTATTATTAGTATATCTGTGTATTATTAGTATAACTATTATAACTATAATTAGTACTTAACATCACATAATTCAGATCATTGCCTATTCTCACCCAAAATCAAATCCCCTTGAGGTACACATCGGACTTCCCCATCCTTCCGCATCACCCACCAAGTGCACCCAGGTCCTTGAGCAAAAGCAATCCCACGGATGGGTCTGCCTCTGCCTGAGGCAGGAATAACCCAGACTGTCTTCCCCAGCATATTTTTTATGTGCACTACAGGAACTTTATTCCCATCTACAGTACGTAAAAGTTCTGACTGGGCAGGGCCTGCTCGATTGGCAGATCCCCTAGTGTTGACTAACCAGGTGGCCTTTGCTAAATGCGTATCCCAATGTTTGAACGTCCCGCCACCCATTGCTCTCAGTGTAGTCTTTAACAGTCCATTGTATCGTTCAATTTTCCCAGAGGCTGGTGCATGATAGGGGATGTGATACACCCACTCAATGCCGTGCTCTTTGGCCCAGGTGTCTATGAGGTTGTTTCGGAAATGAGTCCCGTTGTCTGACTCAATTCTTCCTGGGGTGCCATGTCGCCATAGGACTTGCTTTTCAAGGCCCAGGATAGTGTTCCGGGCGGTGGCATGGGGCACGGGATATGTTTCCAGCCATCCGGTGGTTGCCTCCACCATTGTAAGCACGTGGCGCTTGCCTTGGCGGGTTTGTGGGAGTGTGATATAATCGATCTGCCAGGCCTCCCCATATTTATATTTCAACCATCGTCCTCCATACCAGAAAGGCTTTAACCGCTTGGCTTGTTTGATTGCAGCACATGTTTCGCATTCATGGATAACCTGGGCTATAGTGTCCATGGTCAAGTCCACCCCTCGATCACGAGCCCATCTATATGTTGCATCTCTTCCTTGGTGGCCTGAGGTGTCATGGGCCCACCGAGCTAGAAATAATTCACCCTTTTGTTGCCAGTCCAGATCCACCTGAGCCACTTCAATCTTAGCAGCCTGATCCACCTGCTGGTTATTTTGATGTTCTTCAGTGGCCCGACTCTTGGGTACGTGAGCATCTACGTGACGGACTTTTACAACCAGGTTCTCCACCCGGGCAGCAATATCTTGCCACAATGCGGCAGCCCAGATGGGTTTGCCTCTGCGCTGCCAGTTGCTCTGCTTCCATTGCTGCAACCACCCCCACAGGGCATTTGCCACCATCCATGAGTCAGTATAGAGATAGAGCACTGGCCACTTTTCTCGGTCAGCAATGTCTAAAGCCAGCTGGATGGCCTTTACTTCTGCAAATTGGCTCGATTCACCTTCTCCTTCAGCAGTTTCTACAACTTGTCGCATAGGACTCCATACAGCAGCTTTCCACCTCCGATGTTTTCCCACAAGACGACAGGACCCATCAGTGAACAGGGCATATTGCTTCTCATTTTCTGGTAGTTCATTATACATTGGGGCCTCTTCAGCACGCGTTACCTCCTCCTCTGGCAATATTCCAAAATCTTTGCCCTCTGGCCAATCCATGATCACTTCCAGGATTCCTGGGCGACTGGGGTTTCCTATTCGAGCCCATTCTGTGATCAGTGCGACCCACTTACTCCACGTAGCATCAGTTGCATGATGTGTACAGGGGACCCTCCCTCTGAACATCCAGCCTAGCACCGGCAGTCGTGGTGCCAGGAGGAGCTGTGCTTCAGTGCCGATCACTTCTGAAGCAGCTCGAACCCCTTCATATGCTGCTAATATCTCTTTTTCAGTTGGAGTATAGCGGGCCTCGGATCCTCTGTATCCCCGACTCCAAAACCCTAGGGGTTGACCTCGAGTCTCCCCTGGTGCTTTCTGCCAGAGGCTCCAGGTAGGGCCGTTCTCCCCGGCTGCGGTATAGAGCACATTTTTTACCTCTTGCCCTGCCCGGACTGGCCCCAGGGCTACTGCATGAACTATCTCCTCTTCAATTTGTTCAAAAGCTTGTCGTTGCTCAGGGCCCCATTTGAAATCGTTCTTCTTCCGGGTCACTTGATAGAGAGGGTTTACAATCAGACTGTAATTTGGAATGTGCATTCTCCAAAAACCCACGACGCCTAAGAAAGCTTGTGTTTCCTTTTTGCTAGTTGGTGGAGACGTGGCTGTTATTTTGTTGATCACATCCATTGGGATCTGATGACGTCCATCTTGCCATTTTATTCCTAAAAATTGGATCTCCTGTGCAGGTCCCTTGACCTTACTTTGTTTTATGGCAAAACCGGCCTTCAGCAGGATTTGGACTATTTCCTTCCCTTTTTCAAAAACTTCTCCTGCTGTGTTGCCCAACACGATGATATCATCAATGTATTGCAGGTGTTCTGGAGCTCCACCCTGTTCTAGTGCAGTCTGGATTAGTCCATGGCAAATGGTAGGGCTGTGTTTCCACCCCTGGGGCAGTCGGTTCCAGGTGTACTGAACGCCCCTCCAAGTGAAAGCAAACTGTGGCCTGCACTCTGCTGCCAAAGGGATGGAGAAAAACGCATTAGCAATATCAACTGTGGCATACCACTTGGCTGCCTTTGACTCCAGTTCGTATTGAAGTTCTAGCATGTCTGGCACAGCGGCACTCAGCGGTGGCGTGACTTCATTTAGGCCACGATAGTCTACTGTTAGTCTCCACTCTCCATTAGACTTCCGCACTGGCCATATGGGACTGTTAAAGGGTGAGCGGGTCTTGCTGATCACTCCTTGGCTCTCCAGTCGACGAATCAGCTCATGAATGGGAATCACGGAGTCTCGGTTGGTGCGATATTGCCGCCGGTGCACTGTGGTGGTAGCAATTGGCACTTGTTGGTCTTCGACCTTCAGCAACCCCACAACAGAGGGGTCCTCCGAAAGACCAGGCAAGGTGGACAGCTGTTTAATTTCCTCCATCTCCAAGGCAGCTATACCAAAAGCCCACCGGTACCCTTTTGGGTCCTTGAAATACCCTCTCCTGAGGTAGTCTATGCCAAGGATGCACGGAGCATCTGGGCCAGTCACAATGGGGTGCTTCTGCCACCCGTTCCCAGTTAAACTCACTTCGGCTTCCAATACAGTTAGCTGTTGGGATCCCCCCGTCACCCCAGAAATACAGATGGGTTCTGCCCCTATATAGCTTGATGGCATTAGGGTACACTGTGCACCCGTGTCTACCAGAGCCTTATACTTCTGTGGGTCTGACGTGCCAGGCCACCGAATCCACACAGTCCAGTAAACCCGGTTGTCCCTTTCCTCCCCCTGGCTGGAGGCAGGGCCCCTCTAATCCTCATCACAGTACTCATTTCTCATTTCTTGTACGTACGGGTCAGAAGTTTCTTCATTAAGATCAAGAGTAAGATCAGCCCTTCTACTCTGTCTGGGGAACTGCCCGCTGGAAACTGGAGCAGCAATTTTCCTGGAAGAACCTCTTTCTGTGATTGTTTTCCCTTGCAATTCGCGTACCCGTGCCCCTAGGGCTGCGGTAGGTTTCCCATCCCACTTCCTCATGTCCTCTCCGTGGTCACGCAGATAAAACCATAGGGTGCCCCGTGGTGTGTACCCTTTATATTCTCTCTCTTGAGCAAAAGAACGCTTACTTCTAATAGCCGAGATACTGGTCCGTACAGGTGAGGAGTAGGACCTATCCTCTCTGAGTTGCTGGATCTCCCGGGACAGTTTTTCGGACAGTTTCTCCACAGATGAGACGATGGAGGAAGAAAGACTTTCCTCGTATTGCCGGAGTTGACTAGCCATTTCATCCACTGTTTGTTCCTCTCCATCTTTCCAGGTCATCACTGCCAATGAATTGGCGTATGACGATGGTGAGCTCCTTATAAACTTCCGCCACATGGGTCGTGTGCACTTGACTTCGTCTGGATCTTTGGATAGTTGTTTATTGTTCAGGTCACCATAAATCACCTCCAGCACAGCTAATTCTCTCAGAAACTGGATACCCTTCTCCATGGTGGCCCACTTGCTTGGGCGACATATGACATCTTCCTTAAAGGGATACCTTTCCTTCACGCTTGACAAGAGTCGCCTCCAAAGGCTGAGGATACGTGTCCCTTTTCCAATTGCTTTATCAATGCCCCCTTCCCTAGAAAGGGATCCCAGCTGCTTGGCTTCCCTACCCTCTAATTCCAGGCTACTGGCCCCATTATCCCAGCATCGGAGCAGCCAGGTGACAATATGCTCACCTGGACGACGGCTGAAATCTTTTCGTATATCTCGCAGCTCACTCAGGGATAGAGATCGGGTGGTCACTGCCTCGTTTATGAGTTCTTCCTCTTCCTCCTCCCCGATCAGCGGCCGGGTCTCCTCCTCCCGTTCTCGTGATGGCCCTTCTCCAGGGTACTCGTACAGTTCTTCCTCCGGTTCCCTTTTAGAAGAAGCTTCTTCCTCCCTTACTAAACGAGCCGACTTCCGCTTCCAAGATTTCTTCTTGTGTACAGGGGCGACTGATACCGGCACAGGCTGGTTCTTTGGTTCAGCCACAGGGCCTGTTGCCGGGGTTGGAGTGGTCGCAGTGCATGTCGCCGGGGTTGGAGTGGCCGCAGTGCAAGTGCATGTCACCGGAGTCCGAGTAGCCGCAGGGCCTGATGCCGGGGTCTGAGTGACTGCAGTGCAAGTGCATGTCACCGGAGTCTGAGTGGCCGCAGGGCCTGTCGCCGGGGTTGGAGTGGCCACAGTGCAAGTGCATGTCACCGGAGTCTGAGTGGCCGCAGGGCCTGTCGCCGGGGTTGGAGTGGCCACAGTGCAAGTGCATGTCACTGGAGTCTGAGTGGCCGCAGGGCCTGTCGCCGGGGTTGGAGTGGCCACAGTGCACGTGCATGTCACCGGAGTCTGAGTGGCCGCAGGGCCTGTCGCCGGGGTTGGAGTGGCCACAGTGCAAGTGCATGTCACTGGAGTCTGAGTGGCCGCAGGGCCTGTTGCCGGGGTTGGAGTGGCCACAGTGCACGTGCATGTCACCGGAGCCTGAGTGGCCGCAGGGCCTGTTGCCGGGGTCTGAGTGACCGCAGTGCATGTCGCCGGGGTCTGAGTGGCCTCAGTGCATGTCGCCGGGATTGGAGTGGCCGCAGTGCATGTCGCCAGGGTCTGAGTGGCCGCAGTGCATGTCGCCGGGGTCTGAGTGGCTGCATTGCATGTCGCCGGGATTGGAGTGGCCGCAGTGCATGTCGCCGGGGTCTGAGTGTCTGCAGTGCATGTCGCCGGGGTCTGAGTGGCTGCAGTGCATGTCGCTGGGGTTGGAGTGGCCGTAGTGCGTGTTGCCCGGGTCTGAGTGGCTGCACGGCCTGTCGCTGGGGTCTGAGTGTCTGCAGTGCATGTCGCCGGGGTCTGAGTGGCTGCAGTGCATGTCGCTGGGGTTGGAGTGGCCGTAGGGCGTGTTGCCGGGGTCTGAGTGGCTGCACGGCCTGTCGCTGGGGTCGGAGTGGCCGCAGGGCGCGTTGCCCGGGTCTGAGTGGCCGCAGTGCGTGTCGTTTTACTGTCAGAGCCAGAGACCTTCCCTTCCCTTTGAGGGCACTGAATGGTGTTGAACAGGGCTCGGTAGGCATGGGCCAGGCCCCAGCACGTTGCAATGAGCTGCATCTCTCTGGAGTTGCCAGGGTGACAGCATACTTTTTCCAAATATTCTACTAACTTTTCAGGATTCTGCACTTGCTCAGGGGTGAAGTTCCAAAACACTGGGGGTGCCCATTGGCCTAGGTACTTGCCCATCTTGTCCCACACACCCTGCCACTCATAATTATTCAGCCTTGGGGCAGATCTCTGGATGATATTCTTAAATTGCTTACCAACTTTAGACAAAACCGAAACAGTATTCCCAAGAAGTATTAATAGAAGTATCTTAACTGCCCAAGGATGTTCAAAATACTGAAAAATTACTGTAATGAAGGAGGAAACATTATAGAAGAAGGTAGTGACCCTGCCATTCTGTATTTCCTCCGTAAAAAAACTCTCAGAAAAGTTACTGCAATTGCTAGTTGTCTCCACGAAATGATCTCCGTGGTACATTAACGGCTTCATTGCGAAGTTTACATACCACACTAATGTCAAGGTCAATGTTCTAAAAACAAACCTCACAAGCGAGACATTACTATTCACTGCAGACCACAGCAAACTGCAAAACCCAACACCAATCTTTAACATGTACAGCAGGAAAAAGAGCGCGATGCAGATTATACAAATCAATATTGAGAACAGAGAAACCAACATTGTGACCCACAACTACTAACAGATATAAGTTCTTTAATACGCTCCGGTTAACCTGTTATTATCTCAAACCCTTCGAGCCCCACGTTGGGCGCCAAAAAAGGACTGTCGTGGTTTAACTTCAGTCGGCAACTAAGCACCACGCAGCCGCTTGCTCACTCCCCCCCACCCGGTGGGATGGGGGAGAGAATTGGAAGAGCACAAGTTAGAAAAACTCGTGGGTTGAGATAAAAACAGTTTAATAATTGAAATAAAATGATAATAATAATAATAATATGATAATAATAATAATAATAATACACAAAGCAAGTGATGCACAGTACAATTGCTCACCACCCGCCGACCGATGCCCAGCCAGTCCCCGAGCAGCGGCCCCCCCGGCCAGCTTTCCCCAGTTTATGTACTGAGCATGACGTCACATGGTATGGAATGTCCCTTTGGCCAGTTTGGCTGTGCCCCCTCCCAGCTTCTTGTGCACCTTCAGCCTTCTCAGTCGGTAGAACATGGGAAGCTGAAAAGTCCTTGGCTAGTGTAAGCATTACCTAGCAACAACTAAAACATCGGTGCGTTATCAACTTTGTTCTCATCCTAAATCCAAAACACTGTACCAGCTACTAGAAAAGAAATTAACTCTATCCCTGCCGAAACCAGGACAAGGGGCCAATGTTTCCCGAGCCTGGTCAGTTAACGCTACCCTGGGAATCTATAAGAATGAATCACTGTGGTGTAACCAGACAAGCAGCAATATATCTAAATCATCCAATGCACGTATAGGATTACCCAGGGGGGTCTTTTTAATATGTGGAGACCGGGCCTGGCCTGGCATTCCCTCTCATATTAAGGGTGGGCCGTGTTCGTTGGGAAGATTAACTCTACTAATGCCAAACACATCTATGATCCTAGACCACAGAAGGGGCACCCCTAAGACGCGCAGTAAGCACGGAGCACATGCCTACGCTTCACAATGTGATGATGGTGTCGACCTATGGAACCGGAACACCATAGCTGCGGTTGCAATCTCGGCTCCAGGTGTCGCAGCAGCAAAGAGTTTGGTCACATTAAATAAATTAGGATGTTGGCTAGCGAAACAATCAAATGCAACCTCTGAAGCACTAACGGGATTACTAATGGATGTAGATTCTATACGACATGCTACTTTGCAAAATAGAGCAGCGATAGATTTTTTGCTTTTAGCGCAAGGCCATGGGTGTGAAGAGTTGGAGGGAATGTGTTGTATGAACCTATCTGACCATTCAGAATCAATTCACCGCAGCATTCAGATGTTGAAGGAAGGAGTACAGAAGCTAAGAGTGGAAGACCCCTGGGACTGGTTGGATAAATTATTCGGGAAATGGGGTCTAAGTGGCTGGTTAAAAGGACTAGCCAAGCTAGGAGGGCTATGCTTAGTAATGTTCCTTTGCATCCTGGTTTGTGTGCCGTGTCTGTTACAAGGTATGCGAAAAATGATTGAAAGATCGGTTTCAGCAGTGTTTCTAGTAAAACAAAAAGGGGGAGATGTGGGGATGGGAATCTCGCTAACGGACATTCCTGAGTTTGATTTTAATGAGCAAACACTGTACCACCTGGCATGACAAGGCACTTAAGCAGAAAATAACGGAGAAAGGAATGTGCAGCTGGAAGGAGAAAAACAAGATAAAGACCATGAAGGCATTTCGCATGATCAGAAAGAACGGGCCAATCTGCTAGAGCATAGATGCGCGTGAACACAAGGCTATAACCTATCTGCAAGCTGCAGGTAGCACGTGTACACTTCTGCTTGCTATAAAAGATGCTAACAAAGAGCAATAAAGGTCTTTGGTTGCCGTGCCTGCCAGAGTCCGTGCCGCTTTTCACCCCCACACTGCAATACATTGATGACATCATCGTGTGGGGCAACACAGCAGGAGAAGTTTTTGAAAAAGGGAAGGAAATAGTCCAAATCCTGCTGAAGGCTGGTTTTGCCATAAAAAAAGTAAAGTCAAGGGACCTGCACAGGAGATCCAGTTTTTAGGAATAAAATGGCAAGATGGATGTCGTCAGATCCCAATGGATGTGATCAACAAAATAACAGCCATGTCTCCACCAACTAGCGAAAAGGAAACACAAGCTTTCTTAGGCGTCGTGGGTTTTTGGAGAATGCACATTCCAAATTACAGTCTGATCGTAAACCCTCTCTATCAAGTGACCCGGAAGAAGAACGATTTCAAATGGGGCCCTGAGCAACGACAAGCTTTTGAACAAATTAAAGAGGAGATAGTTCATGCAGTAGCCCTGGGGCCAGTCCGGGCAGGGCAAGATGTAAAAAATGTGCTCTACACCGCAGCCAGGGAGAACGGCCCTACCTGGAGCCTCTGGCAGAAAGCACCAGGGGAGACTCGAGGTCGACCCCTAGGGTTTTGGAGTCGGGGATACAGAGGATCCAAGGCCCGCTATACTCCAACTGAAAAAGAGATATTAGCAGCATATGAAGGGGTTCGAGCTGCTTCAGAAGTGATCGGCACTGAAGCACAGCTCCTCCTGGCACCCCGACTGCCGGTGCTGGGCTGGATGTTCAAAGGGAGGATCCCCTGTACACATCATGCAACTGATGCTACGTGGAGTAAGTGGGTCGCACTGATCACACAACGGGCTCGCATAGAAAACCCCAGTCACCCAGTAATCCTGGAAGTGATCATGGATTGGGCAGAAGGCAAAGATTTTGGAATATCGCCAGAGGAGGAGGTGACGCGTGCTGAGGAGGCCCCAATGTATAATGAACTACCAGAAAATGAGAAGCAATATGCCCTGTTCACTGATGGGTCCTGTCGTCTTGTGGGAAAGCATCGGAGGTGGAAAGCTGCTGTATGGAGTCCTATGCAACAAGTTGTAGAAACTGCTGAAGGAGAAGGTGAATCGAGCCAATTTGCAGGAGTAAAGGCCATCCAGCTGGCTTTAGACATTGTTGACTGAGAAAAGTGGCCAGTGCTCTGTCTCTATACTGACTCATGGATGGTGGCAAATGCCCTGTGGGGGTGGTTGCAGCAATGGAAGCAGAGCAACTGGCAGCGCAGAGGCCAACCCATCTGGGCTGCCGCATTGTGGCAAGATATTGCTGCCCGGGTGGAGAACCTGGTTGTAAAAGTCCGTCACGTAGATGCTCACGTACCCAAGAGTCGGGCCACTGAAGAACATCAAAACAACCAGCAGGTGGATCAGGCTGCTAAGATTGAAGTGGCTCAGGTGGATCTGGACTGGCAACATAAGGGTGAATTATTTATAGCTCGGTGGGCCCATGACACCTCAGGTCACCAAGGAAGAGATGCAACATACAGATGGGCTCGTGATCGAGGGGTGGAATTGACCATGGACACTATAGCCCAGGTTATCCATGAATGCGAAACATGCGCTGCAATCAAGCAAGCCAAGCGGTTAAAGCCCCTCTGGTATGGAGGACGATGGCTGAAATATAAATATGGGGAGGCCTGGCACACTGATTATATCACACTCCCACAAACCCGCCAAGGCAAGCGCCATGTGCTTACAATGGTGGAGGCAACCCCCGGATGGCTGGAAACATATCCCGTGCCCCATGCCACTGCCCGGAACACTATCCTGGGCCTTGAGAAGCAAGTCCTATGGCGACATGGCACCCCAGAAAGAATTGAGTCAGACAACGGGACTCATTTCCGAAACAACCTCATAGACACCTGGGCCAAAGAGCACGGCATTGAGTGGGTGTATCACATCCCCTATCATGCACCAGCCTCTGGGAAAATTGAACGATACAATGGACTGTTAAAGACTACACTGAGAGCAATGGGTGGCGGGACGTTCAAACATTGGGATACGCATTTAGCAAAGGCCACCTGGTTAGTCAACACTAGGGGATCTGCCAATCGAGCAGGCCCTGCCCAGTCAGAACTTTTACGTACTGTAGATGGGAATAAAGTCCCTGTAGTGCACATAAAAAATATGCTGGGGAAGACAGTCTGGGTTATTCCTGCCTCGGGCAGAGACAGACCCATCCATGGGATTGCTTTTGCTCAAGGACCTGGGTGCACTTGGTGGATAATGCGGAAGGATGGGGAAGTCCGATGTGTACCTCAAGGGGATTTGATTTTGGGTGAGAATAGCCAATGATCTGAATTATGTGATGTTAAGTACTAATTATAGTTGTAATAGTTATACTAATAATACACAGATATACTAATATATGCCATACTAATGTTATTACAATAAGAATCACCCAGACTAATGAAGAATAACTTCAGTGAAACCAAGCAAAGCACAGTGATGATGGTACCAGAACTGACTTCAACATGAAACAATCCAACACCACATACCATCCCCATTTTTCCTGCCCTGGAAGATTATTATGACAGATGGAGCCCAAAGTCATGGACTAAATGAACTCACCGAACATTTTAGAGGGATGGCCCACAGACGAAGGGAATGATATCTCTATGTGTGTGTGTGTGTGTGTGTGTGTGTATATATAGAAAAAAAGGGGTGGTGATTAATGAAAATGTACTGGAAAATATGAGCCTTGAGCATGACGCAGATGGTATAGAATAAGGGGTGGATATTGTCCTGGTTTCGGCAGGGATAGAGTTAATTTCCTTCCTAGTAGCTGGTACAGTGCTGTGTTTTGGATTTAGGTTGAGAACAAAGTTGATAATGCACCCATGTCTTAGTTGTTGCTAGGTAATGCTTACACTAGCCAAGGACTTTTCAGCTTCCCATGCTCTACTGACTGAGAAGGCTGGAGGTGCACAAGAAGCTGGGAGGGGGCACAGCCAAACTGGCCAAAGAAACATTCCATACCATGTGACGTCATGCGCAGTACATAAACTGGGAAAAGCTGGCCGGGGGGGCCGCTGCTCGGGGACTGGCTGGGCATCGGTTGGCGGGTGGTGAGCAATTGCACCGTGCATCACTTGCTTTGTGTATTATTATTATTATTATTATCATCATTTTATTTCAATTATTAAACTGTTTTTATCTCAACCCACGAGTTTTTCTCACTTGTGCTCTTCCAATTCTCTCCCCCATCCCTCCGGGGAGCGGGGGAGTGAGCGAGCAGCTGCGTGGTGCTCAGTTGCTGACTGAGGTTAAACCACGACACCCACTTGAATAAGGGCAGGATTTCTTTTGAGTATGTCTCACAGCCTGCAGCTAGTGTTTGGTCTTGAGTTAAGACAGTCAGTGATGCTTGTAAATTTTATAGTTACGTGTGGTATAATGGTAATTTAGAAGCATATTTTTGTCAGACTAGCAAGGGAAGGTCATATGAACATGGCAAGAAGCAGAGTTATTAGGAGGAAGAACATATCTCTAGCTCTCAGGAAGTAAATTCTCTATTAGTGCCAATGAAAAAAATCTCTGCCTATCCTTAGTGTACTGTTTTAGAGACTAAAAGTAAACCAGGATCCATAAGCACAGTGGACTCCTTTAGCCCTACCTAAAATCTCTAGTTGTCAGATTAAAGCTTTTAACTTAGTAAACCAGTCTATTCTTCTGTATTTGAGTGAAATATGTTTGATTATGCACACCCTGCTGATAAAACCAAAGTGTTTAATCAGAATAAATGCATGTTTTGTGTGCTAGAGCACAGTGTTTGCTTGGAAACAAATTGGAGCTTTAGCAGGGAAAAATGACCGTTGACCAGATCTCTAGCAATATGGAAGGTTGCTTTTGTATGGATGTGTTAGGTACACGTGGAGTACTGGAAGGCAATGACTGATGATATTGCATTCATATGATCTGCAGAGGATGTCTGAAAAATTAATTGTTAGAGAGGTTTTGGATGGGAATGGAAGACTGTTTGTTATTCTACCCTGAAAAGTTTAAGATATAAACACTGGACTTGGGAGCTTGTTCGACAGTTACTAGGAAGAAAAAAGGATATCATCATGAGTTCCTAAGTAAGGACACAATGTTGATTAAACACCTGTCATGCACCGTATAGTACCAAAAGAACGGGGGGAAACGACCGCTACTCAGACTCCACAGTCAGGCGGGTACTATATGGTGACAGTTTATTATGAGAGCCAGAATCCTTAAGCAAGCATACAGGTTCACGAAATAGTAACACGTAACATGACACAACTACATACACAGGGAGGGTGATACGACCTGTCGATAAGGATCAAGCCGGTGGTCACAGACGGTTCGGGGATCTCAGTCCAGCTGAGAGGGAGCTCCGAAGAGCCTCCTCCAGTCCACATCCTTTATGCTTTTGTGGCCGGATGGTCTTGGTAGATAAGCCCTTGGTTGGGTCTTATCTTTTACTCAAATGCGCCGTCTTCTCCCCTTCCCTCTTATTTTAATAATGAGGAGCCGTAACTGCTATATCACTAAACTAAGTGCTCAGTATCACAAGTTGGTTTTACTTTTAACTTTATGCGGGCGAGATTCTCCTTTTACTTCCCCGCCTTAGGTTTTCTCTCTCAGTGGGTTCAAATGCGTTTCAGAGCCTGGGTCTTTAGGCCCTTGACATAAGTTTAGGCCTCAGAACTGCGAGAGGTGTGGCAGAGGCGGACTTATCAAGGATGACAGTGTCCAAACAGGCAAGAGCTATGGGGCCTTCGCTCTATTCTGTCCCCCGTTTCTGCACAGTCATTGCTCCCTTGTGTCCAGCTACATGGGGGCATGGGCATAAGTTTCACTAAGATTTGCGAGAGGTGTGGCAGAGGCAGACTTATCAAGCGAGGACATACTCAAGGATGACAGTGTCCGAACAGGCGAGAGCTATGGGGCCTTCGCTCCATCCTGTCCCCCGTTTCTGCACAGTCATTGCTCCCTTGTGTCCAGCTACATGGGGGCATGGGCATCACAACACCCCTCCCCCAAGCTCTATTTTCATTATGATAATTTGTTATTGAAGACAAATAGCAATTAGCAAAAAAACAACCGTAACCAAGATTTTAAATAACCTAACAAAGATTTTTTTTTATCTTCATAAATTGATTTTTGCTCTTCTTAGTTGTGGAGTCATGATTTCCTTTGTTCTTCATGCTCAAGACCCACAAAGGAAAAAGGATCGAAATTTCTGAAGTGAAATAATGCAGAAGTTAAATTAATTTAAAAACAAACTTTGCAGCTTCTCTATATATGTGACAAAAACATATAAATAAAATAAAGAGCACACCTAGTGTTCTTCTTCATTTACTGGCTCCTTTAAGAAAAGCGAATGACAAATCTCATATCAGATACAAATCTCATATCAGATACAGCTGATTCTATTGCACATAACTTTGCTGATACACCTAATCCATTATATGAACATACCTCCAGGATGAGAGAGTGATATCAGGAGAATGACATTAGACAGAAAATAAAACTAAGAATTCTTTGACTGCTTGTAATACCTGAATAAACATTTATAACTCAACTTTCTGTTAGACAAAAGCAAAAGAGAAGAAAGGAAAAATCCTCTTTAATTTTATATATGTATTACTTATGTATTTCCATAAATAAAAAGTAAGCAGTCTAATCTAAAACACTACAAAGACCTTTTCTTTGACCTTAATTGACTGGCAGAGGCTCAGCTGTAGCACAGGTGACCCTTTGTTTGTCAAGCAGATAAAATAAAAGTTTGAGTTAAAAGGCTCTCAACTAACCTGAGTTTCAGTGCTATGCTCCAATCTGTCCCTGAAATGCTGTAACTACTTCTTTGTTACTGCAGTGAATGTCTGAAGTCATTATTTCTCAGTCACCTCCTGACTATTTAGGGAGAAAACCTGGCCTAAGGGTGTCAATGGGAATTTTGCCACTGACTTCATTTACAGCCTGGATTTCACCCACAGCTTGCTGAATCATTGTTTTCTTTTTTACTGAGTTTTCCAAAATATATGATATTGAGCCAAGGAGAATCTCCATCCCTTATTGGATACAGGGGGGAACATTGTCACTGAGGATGAGGAAAAGGCTGAGGTACTCAATGCCTTCTTTGCCTCAGTCTTTAACAGGCAGACCAGTTATCCTCAGGGTACTCAGCCCCCCGAGCTGGAAGACAGGGACGGCGAGCAGGATGAACCCCCCATAATCCAAGAGGAAGCAGCCAATGACCTGCTACGCCACCTGGATGCTCACAAGTCTATGGGGCCGGATGGGATCCACCCAAGAGTGCTGAGGGAGCTGGCGGAGGTGCTCGCCAAGCCGCTCTCCATCATTTATCAGCAGTCCTGGTTAACGGGGGAGGTCCCGGACGACTGGAGGCTTGCCAATGTGATGCCCATCTACAAGAAGGGCCGGAAGGAGGATCCGGGGAACTACAGGCCTGTCAGCATGATCTCGGTGCCGGGGAAGATTATGGAGCGGTTCATCTTGAGGGCGCTCACAAGGCATGAGCGGGACAACCAGGGGATCCGGCCTAGCCAGCACGGGTTCATGAGAGGCAGGTCCTGCTTGACCAACCTGATCTCCTTCTCTGACCAGGTGACCCGCCTAATGGATGAGGGAAAGGCTGTGGATGTGGTCTACCTGGACTTCAGCAAGGCCTTTGACACCGTCTCCCACAGCATTCTCCTAGAGAAGCTGGCGGCTCACGGCTTAGACAGGTGTACTCTTCGCTGGGTCAAAAACTGGCTGGACGGCCGGGCCCAGAGAGTTGTGGTGAATGGAGTTCAATCCAGTTGGCGGCCGGTCACGAGCGGTGTTCCCCAGGGCTCAGTACTGGGGCCGGTCTTGTTTAATAACTTTATCGATGATCTGGATGAGGGGATCGAGTGCACCCTCAGTAAGTTTGCAGACGACACCAAGTTGGGCGGGAGTGTTGATCTGCTCGAGGGTAGGAAGGCTCTGCAGAGGGACCTGGACAGGCTGGATCGATGGGCCCAGACCAATTGTATGAGGTTCAACAAGGCCAAGTGCCGGGTCCTGCACTTCAGCCACAACAACCCCATGCAGCGCTACAGGCTTGGGGAAGAGTGGCTGGAAAGCTGCCTGTCGGCAAAGGACCTGGGGGTGCTGGTTGACAGCCGGCTGAACATGAGCTGGCAGTGTGCCCAGGCAGCCAAGAAGACCAATGGCATCCTGGCCTGTATCAGAAATAGTGTGGCCAGCAGGAGTAGGGAAGTGATCGTGCCCCTGTACTCGGCACTGGTAAGGCCGCACCTCGAATACTGTGTTCAGTTTTGGGCCCCTCACTACAAGAAGGATGTTGAGGTGCTGGAGCGTGTCCAGAGAAGGGCAACGAGGCTGGTGAGGGGTCTGGAGAACAAGTCTTATGAGGAGCGGTTGAGGGAACTGGGGTTGTTTAGCCTGGAGAAAAGGAGGCTCAGGGGAGACCTCATCGCTCTCTGCAACTACCTGAAAGGAGGTTGTAGCGAGGTGGGTGTCGGTCTCTTCTCCCAAGTAACTAGCAATAGGACGAGAGGAAATGGCCTCAAGTTGCACCAGGGGAGGTTTAGATTGGACATGAGGAGAAATTTCTTTACTGAAAGAGTGGTTAATCATTGGAACAGGCTGCCCAGGGAAGTGGTTGAGTCCCCGTCCCTGGAGGTATTTAAAAGACGAGTAGATGAGGCGCTTAGGGACATGGTTTAGTGGGCATGGTGGTGTTGGGTCGACGGTTGGACTCGATGATCTTAGAGGTCTTTTCCAACCTCAATGATTCTATGATTCTATGATTCTATATTAGATAGCCTTCATATTCTATTTTCAGCACTATTGCTTTTTCCAAATCAAACATCTCCATTGTGTTCTTGGTCTTGCTTTCCTCCCATAGCTACTTTAAAATTCTCCCCTACCTACTTGAAAATACCTGTATCGTACAGGGCCAGGTTTGTCAGATTTTTTGTTAGCCATTCACCGTAATACAACAGACTAACTCTTCATGCTGAAAGAACGTGTGAACTCCTGGAGCACAAGGTATGTCAAAGTTGCCAACAGAAGTCTCTGAAGGGATCTTCTGAGGGCAGCCATGGACATACATTTAATTTTGCAGACTGGCAAAAGCACATCATCTTTCCAAGTGTGTGATTAAGCATCAGTCTGCAGTTGGGGGTCTGGGGCTCTTCAAGCTGTTGCATCTCTAAGAAGATCCTGTCTACCTCCCTTTACATCTTCTCTGATGCTGTGCACTCTGCTCACTTTCTCCTGTAACTCCTCCGCTTGGCAATACAGCTCCTCAAAGTAGCACACCTCCTGCAGGACAGAGGGCCATCTCTCCTGGCATCAGAGAGAGGCCCCAGGCACTCCCTCCAGCCTGGGACTTGGAGAGCTGCTTCCACCATCCAAAGCTCCGTCTGCATTAGAGCAGCTGCCCCTGTGTACTGGTTTTGGCTGGGATAGAGTTAATTTTAGCTTGTATGGTGCTATGTTTTGGATTTGTGACCAAAACAGTGTTGATAACACAGGGATGTTTTAGTTATTGCTGAGCAGTGCTTACACAGCATCAAGGCCTTTTCTGCTCCTCACACTGCCCTGCCAGCGAATAGGCTGCACAAGAAGTTGGGAGGGGACACAGCTGGGACAGCTGACCCCAGCTGACCAAAGGGATATTCCATACCATATGATGTCACGCTCAGCAATAAAAGCTGGGGGAAAGAAGGAAGAAGTGGGGACATTTGGAGTGATGGTGTTTGTCTTCCCAAGTAACTGTTATGCGTGATGAAGCCCTGCTTTCCTGGAAATGGCTAAACACCTGCCTGCTGACGGGAAGTAGTGAATGAATTCCTTATTTTGCTTTGCTTGCACACGCAGCTTTTGCTTTCCCTATTAAACTGTCTTTATCTCAATCCATGAGTTCTTCTCACTTTTGCCCTTCCGATTCTCTTCCCCATCCCACTGCTGGGGGAGCGAGCAAGCAGCTGCGCGGTGCTTAGCTGCCTACCAGGGTTAAACCACAACACCCTGCTAGAGCAGAAGCTTCAACACCTGCTAGGGAAACTGCCCTATGTGTGTTACCACCATATCTGAGACTGTTATGCTGGTATGAATTCAGCTGAGGCCCTCTTCTTTGTGCCCTTCTATGCAAACTGCTGCATCTGTTGACTGCCTCTGTTAGCTGTGCTCTATTAGCCCAGGTATCAGGTGGGTGGAGGGTCCATGCTGGTATCTGCAAGTGTGGAGTGCCTGTGTGATGAGCGTGTGAGTGCATGCATGTTTGCTAGCGAGCATCAAGCTGGATTAGCCAGCGAGTAGGGGACCCATGAAGCAGGTAAGAGGGCCTGGGATCCGGGCAGCGGTACCAGGCAGACAGAGGGGGCTGTGCTGGTACTCAGGGGATCTGCAAATGTGCGTGTGCCTTTGCTAGTGAACTTCTATCTCTACCAGCCAAAGAGGAGGAAGGGGACTTGGATGCCTATGTGCTTCTGTTTTACACGAGTCCTGTATGTAGGTGCTGTTGAAGGCAGCACTTTGTCTGTGTAGCCAGCTGTGTCAGTGTTCTCTGTGTGTGTGGGATACGTGCTCAGCTTTGCTACTGGTTGAATCTGCAAACAGGAAAGCGGCAGCCTCGTCCCTCAGTCCAGGCCAGAGACCCCAGGTCTCTAGGCGTACCGCACTGAGCTCCAGTGGCTGGGCAGGAGGAAGTCCTGGGCCGAAGCTGCTGGAGGTGATGGCTGCTCTTAACATCCCTTAACAGGCTTTGCAGTAGCAACAGAACCTCAGAGTTTACGGAGTAGTTCTCTAATCCCCAAAGCTATTCCTGCTCCTCGGTATTGCCCATCCTTATGCTTAGGACGTACAACTTCAGGTCCATCCTCTAAGTGAGTGACTGACAGATCAGCACACCTAGCTCCAAGCACTCACACAGCTGTTTTGCAATTCACTTAAGGGCAAAGCTCTGTACCTGTCTGCAGAGAGAAACACAGGAAGTAACACTTTTCAGCATGTTTATTCAGTTTATTTGATCAGAGTGCTGATTGCAAACATGTGGTGTGTCCTAAGGACATCTTTGTCAGCTAGGGAGAGAAGAGGAAGCTCCTTCTTCTGGCTTCTGCTCTCAGAGCTTCTTGAGGCAGTGACTTAGGAAACAAGAGGGAACACACAACAAAAAACCAAAACACCCAACACTTGGCATTCACAGGGCTATTTAAAAACCCCAAACAAACAAAAAAACCCCCAAACAAACAAAAAAAACCCCCAAACAAACAAAAAACAAACAAAAAACCCTGAAGATCTGAATGGGATCAGAGAGCAGGATGTAGCTTGTTTTCCTAAAAGTTTTCCTAAAAGTTCTTCCTTCTAGTCAGGGAACACATTGTGCTCATGGTAGCTTTGTGTTTCATCTGGATCTCAGGGACACTGGCCAGATCAGAATAACGTGTGCCACCCAAGCCTCCTATGTTGTTTCTCTAATCATTAGGAATTAGAGAACCAGACTGATGAAGTTTCATACCCTAGAAAATGCATTAATTCACATTTTAATCAGCATGTTAAACATTTTTCACCACCTTTGGCCATAGGTTAGCTAGCTGGCCCTGCCTAAACTTGGGGGAGCACAGAGCTCTAAAAGAATATAAATCTAAAACCGAGAGGAGGAGGGAGGGGCGTGAAAAATAACTGAAATATGAGCCAGTGAACAGCATATACATTTTTATCTTTGTGGGTCAGGAAAATATTTTTTTTTATACTGGGAAATAAAGTGCAAATGGAGTCGATTTTGACATTATGTGTTCCTCTGAACCTATAATGAGGCAGGAAGGAGGCACGCTTCCGGATGTCGAGAAATTAGGCTTTAAAAAAAAAAAAAAAAAATATTTACTCATTTATCTGTACAGAAGTTCTGTAGTGAATTGGGAAGTAAAAGCAAAGAGGAAACAGGCCTGGAAAAGAAAGTAAGTGCTCTTTTATTTGCTTGAAAAAAAATAACCCTAAGCATTTCATAGAATCATTAAGGTTGGAAAAGACCTCTAAGATCATTGAGACCAACCGTCAACCCAACACCACCATGCCCACTAAACCATGTCCCTAAGCGCCTCATCTACACGTCTTTTAAATACCTCCAGAGGTGGTGGCTCAACAACTTCCCTGGGCAGCCTGTTCCAATGTTTAACCACTCTTTCAGTAAAGAATTTTTTTCTTTTACATTTTATATTTCTTGCGTAGCATGCAAGAATGAGTGATTAGCTTAGAAGAGTTTGGCTATCCCTGCTTCAGTGCTCATCCATCCCTGAAGAAATACACTATAAAGTACCCACAAGAGTCAGTTGAGATCTAATTATTGAATAAAGATTCATATAAGCTACACGGGTCAGAACTAACCTCGGAGGACTACACAATTAGTCCGTGGTTGTTTTGCTTCCTTTACTAACCAGAGAGGCTGAAGCTACTGACCATGCCTGAAACAGACTCTCTGACATTCAAGGATAGCAAAGGCTTTCATAAGCTAAACTGGAAGGAACAGAATATAGCGTAATTGAAAAGTACTGAGTTTCAAATTGGTCCACTTGTCTTCACAAACAGTCACTGTAGGCAGGTTACCTTTTTAACCTTGGAAGGGCTATATTCTTGCAACCTAAGTTTCTCTTAAGCATGAGAGGGGTGTGAAAAATAACTATAAGGATTAGCTAGTGAATAGCACGTCTTATATCTTTGCAGTTTAGGAAAAGACTTTTGTAATGGAAACAAAGTTACACATAGAGTGGATTTCAGTTCTGCTGTGTTCCTCTATATGTCAACACAGGAAGAAGATGAATAGCACTCAAATATCAAGAGACTTAAATAAGTGTCATTCGGGCTTAAATTTAAAAATTTAAAAAAAAAAAGGAACTGATTTGTTTACACAGAGATTCTGTAGTAAGTTGGAAAGAAAAGAACTCTAGACTTAATTATGCACAAGAACATTAACAAACTGTGTTTACCCAGCAAGGGAACCTCTCCCAGCAACAATTCCTGTTAGAGGCTTCAGGGCTCCCAATCATCGGCATGGGGGGGAGAGAGAGAGAGAGAGAGAGAGAGAAAGAGAAAGCTGCTCACCTGCTTGCTTCACATAGATGGAAACCCCCACAACATTTCCCAAACTTCTGTGAACGTAGTCCTCATAAGCAACAGCTACACAGACAGGGATGGCATTTCCATTCCCAAAGAAGTCCCTGTTGTCAACCTTTTTGTTATACATGCACTCTTTGCTACAGAGCCTCCCGATGTAAAACATCTCTTTAATAAGCAACTTCTCTTCTTGCAAAGTTTCTAATAATGACTCTCCAGAACAAACAAAAAAAATCTGCAATTTGCTGAAGTCATGTAAATATTGCACTTCACCCCATTCCTGGCATTACTTTACCTCCATACATCTTTCTGTTGCAGCTCCTTCACTGAAACCTTAGATGACTCACCAGATCATACTTTGAGTTCCTCCTGCTGTGGCCAACCCAAATGATTTAGTAGCTTACACACACTCCTCCTCCTCCTCCTCCTCCTCCTCCTCCTCTCCTTCCCGCTGTCTCTGTTTCTCTCCCCCCCCCCCATTTCTGTGTCTCTCTGTGCCTCTCTCCCTCCCTCTGTCTGTCTGTTGTCTCTCTCTCTCTGTCTCTATGTTTCTTTCTCACTGTCCCCCTCTCTCTGTTGCTCTTCTCTCTGTGTCCCTCTCTGTCCCTGCCTCCATCTATATGTCTCTCTGTCTCTCTCTGTGTTGCTCTCTTTGGTGTCTGTCTTTCTCTGCCTCTCTCAATCTCTCGATCTCTGTCTGTCGTGCGCTCTCTCTCTCTGTTTCCCCATCTCTCTTCTCTGTCTGTCCCTCCCTAAGGGTCTGAGTTGTAACCCAAGTAACTGTTAAAGTACCTGTCTTCAATTTTATAAAGACACTGCTCAATAACACCTTCCCAGATGAAAGCATCTGAAACACTAAACACCTGTTTAAAGCTCAATGAAAACTAATTATCAGCTTGCAGCATATTGCTACCTCATCAGTTAGCTTTGCTTTGAAGCTCATGTACTTTCATATGTTGGAGGGTTTAATACATTGGCTGTTCAGCCATAATAATTGCAAATGCTATTTTGCTGTTAGTGGTTTCTATGTTTTAAGCCAGTAGAGGTTATGTGAACATATCTGTGTAAATGAAAAGGTGAGTATTTTTCATTATATCACTTTATATTTAATGATTAAATATTGCTCTGGGTAGGTATTAGCTTCATACTCGTGCCTTACAGAGCACAACATGCGTGGCTAGTGCTTAGGAAGTAACAAAGGCGGCAGCTGTGGCATATGTTCTAAGGACTGTGGGCCAAATTGATCATTTCTCTTGAAGTTTCTTGTATTAGTGTCCCTTATGTTGGATATGCTACCCCCTTATGTTTCTGATATGGTGGGCCTAAGTACCTGATAAGTACCTTATTCTGAAACACCGGAATTCCTGTATTATTCTATGCAATGTATAATACCATGTTTACCATTGCTAAACAGTGTTTGGGCCAACTTGGGTAGATGGTTGCTATCCTTTCTGCTAATATTTCCTCTGCCTCACTTGCTAGACACATGTATGACTAGCTAGAGTACTAGCAAAGTCTTTATAGCAATGGGCCTCAATGCAGCTAACTGCTGCTGTCATTGCTGCTGTGCTTCTTTGGCTGTCTCTCTGAACTTTCCAGTGCCCCTGACCTGACTGAACCTGTGCTCTATAAGAAGCTGTTGGGTTTGTCCTTTAAATTTTAGCTAGTAAGCAAAAGAATGATAAATATGCTCTATGTTAAATCAGTTAAGTGAAACTACTAATTTCCTGTGAGAAGCGGGAGGAAGACAAGAGGCAATGAGCACAAACTGAAATACAAAAAATTCCATTTAAACAGAAGAAAAAAACTTTTTACTGTAAGGTGGTCAAACGCTGGAACAGGTTGCTCAGAGAGGTTGTGACGAATATCTCACCCTTGGAGATATTCAAAACCCGACTGGACACAGCCCTGAGCAACCTGCTCTAGGTGACCCTGCTCTGAGCAACAGGGGGTTGGACTATACAATCTCCAGGGGCACCTGCCAGCCTCAGTCACTCTGTGGTTTTGTGATACTTGAGCCCTGTCATATTAAGATGCTCAAGCCCAACATCTGGTTTGACAAGATTTTTCAGGAATTGGTTCACAGTGAATCAGAAAGAAACATGTTGAACTTTGGGGTATACTAGAACCCAGGAAAAACACAGAGGCTTCTGTATGTGTGCAGTGGCATTGCTCCTAATGTTTCTTTCCCTTCCAGTTTGGGCCACATGTTCCCTTGATCCCTCTTTGTAACACCATCCAGGTCCACCTCGTGCAGACATTCTCCATTTACTGCTGATGCTTCTCCCTGTTCTTTTGTCTTTAGTCCAGCTTTATCTTTTCCTTTCTCTTTTTCTTCTCCTTCCCTGCCCCCCCCAATTGTTCCAAAGCACCTCCTGCCTTCCCACTGTCTCTCAAAGGGCCCAAAGTCATAGGTTCGTTAAAATTTGTTACATTTTTTGAAAATTTGATAGAGCCTCCCAGAAAACAGGGAAAGTAAATATTTTTTTCTGGACTTGTCAAGAAGGAGAGAAATATGTGCTTCATCTAAAAAGGATACCGTTAAAACTTAAATTGCTGCTCAAGTAATGAGCAGTCACTTAAGAGACTAAGAGACTTGCTACACATAATCTACTTTTGTCCTTATGTACTTGTTACACTAAATGACTAGGATAGCCTCAGTGAAGCCAACGTTACTGATTTATATATCTTTAATTAGATGTAGATGTTCATGAATAATGTGGAAATTAGTCAAGTGATGACTTTAGTTATCAGGAGAAAAAGGCTGAAAACTTCTGAAATCTGTGCACAAATCCAGTTTTATTTCAGTTACCTGAAAGGACTTCAGTAGCTATACAGGATACTCTGGAAACTGAACATTAGCTGTATTAAGTACAACTAGTCTTATTAAAAACAAAAAACAAATCTTTGCCCAATCAATTCTGAAAATCATTGTACATGAAACACTTTGTTGTTCCTATTCAAAGCAAGATCTGACAAATGAAATTGTAAAAAATAAAAAGTAAAAAATGCACAAAACTATCAAAATGGCCTAGAGCATTAAAACCTAAAAGACTTGATAAAAAAGAGCTGCTGTTAGTAGTATCTAATGTACTATCCATACATACAAGTGACTGGAAGCTTAAAAGTTTATATAATTATTAATTACATTCAGAGCATACATACATGTAGGCCTATTAAATAGTGTCAGATGGCGTTTAAGAAACCTATTTTTTATATTCTCAGTATGGTATCAAAAGTGGAATTAAAAGGAGACTAGAATCAGAAAACAAACTACTTAATTCTGACTTGACAATAGCCTAAGAAAAGGCATCTAACCTCCAAAGTAGTTTATGGCACTAGTTGGTTTAGTGTCCCATAATCAGCATTCATTCAGGATAACTGCAGGTTGCCTGGAAGCTGCCCTACTCTAGCTCCACATACAAGGTATAGAAATATAGCTGGTTGTTGGCCTTAGCTATATAAGTCTTCTGTCCCTGGTTAAACATTCAGTAGGTCTTAAGCAAACACATGCTGGTGCTTCTCAGTTGTTCTCTTGTGGCACTGCTGTTGCCTAAAAAGAGAAGAGATTTCTTTTTGAAGGGAAGAGACTGTGACCATCTACTTCATGTTCTTAACATGGGCCTTATTACTAGAGTAGCTCAGCACCTTAGAATACTTAATGTATTTCTTCTCAGTGCTCCTTCCAAGATAAGAAGATATTACCCATGTTTTATAGAGGATACTGTAGCTTAGAAGAGTTTGGCTATCCCTGCTTCAGTGCTCATCCATCCCTGAAGAAATACAATATAAAGTACCCACAAGAGTCAGAGAGTTGAGATCTAATTATTGAATAAAGATTCATGTAAGCTACACGGGTCAGAACTAATCTTGGAGGACTACACAATTAGTCCGTGGTCATTTTGCTTCCTTTACTAACCAGAAAGGCTGAAGCTACTGACCATGCCTGAAACAGACTCTCTGATTTTCAAGTCTGTGATTAAGTATCAGCCACCATCAAAGAATTCAACATGTAATTCAAAACATAACCATGGAGATGTCTTTGGTTTCATAGTCAGTACTGGTATAGTCCCTGGGTTATCTATTAACCTACTGATATCTACCTATTTTATATCATTGTGTTAGGTCCCGTGAATCTTACAGTATCCCTTACAAAGACAAAAGATAAGCAATTCAAGTTTAGGTGGCTTATTGAAGGAAGTACAGGGAAGATACCTTTTCAAGGGACAGATGAGATGATTACTAGAGAAATGATGGGATATTGAAACAAAAACTATGGCTCTGGAATAGTAACCTTAAGGGGAAGAAAGTGAGCAGTTTTTATTGTCCATTCAATGTTTTATTTCCCTGCGCCTGAGAGACAGTGAAGCAATGCAACAACAACAAATTCATAAAAATACAGTATTAACCCTGTTGTTTCAAAGAAAATTTGTGTCTCAGTCACCTGCTGGATATCCTCATTCATCCTAATACATTAGTTTTTATGATAGGATTTGCATTACTGTTTTCATCTAGCAAAACAGCAGGACTTGGCAAAGAACGCAGCAGTCGCTGGTTGCAATACTACCTCTAATACCTGGTGTTTCTTTACTTCCTCCCAGGTGTTTGTGTTCCACATGGATAACAGCTGAATTTTGTTCAAAAAGAATGACTAAAGCTGGAATAGGTACAAGGCCAAATTTCTCTTGAGCTCTCTTCTTCCTCTTGCTGTGCCTCATGTGGCTGGCAGAACTTTGCCGTTGTGGAACGGAGATTATTGGAAAGAAACTCCTCTTAAGCAGACAGGCTTTTGTTCTGTTTTGACAAGAGGCTTCCAGCCCAAAGTCACGAGCAATCCGCACTGAGAAAGCTCTGTGCTTTTGTGGTACAGTTCTTTTTTGAAGACTTGTTGTCTAAGCCAATTTGTAGTAAAGAGAACGATTTTCTGAAGGAATGTGTTCTGGGCAAACAATCTTCATTATCAGTCTCATACTAGTATGTTCTCTGAGACTTCCATCAGATTAGGCTTTAGACTTAGAGGCACATAAAAATCATTCCTAGTTTCTTTATGTGGACTAGTTATGTAACAAATCAAAGAGAAACTGTATTCTTGTACCTCTTTCCCATTAATCCTTACTCTCTTTCTACACAAGTAGGTGAAAAAGTTTTGTTTTTTTTTTTTAAAAAAATGGCGTGCACATATAAACTTGCTGCAGAAGTCCTTGTCATCATATTTTGCCTTGTCCCTTTTCTTTCTCAAAAGGGAACACATGATTCTATGGCTTATCTTCTGGCACAACCACAATTTCATCATATGAAATCCAAGATTGCTCTGTGCTCTAAACTAGTCGGCACGTTACTCATCTTTTTGTAGACATGCAAGAGTCCAAATAATTTTGTGGGTTTTCCTGATCCTTTTCCACTTCTCCTCTCCTTTCCACTTCTAGAAGACTGTGCCTATAATGTCTTTGTGCAAGTCTACAAATTGAGGAACTTTTTAGGATTAAGATTTCTGACACGCTCATATGACTCTAACATGTTTGTGAAGCATTTTGTGTAGCTGTTCTAAGTGCATTTCTCTCCTATTTTCTTGGTGACAATGGTAGACAATTCCTCCTGTCTGTTAGTTAGAAGTTGTCATCACCTGTCACCCAAGCTCTGACTATTTCTCTGTGTGACCATGGGCAAGTACATGGCAGAAAGACAACTGAGGAGTGCTTTCTCCTTTATGCCATCTTTTCTCTCAGAGATAGCCTGCTGTACTTCATTCTGACAGAAACTGGAACTCCACTTTGGAAGATAGGCTGCAAAGAGAAATCACCTACCCTAGTAAAATTCCTGATAGCAAGAACTTCTGATGTACTGTGACAGAAGACAAAAACCAGTTTTTTTTCCTCAGTGAACTTTCATATCTGTATTCTTATAGTTCATACTTAAACTGTGTAAACAATCACTTTCCTGGGCAAGTCCTTGGTAGGTAAGTTACATACTGTTTTAATTATTAGGCCTTTATAACTTGTTTATATATTTACTGCAGAATTAGTTAATTAAGACTCCAGTATAGCCAGAAGCCACTAGGGATTTACCGGAGTGTTTTATTTGCAGAAAAAAAATTAAGTCAAACGGAAAGCACTGAATGAGCTTTAGTTAGGTAGATCATCTTCTTACTAATGAAAGATATACAAGTATACTTTACACTAATATCTTTGTATTTTAACTTACAGTTCTCTGACTTCCTAGGTCCTTTTGAGATCTGGTAAGCAGAAGAAAGCTTGAATTTCCAGTGAGCTTTCCAGAAACACTCATTAAAACCAGAACATTTTTGTAGCATGAAGTCATGTCAGACAGTTGGATGGCCCAGACTAGCTACCACTTTTCCCCTTACTGGAATTCCATTTACAGGAATTCATGAAAGAGACCCAGTGATTAACATTTACCTCTCTTCCGTAAGCCAGATCCAGTTTCCCACAAAGGGTACAAACATTGCCAGTTGATTACCGATCAAGAGGAGGAAAATAGTCCAAGTCAAAATACCTAGTTTCACTTGTTATCTTACACACTTAATATTCAATAAACATTAAAATGAAAAGGAAACAAGCAAATATTGAATTCTCATGTGAGTTTTGTTCAACATTTTTCCATATTCATTTTCCCTTTAAAAATTGAATTATAAATGCAAGTTTACTTTCTCAAAGACCTTTCAAACTTGTGAAGGTTAATCCTTATTTCAGCTGTTTGGTGAAGTTGTAATCACTTAACGCAACACACTTCAAAGAAATAATTTTCATTACTCCTTAAAAGTCCTGAGCACTGAGTTTCTGACCTCAGTTAAAAGTGAAAGTGTTCTGTATCTAAGGAAATCAAAACAGTCTTTGAACCTCTATGGCTGACCAACAAAAGTCTGTCTTTTCTCCCCTTGTAAGTGGTTATGTTTCCCAACACATGGAAGAGTGCTAAAGGGGAACCCTATCAAACCCTGCCAGATGTCCTAGCTTGGTCCCCAAAGCTGGGTTTAAGATTTCTTTTCTATCCAAATACAATCTTTTGCCGTTGCTCAAGAATGCAGACAACAGCCAATCTGCCTACTCTCTCTCAAAGCAAGTGTTTATGTTTCAAAGTTTCGATTTCAAAAAGTCCGAGTACTTATCTTGCTTTACTTCCGGTAAGTTACAAGGTTTAAAAGTGACTTAAAACGTGATGCTTTTGGAAGAACTGTTCAGGCAGGAAATGTTACATTTGACTTAAATTGGCTAATATAACCTAGCTGCTTAACAGTTTTCCTTTGACTAGGTTACATTTACTGTCTGAAGATTCTTAACTAATAGCTAAATTATTAATCCTCTTCTCTGCACAGAATTTATCTCCTGCTGATAAAGGGGCTCTTCTACCTCTCACACAACTGGATCCAGTCCACAAGAGAAGGGAAAAGGAGGTGGTGAGTAGAGCCACAGCAGCGAAATCCAATGTCATCATGAACAGATGGTAAGTTCTCAGCCTCAATTTTCCCATTTATAAAATGTGCGGTTGCATTACTGCACTTTCTTATAGAGCAGAGAACTGCATATAAGGGAAGTGCAAGCTGAAAAATTGAATACTATTTCAAAATGTTTTATGCTGATTCTAGATATGGATATACCAGGAAGTGTGAGGTTTCTAGAACTCTTATCTGTCCTGGAGAACCTCCCCGGAGCCAATGGTCTGATTAGAATAGAATAGTTCAGTTGGAAGGGACCTACAATGATCATTAGTCCAACTGCCACTTCAGGGCTAACCAAAAGCTAAAGCATGTTATTAAGGGCATTGTCCAAATGCCTCTTAAACACTGACAGGCATGGGGCATCAACCACCTCTCTAGGAAGCCTGTTCCAGTGTTTGACCACCCTCTCGGTAAAGAAATGCTTCCTCATGTCAAGTCTGGACCTTCCCCGGCACAGCTTTGAACCATTCCCATGTGTCCTGTCACTGGATCCCAGGGAGAAGAGATCAGCACCTCCCTCTCCAATTCCCCTCCTCAGGAAGCTGTGGAGAGCAATGAGGTTGCCCCCCAGCCTCCTTTTCTCCAAACTAGCCAAAGCCAGTATCCTCAGCTACTCCTCATAGGACATGCCTTCCAGCCCTTCCACCAGCTTTGTTGCCCTCCTCTGGACACATTCAAGGACCTTCACATCCTTCTTAAATTGTGGGGCCCAGAACTGCACACAGTACTCAAGGTGAGGCTGCACCAACACTGAATACAGCAGGATAATAATACACCTCTTTTGACTGGCTGGTTATGCTGCGATTTGCACAGACAATTGCAATCCCTCTGTCCTGTCCCTACACGAGGCTTGGAGTCAGAGGCCTGGCAGGGAACATGTTATCTCATACTTACACACAGAGTCCTTTCTCCAAACTGGCTATAGAATGTCATCTTAACTTTGTGCTTGTGTCCAGTCCTTTGATCAAAGTTGTTACAGCTGTTGAAGGGTGGGCTGTACAAATGCAGGCTAACAGCAGACTCCATGTGGCTTATGTTCTCCACACGGTGCAGGCCAATGGAGTCTACACAAGTGAGGACATGAAACAAAAGGGTGTATTAATAGACAGATTTAATGACTTCTCAAATGCCTGGAAAAGTGCCATCTAAGTTGACACTCACAAACAAGCCAGTTAGGCACATCTGCACTTTTAGGGGCAATGTATAACTCAGCACAGATTCCTAAATACACTGATACTTCAGAATACCTTATCACCTTCAACACTTCATGTAAGTCAGTGGATTATCTACTATGGGATAAAGGCCGGTAGAAATCCAAAGCAGCTTAAGGAAAGCTATGCTATCAGTAATTTACTAGCTGTCATTCCCAAATGAGTGAAAGGCTACTTTCCTAGGAGATGCTGTTGTTCTAGAAGCAGGAAGATTTGTGTTTCTAAAAAAATCAGCAAAGCATTTTACAGGGAAAGAGGTTTTGTTTTGTATTGTTAGTTATCCTTATTATTGGGCTGAGGTCAATCGCATTAAGAGTTAGCTACTTGTATTTGGGGCTTGAGCAGAGATAGAGTTGTCTTCTACTGCAGACATCCATTTCCTAATTAATCTTTCCAATTTATTAGTTTGAGGTAGGACAGTCTTCATTTGTGTGGTCTTTTGACTAGTATGGCAAATGACTGTCATACTTCCAGTCTTAACTGAATAGTAAGCATAGCTGAACAGGTAAATAAAACAAGGCACTGTCTTGCATGGCTACTGATGAATTAATGGCATTTTCTGGGATGATGGAGTAGAAATCAAGGTAGTACATAAAAATGTAACATATGAAGACTCAAATCCACAAAAACATCCGTTTCCATTCTATATTGAAGCACAGTTTGAGTTACTCAAGACAGACCTTGAATTTAAGTTTATGATTTATGCTGTTAAAACAACTCAGGCCTATGTACTTGAATTAGCGCTATATAATATTCAAGACCTGTATTGTGCAATGTAGGCATGGTACTCTGAGAATCATAAGTATACTCAGCTCTGATACGTTTGAAGTGTAAACCCTGTGTCATTAACAATTTATTTAAAAGGATGGGGGGGGGGGGGGGGGAAGCCCTAAGTGTACACTCATGCAATGGGAGATTCAAATAGACTAAATTTAGTAGGTTTAACCTTAAAAGTAAAGTACAACAGCAACGAAGAAGCACACAGTAGAAACACAAAGGTCATTATTAAATTAGTAAGGCAATCAAATAACACATTGTTAGTGTTTTCCTTCGACTTCTTTTATGTTTCTTTTAAACCAAAAAATCCAGTATGAAACATGGCAGAGATCCAAACCATCCCAGAGAATTAAACACCAAATTTGTTTTAAACAACCAAGAAAGCTTTGGATCAGATATACACAGAATGTAATTGTTTGCATTGGAAAGAACCTCTGCCGTGGTTTAATTTCAGTCGGCAACTAAGCACCATGCAGCCGCTCGCTCACTCCCCCCACCCCCGGTGGGATGGGGGAGAGAATTGGAAGAGCACAAGTTAGAAAAACTCGTGGGTTGAGATAAAAACAGTTTAATAATTGAAATAAAATGATAATAATAATAATAATATGATAATAATAATAATAATAATACACAAAGCAAGTGATGCACAGTACAATTGCTCACCACCCGCCGATCGATGCCCAGCCACTCCCCGAGCAGCGGCCCCCCCGGCCAGCTTTCCCCAGTTTATGTACTGAGCATGACGTCACATGGTATGGAATGTCCCTTTGGCCAGTTTGGCTGTGCCCCCTCCCAGCTTCTTGTGCACCTCCAGCCTTCTCAGTCGGTAGAGCATGGGAAGCTGAAAAGTCCTTGGCTAGTGTAAGCATTACCTAGCAACAACTAAAACATCGGTGCGTTATCAACTTTGTTCTCATCCTAAATCCAAAACACTGTACCAGCTACTAGGAAGGAAATTAACTCTATCCCTGCCGAAACCAGGACAATATCCACCCCTTATTCTATAACATCTGCGTCATGCTCAAGGCTCATATTTTCCAGTACATTTTCATTAATCACCACCCCTTTTTTTCTATATATATACACACACACACACACACAGAGATATCATTCCCTTCGTTTGTGGGCCATCCCTCTAAAATGTTCGGTGAGTTCATTTAGTCCATGACTTCGGGCTCCATCTGTCATAATAATCTTTCAGGGTAGGAAAAAATGGAGATGGTATGTGGTGTTGGATTGTTCCATGTTGAAGTCAGTTCTGGTACCATCATCACTGTGCTTTGCTTGGTTTCACTGAAGTTATTCTTCATTAGTCTTTCTTCTTTCAGCACGAAGAGTTAGTCTGTTGTATTACGGTGAATGGCTAACAAAAAATCTGACAAACCTGGCCCTGTACGATACAGGTATTTTCAAGTAGGTAGGGGAGAATTTTAAAGTAGCTATGGGAGGAAAGCAAGACCAAGAACACAATGGAGATGTTTGATTTGGAAAAAGCAATAGTGCTGAAAATAGAATATGAAGGCTATCTAATATAGAATCATAGAATCATTGAGGTTGGAAAAGACCTCTAAGATCATCGAGTCCAACCGTCGACCCAACACCACCATGCCCACTAAACCATGTCCCTAAGCGCCTCATCTACTCATCTTTTAAATACCTCCAGGGATGGGGACTCAACCACTTCCCTGGGCAGCCTGTTCCAATGATTAACCACTCTTTCAGTAAAGAAATTTCTCCTCATGTCCAATCTAAACCTCCCCTGGCGCAACTTGAGGCCATTTCCTCTCGTCCTATTGCTAGTTACTTGGGAGAAGAGACCGACACCCACCTCGCTACAACCTCCTTTCAGGTAGTTGCAGAGAGCGATGAGGTCTCCCCTGAGCCTCCTTTTCTCCAGGCTAAACAACCCCAGTTCCCTCAACCGCTCCTCATAGGACTTGTTCTCCAGACCCCTCACCAGCCTCGTTGCCCTTCTCTGGACACGCTCCAGTACCTCAACATCCTTCTTGTAGTGAGGGGCCCAAAACTGAACACAGTATTCGAGGTGCGGCCTTACCAGTGCCGAGTACAGGGGCACGATCACTTCCCTACTCCTGCTGGCCACACTGTTTCTGATACAGGCCAGGATGCCATTGGTCTTCTTGGCTGCCTGGGCACACTGCCGGCTCATGTTCAGCCGGCTGTCAACCAGCACCCCCAGGTCCTTTTCCGACAGGCAGCTTTCCAGCCACTCTTCCCCAAGCCTGTAGCGCTGCATGGGGTTGTTGTGGCCGAAGTGCAGGACTCGGCACTTGGCCTTGTTGAACCTCATACAATTGGTCTGGGCCCATCGATCCAGCCTGTCCAGGTCCCTCTGCAGAGCCTTCCTACCCTCGAGCAGATCAACACTCCCGCCCAACTTGGTGTCGTCTGCAAACTTACTGAGGGTGCACTCGATCCCCTCATCCAGATCATCGATAAAGTTATTAAACAAGACCAGCCCCAGTACTGAGCCCTGGGGAACACCGCTCGTGACCGGCCGCCAACTGGATGGAACTCCATTCACCACAACTCTCTGGGCCCGGCTGTCCAGCCAGTTTTTGACCCAGCGCAGAGTCCACCTGTCTAAGCCGTGAGCCGCCAGCTTCTCTAGGAGAATGCTGTGGGAGACGGTGTCAAAGGCCTTGCTGAAGTCCAGGTAGACCACATCCACAGCCTTTCCCTCATCCATTAGGCGGGTCACCTGGTCAGAGAAGGAGATCAGGTTGGTCAAGCAGGACCTGCCTCTCATGAACCCGTGCTGGCTAGGCCGGATCCCCTGGTTGTCCCGCTCATGCCTTGTGAGCGCCCTCAAGATGAACCGCTCCATAATCTTCCCCGGCACCGAGATCATGCTGACAGGCCTGTAGTTCCCCGGATCCTCCTTCCGGCCCTTCTTGTAGATGGGCATCACATTGGCAAGCCTCCAGTCATCCGGGACCTCCCCCGTTAACCAGGACTGCTGATAAATGATGGAGAGCGGCTTGGCGAGCACCTCCGCCAGCTCCCTCAGCACTCTTGGGTGGATCCCATCCGGCCCCATAGACTTGTGAGCATCCAGGTGGCGTAGCAGGTCATTGGCTGCTTCCTCTTGGATTATGGGGGGTTCATCCTGCTCGCCGTCCCTGTCTTCCAGCTCGGGGGGCTGAGTACCCTGAGGATAACTGGTCTGCCTGTTAAAGACTGAGGCAAAGAAGGCATTGAGTACCTCAGCCTTTTCCTCATCCTCAGTGACAATGTTCCCCCCTGCATCCAATAAGGGATGGAGATTCTCCTTGGCTCAATATCATATATTTTGGAAAACTCAGTAAAAAAGAAAACAATGATTCAGCAAGCTGTGGGTGAAATCCAGGCTGTAAATGAAGTCAGTGGCAAAATTCCCATTGACACCCTTAGGCCAGGTTTTCTCCCTAAATAGTCAGGAGGTGACTGAGAAATAATGACTTCAGACATTCACTGCAGTAACAAAGAAGTAGTTACAGCATTTCAGGGACAGATTGGAGCATAGCACTGAAACTCAGGTTAGTTGAGAGCCTTTTAACTCAAACTTTTATTTTATCTGCTTGACAAACAAAGGGTCACCTGTGCTACAGCTGAGCCTCTGCCAGTCAATTAAGGTCAAAGAAAAGGTCTTTGTAGTGTTTTAGATTAGACTGCTTACTTTTTATTTATGGAAATACATAAGTAATACATATATAAAATTAAAGAGGATTTTTCCTTTCTTCTCTTTTGCTTTTGTCTAACAGAAAGTTGAGTTATAAATGTTTATTCAGGTATTACAAGCAGTCAAAGAATTCTTAGTTTTATTTTCTGTCTAATGTCATTCTCCTGATATCACTCTCTCATCCTGGAGGTATGTTCATATAATGGATTAGGTGTATCAGCAAAGTTATGTGCAATAGAATCAGCTGTATCTGATATGAGATTTGTATCTGATATGAGATTTGTCATTCGCTTTTCTTAAAGGAGCCAGTAAATGAAGAAGAACACTAGGTGTGCTCTTTATTTTATTTATATGTTTTTGTCACATATATAGAGAAGCTGCAAAGTTTGTTTTTAAATTAATTTAACTTCTGCATTATTTCACTTCAGAAATTTCGATCCTTTTTCCTTTGTGGGTCTTGAGCATGAAGAACAAAGGAAATCATGACTCCACAACTAAGAAGAGCAAAAATCAATTTATGAAGATAAAAAAAAATCTTTGTTAGGTTATTTAAAATCTTGGTTACGGTTGTTTTTTTGCTAATTGCTATTTGTCTTCAATAACAAATTATCATAATGAAAATAGAGCTTGGGGGAGGGGTGTTGTGATGCCCATGCCCCCATGTAGCTGGACACAAGGGAGCAATGACTGTGCAGAAACGGGGGACAGGATGGAGCGAAGGCCCCATAGCTCTCGCCTGTTCGGACACTGTCATCCTTGAGTATGTCCTCGCTTGATAAGTCTGCCTCTGCCACACCTCTCGCAAATCTTAGTGAAACTTATGCCCATGCCCCCATGTAGCTGGACACAAGGGAGCAATGACTGTGCAGAAACGGGGGACAGAATAGAGCGAAGGCCCCATAGCTCTTGCCTGTTTGGACACTGTCATCCTTGATAAGTCCGCCTCTGCCACACCTCTCGCAGTTCTGAGGCCTAAACTTATGTCAAGGGCCTAAAGACCCAGGCTCTGAAACGCATTTGAACCCACTGAGAGAGAAAACCTAAGGCGGGGAAGTAAAAGGAGAATCTCGCCCGCATAAAGTTAAAAGTAAAACCAACTTGTGATACTGAGCACTTAGTTTAGTGATATAGCAGTTACGGCTCCTCATTATTAAAATAAGAGGGAAGGGGAGAAGACGGCGCATTTGAGTAAAAGATAAGACCCAACCAAGGGCTTATCTACCAAGACCATCCGGCCACAAAAGCATAAAGGATGTGGACTGGAGGAGGCTCTTCGGAGCTCCCTCTCAGCTGGACTGAGATCCCCGAACCGTCTGTGACCACCGGCTTGATCCTTATCGACAGGTCGTATCACCCTCCCTGTGTATGTAGTTGTGTCATGTTACGTGTTACTATTTCGTGAACCTGTATGCTTGCTTAAGGATTCTGGCTCTCATAATAAACTGTCACCATATAGTACCCGCCTGACTGTGGAGTCTGAGTAGCGGTCGTTTCCCCCCGTTCTTTTGGTACTATACGGTGCATGACAGGTGTTTAATCAACATTGTGTCCTTACTTAGGAACTCATGATGATATCCTTTTTTCTTCCTAGTAACTGTCGAACAAGCTCCCAAGTCCAGTGTTTATATCTTAAACTTTTCAGGGTAGAATAACAAACAGTCTTCCATTCCCATCCAAAACCTCTCTAACAATTAATTTTTCAGACATCCTCTGCAGATCATATGAATGCAATATCATCAGTCATTGCCTTCCAGTACTCCACGTGTACCTAACACATCCATACAAAAGCAACCTTCCATATTGCTAGAGATCTGGTCAACGGTCATTTTTCCCTGCTAAAGCTCCAATTTGTTTCCAAGCAAACACTGTGCTCTAGCACACAAAACATGCATTTATTCTGATTAAACACTTTGGTTTTATCAGCAGGGTGTGCATAATCAAACATATTTCACTCAAATACAGAAGAATAGACTGGTTTACTAAGTTAAAAGCTTTAATCTGACAACTAGAGATTTTAGGTAGGGCTAAAGGAGTCCACTGTGCTTATGGATCCTGGTTTACTTTTAGTCTCTAAAACAGTACACTAAGGATAGGCAGAGATTTTTTTCATTGGCACTAATAGAGAATTTACTTCCTGAGAGCTAGAGATATGTTCTTCCTCCTAATAACTCTGCTTCTTGCCATGTTCATATGACCTTCCCTTGCTAGTCTGACAAAAATATGCTTCTAAATTACCATTATACCACACGTAACTATAAAATTTACAAGCATCACTGACTGTCTTAACTCAAGACCAAACACTAGCTGCAGGCTGTGAGACATACTCAAAAGAAATCCTGCCCTTATTCAAGTGGGTGTCGTGGTTTAACCTCAGTCAGCAACTGAGCACCACGCAGCTGCTCGCTCACTCCCCCGCTCCCCGGAGGGATGGGGGAGAGAATTGGAAGAGCACAAGTGAGAAAAACTCGTGGGTTGAGATAAAAACAGTTTAATAATTGAAATAAAATGATGATAATAATAATAATAATAATACACAAAGCAAGTGATGCACAGTACAATTGCTCACCACCCGCCGACCGATGCCCAGCCAGTCCCCGAGCAGCGGCCCCCCGGGCCAGCTTTTCCCAGTTTATGTACTGCGCATGACGTCACATGGTATGGAATGTCCCTTTGGCCAGTTTGGCTGTGCCCCCTCCCAGCTTCTTGTGCACCTCCAGCCTTCTCAGTCAGTAGAGCATGGGAAGCTGAAAAGTCCTTGGCTAGTGTAAGCATTACCTAGCAACAACTAAGACATGGGTGCATTATCAACTTTGTTCTCAACCTAAATCCAAAACACAGCACTGTACCAGCTACTAGGAAGGAAATTAACTCTATCCCTGCCGAAACCAGGACAATATCCACCCCTTATTCTATAACATCTGCGTCATGCTCAAGGCTCATATTTTCCAGTACATTTTCATTAATCACCACCCCTTTTTTTCTATATATACACACACACACACACACACACACACACAGAGATATCATTCCCTTAGTCTGTGGGCCATTCCTCTAAAAAGTTCGGTGAGTTCATTTAGTCCATGACTTTGGGCTCCATCTCTCATAATAATCTTCCAGGGCAGGAAAAATGGGGATGGTATGTGGTGTTGGATTGTTTCATGTTGAAGTCAGTTCTGGTACCATCATCACTGTGCTTTGCTTGGTTTCACTGAAGTTATTCTTCATTAGTCTGGGTGATTCTTATTGTAATAACATTAGTATGGCATATATTAGTATATCTGTGTATTATTAGTATAACTATTACAACTATAATTAGTACTTAACATCACATAATTCAGATCATTGGCTATTCTCACCCAAAATCAAATCCCCTTGAGGCACACATCGGACTTCCCCATCCTTCCGCATTATCCACCAAGTGCACCCAGGTCCTTGAGCAAAAGCAATCCCATGGATGGGTCTGTCTCTGCCCGAGGCAGGAATAACCCAGACTGTCTTCCCCAGCATATTTTTTATGTGCACTACAGGGACTTTATTCCCATCTACAGTACGTAAAAGTTCTGACTGGGCAGGGCCTGCTCGATTGGCAGATCCCCTCGTGTTGACTAACCAGGTAGCCTTTGCTAAATGCGTATCCCAGTGTTTGAACGTCCCACCACCCATTGCTCTCAGTGTAGTCTTTAACAGTCCATTGTATCGTTCAATTTTCCCAGAGGCTGGTGCATGATAGGGGATGTGATACACCCACTCAATGCCGTGCTCTTTGGCCCAGGTGTCTATGAGGTTGTTTCGGAAATGAGTCCCGTTGTCTGACTCAATTCTTTCTGGGGTGCCATGTCGCCATAGGACTTGCTTCTCAAGGCCCAGGATAGTGTTCCGGGCAGTGGCATGGGGCACGGGATATGTTTCCAGCCATCCGGGGGTTGCCTCCACCATTGTAAGCACATGGCGCTTGCCTTGGCGGGTTTGTGGGAGTGTGATATAATCAGTGTGCCAGGCCTCCCCATATTTATATTTCAGCCATCGTCCTCCATACCAGAGGGGCTTTAACCGCTTGGCTTGCTTGATTGCAGCGCATGTTTCGCATTCATGGATAACCTGGGCTATAGTGTCCATGGTCAATTCCACCCCTCGATCACGAGCCCATCTGTATGTTGCATCTCTTCCTTGGTGGCCTGAGGTGTCATGGGCCCACCGAGCTAGAAATCAATGTCTGAAGCCAGCTGGATGTCTTTTACTTCTGCCAATTGGCTCGATTCACCTTCTCCTTCAGCAGTTTCTACAACTTGTTGCATAGGACTCCATACAGCAGCTTTCCACCTCCGATGCTTTCCCACAAGACGACAGGACCCATCAGTGAACAGGGCATGTTGCTTCTCATTTTCTGGTAGTTCATTATACAGTGGGGCCTCCTCAGCATGCGTTACCTCCTCCTCTGGCAGTATTCCAAAAATCTTTGCCCTCTGGCCAATCCATGATCACTTCCAGGATTCCTGGGCGACTGGGGCTTCCTATTCGAGCCCGTTGTGTGATCAGTGCGACCCACTTACTCCACGTAGCATCAGTTGCATGATGTGTACAGGGGACCCTCCCTCTGAACATCCAGCCTAGCACCGGCAGTCGGGGTGCCAGGAGGAGCTGTGCTTCAGTGCCGATCACTTCTGAAGCAGCTCGAACCCCTTCATATGCTGCTAATATCTCTTTTTCTGTTGGAGTATAGCGGACCTCGGATCCTCTGTATCCCCGACTCCAAAACCCTAGGGGTCGACCTTGAGTCTCCCCTGGTGCTTTCTGCCAGAGGCTCCAGGTAGGGCCATTCTCCCCGGCTGCGGTGTAGAGCACATTTTTTTACATGTTGTCCTGCCCGGACTGGCCCCAGGGCTACTGCATGAACTATCTCCTGTTTAATTTGTTCAAAAGCTTGTCGTTGCTCAGGGCCCCATTTGAAATCGTTCTTCTTCCGGGTCACTTGATAGAGAGGGTTTACGATCAGACTGTAATTTGGAATGTGCATTCTCCAAAAACCCACGACGCCTAAGAATGCTTGTGTTTCCTTTTTGCTAGTTGGTGGAGACATGGCTGTTATTTTGTTGATCACATCCATTGGGATCTGACGACGTCCATCTTGCCATTTTATTCCTAAAAATTGGATCTCCTGTGCAGGTCCCATGGCCTTACTTTGTTTTATGGCAAAACCGGCCTTCAGCAGGATTTGGACTATTTCCTTCCCTTTTTCAAAAACTTCTTCTGCTGTGTTGCCCCACACGATGATATCATCAATGTATTGCAGGTGTTCTGGAGCTCCACCCCTGGGGCAGTCGGTTCCAAGTGTACTGAACGCCCCTCCAAGTGAAAGCAAATTGTGGCCTGCACTCCGCTGCCAAAGGGATTGAGAAAAACGCATTAGCAATATCAATTGTGGCATACCACTTGGCTGCCTTTGATTCCAGATCGTATTGAAGTTCTAGCATGTCTGGCACAGCAGCACTCAGCGGTGGCGTGACTTCATTTAGGCCACGATAGTCTACTGTTAGTCTCCACTCTCCATTAGACTTCCGCACTGGCCATATGGGACTGTTAAAGGGTGAGCGGGTCTTGCTGATCACTCCTTGGCTCTCCAGTCGACGAATCAGCTTATGGATGGGAATCAGGGAGTCTCGGTTGGTGCAATATTGCCGCCGGTGCACTGTGGTGGTAGCGATTGGCACTTGTTGGTCTTCGACCTTCAGCAACCCCACAACAGAGGGGTCCTCCGAGAGACCAGGCAAGGTGGACAGCTGTTTAATTTCCTCCATCTCCAAGGCAGCTATACCAAAAGCCCACCGGTACCCTTTTGGGTCCTTGAAATACCCTCTCCTGAGGTAGTCTATGCCAAGGATGCACGGAGCATCTGGGCCAGTCACAATGGGGTGCTTCTGCCACCCATTCCCAGTTAGACTCACTTCGGCTTCCAATACAGTTAGCTGTTGGGATCCCCCTGTCGCCCCAGAAATACAGATGGGTTCTGCCCCTATATAGCTTGATGGCATTAGGGTACACTGTGCACCGGTGTCTACCAGAGCCTTATATACTTCTGTGGGTCCGATGTGCCAGGCCACTGAATCCACACAGTCCAATAAACCCGATTGTCCCTTTCCTCCACCTGGCTGGAGGCAGGGCCCCTCTAATCCTCATCACAGTACTCGTTTCTCATTTCTTGTAAATACGAGTCAGAAGTCTCTTCATTAAGATCAGAAGTAAGATCAGCCCTTCTACTCTCTCTGGGGAACTGCCCGCTGGACACTGGAGCAGCAATTTTCCTGGAAGAACCTCTTTCTGTGATTGTTTTCCCTTGCAATTTGCGTACCCGTGCCCCTAGGGCTGCAGTAGGTTTCCCATCCCACTTCCTCATGTCCTCTCCGTGGTCACGCAGATAAAACCATAGGGTGCCCCGTGGTGTGTACCCGTTATATTCTCTCTCTTGAGCAAAAGAACGCTTACTTCTAATAGCCGAGATACTGGTCCGTACAGGTGAGGAGTAGGACCTATCCTCTCTGAGTTGCTGGATCTCCCGGGAGAGTTTTTCGGACAGTTTCTCCACAGCCGAGACGAGGGAGGAAGAAAGACTTTCCTCGTATTGCCGGAGTTGACTAGCCAATTCATCCACTGTTTGTTCCTCTCCATCTTTCCAGGTTATCACTGCCAATGAATTGGCGTATGACGATGGTGAGCTCCTTATAAACTTCCGCCACATGGGTCGTGTGCACTTGACTTCGTCTGGATCTTTGGATAGTTGTTTATTGTTCAGGTCATCATAAATCACCTCCAGCACAGCTAATTCTCTCAGAAACTGGATACCCTTCTCCATGGTGGCCCACTTGCTTGGGCGACATATGACATCTTCCTTAAAGGGATACCTTTCCTTCACGCTTGACAGGAGTTGCCTCCAAAGGCTGAGGATACGTGTCCCTTTTCCAATTGCTTTATCAATGCCCCCTTCCCTAGAAAGGGATCCCAGCTGCTTGGCTTCCCTACCCTCTAATTCCAGGCTACTGGCCCCATTATCCCAGCATCGGAGCAGCCAGGTGACAATATGCTCACCTGGACGGCGGCTGAAATCTTTTCGTATATCTCGCAGCTCACTCAGGGATAGAGTTTGGATGGTCACTGCCTCGTTTATGAGTTCTTCCTCTTCCTCCTCCCCGATCAGCAGCCAGCTCTCCTCCTCCCATTCTCGTGATGGCCCTTCTCCAGGGTACTCGTACAGTTCTTCCTCCGGTTCCCTTTTAGAAGAAGCTTCTTCCTCCCTTACTAAACGAGCCGACTTCCGCTTCCAAAATTTCTTCTTGTGTACAGGTGCGACTGATACCGGCACAGGCTGGTTCTTTGGTTCAGCCACAGGGCCTGTCACCGGGGTTGGAGTGGCCGCAGTGTATGTCGCCGGGGTTGGAGTGGCCGCAGTGCATGTCGCTGGGGTTGGAGTGGCCGCAGTGCAAGTGCATGTCACCGGAGTCTGAGTGGACGCAGGGCCTGTTGCCGGGGTTGGAGTGGGCGCTGTGCAAGTGCATGTCGCCGGGGTCGGAGTGGCCGCAGAGCCTGTCGTTTTACTGTCAGAGCCAGAGACCTTCTCTTCCCTTTGAGGGTACTGAATGGTGTTGAACAGGGCTCGGTAGGCATGGGCCAGGCCCCAGCACGTTGCAATGATCTGCATCTCTCTGGAGTTGCCAGGGTGACAGCATACTTTGTCCAAATATTCTACTAACTCTTCAGGATTCTGCACTTGCTCAGGGGTGAAGTTCCAAAACACTGGGGGTGCCCATTGGCCTAGGTACTTGCCCATCTTGTCCCACACACCCTGCCACTCATAACTGTCCAGCCTTGGGGCAGGTCTCTGGATGATATTCTGAAATTGCTTACCAACTTTAGACAAAACCGAAACAATATTCCCAAGAAGTACCAATAGAAGTATCTTAACTGCCCAAGGCTGTTCAAAATACTGAAAAGTTACTGTAATGAAGGAGGAAACATTATAGAAGAAGGTAGTGACACTGCCATTCTGTATTTCCTCCGTAAAAAAACTCTCAGAAAAGTTATGCAATTGCTAGTTGTCTCCACGAAATGGTATCCGTGGTACAGTAACGGCTTCATTGCGAAGTTTACATACCACACTAACGTCAAGGTCAATGTTCTAAAAACAAACCTCACAAGCGAGACATTACTATTCACTGCAGACCACAGCAAACTGCAAAACCCAACACCAATCTTTAACATGTACAGCAGGAAAAAGAGCGCGATGCAGATTATACAAATCAATATCGAGAACAGAGAAACCAACATTGTGACCCACAACCACTAACAGATACAAGTTCCTTAATACACTCCGGTTAATCTGTTATTATCTCAAACCCTTCGAGCCCCACGTTGGGCGCCAAAAAGGACTGTCGTGGTTTAACCTCAGTCGGCAACTAAGCACCACGCAGCCGCTCGTTCACTCCCCCCGCCCCCCCGGTGGGATGGGGGAGAGAATTGGAAGAGCACAAGTTAGAAAAAACTCGTGGGTTGAGATAAAAACAGTTTAATAATTGAAATAAAATGATAATATGATAATAATAATAATACACAAAACAAGTGATGCACAGTACAATTGCTCACCACCCGCCGACCGATGCCCAGCCAGTCCCCAAGCAGCAGCCCCCCTGGCCAGCTTTCCCCAGTTTATGTACTGAGCATGACGTCACATGGTATGGAATGTCCCTTTGGCCAGTTTGGCTGTGCCCCCTCCCAGCTTCTTGTGCACCTCCAGCCTTCTCAGTCGGCAGAGCATGGGAAGCTGAAAAGTCCTTGACTAGTGTAAGCACTACCTAGCAACAACTAAAACATCGGTGCGTTATCAACATTGTTCTCATCCTAAATCCAAAACACAGCACTATACCAGCTACTAGGAAGAAAATTAACTCTATGCCTGCTGAAACCAGGACAGGTAGCTATCAAACAAGATATTAGAAGGGCTTACCATTAATGTAAGTGCACTGATTTTCCCTCAGAACTCATTCTGATTTCTTAGTCATTTCAACATTCCCTTTTTTCTCAGGCCATTCAAACAGAGTCTCCTTTAGGTTTCCCTGGAGGATCTTCATAAAGCAGCGTGAGTCACTGTGATCGTGGATGCTGCTATATATGTAAAAAGAATAACCTAACTCAGTTGGATATACATATTTAATTTAAATACAGCAAACAGAACAGATGGCACAGCATATTGTATCTGGACATAGCCCTAGAATGAAGTGCTATCACACATTTGTTGGTCTCCAAAATGTCTGTGCATGACATTCACAGTGGCTAAGGTATGTCTACTTAAAACTGCTGCATTAGAAATGTATTGCGATAAGCTTACATATAGCAGGACTTGAAAAAAAAAGTCAGTTATCTATCAGCTTATGACATTTCCAGAGACAAATACAATGGAAATCCAGAGGAAGGAGAACAGAAAAACTCTTCAGAACACAAAACTGTTGTGGACAAATGGATGCTTTTCACAGTGACCCTAGGCAGAGGCCAGTATAGACTTGTAAATATACCCAATATATTTGCAGATCCCACCATGTTCCCTCTCTAAACATAGGAGAAATGAGCTACTTCTGCTTCATTTCTATAGCCTCTTTACTGCTGGAATGCATAGGAGTTTGCTGAAGAAAGAAAATGCTGTACTTCTCACTCTGATAGTACTAAGCACAACCAACAACAGTAAGCTGTTAATTTCACTAGTTTGGCAAAACATGAACAAAAGCAGGAGCTGTCCACTTGCTTGATCTGTCTGCTTGCTCAGAAGTATGTTTTAATTGCTACATTAGAGACATATGAGCTAGACACACAGGTTTTTTTTTGTTTGTTTTTTTTTTTTTTTTTTAAAATAGAGGCCTAACTGTTACGAAAAATCAGTGGGATAAGGACAAATGGAAAGCTCTCCACTCATTGTGGGTGGGGGGAAATTTGGCCCTCCTGAAGTATAGTGCTAATGAATTTCAATCAAAGACTTCGTAATTCTACATTACTCCTCCCCCCCAACAAACAAATGTCAGTTTCCTACAAACTGAGATACCAAGAAAGCAGAGTTTGCTTCAGGCATAGAACAGTTGAAATGCCATGTTGTCATGCTCCTTCCACAAGCCATAAGAACAACTTGAGCCTCATAAGACGCAAAACCAAGTTGTGATCTCAGTCTAGTTCCTAGTAAATGCCCATCCAACTCAAACAGTTTGACATAAATTAAGATCTTTGTGGAAAAAGCCCACAAGTAGAGATGGTGGGCTTGGTTCTTGCATCTCTCTGGGTATAACTTCATGGCATCCTTGAGAGAATACTATAAATGTTCAATATGCATGCTCAATTAAAAAAACAAAAACAAACAAGCAAGCAAAAAACCAACTCTTTACGTTTTCTATTTATGTGCAAGGACAATCATTCAAAACCTACAAGTTTTGTTATTCCATATTTTGGTTTAGCCAGCATTTTGTCAAAGACCCTCCAAGGGACAGATCCTGCCCTCACTTTTGCAGGACTACAAAATCCAGTGTAAGGTCTGTGTATACAGTTCAAGAGGCCACAGGAGCGTTGTAGTCTGTTTGAGGGAGAAGGTAGAATGTCTGAACCTAAAAAAAGCCAAATGTCACTAGAAAGGGGCTCCCCAATCACACCCCACAGTTCTAACCAAAACCCACTTTTCTCATCTTATCACAGAGACTGGATTTAAACAACATGAGATAATAAAGACTATTTAAACTGTACCAAGTCCTGCTTCTGCAACAAATTGAGGCAGATCCCTCAGAACAAACAGGGTCTATTCTATAGGGCCCATTCTGGGATTGAAAAATGACAGAAGGAAAAATTAGATTTGGTAGAAGACCAGAGCTTTTTTTTATTTTTTTTTTTAATGCTCTAGAAGGGTCTATGAGGTACAAACTTGCAAAAAAACATACTATAGCAAATATTCAGGACTGCTATACCACAGGAATAACTAGGGAGTTCTATACTGCTTAGTTTCCTCATTTTCTAATAGCTCATGTAAGGCTGATTATTTTTATACAAACCTGCCATGCCCTTCACCCCAGCATAAGATCATCAAGTTGAACTTTCCATTTCCACTGTCCACAAGATTTCTTGTATACCTGAAATAAAGTGTTTGCTTTTTAAGAATACTCAGTACTGCTATGCCTACGAAAGACAAAAGTATACAAACATGGTTACGAAGGAAGCTTGCAACATATAAAAATCTTTGTCTTAAAAAAACCAAGTTTTACTTGGAAAAAAATTTATTTTTTTAAGCTGGTTTTGTAAATGTACTTTTTCTGTGAAGAAAAAAATGGACACAGTTAATATTTGATAGTCATATTGCTTTTGAATTATAGATTGGAGTTTGAGAACTGTGAGTGAGAGTAGACTGGAAGACAGGATCAAATCAAAATAGTTATTGAATGAAGTCATTTCAGCAGCTGGCTTATAATTAGAAACAGAAGACTGCAATAAAAAAACACCACACATGGTTACATTCTTCTACAGCTCCTTTTTATCTATTCTTGGCTTTCTTTCTGTTGGACAGCCCTCCTTTGTATTAGGCAGAAAAAAAGTTGTCAGGCTTACCATACGTGGTACTCTTACATTTTTCTTGAAAATGCTACATCTTGTACTACAGCATTCTTGCATGGATAAAATACCTATGGTGTAATTACTGCCAGCATCTACTTCTAAACAAAGTTTAACATAGTAGAATTTGTTTAAAAGATTTTTCTTGTATTAACTTAAAAGGTAGCATAGAATAAGCTTGTTTCTAAAGGATTTTTATCCATATGTGTATTCTAGACTGATTTGCTCTCAGGGCTTGAAAACACCCTGTATCACAACATTTGAAGTTTTGTTTCTTTGTACTCCCCCACAAGCCTGTCCCAAGTTGTCACTTGTGTCATTCTATTGAGAAGCTCCCTGTAGAAGGGACTGGGTTTTTGCTTTATACATTACTTTCCACAGTGAGGCTCTTCTGATCCAGGGCTGGTGCTTCTAGCTGTTATGGTGCAAGTAACCAACTAGGACCTTTCAATTCCTTTTTAGCTTTAGTCATGGGCTATTCACAGGGATACCAAGTAAAGCAAAAGTTTATGCCTATGACAAGAAGCCTCACTCTCACTTAAAGGATGCAAGCAAGGGCACACAGAAGGTACACTGATGTGTACTGGACATCTTTTTTTTAATTAGTTTCCTCATAAGAGCATTTAATCTCATTTTAATCAACATAGGACACTCAAACTACTTTCAAAGTGTTACATTTTTATCTATATGCTGCCTCTTACTCCATCTACAATCTGTATGTGTATTAGGTAGACATATTTTTCCTATGATGTCAAAACATAAGCAATCAATGTTGGCATTTGACTGAACTTTTCAGGTGCTGTTATTTCTGTAGAGCAGGTCTGGCTGGCCAAAAGAAAGGCTGTCATGCATACTTCTAATGTTGCCACACTTTGTTTTTCCAATTCTTAGTTTCCTGTGCTCTGTTACAGTTTTGTGATTTGTTCTGAATGGAGAACAGTCAACGTAAGAAAGGATATTTTAAAAAGTCAAGCCAGAATGATGCTTTCATGATAGAGAAGTTAAAAAGAAAAAAGGTTGTTGTTTTTTTTAAGGAAGTGCTGAAATACAATGTATTTATATTTAGATTTACGATGGGGAAGCCACCAATAGCAGGAATTAATTAGCTGTTAGCAAAGTAGGAGCAACTTAAAGCCTTAATTGATCTTTTATTTCCTACTGAGAAGCAACAAGAAGCCTCAACCTGCACTAGCCCAACAGAGGAAGGGACTCAAGAGTGAAGGAGACACACTGCTCACAACCAGCCAGAACAGCATGGTGTACACACAAGTTACTCTATAGGAATCAAACATCTACCAAAGCCCAAATCTCTTTTTGGTGTGTTCCTCCAGTTCAGAACCAGCAGCATGAATGATGCTTTCATGATAAAGAGGTTAAAAAGAAAAGTTCAGTTCATGCAAAAGCATGCTGAGAAATGCCTAAGTGTGGTGGGTTGACCCCAGCCAGCAACTAAACATCCACCAGCTGCTCACTTACTCCCCACCACAGCAGGATGGGGGAGATAATTGGAAGAGCAAAACCAAGAAAAATTTGTGGATTGAGATAAAAACAGTTTAATAAGTGAAGGAAAAAGAGGAAAAAAAATACAAATGATACAAAGGCAATTACTCACCACACCTCTCACAAGCAGACCAATGCCCAGCCACTCTCCAAGCAATCACTACCTTGGAAAGACTACACCCCTCCCACAGCTTTTATTGCTGAGCATGATGTCATATGGTATGGAATAACCCTTCAGTCAATTCAGGTCAGCTGTCCCAGCTGTGTCCCCTCCCAGCCTCTTGCCCACCCCCAGTCTACTCGCTGGGGGGCAGAGTGAGAAACAGACAGCACTGTTAAGTAATAGCTAAAACATTGGTGTATTATCAACAGCGTTCTGGTCACAAATTCAAACCACAGCACCATATGGGCTGCTATGAAGAAAATTAACTCCATCCCAGCCAAAACCAGTACACTACAGGAAGTGCCAAGCCTGCGCCAAGGGGTGCCATTTCCCCCAGGTTCCCTGCTTGGTGCAGGGCAGGCAGCAGCTCAAGGTCGCAGGCCCCGGCCTCATCCTGCACTGCCAGCTCTGCCATGAGATGATTTCTGCTGCCAGAGAGGTACCACTGAGACACTGCAGGCAATTCTGTGGCCATAGAGAAGCACATACTCTCTTCTGCAAGTTTGTTTTTCTTGGGTTTTTGGACAGCTTCTTTTATTTTTATTACTTTAGCACGTTTCTGTCTACTCTGCAGGTTATCACTGACCCCGGGAAAACTCTGAAGCCCCACGGAATGGAGCGGCACCAAACCGAGGCAGGGGCCGGCTCACCCAACCGCAGGACGGGAGCCCAGGTGAAGCCGCCACTGGGCCCGGATCCCTGCAGCACAGCTGGGGCACAGACAACCGCACGGCCATGCCCGCGGGCGCTGCCATTGGCCGCCGCCCCGCCCTCTCCCTGCCACCCCCCTACGCCGCGAGGTGCCTGCCGGGGAAGCTCGGTCCAAGCCTCGACGGGGGAGTAGGGCTGCTGCGGCCGGACGGCTTTCCCCTGCGGTTCTGGCCCGGCAGCCACCAGAGCCGATCCCGTTTGCGTGGTGAGAGGCACAGCGGGGCCCTGGGAGGGTTATACCTGTACCGGTCAAATTTGGCGTACTGCAGCCACTCCTCAGTGTTGCTCTCGTACGACTCCATGAGCGCCTGCATTTCCTCCACGCTGACTTTGTCTTCAGCGAATATCCGATGCAAGATGCGGACCAGCTCCGCCAGGCTCTGCGCTTTCCACATCCTTGTCTGCACCAGCTGCTCCATAGCCAAACTTTCCTAGCCGAGCCCCACCGCCTGCCTTTATGCGCCGGGAGGCACGGTAGGAGACTACCACCGCCCCGGCGGATGGAGGGGCCGGGCGGCGGCGGGCGGGCCCGCGGCGCCTATCCCCGGGAGCGGGGCCGCCCCAAAGCCGGCTACACAGGTACGTTTTCCAAAATCTGCTTTTCCGTACTCTGTGGACATAATTAGTCCATCCAGAGAACCGGAGCAGTGAAAGATAAGTCTCACTTTATCCCCTCAGGCAGGAAGACGTTGCTTATCGATCCTGAAAACTTTTATAGGAGTTGATTATTTGATTGCATAGGAATCATTAGGAAAAAATATTTGCAGCTCTCCAGTTTACATTTTTGCTAATATCCTATTGACAGAAATGGCACAAGGATCTGAGTACACACTGTAATTAACAGATTCTAGCCTCATTCACTGAGAGTATCCGTTACTGAAAATTAAAAAAAAAAAAGAGAGCATTGTAATACACACAGCATGGGAATTGTTTTTACATTCTCAGTTCTGTTTCTTATAAAGGAGTTCACAGCATTTTTCCAATTTCATTTTATTTCTGAAAATTACACATTTCTACCCCTGTAGAAATGAGCTATTGCACATATAGAATCATACGATCATAGAATGGTTTGGGTTGGAAGGGACCTTTAAAGGTTATCTAGTCCAACCCCCCTGCAATGAGCAGGGACGGACATCTTCAACTAGATCAGGTTGCTCAGAGCCCCGTCCAACCGGACCTTGAATGTTTCCAGGGAGGGGGCATCTACCACCTCTCTGGGCAACCTGTTCCAGTGTGTCACCACTCATCATAAAAAATTTCTTCCTTATACCTAGTCTGAATCTACCCTCTTTTAGTTTAAAACTATTACCCCTTGTCCTATTGCAACAGGCCCTACTAAAAAGTCTGTCCCCATCTTTCTTATAAGCCCCCTTTAAGTACTGAAAGGCAGCAATACGGTGTCCCCAGAGCCTTTTCTTCTCCAGGCTAAACCCCAACTCTCTCAGCCTTTCTTCATAGGAGAGGTGTTCCAGCCCTCTGATTATTTTCATGGCTCTCCTCTGGACCCGCTCCAACAGGTCTGTGTCTTTCTTGTACTGAGGACTCCAGAGCTGGATGTAGTACTCCAGGTGAGGTCTCATGAGAGCAGAGTAGAGGGGCAGAATCACTTCCCCTCGACCTGCTGGCTACGCTTCTTCTGATGCAGCCCAAGATGTGGTTGGCTTTCTGGGCTGCTAGCACACATTGCAGGCTCATGTTGAGTTTTTCATCCACCAGTATCCCCAAGTCCTTCTCGGCAGGGCTACTCTCAATCCATTCATCATCCAGCCTGTATCCATGTTTGGGATTGCCCTGACCCAGGTGCAGGACCTTGCACTTGGCCTTGTTGAACCTCATGAGGTTCACACAGGCCCACTTCTCGAGCTTGTCCAGGTCCCTCTGGATGGCATCCCGTCCCTCAGGCATGTCAACCACACCACTCAGCTTGGTGTCATCTGCAAACTTGCTGAGGGTGCACTCGATCCCACTATGTCATTGATGAAGATATTAAACAGTACCGGTCCCGATAGGGACCCCTGCGGGATGCCACTCATCACGGATCTCCATCTGGACATTGAGCCGTTGACCACTACTCTGGATGCGACTGTCCAGCCAATTCGTTATTCAATGAATAGTCATATATCTCAGCTATTCATTCGAATAATATTCGGACTGTGGGAAGCTTTATTTCAACAAATATAAGGGATGTTGTAACTTTCAATTTTATAACAAACAGCTTAGGTCCCTTTTAAGACCAATTACTTAAAGCTTATTTTTCAAATAAGTTCAAAGTTGAGGCAAATGCACAGTGATTTACATTTAGATATGTTTCAATGCAGAATGGAACACTGCAGCTGGTATTCATGAATTTCACTGGCAATTCCTCAGGTATCATGCTTAGTCACACATGAATAAAGAGGAAAAAGTACACAATCAATCCCTTCTACTCCATCATTTTCTACCAGAACCCTACTGTATCAAACGTGCCTCACAAATTAGATCTAACACCCTGTCTTTGGGTAGCACCTGTTGTCTCAATCCTTGGCTTTCATGATTAACAGGTACTTTGCCCTTAGCTTAATGTTGGCACTCATTGGTGATTCTTGGAGGAGACACATAATCACCTTTGGTACTAGTTGTCGTGGTTTAACCTCAGTCGGCAACTGAGCACCACACAGCCGCTCGCTCACTCCCCCCCACACCAGTGGGATGGGGGAGAGAATCAGAAGAGTAAAGGTGAGAAAACTCGTGGGTTGAGATAAAAACAGTTTAATAATTGAAATAGAATAAAATAGTAGTAATAATAATAATAATATACAAAAACAAAGCAAGTGATGCACAATGCAATTGCTCACCACCGGCCGACCGATGCCCAGCCAGTCCCCGACCAGTGACCCTCCCAGCCAGCTTTCCCCCAGTTTATGTACTGAGCATGACGTCACATGGTATGGAATATCCCTTTGGCCAGTTGGGGTCAGCTGTCCTGGCTGTGCCCCCTCCCAGCTTCTTGTGCACCTCCAGCCTTCTCAGTCGGTAGAGCATGGGAAGCTGAAAAGTCCTTGACTAGTGTAAGTATTACCTAGCAACAACTAAAACATTGGTGTGTTATCAACATTATTCTCATCCTAAATCCAAAACACAGCATTGTACCAGCTACTAGGAAGGAAATTAACTCTATCCCTGCCAAAACCAGGACAATATCCACCCCTTATTCTATACCATCTGCGTCATGCTCAAGGCTCATATTTTCCAGTACATTTTCATTAATCACCACCCCCTTTTTTTCTATATATATATATATATACACACACACACACACACACACAGAGATATCATTCCCTTAGTTTTTGGGCCATCCCTCTAAAATGTTCGGTGAGTTCATTTAGTCCATGACTTTGGGCTCCATCTCTCATAATAATCTTCCAGGGCAGGAAAAATGGAGATGGTATGTGGTGTTGGATTGTTTCATGTTGAAGTCAGTTCTGGTACCATCATCACTGTGCTTTGCTTGGTTTCACTGAAGTTATTCTTCATTAGTCTGGGTGATTCTTATTGTAATAACATTAGTATGGCATATAATATTATTAGTATGATTAGTATATCTGTGTATTATTAGTATAACTATTATAACTATAATTAGTACTTAACATCACATAATTCAGATCATTGGCTATTCTCACCCAAAATCAAATCCCCTTGAGGTACACATCGGACTTCCCCATCCTCCCGCATTATCCACCAAGTGCACCCAGGTCCTTGAGCAAAAGCAATCCCATGGATGGGTTTGCCTCTGCCCGAGGCAGGAATAACCCAGACTGTCTTCCCCAGCATATTTTTTATGTGCACTACAGGGACTTTATTCCCATCTACAGTACGTAAAAGTTCTGACTGGGCAGGGCCTGCTCGATTGGCAGAACCCCTCGTGTTGACTAACCAGGTGGCCTTTGCTAAATGTGTATCCCAATGTTTGAATGTCCCGCCACCCATTGCTCTCAGTGTAGTCTTTAACAGTCCATTGTATCGTTCAATTTTCCCAGAGGCTGGTGCATGATAGGGGATGTGATACACCCACTCAATGCCGTGCTCTTTGGCCCAGGTGTCTATGAGGTTGTTTCGGAAATGAGTCCCGTTGTCTGACTCAATTCTTTCTGGGGTGCCATGTCGCCATAGGACTTGCTTTTCAAGGCCCAGGAGAGTGTTCTGGGCAGTGGCAAGGAGCACGGGATATGTTTCCAGCCATCCGGTGGTTGCCTCCACCATTGTAAGCACGTGGCGCTTGCCTTGGCGGGTTTGTGGGAGTGTGATATAATCAGTCTGCCAGGCCTCCCCATATTGATATTTCAGCCATCGTCCTCCATACCAGAGAGGCTTTAACCGTTTGGCTTGCGTGATTGCAGCGCCTGTTTCACATTCATGGATAACTTGCGCAATAGTGTCCATGGTCAAGTCCACCCCTCGATCACGAGCCCATCTGTATGTTGCATCTCTTCCTTGATGGCACCCTGAGGTGTCATGGGCCCACCGAGCTAGAATTAATTCACCCTTATGTTGCCAGTCCAGATCCACCTATGCCACTTCAATCTTAGCAGCCTGATCCACCTGCTGGTTGTTTTGATGTTCTTCAGTGGCCCGACTCTTGGGTACGTGAGCATCTACGTGACGGACTTTTACAACCAGGTTCTCCACCCGGGCAGCAATATCTTGCCACAATGCGGCAGCCCAGATGGGTTTGCCTCTGCGCTGCCAGTTGCTCTGCTTCCATTGCTGCAACCACCCCCACAGGGCATTTGCCACCATCCATGAGTCAGTAGAGAGACAGAGCACTGGCCACTTTTCTCGGTCAGCAATGTCTAAAGCCAGCTGGATGGCCTTTACTCCTGCAAATTGGCTCGATTCACCTTCTCCTTCAGCAGTTTCTACAACTTGTCGCATAGGACTCCATACAGCAGCTTTCCACCTCCGATGCTTTCCCACAAGACGACAGGACCCATCAGTGAACAGGGCATATTGCTTCTCATTTTCTGGTAGTTCATTATACAGTGGGGCCTCCTCAGCACGCGTCACCTCCTCCTCTGGCGATATTCCAAAATCTTTGCCCTCTGGCCAATCCATGATCACTTCCAGGATTCCTGGGCGACTGGGGTTTCCTATGCGAGCCCGTTGTGTGATCAGTGCGACCCACTTACTCCACGTAGCATCAGTTGCATGATGTGTACAGGGGACCCTCCCTCTGAACATCCAGCCTAGCACCGGCAGTCGGGGTGCCAGGAGGAGCTGTGCTTCAGTGCCGATCACTTCTGAAGCAGCTCGAACCCCTTCATATGCTGCTAATATCTCTTTTTCAGTTGGAGTATAGCGGGCCTCGGATCCTCTGTATCCCCGACTCCAAAACCCTAGGGGTCGACCTCGAGTCTCCCCTGGTGCTTTCTGCCAGAGGCTCCAGGTAGGGCCATTCTCCCCGGCTGCGGTGTAGAGCACATTTTTTTACATGTTGTCCTGCCTGGACTGGCCCAAGGGCTACTGCATGAACTATCTCCTCTTTAATTTGTTCAAAAGCTTGTCGTTGCTCAGGGCCCCATTTGAAATCGTTCTTCTTTCGGGTCACTTGATAGAGAGGGTTTACGATCAGACTGTAATTTGGAATGTGCATTCTCCAAAAACCCACGACGCCTAAGAAAGCTTGTGTTTCCTTTTTGCTAGTTGGTGGAGACATGGCTGTTATTTTGTTGATCACATCCATTGGGATCTGACGACGTCCATCTTGCCATTTTATTCCTAAAAACTGGATCTCCTGTGCAGGTCCCTTGGCCTTACTTTGTTTTATGGCAAAACCGGCCTTCAGCAGGATTTGGACTATTTCCTTCCCTTTTTCAAAAACTTCTCCTGCTGTGTTGCCCCACACGATGATGTCATCAATGTATTGCAGATGTTCCAGAGCCTCACCCTCTTCCAGTGCAGTCTGGATCAGTCCATGGCAAATGGTGGGGCTGTGTTTCCACCCCTGGGGCAGTCGGTTCCAGGTGTACTGAACGCCCCTCCAAGTGAAAGCAAACTGTGGCCTGCACTCCGCTGCCAAAGGGATTGAGAAAAATGCATTAGCAATATCAATTTTGGCATACCACTTGGCTGCCTTTGATTCCAGTTCGTATTAAAGTTCTAGCATGTCTGGCACAGCAGCACTCAGCGGTGGCGTGACTTCATTTAGGCCACGATAGTCTACTGTTAGTCTCTGTGGGAGACTGGCTGGCTGAGCAGAGGCATGTCAACATAGAATTGATAAGTCAGCAGGATCTCAAGAAGTGGCGAAAACAGCTGGTGTGAGAACTAATAAAGTGCAAGGACACACTGACCTTGTTTACTCCGGCATAAAGCCGACAAGAAAGTTGTGGTTAGCAAAAGGGAACGGCAGCTGGAGGAAACAGGGTGTTGGGAGAAACAAGATGTGTATGTAAATGTTGGGAGAAACAAGATGTGTATGTAAAGGCTGGCATTTAGGCTACTAACCAATAAGGAGCTTGGCTTTTGTAATATGTATGAGCTAATTAAGGAACCTATAAAGTGTGATGATTGTATTCTAATAAACGAAGTCTGCTGATCCCTCACATTGAGTGACTGCTCCTTCCCTCTGCTTTGGCAAATGGCACGACATTTGGCGCCCGAACAAGGGACCCGGCGACCCGATAGCGGAGTCCAGAAGCCACGGCCAGTAGAGAACTAAAGTGCGGTCCTGTAAGCAGCGCAGGAGGTGAAAGGGATATTCGTCCCCGCACCCGGGAGCACCTAAAGAGGCTGTCCCGCCAGCTACGCGCCGCCGAAGTCTGCAAAGGCTGCAATAGAGCGCTCTTTAAAGGTATGAACAGGCAAGCGGCGTATAACTTGCTCAAATGCTTCTTAGAGAAGCGGGGCACAGAAGGGGTAGATTTAAAGAAGGAACTCACTGACTTGTTAGAGTATGGGGTAGCCCGGGGAATTTTTTCAGATTCTAATACGGACTGATAACGGAGCAGTCTGGCCAACTGCCTCCCAGTGAGCGACCGCTATCATGGAAACAGAGGCGGCAGCTGTGTTGCTCGTAAGCATCCTCTCCAAGAGAGGGATCGAGACAACGGTAAAACAATTATGTGCGTTGATTAGGACAACGTTGGGGACATTTTAAGGACAGTCAAACTATTTTTTCTGACCTTGAGTGGCGAGAGCTTGGCAATACTATGTGGGAGCAGACTATCACGGGGGATGAAAAGTCAAAGAAAGAGATTAAAACAGTGCGGGAACTATGGAGGTCTGTATCAGAGACTTTAAAAGCCATGAAAGCTGAAAGAAAGGTGGCTTGTGCAGCCACTCAAATGCTAGCCCCAGAACCCTTGCCTGATAGACCGAAGAATACAACATCTGGACTGTTTCGGTTCTTTGGGCCGTCGGCAGTCCGAGGTATGTCGGGTACCCCCAAACGAACTGCCTTGGAAGCCAAGTATAGTGTTCTGGGGGGTGACGGCGCTTCTGAACTGCTTGAAACGTACCCTCCGCTTACGGACTGCAAAGATGCAGAAACTAGCGGTAACGGGGCCCCTCTTTCACCTGAGACGGTCGCGGAAGAGCGACGACCCGGAGAGGAGGAGCGGCTGGTTCCGTTAACCCCTCCGTGGCCAACAGCCCCGCCTCTAGGAGTCTCTTCAGGTGCGTCTACTCCGCCACAGGGTGACAGCAAAGAACAGAGTATGGCTGGGACTAATGAGCTCCTGAAGAAGGTGGTGCAACAGTTACAGGACTTAACAATTACAGCCCAGAGGGGAGGGATGGAGCACCTGTCCGGGGCATCAGGGGAATCCCTACCCCCTTGCCTCTCTGGACCACCAGCGACGGTTCAGCCCAGACGCTGGAGCGAAGTGGCTAGAGACGCTATGCTGGACGGGCAGCGGCAAGCGGTATCCAGCTTGGGGGCGAGTGCTTTTCCTGTGCTGCAAGAGAATAACGGCAATAAGTGGGCACCTCACGATTGGAAAATCCTTCAGCAAGCAAAAAACACTGTGTCCCAGTATGGGATAAAATCAGAAGCTTCACGTCAAATTGTAATCTGGATTTTTTCGGCTGACCTGATGTGCCCTTCTGACTGCCAAAACCTTATGCGGCTTTTATTGTCACCTACGCAGTATTTGTTGTGGGGGTCGGAATGGTCACGGCGGGCGGCAAGTGCTGCGGCACAGCATCAAACGCAGGGGGATCCCCTCTATGGGATTACCGTGGAAATGATAACGGGGACGGGAAGGTTTAATGATATTAATGCTCAGTTTTTTTCCTATTGCTTTGTTGCAGTTGTCTGCCAAACTGGTGCTAGATGCCTTTTTAGCCTTACCCGGTTCGTCCACTCCATCCTTTAGTTCTGTACAGCAAGGTGCCACTGAAGCGTATAGTCATTTTGTCGATCGCTTGTGGGGGGCGATATGTGGAAAAAAAAAAAAAAAAAAAAAAAAAAGAGAGAAAAAAAAAAAAGAGAAAAAAAAAAAGAGAGAGAAAAAAAAAAGAGAGAGAGAGAAAAAAAAAAGAAAAAAAAAAAACCAACAAACAAAAAAAAAACAAAAACAAAGAGTGCCTACAGTGTGTACCGTGAGTATTGTGTCAGTGTTACCATTGTGATAAGAAGTGGTGGGCCCGGTGCACGCGTGCACAAAGGTGATCTGAAACTTGCTATCTAAAAGAAATAGTGCTGTATAGAATATTAATAACCACTGGACACGAAATACAGTCCACGAAACTGCCAAATTGATTATTGTTTATAAAAAAAAAAAAAAAAAAAAAAAAAAAAAAAAAAAAAAAGGCAATTCACCTAGAAGAGAAAATGTTGAGCCAGGCAGATGTGATTGTAATTGGGCTAATCTTAATAATCCCAGGGTCGGCAACTATACATCGCATTAACCCAAGGGAAAATATGTGGGTAACCTGGGCAAATAAAACAGGACAGCCCGCGTTTTGCCTTTCCCTCGCCTCAGCAACTGAGCCGTTTAGGACTTGTTTGTTAGGTATGCCTGGATATAAGGAAGGTGACTTTGCCAGGTTCAGTACTGGCAGTTGTACTAATACGACTGCAACTAGCAACTGTAGTGCTAACTTGATAAAAGGATTAAATCACTCGCTACCCTGGAATCCCCAGGAGTTGGAACTATTAGGGTCGATGCGAGTTGGAAATACATCTAAAAATTGGACTCAGACATGTTTTATATTTGGGGGACCCCTACAGACGGGTATCCACTTCTACCAGGCAAGAAATTGGACAGGGTGGACTAATGTCACCTCTCACGCATCTTACTACAAGTATCAGGATGCGGGCGATTTTTGTGGTACCAATGACAGTGGTAACAGCTATGCTTTAGGAGCAGCTGGAGCGGAAACAAAGGGAGGAATAGGGATCTGGAACAATGGTACCCCAAAGGCGTTGCCCCCACAGGTATTTTTAATATGTGGGGACAGGGCCTGGCAGGGTATCCCAGCAAATGCTGTAGGAGGGCCATGCTACTTAGGAAAATTGACCCTGCTGGCTCCGGGAGAAAATTGGTGGAAAACCATAACAAGAAAAGGGCAACAACAAAGACGAAAAAGAGCCGCCACGGGTCTTTCCCCAGACTGTCGTGATGACGTAATTCTACCTAGCGACACCGAAAAGGTCTTCCTTTCACTATTTGTACCAGGTGCTGCAGCTGCGAGGGCCCTAAATGAGGTAGGGAAATTAGCTTGTTGGGCTAAAAAGCAGGCTGATATGACAACAGAGCTTATTGAAAAATTACTTGCAGATCAGGATAGCTTCCATCATGCAATTTTACAGAATAGAGCTGCTATTGACTTTCTGTTATTAGCACAAGGACATGGGTGTGAGGATTTTGAAGGGATGTGTTGTATGAATCTGTCTGACCATGGGGAGTCAATCCACAAACAGCTACAATGGTTAAAGGACCACACCAAGAATATTCAACAAGATCACGGGTTATTCGATACCTGGCTTAAGAATATATTTGGGGAACTGCCATCTTGGATAATAAGTTTAATAAAAGAAAGCTTATGCATTTTAATTGTTATATTAGTAATAAGTATATGCTCTTGTATAATTTTTAGCTGTGTGAAGAAAGCAATTATGAAAATTGTTAATCAAGTCTGGGTTGCTCAAAAACAAGAAGGGGGAATTGTGGAGGAGTGGCTGGTACAGCAGGGGCACGATCTAGTATCCATGAGCAACCCATGTTTTTAACAGTAGCAGGGATATGCTGACAAAAACGGCTGGTGACCTTGACCATCCTTCCCTGAGCAGAAGAAGGAGCCTCACTACATGATGAACAACAACAGCGGAACAACACCCAGGATAAGGAGGAGGCACAGATCGGCGAGACCAGCCGGCAGCTACCAATGAGAAGGGCTAACTAATTGGCTAAGCCTAGGAGGGTGGTTAAAGGGAATAATTCAGAGCATAATATTAATACTAATAATAGTAATTATAGGATTAGTGTTGTTTAGTTGTGCTTTGTCTTGTATTAAACGATTAATAACACGTATATCTAGTGACGCTTGGCTAGCCCAAAATAAAAACGGGGGAATTGTGGGAGACTGGCTGGCTGAGCAGAGGCATGTCAACATAGAATTGATAAGTCAGCAGGATCTCAAGAAGTGGCGAAAACAGCTGGTGTGAGAACTAATAAAGTGCAAGGACACACTGACCTTGTTTACTCCGGCATAAAGCCGACAAGAAAGTTGTGGTTAGCAAAAGGGAACGGCAGCTGGAGGAAACAGGGTGTTGGGAGAAACAAGATGTGTATGTAAATGTTGGGAGAAACAAGATGTGTATGTAAAGGCTGGCATTTAGGCTACTAACCAATAAGGAGCTTGGCTTTTGTAATATGTATGAGCTAATTAAGGAACCTATAAAGTGTGATGATTGTATTCTAATAAACGAAGTCTGCTGATCCCTCACATTGAGTGACTGCTCCTTCCCTCTGCTTTGGCAAATGGCACGACAAGTCTCCACTCTCCATTAGACTTTCGCACTGGCCATATGGGACTGTTAAAGGGTGAGCGAGTCTTGCTGATCACTCCTTGGCTCTCCAGTCGACGAATCAGCTCATGAATGGGAATCAAGGGGTCTCGGTTGGTGCGATATTGCCGCCGGTGCACCGTGGTGGTAGCGATTGGCACCTGTTGATCTTCGACCTTCAGCAACCCCACAACAGAGGGGTCCTCCGAGAGACCAGGCAAGGTGGACAGCTGTTTAATCTCCTCCGTCTCCAAGGCAGCTATACCAAAAGCCCACCGGTACCCTTTTGGGTCCTTGAAATACCCTCTCCTGAGGTAGTCTATGCCAAGGATGCACAGAGCCTCTGGGCCAGTCACAATGGGGTGCTTCTGCCACCCGTTCCCAGTTAGACTCACTTCGGCTTCCAATACAGTTAGCTGTTGGGATCCCCCCGTCACCCCAGAAATACAGATGGGTTCTGCCCCTATATAGCTTGATGGCATTAGGGTACACTGTGCACCGGTGTCTACCAGAGCCTTATACTCCTGTGGGTCTGATGTGCCAGGCCACTGAATCCACACAGTCCAGTAAACCCGGTTGTCCCTTTCCTCCCCCTGGCTGGAGGCAGGGCCCCTCTAATCCTCATCACAGTACTCATTTCTCATTTCTTGTACGTGCGAGTCAGAAGTTTCTTCATTAACATCAGGAGTAAGATCAGCCCTTCTACTCTGTCTGGGGAACTGCCCGCTGGAAACTGGAGCAGCAATTTTCCTGGAAGAACCTCTTTCTGTGATTGTTTTCCCTTGCAATTTGCGTACCCGTGCCCCTAGGGCTGCAGTAGGTTTCCCATCCCACTTCCTCATGTCCTCTCCGTGGTCACGCAGATAAAACCATAGGGTGCCCCGTGGTGTGTACCCTTTATATCCTCTCTCTTGAGCAAAAGAACACTGACTCCTAATAGCCGAGATACTGGTCCGTACAGGTGAGGAGTAGGACCTATCCTCTCTGAGTTGCTGGTTCTCCCGGGACAGTTTCTCCACAGCCGAGACGAGGGAGGAAGAAAGACTTTCCTCATATTGCCGGAGTTGACTAGCCAATTCATCCACTGTTTGTTCCTCTCCATCTTTCCAGGTTATCACTGCCAATGAATTGGCATATGACGATGGTGAGCTCCTTATAAACTTCCGCCACATGGGTCGTGTGCACTTGACTTCGTCTGGATCTTTGGATAGCTGTTCATTGTTCAGGTCATCATAAATCACCTCCAGCACAGCTAATTCTCTCAGAAACTGGATACCCTTCTCCATGGTGGTCCACTTGCCTGGGCAACATATGACATCTTCCTTAAAGGGATACCTTTCCTTCACGCTTGACAAGAGTCGCCTCCAAAGGCTGAGGACTCGTGTCCCTTTTCCAATCGCTTTGTCAATGCCCCCTTCCCTAGAAAGGGATCCCAGCTGCTTGGCTTCCCTACCCTCTAATTCCAGGCTACTGGCCCCATTATCCCAGCATCGGAGCAGCCAGGTGACAATATGCTCGCCTGGACGACGGCTGAAATCTTTTCACATATCTTGCAGCTCACTCAGGGATAAAGATCGGGTGGTCACTGCCTCATTTATGAGTTTGTCCTCTTCTTCCTCCCCAAGCAGTGGCTGGCCCTCCTCCTCCTGTTCTCGTGATGGCCCTTCTCCAGGGTAGTCTGCCTCTTCCACTTCTTCCTCTGGCTCCCTTTGAGAAGAAGCTTCTTCCTCCCTTACTAAACGAGCCGACTTCCGCTTCCAAGATTTCTTCTTGTGTACAGGGGCGACTGATACCGGCACAGGCTGGTTCTTTGGTTCAGCCACAGGGCGTGTTGCCCGGGTCTGAGTGACCACAGGGCGTGTCGTTTTACTGTCAGAGCCAGAGACCTTCTCTTCCCTTTGAGGGTACTGAATGGTGTTGAACAGGGCTCGGTAGGCATGGGCCAGGCCCCAGCACGTTGCAATTATCTGCATCTCTCTGGAGTTGCCAGGGTGACAGCATACTTTTTCCAAATGTTCTACTAACTTTTCAGGATTCTGCACTTGCTCAGGGGTGAAGTTCCAAAACACTGGGGGTGCCCTTTAGCCTAGGTACTTGCCCATCCTATCCCACACACCCTGCCACTCATAACTGTCCAGCCTTGGGGCAGATCTCTGGATGATATTCTGAAATTGCTTACCAACTTTAGACAAAACCGAAACAATATTCCCAAGAAGTATTAATAGAAGTATCTTAACTACCCAAGGATGTTCAAAATACTGAAAAGTTACTGTAATGAAGGAGGAAACATCATAGAAGAAGGTAGTGACACTGCCGTTCTGTATTTCCTCCGTAAAAAAACTCTCAGAAAAGTTACTGCAATTGCTCGTTTTCTCCATGAAATGCTATCCGTGGTACAGTAACAGCTTCATTGCGAAACCTGCATACCACGCTAACGTCAAGGTCAATGTTCTAAAAACAAACCTCACAAGCGAGACATCACTAATTACTGCAGACCACAGCAAACTGCAAAAACTAACACCAATCTCTAACATGTACAGCAGGAAAAAGAGCACGATGCAGATTATACAAATCAATATTGAAAACAGAGAAACCAACATTGTGACCCACAACTATTAACAGATATAAATTCCTTAATACACTCCGGTTAATCTGTTATTATCTCAAACCCTTCGAGCCCCACGTTGGGCGCCAAAAAGGACTGTCGTGGTTTAACCTCAGTCGGCAACTACGCACCATGCAGCCGCTCGTTCACTCCCCCCGCCCCCCCGGTGGGATGGGAGAGAGAATTGGAAGAGCACAAGTGAGAAAAACTCATGGGTTGAGATAAAAACAGTTTAATAATTGAAATAAAATAATAATAACAATAATAATAATAATAATAATACACAAAGCAAGTGATGCACAGTACAATTGCTCACCACCCGCCGACCGATGCCCAGCCAGTCCCCGAGCAGCGGCCCCCCCCGGCCAGCTTTCCCCAGTTTATGTACTGAGCATGACGTCACATGGTATGGAATGTCCCTTTGGCCAGTTTGGCTGTGCCCCCTCCCAGCTTCTTGTGCACCTCCAGCCTTCTCAGTCGGTAGAGCATGGAAAACTAAAAAGTCCTTGACTAGTGTAAGCATTACCTAGCAACAACTAAGACATCGGTGCGTTATCAACATTGTTCTCATCCTAAATCCAAAACACAGCACTGTGCCAGCTACTAGGAAGGAAATTAACTCTATTCCTGCCGAAACCAGGACACTAGACAAGCATACTGACCAGCCAAGTATTTACACTTGACTAGCCCTTTTTATCCCCTTATCCCTCTATTTTCCCACTCTTGTTCCTCCCCAAATCACCTAAACCCCTCCCTTTTCCTGCCTTTGGTTACTCCCCTAAACATCCCTAAGTCCTGTGTGATCCCAAACTGCTTTTCCCCTGCATCCCATAGTGTGTCCCACACCCCTAGGCAGTGACCCCCTCAGTTTGAAAGGAGATCCAGAGAGCTGCTCCTGATGACTCATGGTGATGGGTTTCATGCCTGGACTGTGGGGCTGATGGCTCTGCTGGGCCAGCCCTGGGAGGGACCCGGACAAGGTGTTTGTTCCTTGGGATTCCTTGATTTGGGCCGTTGTGTCCCTGTACCTTTTTTTTTTTTTTAAGCTTTGTATGTTTTAGTAAGAACTGCATCTGAAAACTTGAAGTGACTCAATCAATGGCACCTAGAGTTCTATCCCTTTTATTACATACCATAGAATCATAGAATCATAGAATCATAGAATGGTTTGGGTTGGAAGGGACCTTAAAGATCATCTAGTTCCAATCCCCCTGCCATGGGCAGGGATACCTTCCACTAGATCAGGTTGCTCAAAGCCCCTTCCAACCTGGCCTTGAACACTTCCAGGGAGGGGACATCCAGAACTTCTCTGGGCAATCTGTTCCAGTGTTGCACCACCCTCACAGTAAAGAATTTCTTCCTAATATCTAATCTAAATCTACCCTCTTTCAGTTTAAAACTACTACCCATTGTCCTGTCACTACACTCCCTGATAGAGTCCCTCCCCATCTTTCCTGTAGGCCTTCTTTAAGTACTGAAAGGCCGCTATAAAGTCTCCCTGGAGCCTTCTCTTCTCCAGGCTGGAACAACCCCAACTCTCTCAGCCTGTCCTCATAGGAGAGGTGCTCCAGCCCCCGATCATCTTCATGGCCCTCCTCTGGACGCGCTCAAGCAGGTCCATGTCTTTCTTATGCTGGGAGCCCCAGAGCTGAACGTAGTACTCCAGGTGGGGTCTCACGAGAGCAGAGGGGGAGAATCACCTCCCTCAACCTGCTAGCCACACTTGATGCAGCCCAGGATACGATTGGCTTTCAGGGCTGCTAGTGCACATTGCTGGCTCATATTCCATTTTTCATCCACCAGTACCCCCAAGTCCTTCTCCGCAGGGCTGCACTCAATCCACTCATCACCCAGCCTGTATCTGGGATTGCCCTGACACAGGTACAGGACCTTGCACTTGGCTTTGTTGAACTTCATGATGTTTGCATGGGCCCACCTCTCTAGCCTGTCAAGGTCCCTCTGGATGGCATCCCTTCCCTCTAGCGAATCAACTGCACCACTCAGCTTGGTGTCATCTGCAAACTTGCTGAGAGTGCACTCAATCCCACTGTCCATGTCCCCAACAAAGATGTTAAATAATACTGGTCCCAATACAGACCCCTGAGGGACACCACTCATCACTGGTCTCCACCTAGACATTGAGCTGTTGACCACAGCTATTTGAATGTGACCATCCAGCCAATTCCTTATCCACTGAGTGGTCCACCTGTCAAATCCATGTCTCTCCATGTGCTGGTTTTGGCTGGGGTAGAGTTAATTTTCTTCATAGTAGCTATTATGGGGCTATGTTTTGGATTTGTGCTGGAAACAGTGTTGATAACACAGGGATGTTTTTGTTATTGCTGAGCAGTGCTTACACAGAGTCAAGGCCTTTTCTGCTTCTCACACCACCCCACCAGCGAGTAGGCTGGGGGTGCACAAGAAGTTGGGAGGGGACACAGCTGGGACAGCTGACCCCAACTGACCAAAGGGATATTCCATACCATATGATGTCACGCTCAGCAATAAAAGCTGGGGGAAAGAAGGAAGAAGTGGGGACGTTTGGAGTGATGTCGTTTGTCTTCCCAAGTAACCATTACGCGTGATGGAGCCCTGCTTTCCTGGAGATGGCTGAACACCTGCCTGCCGATGGGAAGTAGTGAATGAATTCCTTGTTTTGCTTTGCTTGTGTGCGCGGCTTTTGATTTACCAATTAAACTGTCTTTATCTCAACCCACGAGTTTTCTCATTTTTACTCTTTGGATTCTCTCCCCCATCCCACTGTGGGGGGAGTTAGCAAGCAGCTGTGTGGTGCTTAGTTGCCGGCTGGGGTTAAACCACGACACTCCATTTTAGAGACAAGGATGTTGTGCGGGACAGTATCAAATGCTTTGCACAAGTCCAGGTAGATGACATCAGTTGCTCTTCCCTTATCCACCAATGCTGTAACCCCGTTGTAGAAGGCCACCAAGTTTGTCAGGCACAATTTGCCCTTCGTGAAGCCATGTTGGCTGTTACTAATCACCTCTCTGTTTTCTATGTGCCTTAGCATAGTTTCCAGGAGGATCTGCTCCATGATCTTGCCAGGCACAGAGGTGAGACTGACTGGCCTGTAGTTCCCCGGGTCTTCCTTTTTTCCCTTTTTAAAAATGGGGGTTATGTTTCCCCTTTTCCAGTCACTGGGAACTTCACCAGTCTGCCACGACTTTTCAAATACGATGGATAGTGGCTTAGCAACTTCATCCGCCAGTTCCCTCAGGACCCTTGAATGCATCTCATTAGGTCCCATGGACTTGTGCACTTTCAGGTTCCTTAGATGGTCTCAAACCTGATCTTCTACAGTGGGCAGTACTTCATTCTCCCAGTCCCTGCCTTTGGATTCTGTGAATTGGGCGGTGTGGCTAGAGCACTTGGTTGGTGAAGACCGAGGCAAAAAAGTTGTGAAGGTCTTTGAACTCTTGGAAGAATACCATTTGCACAGAAAAGACCTTTTGTGTTAGAATCAGGAGGAAACATAAGTAAATGTTTGTTGCAAATGTAACTCAGATTGCTATTTGGAAATATATAGCAATGTCACCATTTAAAGTAGCAGTTCCCAAACTTTGATCTAGAAGACCAAGCTAAATAACCAGTGGATCCCATGGAGCACTACATACAAATGGGCTGACTCATTCTGGGACTGCGGAACAGCACTGCAGCCTCCCCTCAGTCATATAACCTGATAAATCAGATACATCCCTCAGTACGTGACAGATTTTGCGTCATAATCTGTTGTTTGCACAATGATTCACAAAAAAGGTCTGAGAACAAATAGTATCATAGATCATGTAGTGAAACATAATCAGACTACAAAATACAAGAATCAAGTATATGAGTATACCCTATATGAGTATACCCCATACTAAGTCATACCATACATTGAATAGGTAACAACTACTAAACAGCATGTGTACTGCTGAATGAAGCAAATAAACTGCATTGAAGAGCTGTGAGACATTCAACCGCACAGCCTAGAAAGGACTAGTGAAAGAAATTAGTTTGTTCTAATTTTGGTGGAATGTTAGTATGCTATGTGCAAGGTGCATATATTATAAATAAAATATAAAATACTGACATTTATACACTGTCTGTGAGAAAAAAAATTGTTTCCTTTTCTTTCAATTTGCAATATTTATATGAGAAAGCTAAATAAAGTCCTCTTCAGTGCTGACAATATTTGCTATGTAGTTTTCTATTTGGAACCCTTCTCTTCTCTGAGGTTTCCTGTTTCAGAGCCAGAGAGCTCTTAATGCATTTTAATTCATAGAATAGAATAGAATAGAATAGAATAGAATCATAGAATCATTTAGGTTGGAAAAGACCTTTAAAATCATCAAGTCCAACTGTTAACCTAGCACTGTCAAGTCCACCACTAAACCATGTCCCTAAACACCACATCTACACGTTGTTTAAATACCTCCAGGGATGGTGGCTCAACCACTTCCCTGGGCAGCCTGTTCTGATGCTTGACAACCCTTTCGGTGAAGAAATTTTTCCTAATATCCAATCTAAACCTCAAGAGTTGCCAGGATTATTAGCTCTGTTACCAAGCTGGATCTGAGGGAAAGACATTATCTACTTTAACTCCATTTTTTTTTTTTTTTTCAACTGGAACATCTAACTCCAATCTTTTATTTTTATTTTTTAATGTTAAATGTCGGAGTTTCCCTTTGTACAGTGTCGACGACGGAGCGGGAGTTGCGATTCCGGAGTAATGACGGATCTCAATATGAGTATGGTCATTCTCTTTTATTTACACTTATAACAGGGCTTATATAGTTATCTACTATGAACACGCGCTACCTGCAGCTTGCAGATAGGTTACAGCCTTGTGTTCACGCGCATCTATGCTCTAGCAGATTGGCCCGTTCTTTCTGATCATGCGAAATGCCTTCATGGTCTTTATCTTGTTTTTCTCCTTCCAGCTGCACATTCCTTTCTCCGTTGTTTTCTGCTTAAGTGCCTTGTCATGCCAGGTGGTACAGCGTTTGCTCATTAAAGTCAAACTCAGGAATGTCCGTTAGTGAGACTCCCATCCCCACATCTCCCCCTTTTTGTTTTACTAGAAACACTGCTGAAACCGATCTTTCAATCATTTTTCGTATACATTGCAACAAACAGGGTACACAAAAAAAAAATGCATATAAATACTATTACACATATCCCTCCTAGCTTGGCTAGTCCTTTTAACCAGCCACGAGGAGGAGCTGTCTGATACCCACAAGTCTGCAAATGCAGCAGCCAGGGGGTCTTTCTCCCCGGTCACTCCCCCATCATTCACCGGAACGGATGGGGTGGCTGGGCACGTGCTCACAACGCCTTCGGACACGCGCTTCATAACAACCTGTAATTGGTTAATCACAGCTGTCCACGCGTTCACAATACCCTTCTCATTGGTAGCTGCCGGCTGGTCTCGCCGATCTCTGCCTCCTCCTTATCCCGGGTGTTGTTCCGCTGTTGTTGTTCATCACGTAGCGAGGTTCCTTCTTCTGCTCAGGGCAGGATGGTCAAGGTCACCAGCCGTCTTTGTCAGCATATCCCTGCTACTGTTAAAAACATGGGTTGCTCAGGGATACTAGATCGTGCCCCTGCTGTACCAGCCACTCCTCCACAATTCCCCCTTCTTGTTTTTGAGCAACCCAGACTTGATTAACAATTTTCATAATTGCTTTCTTCACACAGCTAAAAATTATACAAGAGCATATACTTATTACTAATATAACAATTAAAATGCGTAAGCTTTCTTTTATTAAACTTATTATCCAAGATGGCAGTTCCCCAAATATATTCTTAAGCCAGGTATCGAATAACCCCTGATCTTGTTGAATCTTCTTGGCGTGGTCCTTTAACCATTGTAGCTGTTTGTGGATTGACTCCCCATGGTCAGATTCATACAACACATCCCTTCAAAATCCTCACACCCATGTCCTTGTGCTAGTAACAGGAAGTCAATAGCAGCTCTATTCTGTAAAATCGCATGATGGAAGCTATCCTGATCTGCAAGTAATTTTTCAATAAGCTCTGTTGTCACATCAGCCTGCTTTTTAGCCCAACAAGCTAATTTCCCTACCTCATTTAGGGCCCTCGCAGCTGCAGCGCCTGGTATAAATAGTGAAAGGAAGACTTTTTCGGTGTCGCTAGGCAGAATTACGTCATCACGACAGTCTGGGGAAAGACCCGTGGCGGCTCTTTTTCGTCTTTGTTGTTGCCCTTTTCTTGTTATGGTTTTCCACCAATTTTCTCCCGGGGCCAGCAGGGTCAATTTTCCTAAGTAGCATGGCCCTCCTACAGCATTTGCTGGGATACCCTGCCAGGCCCTGTCCCCACATATTAAAAATACCTGTGGGGGCAATGCCTTTGGGGTACCATTGTTCCAGATCCCTATTCCTCCCTTTGTTTCTGCTCCAGCCGCTCCTAAACCATAGCTATTACCACTGTCGTTGGTACCACAAAAATCGCCCGCATCCTGATACTTGTAGTAAGATGCATGGGAGGTGACATTAGTCCACCCTGTCCAATTTCTTGCCTGGTAGAACTGGATACCCGTCTGTAGGGGTCCCCCAAATATAAAACATGTCTGAGTCCAATTTTTAGATGTATTTCCAACTCGCATCGACCCTAATAGTTCCAACTCCTGGGGATCCCAGGGTAGCGAGTGATTTAATCCTTTTATCAAGTTAGCACTACATTTGCTAGTTGCAGTCACATTAGTACAGCTGCCATTACTGAACCCGGCAAAGTCACCCTCCTTATATCCAGGCATACCTAACAAACAAGTCCTAAACGGCTCAGTTGCTGAGGCGAGGGAAAGGCAAAACGCGGGCTGCCCTGTTTTATTTGCCCAGGTTACCCACATATTTTCCCTTGGGTTAATGCGATGTATAGTTGCCGACCCTGGGATTATTAAGATTAGCCCAATTACGATCACATCTGCCCGGCTCACCGTTTTCCCTTCTAGGCGAATCGCCTTTGACATTAGATCTTCGCTGTTTCCCATCATTCTGCAAGCACGTCCCACAACTTTTTTACATTCAATCCCACAAACAATAATCAATTTGGCGTTTTCATGGACTGAGCTAATCCACTTATGGCTACTCTCAGCGAAAACAGGCGTATTAACTATTTCGTGTCCAGTGGTTATTAATATTCTATACAGCACTATTTCTTTCAGATAGCAAGTTTCACACCACCTTTGTGCGCGCGTGCACCAGGCCCACCACTTCTTATCACAATGGTAACACTGACACAATACTCACGGTACACACCGTAGGCACTCTAAACAACTTTTTTTTTTTTTTTTTTTTTTTTTTTTTTTTTTTTTTTTTTACCACCGTTTTTGGAAAGCTCATTGCATGAGCTAAGTTCTGCGGTTACGGGTCCTCTGATTCTCTTTGTCCTGATGATAACGCAGGCTTCACAGATCTGCTGGGCACCCAGACCGGTCCATTACCTGTGGAAACACACATATATCCTCTTCCACTAAAGATTACAGGTACAGGGCCCAGCCATTGGCCTGTGGCAGGATCCCGGTAGATCACTTTTAAATTCGGAATTACAGACTGCTGATTAAATTTAAGATTCTGATGGTGAATAACAATTCGTGGCTCTTCTCTGTCACCCATCAAACAGAGATAATTTAAAGTAAAAAGGACCTTATTAAGCCTCATCTGGGGGTCCTGTTCATCCCCCTTCTGTTTTTGCAGGTAGTCTTTAAGCATTTGATGTGCACGTTCCACAAGACCCTGTCCTTCTGGAGAGTGCGGGATACCAGCGGTACGTTTAATGCTCCATGTCCTTAAAAAGGACCCCAACTTAGCACTGATATATGCAGGACCGTTATCCGTTTTAATATGTTCCGGTACTCCCAGAACCGCGAAACAAGCAAGGAGGTGTTTGCATACATGTTGGGCTTTTTCCCCCGGCAGTGCCGTGGCCCACATTGCCTTGGAGAAGGTATCTACTGTGACGTGTACATATTTCAACCGTCCAAACTCAGCGATATGAGTCACATCCATCTGCCAGAGCTCCAAAGCCTTAAGGCCGCGTGGGTTTACTCCTAGCCCTACTCCTGGCCCATGATTGCCGCACTTGGGACAGGCATGAACAATGGAACGGGCTTCACTGTCAGACAGTCCATATTGCCTTCGCAGACTTTTTGCATTCTGATGGAATATTTCATGGGCTTGTCTGGCTTGAAGAAACCGGTCCACTGGTGGTACATGACTCACGGGACTAACAAGGTTGTCAGCTATTTGGTTACCTTGGCCCAGGCCTAAATTCCACTGATGACTGCGTATGTGCAGGACTGAACACAGAGCAGTTCTCTGTGACACAACTGACCGTAACCTGATAAATAACTTTCCTAAGCGAGGATTGCTAGCTTCCCTGATTAATGCATCTTGAATTCTTGGCACCAGCCCGACAACATATAAAGAATCAGATACCACGTTTAGTGGGAAATTTAACCAATGCTCCAACGCCCATATTACCGCGGTCAGTTCCAGCGTCTGCAAGGTGTCTCCCTCCTGTCCCACGAGAGACTGACGGTGCCACCTGCCGGCCTCATACCATACACAGACAGCTTTCTTGGACCGCTTCCCGGCATCGGTGTATGCTGTAATACCTCCTGGAATTGGCCCTTCTATAACCTTAGGTTTTTCAAGCCATTGATTTTGTTTTATTAACTGCCATAATTTCCCCTGAGGTTGTTGAGAATGCACGATTCCCGCATACCCTAGTAACGCCTGTTGGATGGCTAAGGAATTACGCATCCACCATTCCAAGTCTGCTGCGTTAACGGGAATGCTAATATCGGCAGGCTCTTCTCCCGTTAATTCTAAAATCCGTAACCGCCCTTTGCGAACTAATTCACCCACTGCTTCTGGCCTTGTTTGTATGCTAGTAGGGGGTTGCACTCGTAAAAATATCCATTCCAAAATATAGAAATTGTGCTGATTTGCCAAGTGGTGTTTTTGTTTATTACGTTTGCCATTCTTGTCAATTGTGGCCCTATCTACTGTGGTCGCGTCAATGGCATCCATATCTGTAAGCGACTCCCTTGCTGCCCTGTCTTTGTTGTGCCATTGACAAACGACCGCAAACGGGGATTCGGCTAAATTGCAAACTAGAAGTGAAATTGGAAGGTTGAGGATCCGTCGGGTCGCCCAAGCTACAGAAAGTTTATCCACTATGTTTTGCAACACAGCATAATGTTTAGGTGTTAGCAAAATCTTTTTTGCAGGGTGCGACCCTCGGAGCAGTTCAATTAGTGGTCTAATATCCTCACTAGTAATTCCAGCACAGTTACGGACCCATTGAATATCTCCCAAAAGGGTTTGTATATCTGTTAATGTTTTAAATGGGATTTTTAATGTAAGTTTCTGAGGCCGAATTTTTGATGTTTCTATGGTCCAGCCTAAATATTTCCACGGTGTAGACTGTTGAATTTTTTCTGGCGCTACTATGAGCCCCTTTTCTGCCAACAGTATAGTTAGCCATTGGATATCTTTCGCTGTAAAAGGCTGTTGTTGACAACATAAAATATCATCCATATAATGATAAATAATGGTATCAACCCACTCCTTTCTCACTGGCTGTAGCGCTGTGGCTACATAAAGTTGGCATAATGTAGGCGAATTTTTCATTCCCTGCGGCAAAACTACCCATTCATATCGGTCAGCAGGAGCTGCCTTGTTTATGGATGGAATCGAAAAGGCAAAGCGCTGAGTATCTTGAGAGTGTAAAGGGATAGTAAAAAAGCAGTCCTTAAGATCAATTATCAATATGTGCCACCCAGCTGGTAGCATGGTTGGTGATGGCATTCCAGGTTGCAATGTTCCCATAGGTAACATTTGGGCATTAATTTTCCTGAGGTCATGTAATAACCTCCATTTGCCTGATTTTTTGGGAATTACAAAAATAGGGGTATTCCACGGGCTAACAGAAGGCTTAATATGTCCTTGGGCCAATTGTTCAGCAACTAACTGTTTTGTGATTTGCAATCGCTCTTTGGTCATGGGCCACTGGTCAACCCAGATAGGATCATCAGAGATCCATGTCAGTGAGGGGTTGTGCGATTGCTCTCCAGTGCCCATAACTAAAAAGGTTTAGTTGTCAGGACGGCCCCTATCTGGCTTAGTACGTCTCGCCCAATTAAGGCTTCAAGGCTGCTGGGGAGGGACAAAACGTGTACTCGATTATTTACCCGTTGTCCCTCTGGAAAGGTTATCTGTACCGGCTCACGGCTAACGTAGGTAGCTGATTGACCCCCTACCCCAGCAACCGCAGTTCCTGCAGGTTCTAGTCTCCATTGCGGGGGCCAAAGTGAATAGCTTATGATGGTAATATCTGCCCCCGTATCCATCATCGCGTTTAACCATACAGTGAGGCCCTGTTGTTGGAGGCTGACTTTTATCGTCGGCCTGTGGTTTAATTTTGCCGAAAAACACACTGCCGGCCCGGTAGAGCCGAAGCCTGTATTGCCTCGCTTCCTTTCACTTGGCGGGGGATAGGTTACTGGGCTCTTAAAAGCAAGAATCTGAGCAATCCGACTTCCCTTGGGCACAAAAAGCGGTGGGTTCAACGTGTAAGCCATTATATAGATTGTCCCTTCATAGTCAGCATCAATAACTCCTGGAATAATGATTAGTCCCTTTACTCCAGCAGAGGAGCGTCCCAACAAAAGTCCCCCTATCTTTTGGTCCTCAGACATCAATGGCCCACTAACATTGCTGGGGATTTTGCAAACTTCAGAGTTAGTTAGCGTAACCTCTACTGCTGTTTCCAGGTCAACCCCCAGGCTCCCTGTGGTTGCTGGGATGTGGTTGTCGAGAAACCCCTCTGGTTCATGCTTGGAGAGTGCATTTGTTTCTGCACGCGCCCTCTCTTCGCGCTCCCCTTCAGGTTTCCCGAACAGGCCTTTTGAGCATGAGTACCTTTTTGACATCTGTCACACCAAACTGTCGCTCTACAGTTCCGGCGGCTATGCCCCTTCTCCCCACAACGATAACAGTTCCCTTTAAAAATCTGCGGGGTCTCAGACGATCGCTGCACAGCGGCCGCTAACAGCTGCACCACCTCCCTCATGGCAGTCTGCAATGTAGCAGCCATTACTTCATTCTGTTTTCGAATTTGAGCACGCTCCATTCGCATGAGCATGTCCTCTACTCCTGCGCCTTTTGGCAGGGTGGCTAATATATTTTTTGTGGCACTGTTAGCGTTATCGAAAGCTAAAATTTGAAACATTTGCTGTTTGCTATCCTCCCCCAAATCTGGATGATCACGTATCGCCCCCCACAAGCGATCGACAAAATGACTATACGCTTCAGTGGCACCTTGCTGTACAGAACTAAAGGATGGAGTGGACGAACCGGGTAAGGCTAAAAAGGCGTCTAGCGCCAGTTTGGCAGACAACTGCAACAAAGCAATAGGAAAGACCAACCGAGCATTAATATCGTTAAACCTTCCCGTCCCCATTATCATTTCCGCGGTAATCCCATAGAGGGGATCCCCCTGCGTTTGATGCTGTGCCGCAGCACCTGCCGCCCGCCGTGACCATTCCGACCCCCATAACAAATACTGCGTAGGTGACAATAAAAGACGCATAAGGTTTTGGCAGTCAGCAGGGCACATCGGGTCAGCCGAAAAGATCCAGATTACAATTTGACGTGAAGCTTCTGATTTTATCCCATACTGGGACACAGTGTTTTTTGCTTGCTGTAGGATTTTCCAATCGTGAGGTGCCCACTTATTGCCGTTATTCTCTTGCAGCACAGGAAAAGCACTCGCCCCCAAGCTGGATGCCGCTTGCCACTGCCCGTCCAGCATAGCGTCTCTAGCCACTTCGCTCCAGCGTCTGGGCTGAACCGCCGCTGGTGGTCCAGAGAGGCAAGGGGGTAGGGATTCCCCTGATGCCCCGGACAGGTGCTCCATCCCTCCCCTCTGGGCTGTAATTGTTAAGTCCTGTAACTGTTGCACTACCTTCTTCAGGAGCTCATTAGTCCCAGCCATACTCTGTTCTTTGCTGTCACCCTGTGGTGGAGTAGACGCACCTGAAGAGACTCCTAGAGGCGGGGCTGTTGGCCACGGAGGGGTTAACGGAACCAGCCGCTCCTCCTCCCCGGGTCGTCGCTCTTCCGCGACCGCCTCAGGTGAAAGAGGGGCCCCGTTACCGCTAGTTTCTGCATCTTTGCAGTCCGTAAGCGGAGGGTAGGTTTCAAGCAGTTCAGAAGCGCCGTCACCCCCCAGAACACTATACTTGGCTTCCAAGGCAGTTCGTTTGGGGGTACCCGACATACCTCGGACTGCAGACGGCCCAAAGAACCGAAACAGTCCAGATGTTGTATTCTTCGGTCTATCAGGCAAGGGTTCTGGGGCTAGCATTTGAGTGGCTGCACAAGCCACCTTTCTTTCAGCTTTCATGGCTTTTAAAGTCTCTAACACAGACCTCCATAGTTCCCGCACTGTTTTAATCTCCTTCTTTGACTTTTCATCCCCCGTGATAGTCTGCTCCCACATAGTATTGCTAAGCTCTCGCCACTCAAGGTCGGAAAAAATAGTTTGACTGTCCTTAAAATGTCCCCAACGTTGTCCTAATTTAATCAACGTACATAATTGCTTTACCGTTGTCTCGATCCCTCTCTTTGAGAGGATGCTTACGAGCAACGCCGCTGCCGCCTCTATTTCCATGATAGCGGTCGCTCACTGGGAGGCAGTTGGCCAGACTGCTCCGTTATCTTATCCCCCTCCGATCATCGGGATAGTACAACTCCCAGCCGCTATTCTCCCGCTCCCCTTCTCTCGCTGCTCTTACCGCAGTCTCGAAGATATGCGCCGAACCATCCTCTGCTACCAGATGTCGGAGTTTCCCTTTGTTCAGTGTCGACGACGGAGCGGGAGTTGTGATTCCGGAGTAATGACGGATCTCAATATGAGTATGGTCATTCTCTTTTATTTACACTTATAACAGGGCTTATATAGTTATCTACTATGAACACGCGCTACCTGCAGCTTGCAGATGATAGGTTACAGCCTTGTGTTCACGCGCATCTATGCTCTAGCAGATTGGCCCGTTCTTTCTGATCATGCGAAATGCCTTCATGGTCTTTATCTTGTTTTTCTCCTTCCAGCTGCACATTCCTTTCTCCATTGTTTTCTGCTTAAGTGCCTTGTCATGCCAGGTGGTGCAGTGTTTGCTCATTAAAATCAAACTCAGGAATGTCCGCTAGTGAGATTCCCATTCCCACAGTTAAATCCCTCCATGTCTCCCTATTATTCAAATAACAGGAGTGATATTTTAACAATAGTTTCACTCAGTCTGAGATATATATATATAAAAAAAAATTCACGTGGAGTTACTCCATGACAAGATGCAGAGCAAGGACACTGAGACTACTGCACTTTTTCCTAAATCTAATTAATGTTCATCATCTACTTCTAATAAGAAAAGGCATAGGTGAGTTGAGATGTATAAATAGTACTTCCTCATCATCTGTAAACTGCATGCTTAACAAAAAAACATTGCATTATCTCACTGTTGCTAGGCATTTAGAGTGAATATGTGTGTGACAATTACATGGAAGGAAAGCTGAAAAACCATTTTAAAAAGTTGTGAGATTGCTTCTAAAGTTAAAAGAGGGTGGATTTCCTCCCCCGCAAAAGTTTAATTCTTCTCAATGTGGCTACAAGGGATTAAATCTCACCTGAAATTGAGACTGCATGTCTACTAACAAACTTCCCAAGGACCGTTCTCTGGCACGGAAGCCAAATGGTAGAGAACAGTTTGCATCCATATTATTCATCTCTCAACCACCAGAACAGGCTGGTCACGTCCAAAATGCCAACCAGAAAAGGTACCTTGCTAACTCATGAGTCATGCACAGGCCAAAATCTGTGCCAACAACTGTTCTACCATTTAACAGTACAGATGACTGAGCTGTGGTGCTCCAGAAAAGTTCCTGGTACTACTGAATTTAGTAACACACGTGTAGTCTGACTGGTTTCATGTTAAGCTTCTAACTTACTTATTTCGGTCTCTAGTCAACATTGTGATTTATTCAACCTTTCTTAGCCATCTATTTTAGGAGCCTCTAAATGAGGTTTTGTCTCTCTAGATAAGCACGGAGTCAAAGTTTTTAAATTACTAAAATATGGTGAAATGTACCTGATATATGATTATGGCTATTGAAGCACATGCAAAGCAGCAACAAGAAAATTACACAAAATCTTCTCATGTGTAGTATAGTCTTGGGAGCATATTAAGTATGATGCTAGCAAAGCTGAAGTGTGGTCTCAAAAAACAAGAACAAACACATTTACCATACTGTCTTATCAAATGTTTTTGTTCTCTTGATGTAATACAAAATAAGGCTGAAAACATGATTTTCTGCAGATGGTGTTTTATACAAGCTGGTAATAGAGTCATAATCATCATGCAAACCCCAGAGTTAAAGGTGTTTTTTCCCCTTTTCTGCCGCATCTTAAAGTATGAAGATGCTAACGCAAAGTATGAAGATGATAATGCCTTGAGTAACCATTGTACAACATCCCTGAAGAATAATGAAGACTTCAGGATAGTCGAGAACAGCATAAGACAAAAGCTTGTACAACTAAAAGCAGAATTTGATCTGCATAATGACCATGAACAGCAGTAATGGATGAACAGAAGCTGCTTTAGAGTCAAGGAGGAGTTTGCAGAATTGCTGGGTGAGATTTTTTCCTCCATTTTACTGTGAGATCAGTACATTCAAGATTATGTTGTGGGGATAATTAACACAGACACCCTTTCCTTAGCAGTACCTTAGCAGTAATTCTTCAGGAATTAAAAGTAAAGATGGCATTTTCTCAATATCCCCATAGGTGACATGACTAAGTATCAGTTATCATTTCACGCCTGACCGAGGCAACTTCAGTTTCACTTGGCTCCTCTACATTTTTCATGTTCTTTTAAGACTAGTTCAAGTTACAAACTAGAATTTAATAAAACAAACATTGCAAGTCAGTTTCTCAGATAAGATCATTTACCAGTTGATATTCAGATTTTGGATAAAGTACCAATCGCCCTGGTAACCTTCTGATACTGAGCAACTCCCGTGGATACTATCAGTGCCAAAAACTTTGGTTGTGCAACATGCAGAAATAAATAGGGGATAAAAGGGTCTGTTTGACAAAGCCCTCCTCTTGAGTGATCACTACAAGTAGGGAGAAGAAGCAATCCTAATCATGGAAATGATCTGGGATACCACAGTGGCTTTGGTACTGTCACCATTTCTGTTTAACACATTTGAGAAGCTGAAAGAAAATTGGGTGCAACAGCAGTACCATCATTAAGCTGGCTAGAGTGACCGGGGATTTATAAGTGGGACAGAGGAAACCTCGAGTGGCCTGTGTAACAGTACTGAAAAATCAGCATGTGCCTGTATTATGGATCGTGCTGTTCCTTGTAGCTGCGTTTCATGCCTCAGATTTGGAGGACTGAATTTCATGTGCTGGGCCACAGAACATAAAAGCATGAGCCATTCTTGGGTAAAGAGAGGCCTGGATCCAAATCTGTCCTGGTTTTGGCAGGGATAGAGTTAATTTCCTTCCTAGTAGCTGGTACAGCGCTGTGGTTTGGATTTAGGATCAGAATAATGTTGATAACACACCGATGTTTTAGTTGTTGCTAGGTAGTGCTTACACTAGCCAAGGACTAGCTTCCCATGCTCTACCGACTGAGAAGGCTGGAGGTGCACAAGAAGCTGGGACGGGGCACAGCCAGGACAGCTGACCCCAACTGGCCAAAGGGACATTCCATACCATGTGACATCATGCTCAGTACATAAACTGGGGGAAAGCTGGCTGGGAGGGTCACTGCTCGGGGACTGGCTGGGCATCGGTCAGCGGGTGGTGAGCAATTGCATTGTGCATCACTTTGTTTTTGTATATTATTATTATTATTACTACTACTATTTTATTCTATTTCAATTATTAAACTGTTTTTATCTCAACCCACGAGTTTTCTCACCTTTACTCTTCCAATTCTCTCCCCCATCCCACCGGGGGTGGGGGAGTGAGCGAGTGGCTGCGTGGTGCTCAGTTGCCGGCTGAGGTTACACCATGACAGTCCTTTTTGGCGCCTGTAAGGGACGAGGCCCAAGTGACTGTGCTGTAAGCACAAACAATGCCCCAGGGAAAGCTCCAGAAGCCAGCCACGGGGAGGGGCCTGGTGTCACTCTCCTTGACCGACTAATGTCTCAACCACTCCTGGAGCTGGGGTGAGAGAAGATACTAGAAACCTTGGGCTGGAGCCAATAAATAGGGGCGCACGTGAGCCTCCTGAGAGCACTCTCCACACCGACACACACCCCCATTGGCAGGTCCGACGCTGGATCCAGGATTGGTGATCTCTCTATCTCTCTCTACCTCTCTTCTGCTTCCCAGCTCTCTCTTTCTCTCTCTCCCTCCTCCTTCTTGCTCTCTGCTTTTGATGTTGCTAAGTAATACAAGGCCTACCTCAACTCCTCACAAAGCCGCTTAGCTTGTATTATATATTAAGACATAGAGGGTTGATGCTTATAGAAGTGTTCGTGCCATTAAAGTTGGAGTTCGTGTTTGGACCTTGAGTGTTATTTCACCTTAATCCACACCGAGGGGATTTGCGGATCTTAGTCACTCTCCCCTTCCCACAGGTGGGATGTGACATATTAATTGGTGTCACAGACAGGATCCCCTCAGTGTTGGAAGGTGCTATGGGATACCGACTCTCCACCCGGTGAGTGCGGGCAGAGAGAGCTGGGAAGTGACCTCTCAGCTATAAGCCGGGAGAGGTTCGAGCAGTGGCAAGCCATGGCTGCCTGGGAAATGCCGGTGCTTGACTGCTCCCCAGTGGTTGAAAAGTTAAAGGAATATAAGGCGTGCCCTTCCCCAGCAGGAATGGCATGGGCCCATATTAGTTGGCACGACCCGAAAGCTGTAGCGGACAAAATCACAACCCTCATGAAAGAACAAAAGGCTCGACCGGGAAAAGGGAAAGCCACGGTGTGTGCTGTGTTGGGAGCAGCACTAGTGGCAGCCCAGAAGGAGAGGCACCTGGTTAAGCGAACCAATGATGAAATGGTTGAATCTTTACAAGAGCAAATAAAAACCCTGCAGGGTCAATTAGCCGCTGAACGTAACACTACTCAGCAACTCCACATGGCCCTGTCAGATGCACTGGACCGAGAAAAAATTTTACGGTCCGAATTAGAGGAAGTAGGACAAAAATCTCCCGACCAGACAGATCTTGTTTCTGTTCCGGATAGTGTGCCGGGATTTACAAGTTTGGCACAGATGGCCGAAAAGCAGAGCCTAAGACCTTTGTACCCAAGTAAAGAGCTAGAAATCAAGCGAGAAATATTTTACCCCGAGAATGGGGAAGTGGTGATGAGGCCGGTGATTAAAACTGAGACCACTGATGACAGCCAAGGTAGGGGAGCTCTGCAAATCACCACCCGAACGGTGCCGTACTCGGCGGCTGAAATGTCAAAAATCCAAGAAAAATATACTAGATTGGCCCAAGAAACTGAAACAGAATATGTATGGAGGGTATTGCTAACCGGTGGTGACCGAATCCCATTGTCAGAAGATGAGGCCCAGGGGTACCGGGGGCCAGGGGTTTTCCTAACTACCAATGACCCCAGGGAGCTGTGGTCATTAACCCAGTGAGCTGCCTATTGGGCAGGGCGTCTAGACCCCTTGGAAAGGGGAGATCCCGTGTGTATTGAAACCCTGACCACAAACCACTTGATCGAGAGTCTGCAAAAGGCTGCTTGTCTTCAATTAATGCATGATAGGTGTTTGGTCCCTCAACAGCCTTCCCCAATGTTATTAATTGCTAACCCCGACAGAATGACTCCCCTAATCCGAGGTTTACCTGATTCCTTGAAGAAGAGAAACCTATTGTGGGCTGAGGGAATTGAAAAGGGGATTCCCTGGGACGTAATGGATGGTATGCCCACTATGGCCTTAGAAAAACTCATCCGAGCCTAGAAAGACAAAAGGAAAATGCCCCCCAAATTTGAACAGCCCACTCGGGAGAGTATGAGGGCAGAACCCCAATTTGACGATAGGGCAATGATTGCCTCTAAGGCTCCTACTGCCCCCGAAAAGGATTTGATTGACCTGGGAATGGGAAACTGGATGCGCCGTCCCCAGTAAGTGAGCCGGGGGATGACCAGTGGGTCCATTTAAGAAGGCTCACAGAAAATAGTAAAGGGGACCTATTGATAACATTTCCCCTCGGTCCCTTTAAGACCCCCGTTACGTTCCTAGTAGATACAGGTGCTCAAATGTCAGCACTTCAGGCGGATGTTGCTAACCGCAATGGTATAGTCACCGACAAAAAGCAAATCTGGGTCACGGATGTGTTCGGAAACTCCAAACCACAGCCCACAGCTCGAGTCAAGTGCTGGTTGCTGGGGGACACATCCCCTACTGAGGTTACGATGATACTGGGTGTATTGCCTACGAATATTTTGGGACTTGATGTATTGAAGGGGCGAGCCTGGGTAGACTCGAAAGGGAGGGAGTGGAAATTTGGACTCCCCACAGCTCTCATAAGACTTTTACAATCGGCGCCCACGCTCCCCCCCTCCAAAATTGTTAATGTAAAACCCTATGCCCTACCATTAGGAGCAAGGAAGGGAATAGCTCCTGTGATAGACAAACTGCGAGAACAAGGGATAATCATCCCCACTCACTCACCTTATAACTCCCCGGTATGGCCAGTCCGTAAACCCAATGGAAAATGGCGATTGACAATTGATTATCGGCGTTTAAATGCCAACACGGGCCCCTTGACAGCCGCAGTGCCTAACATGGCCGAATTAATCGCAACTATACAGGAGCAAGTCCACCAAATTTTAGCAACCATTGACGTGAAAGATATGTTTTTTATGGTCCCCTTACAGGAAGCAGACAGAGATCGTTTCGCCTTTACATGGGAAGGTGTGCAATTCACCTTCACATGCCTCCCCCAAGGATATCGTCATTCGCCGACCATTGCACACTTCGCACTGGCACAAGAGCTTGCCCGAGTCACTCCCGGAGAGGGGGTCAAAATATATCAATATATCGACGATATATTGATCGGCGGCTCTGATGCCACGGCGGTGGGACAAACCCAAACTAAGATAATTACTCACCTAGAAAATTTGGGGCTTCAGATTCCGGCGGAAAAGGTACAGCTCCCATCTTCCGAGGTAAAGTTCCTGGGTATTTGGTGGAAGGGAGGAACAGTGTGTATTCCTCCCGAAACCTTAACTACCCTTGAACAAGTACGGATGCCGGGAAATAAAAAGGAGCTGCAACATGCCCTAGGCTTATTGGTATTTTGGAGAAAGCATATCCCAGACTTCTCCATCATAGCCCGCCCCCTTTACGATTTAACTCGCAAGAGGGCCACCTGGGACTGGACCCCCATCCATGAAGAAGCCTTAAAGTTGTTAATCTTTGAGGCTGGGGTATATCAGGCCTTGGGGCCCATACACCCAACAGACCCGCTTTATATTGAATGGGGTTTCGCAATCCATGGACTATCTATACATATGTGGCAGCGCGGACCGGAGGGTCTGACCCGTCCCATCAGGTTTTACTCACGCAGCTTCAAAGACGCAGAAAAGCGTTACTCAGTTTGGGAGAAGGGCCTCTTTGTGGTGAGTCTAGCCCTACAGGAAGCTGAAAAAATCATACGGCAACAACCAATCATTCTTCAAGGACCCTTTAAGGTCTTGAAGCCGGTACTGGCTGGAACCCCACCCCCTGCGGGGGTTGCACAACGAGAAACAATAAGAAAGTGGTATGCGCAATTAGGTCATTACTGCCATATGTGCCAGATAGAGGAGGGAGCACCTAAAATGCTCCAAATACAAGAACCTCCTGACAACCAACCAAACCAGGGACCACCCCCCTCTTATATAAAACCTGCCCCTCCATTCAACCCCCACCAGAAAAACGTGTGGTTCACTGACGTGTCCTCCAGGAGAGAGGGAAAGACGTGGAAATACCGTGCGGTAGCCCTGCATGTTGATTCCGGGAACCGAATCGTAACAGAAGGGGAGGGAAGTGCTCAAGTGGGAGAATTGGTAGCTGTGTGGAGCGTGGTTGTTAAAGAGGCTGAGACTAAAGAACTAGTGTTTATTTATGCAGACTCATATGCTGTATTCAAGGGATGCACCGAATGGCTCCCGTTTTGGGAACAGAATCAGTGGGAGGTCAATCGGGTACCAGTGTGGCAACGAGAAAAATGGGAAGAAATCCTAAATATCGCCAAACAGAAACCCTTTCTAGTAGGGTGGGTTGCCGCACACCAAGCTGGGAATTACCCAGCTCACCTTCTGAATAATCAGGTGGACTCATTAACCCGTTTAGCAGGAATGGCTGTAGAAGGTGAGGGGGAAAAATGGGAACACCTGTTGGAATGGTTGCATGTAAAATGAGGCCATTTGGGAAGTAAAGATCTATTTAGGGAAGCAATTAGCAGAGGGTGGTCTGTAACCAGAGAGCTGTGTAACACTATTATTTCTGCGTGCAGCTTATGTCGCACCCGATTAGGGGAGCACAACCCCCTTAAGGACCCGCCTCTGCACATAAGAGATAATAAAGGGTTGTGGGACACTTAGCAGGTGGACTACATTGGTCCATTTCGGATCTCTGAAGGAAAACAATATGTACTAGTAGGAGTTGAAGTGGTGTCGGGATTGACCCAAGCAGAAGCAGTACGACGGGAGATAATACTGTAAAAGGTTTAAAGTTATGGTTCAGTTATCTACCTAAACCCCAATCAATCCAATCGGATAATGGAAGCCACTTTACTGCCAGGGTGGTTCAAGAGTGGGCATGAAGCGAAGGAATACACCCCCATACTACCCCCAGGCAAATGGCATTGTCGAGCACACCAACGGACTCTTAAAGCGAGCTCTGAAACCGCATGAACCTGGGTGGGCACAGCGACTATCAGATGCAGTATATAAAGTTAATAGCCGCTGGGGAATTAACGGGTGCCCACGACTCACCGCATTCTGCCCCAAGCCTCCGTCCATATTCCCCGGAAAAAGGGAGGCTAAAGACCCGGTGAATCTGCTCAATTATCTGGGACAACCCGTCCTGGTGGACCTACCGATGGTGGGAGCGGTGCCTTTAACCTTAAAAAAAACGCTAAATCTCTATACCTGGGTGGCCACCGACGCACATGGGAAGGGTCACCGAATCCATACCCGATGGATTGTCCCATCTTATTAATCATTGTTCGTCTTTATGAATATATTTTGCAGGTTGTCAGAAGCCCACCGTGGGACTTAAGCTTTCGGTTGTTGAGTGGGTCATTCTTTGCATTGTTTGTCTGATTTTACTAAGCTTGCTCTGTTTCTTTACTAGAGAGAGATGGTGTGGGAGAAGTTTATATTCTTACTTTGTGAATGTACAATCTTGTTTCAACCAACTGGGAATTTGAATGACCAACCCAACTTGGCATGGGAGTTGATTACTGGCTTTACCCGAATCTGGAATCGAACAGACCAAGGTCTTTGTGTGGACCTCCCCACATCCGCGTCGGTGGGATTTAAATTTGCCATTATCTGGTTAAATTTTTCACGAATTCTAAATTCAAAGCTAGAGATACTAAATGAAAAGTGCATCCAAAATCCACATGGGAAAGGAAAACGTTTGTGGGGAGCAGATTCATTCCCATTCCAAGAATATAGCGGGACAACTTGGTATACACCCTCTCCAGTGGCCTACCTATTTCCAATTAACAGGACCTGGAGAGACATGTGGAATGCTACCTGTTGGAAGCAACAACTTTGTAAGGGAACTACAAGCGCTGCCTTCGCAGCCCGAAAGAACTGGACATTATGTCCCCAGGAAGTGAAGATCCCTTGCAATCTTGTACTGGAATGGACGTGGTGTCCCCGAGAGGTGGAGATCCCCTGTAACCTGGTACGGTGGTGGGACTCCCCGCCTCACGGAGAACCCCTACACCACGAATATAATGTCCCGTTTTCCCCCGGTTGGTGTATTCAAATTCCTAGTAAATGGGGTGGCTACACCCACCATGATCGTTCTCATTATGAATATGCTTGGTCCTTTAAACATTTCCTATCCAGCCCAGATAGCATAGTTGATAGGCGAGAAATAGATCCCCTACCCTATGAGAATACTCCTCTAATGAATTGCTCATGAACAATTAGCTGTGACTCATTATCGTGGGAACCAATAGAAACCTGGTATGTACCAGAACTGCGAATCTTTATCCGAGATATGTGCATTTGTTGGGGTTTCTCAGTACCAGGATTTAAGCCTGGAGATCCCATGTGTTATGGAAACATTATCAATCAAGAAACTGCGTTAAAATGTGGAGTTACACTTACCCATGAAACAAAGTGGAATCTTGTGTGGGAAGGGGAAGCCAAACTAGCCGAATCTCACGACCCATCAACAACATGCTCCACTGCTAAATATCCAGCCCCTCAAGGTACCTTTTGGGCGTGTTCAGATGGGAAGATGTACTCACACCTACATGTACACGAAATGGCAGGTATACGCTGCACCATCGGGATTCCATCAATGTGCCCTTCCAAAACTTTTGATTTTATTAATTCTGGGTACAACCAAAAGAAACGAGATACTCAAACACCCCAATCTGCACCTGAGTGGGCAGTGCATGGAGTCCAAATACCTGACTATTATACTTGGGGCATGACAACATCTCTGATGTTAGAAAATATATTTACCCCATATGTAACTCTTAAAAGACACCAGTTTGTGTTAGAAAATTTAACCTGGCAAATGCATGTTTTGAGTAATTGGACCGCACGTGCTTTTGGGGAATTAAATTTACAGGTGCAGCAGGTGTCGAAGATGGCCTTGCAAAACCGCTTAGCCTTAGTGTCGTGATTTAATTTCAGTCGGCAACTAAGCATCACGCAGCCGCTCGCTCACTCCCCCCACCCCCGGTGGGATGGGGGAGAGAATTGGAAGAGCACAAGTGAGAAAAACTCGTGGGTTGAGATAAAAACAGTTTAATAATTGAAATAAAATGATAATAATAATATGATAATAATAATAATAATACAGAAAACAAGTGATGCACAGTACAATTGCTCACCACCCGCCAACCGATGCCCAGCCAGTCCCCGAGCAGCGGCCCCCCCGGCCAGCTTTCCCAGTTTATGTACTGAGCATGACGTCACATGGTATGGAATGTCCCTTTGGCCAGTTTGGCTGTGCCCCCTCCCAGCTTCTTGTGCACCTCCAGCCTTCTCAGTCAGTAGAGCATGGGAAGCTGAAAAGTCCTTGGCTAGTGTAAGCATTACCTAGCAACAACTAAAACATCGGTGCATTATCAACTTTGTTCTCATCCTAAATCCAAAACACTGTACCAGCTACTAGAAAGGAAATTAACTCTATCCCTGCCGAAACCAGGACAATATCCACCCCTTATTCTATACCATCTGCATCATGCTCAAGTCTCACATTTTCCAGTACATTTTCATTAATCACCACCCCCTTTTATATATATATACACACACATACACAGATATCATTCCCTTCATCTGTGGGCCATCCCTCTAAAATGTTCGGTGAGTTCATTTAGTCCATGACTTCAGGCTCCATCTGTCATAATAATCTTCCAGGGCAGGAAAAATGGAGATGGTATGTGGTGTTGGATTGTTTCATGTTGAAGTCAGTTCTGGTACCATCATCACTGTGCTTTGCTTGGTTTCACTGAAGTTATTCTTCATTAGTCTGGGTGATTCTTATTGTAATAACATTAGTATGGCATATAATATTATTAGTATGATTAGTATATCTGTGTATTATTAGTATAACTATTATAACTATAATTAGTACTTAACATCACATAATTCAGATCATTGGCTATTCTCACCCAAAATCAAATCCCCTTGAGGTACACATCGGACTTCCCCATCCTTCCGCATCACCCACCAAGTGCACCCAGGTCCTTGAGCAAAAGCAATCCCACGGATGGGTCTGCCTCTGCCCGAGGCAGGAATAACCCAGACTGTCTTCCCCAGCATATTTTTTATGTGCACTACAGGAACTTTATTCCCATCTACAGTACGTAAAAGTTCTGACTGGGCAGGGCCTGCTCGATTGGCAGATCCCCTCGTGTTGACTAACCAGGTGGCCTTTGCTAAATGCGTATCCCAATGTTTGAACGTCCCACCACCCATTGCTCTCAGCGTAGTCTTTAACAGTCCATTGTATCGTTCAATTTTCCCAGAAGCTGGTGCATGATAGGGGATGTGATATACCCACTCAATGCCGTGCTCTTTGGCCCAGGTGTCTATGAGGTTGTTTCGGAAAGGAGTCCCGTTGTCTGACTCAATTCTTTCTGGGGTGCCATGTCGCCATAGGACTTGCTTTTCAAGGCCCAGGATAGTGTTCCGGGCAGTGGCATGGGGCACGGGATATGTTTCCAGCCATCCGGTGGTTGCCTCCACCATTGTAAGCACGTGGCGCTTGCTTTGGCAGGTTTGTGGGAGTGTGATATAATCGATCTGCCAGGCCTCCCCATATTTATATTTCAACCATCGTCCTCCATACCAAAAAGGCTTTAACCGCTTGGCTTGCTTGATTGCAGCACGTTTCGCATTCATGGATAACCTGGGCTATAGTGTCCATGGTCAATTCCACCCCTCGATCACGAGCCCATCTGTATGTTGCATCTCTTCCTTGGTGACCTGAGGTGTCATGGGCCCACCGAGCTAGAAATAATTCACCCTTATGTTGCCAGTCCAGATCCACCTGAGCCACTTCAACCTTAGCAGCCTGACCCACCTGCTGGTTGTTTTGATGTTCTTCAGGGGCCCGACTCTTGGGTACGTGAGCATCTACGTGACGGACTTTTACAACCAGGTTCTCCACCCGGGCAGCAATATCTTGCCACAATGCAGCAGCCCAGATGGGTTTGCCTCTGCGCTGCCAGTTGCTCTGCTTCCATTGCTGCAACCACCCCCACAGGGCATTTGCCACCATCCATGAGTCAGTATAGAGATAGAGCACTGGCCACTTTTCTCGGTCAGCAATGTCTAAAGACAGCTGGATGGCCTTTACTTCTGCAAATTGGCTCGATTCACCCTCTCCTTCAGCCGTTTCTACAACTTGTCGCATAGGACTCCATACAGCAGCTTTCCACCTCCGATGCTTTCCCACAAGACGACAGGACCCATCAGTGAACAGGGCATATTGCTTCTCATTTTCTGGTAGTTCATTATACATTGGGGCCTCCTCAGCACGCGTTACCTCCTCCTCTGGCGATATTCCAAAATCTTTGCCCTCTGGCCAATCCATGATCACTTCCAGAATTCCTGGGCGACTGGGGTTTCCTATTCGAGCCCGTTGTGTGATCAGTGCAACCCACTTACTCCACGTAGCATCAGTTACATGATGTGTACAGGGGACCCTCCCTCTGAACATCCAGCCCAGCACTAGCAGTCGGGGTGCCAGGAGGAGCTGTGCTTCAGTGCCGATCACTTCTGAAGCAGCTCGAACCCCTTCATATGCTGCCAATATCTCTTTTTCAGTTGGAGTATAGCGGGCCTCGGATCCTCTGTATCCCCGACTCCAAAACCCTAGGGGTCGACCTCGAGTCTCCCCTGGTGCTTTCTGCCAGAGGCTCCAGGTAGGGCCATTCTCCCCGGCTGCGGTATAGAGCACATTTTTTACATCTTGCCCTGCCTGGACTGGCCCCAGGGCTACTGCATGAACTATCTCCTGTTTAATTTGTTCAAAAGCTTGTCGTTGCTCAGGGCCCCATTTGAAATCGTTCTTCTTTCGGGTCACTTGATAGAGAGGGTTTACAATCAGACTGTAATTTGGAATGTGCATTCTCCAAAAACCCACGACGCCTAAGAAAGCTTGTGTTTCCTTTTGGCTAGTTGGTGGAGACATGGCTGTTATTTTGTTGATCACATCCATTGGGATCTGACGACGTCCATCTTGCCATTTTATTCCTAAAAACTGGATCTCCTGTGCAGGTCCCTTGACCTTACTTTGTTTTATGGCAAAACCGGCCTTCAGCAGGATTTGGACTATTTCCTTCCCTTTTTCAAAAACTTCTCCTGCTGTGTTGCCCCACACGATGATGTCATCAATGTATTGCAGGTGTTCTGGAGCTCCACCCTGTTCTAATGCAGTCTGGATCAGTCCATGGCAAATGGTAGGGTGTCGGAGTTTCCCTTTGTTCAGTGTCGACGACGGAGCGGCAGTTGCGATTCCGGAGTAATGACGGATCTCAATATGAGTATGGTCATTCTCCTTTATTTACACTTATAACAGGGCTTATATAGTTAACTGCTATGGACACGCGCTACCTGCAGCTTGCAGATAGGTTACAGCCTTGTGTTCATGCGCATCTATCCTCTAGCAGATTGGCCCGTTCTTTCTGATCATGCGAAATGCCTTCATGGTCTTTATCTTGTTTTTCTCCTTCCAGCTGCACATTCCTTTCTCCGTTGTTTTCTGCTTAAGTGTCTTGTTATGCCGGGTGGTGCAGTGTTTGCTCATTAAAATCAAACTCAGGAATGTCCGTTAGTGAGACTCCCATTCCCACATCTCCCCCTTTTTGTTTTACTAGAAACACTGCTGAAACCGATCTTTCAATCATTTTTCGTATACATTGCAACAAACAGGGTACACAAAAGAAAAATGCATATAAATACTATTACACATATCCCTCTTAGCTTGGCTAGTCCTTTTAACCAGCCACGAGGAGGAGCTGTCTGATACCCGCAAGTCTGCAAACGCAGCAGCCAGGGGGTCTTTCTCCCCGGTCACTCCCCCATCATTCATCGGAACGGATGGGGTGGCTGGGCATGCTCTTCATAACAACCTGTAATTGGTTAATCACAGCTGTCCACGCGTTCACAACACCCTTCTCATTGGTAGCTGCCGGCTGGTCTCGCCGATCTCTGCCTCCTCCTTATCCTGGGTGTTGTTCCGCTGTTGTTGTTCATCACGTAGTGAGGCTCCTTCTTCTGCTCAGGGAAGGATGGTCAAGGTCACCAGCCGTCTTTGTCAGCATATCCCTGCTACTGTTAAAAACATGGGTTGCTCAGGGATACTAGATCGTGCCCCTGCTGTACCAGCCACTCCTCCACAATTCCCCCTTCTTGTTTTTGAGCAACCCAGACTTGATTAACAATTTTCATAATTGCTTTCTTCACACAGCTAAAAATTATACAAGAGCATATACTTATTACTAATATAACAATTAAAATGCGTAAGCTTTCTTTTATTAAACTTATTATCCAAGATGGCAGTTCCCCAAATATATTCTTAAGCCAGGTATCGAATAACCCCTGATCTTGTTGAATCTTCTTGGCGTGGTCCTTTAACCATTGTAGCTGTTTGTGGATTGACTCCCCATGGTCAGACAGATTCATACAACACATCCCTTCAAAATCCTCACACCCATGTCCTTGTGCTAGTAACAGAAAGTCAATAGCAGCTCTATTCTGTAAAATCGCATGATGGAAGGTATCCTGATCTGCAAGTAATTTTTCAATAAGCTCTGTTGTCACATCAGCCTGCTTTTTAGCCCAACAAGCTAATTTCCCTACCTCATTTAGGGCCCTCGCAGCTGCAGCGCCTGGTACAAATAGTGAAAGGAAGACCTTTTCGGTGTCGCTAGGCAGAATTACGTCATCACGACAGTCTGGGGAAAGACCCGTGGCGGCTCTTTTTCGTCTTTGTTGTTGCCCTTTTCTTGTTATGGTTTTCCACCAATTTTCTCCCGGGGCCAGCAGGGTCAATTTTCCTAAGTAGCATGGCCCTCCTACAGCATTTGCTGGGATACCCTGCCAGGCCCTGTCCCCACATATTAAAAATACCTGTGGGGGCAACGCCTTTGGGGTACCATTGTTCCAGATCCCTATTCCTCCCTTTGTTTCCGCTCCAGCCGCTCCTAAAGCATAGCTATTACCACTGTCGTTGGTACCACAAAAATCGCCCGCATCCTGATATTTGTAGTAAGATGCGTGAGAGGTGACATTAGTCCACCCTGTCCAATTTCTTGCCTGGTAGAAGTGGATACCCGTCTGTAGGGGTCCCCCAAATATAAAACATGTCTGAGTCCAATTTTTAGATGTATTTCCAACTCGCATAGACCCTAATAGTTCCAACTCCTGGGGATTCCAGGGTAGCGAGTGATTTAATCCTTTTATCAAATTAGCACTACAGTTGCTAGTTGCAGTCACATTAGTACAACTGCCAGTACTGAACCTGGCAAAGTCACCTTCATTATATCCAGGCATACCTAACAAACAAGTCCTAAACGGCTCAGTTGCTGAGGCGAGGGAAAGGCAAAACGCGGGCTGCCCTGTTTTATTTGCCCAGGTTACCCACATATTTTCCCTTGGGTTAATGCGATGTATAGTTGCCGACCCTGGGATTATTAAGATTAGCCCAATTACGATCACATCTGCCTGGCTCAACATTTTCTCTTCTAGGCGAATTGCCTTTCTTTTTTTGGTTTGGGTTTTTTTTTTTTTTTTTTTTTTATACAAACAATAATCAGTTTGGCAGTTTCGTGAACTGTATTTCGTGTCCAGTGGTTATTAATATTCTATACAGCACTATTTCTTTCAGATAGCAAGTTTCAGATCACCTTTGTGCACGCGTGCACCGGGCTCAGCACTTCTTATCACAATGGTACAACTGACACAATACCCACGGCACACACCATAGGCACTCTTTGTTTTTGTTTTTTTTGTTTGTTGGGTGTTTTTTTTTTTTTCTCTTTTTTTTTTTTTTTTTTTTTTTTTTTTTCTCCACGTATCGCCCCCCACAAGCGATCGACAAAATGACTATACGCTTCAGTGGCACCTTGCTGTACAGAACTAAAGGATGGAGTGGACGAACCGGGTAAGGCTAAAAAGGCGTCTAGCGCCAGTTTGGCAGACAACTGCAACAAAGCAATAGGAAAAACCAACTGAGCATTAATATCATTAAACCTTCCCGTCCCCGTTATCATTTCCGCGGTAATCCCATAGAGGGGATCCCCCTGCGTTTGATGCTGTGCCGCAGCACTTGCCGCCCGCCGTGACCATTCCGACCCCCACAACAAATACTGCGTAGGTGACAATAAAAGCCTCATAAGGTTCTGGCAGTCAGCAGGGCACATCAGGTCAGCCGAAAAAATCCAGATTACAATTTGACGTGAAGCTTCTGATTTTATCCCATACTGGGACACAGTGTTTTTTGCTTGCTGTAGGATTTTCCAATCGTGAGGTGCCCACTTATTGCCGTTATTCTCTTGCAGCACAGGAAAAGCACTCGCCCCCAAGCTGGATGCCGCTTGCCACTGCCCGTCCAGCATAGCGTCTCTAGCCACTTCGCTCCAGCGTCTGGGCTGAACCGCCGCTGGTGGTCCAGAGAGGCAAGGGGGTAGGGATTCCCCTGATGCCCCGGACAGGTGCTCCATTCCTCCCCTCTGGGCTGTAATTGTTAAGTCCTGTAACTGTTGCACTACCTTCTTCAGGAGCTCATTAGTCCCAGCCATACTCTGTTCTTTGCTGTCACCCTGTGGTGGAGTAGACGCACCTGAAGAGACTCCTAGAGGCGGGGCTGTTGGCCACGGAGGGGTTAACGGAACCAGCCGCTCCTCCTCTCCGGGTCGTCGCTCTTCCGCGACCGCCTCAGGTGAAAGAGGGGCCCCGTTACCGCTAGTTTCTGCATCTTTGCAGTCCGTAAGCGGAGGGTAGGTTTCAAGCAGTTCAGAAGCGCCGTCACCCCCCAGAACACTATACTTGGCTTCCAAGGCAGTTCGTTTGGGGGTACCCGACATACCTCGGACTGCAGACGGCCCAAAGAACCGAAACAGTCCAGATGTTGTATTCTTCGGTCTATCAGGCAAGGGTTCTGGGGCTAGCATTTGAGTGGCTGCACAAGCCACCTTTCTTTCAGCTTTCATGGCTTTTAAAGTCTCTGACACAGACCTCCATAGTTCCCGCACTGTTTTAATCTCCTTCTTTGACTTTTCATCCCCCGTGATAGTCTGCTCCCACATAGTATTGCCAAGCTCTCGCCACTCAAGGTCAGAAAAAATAGTTTGACTGTCCTTAAAATGTCCCCAACGTTGTCCTAATTTAATCAACGTACATAATTGTTTTACCGTTGTCTCGATCCCTCTCTTGGAGAGGATGCTTACGAGCAACACAGCTGCCGCCTCTGTTTCCATGATAGCGGTCGCTCACTGGGAGGCAGTTGGCCAGACTGCTCCGTTATCTTATCCCCCTCCGATCATCGGGATAGTACAACTCCCAGCCGCTTTTCTCCCGCTCCCCTTCTCTCGCTGCTCTTACCGCAGTCTCGAAGATATGCGCCGAACCATCCTCTGCTACCAGATGTCGGAGTTTCCCTTTGTTCAGTGTCGACGACGGAGCGGGAGTTGCGATTCCGGAGTAATGACAGATCTCAATATGAGTATGGTCATTCTCCTTTATTTACACTTATAACAGGGCTTATATAGTTAACTGCTATGGACACGCGCTACCTGCAGCTTGCAGATAGGTTACAGCCTTGTGTTCACGCGCATCTATGCTCTAGCAGATTGGCCCGTTCTGCCTGATCATGCGAAATGCCTTCATGGTCTTTATCTTGTTTTTCTCCTTCCAGCTGCACATTCCTTTCTCCGTTGTTTTCTGCTTATGTGCCTTGTTATGCCGGGTGGTGCAGTGTTTGCTCATTATAATCAAACTCAGGAATGTCCGTTAGTGAGACTCCCATTCCCACAGTAGGGCTGTGTTTCCACCCCTGGGGCAGTCGGTTCAAGGTGTACTGGACGCCCCTCCAAGTGAAAGCAAATTGTGGCCTGCACTCTGCTGCCAAAGGGATTGAGAAAAACGCATTAGCAATATCAATTGTGGCATACCACTTGGCTGCCTTTGATTCCAATTCGTATTGAAGTTCTAGCATGTCTGGCACAGCAGCACTCAGCGGTGGCGTGACTTCATTTAGGCCACGATAGTCTACTGTTAGTCTCCACTCTCCATTAGACTTCCGCACTGGCCATATGGGACTGTTAAAGGGTGAGCGGGTCTTGCTGATCACTCCTTGGCTCTCCAGTCGACGAATCAGCTCATGAATGGGAATCAGGGAGTCTCGGTTGGTGCGATATTGCCGCCGGTGCACTGTGGTGGTAGCGATTGGCACTTGTTGGTCTTCGACCTTCAGCAACCCCACAACAGAAGGGTCCTCCGAGAGACCAGGCAAGGTGGACAGCTGTTTAATCTCCTCCGTCTCCAAGGCAGCTATACCAAAAGCCCACCTGTACCCTTTTGGGTCCTTGAAATACCCTCTCCTGAGGTAGTCTATGCCAAGGATGCACGGAGCCTCTGGGCCAGTCACAATGGGGTGCTTCTGCCACCCATTCCCAGTTAGAATCACTTCGGCTTCCAATACAGTTAGCTGTTGGGATCCCCCCGTCACCCCAGAAATATAGATGGGTTCTGTTCCTATATAGCTTGATGGCATTAGGGTACACTGTGCACCGGTGTCTACCAGAGCCTTATACTCCTGTGGGTCTGATGTGCCAGGCCACCGAATCCACACAGTCCAGTAAACCCGGTTGTCCCTTTCCTCCACCTGGCTGGAGGCAGGGCCCCTCTAATCCTCATCACAGTACTCGTTTCTCATTTCTTGTACGTATGAGTCAGAAGTTTCTTCATTAAGATCAGGAGTAAGATCAGCCCTTCTACTCTCTCTGGGGAACTGCCCGCTGGAAACTGGAGCAGCAATTTTCCTGGAAGAACCTCTTTCTGTGATTGTTTCCCCTTGCAATTCGCGTACCCGTGCCCCTAGGGCTGCAGTAGGTTTCCCATCCCACTTCCTCATGTCCTCTCCGTGGTCACGCAGGTAAAACCATAGGGTGCCCCGTGGTGTGTATCCTTTATATTCTCTCTCTTGAGCAAAAGAACGCTTACTTCTAATAGCCGAGATACTGGTCCGTATAGGTGAGGAGTAGGACCTATCCTCTCTGAGTTGCTGGTTCTCCCAGGACAGTTTCTCCACAGCCGAGACGATGGAGGAAGAAAGACTTTCCTCGTATTGCCGGAGTTGACTAGCCAATTCATCCACTGTTTGTTCCTCTCCATCTTTCCAGGTTATCACTGCCAATGAATTGGCGTATGACGATGGTGCGCTCCTTATAAACTTCCGCCACATGGGTCGTGTGCACTTGACTTCATCTGGATCTTTGGATAGTTGTTTATTGTTCAGGTCACCATAAATCACCTCCAGCACAGCTAATTCTCTCAGAAACTGGATACCCTTCTCCATGGTGGCCCACTTGCTTGGGCGACATATGACATCTTCCTTAAAGGGATACCTTTCCTTCACGCTTGACAGGAGTCGCCTCCAAAGGCTGAGGATACGTGTCCCTTTTCCAATTGCTTTGTCAATGCCCCCTTCCCTAGAAAGGGATCCCAGCTGCTTGGCTTCCCTACCCTCTAATTCCAGGCTACTGGCCCCATTATCCCAGCATCGGAGCAGCCAGGTGACAATATGCTCACCTGGACGGCGGCTGAAATCTTTTCGTATATCTCGCAGCTCACTCAGGGATAGAGATCGGGTGGTCACTGCCTCGTTTATGAGTTCTTCCTCTTCCTCCTCCCCGATCAGCGGCCGGCTTTCCTCCTCCCGTTCTCGTGATGGTCCTTCTCTAGGGTCATCTGTCTCGTATACTTCTTCCTCCGGTTCCCTTTTAGAAGAAGCTTCTTCCTCCCTTACTAAACGAGCCGACTTCCGCTTCCAAAATTTCTTCTTGTGTACAGGGGCGACTGATACCGGCACAGGCTCGTTCTTTGGTTCAGCCACAGGGCGTGTTGCTGGGGTTGGAGTGGCCGCAGTGCAAGTTCATGTCACCGGAGTCTGAGTGGCCGCAGGGCCTGTTGCCGGGGTTGGAGTGGCCGCAGTGCAAGTGCATGTCACCGGAGTCTGAGTGGCCGCAGGGTCTGTTGCCGGGGTTGGAGTGGCCGCAGTGCATGTCGCCAGGGTTGGAGTGGCCGCAGTGCAAGTGCATGTCACCGGAGTCTGAGTGGCCGCAGGGCCTGTTGCCGGGGTTGGAGTGGCCGCAGTACATGTCGCCGGGGTTGGAGTGGCTGCAGTGCATGTCGCCGGGGTTGGAGTGGCCGCAGGGCCTGTCGCCGGGGTCGGAGTGGCTGCAGGGCCTGTCGCCAGGGTCTGAGAGGCCGCAGGGCCTGTCGCCGGGGTCTGAGTGGCCGCAGAGCCTGTCGCCGGGGTTGGAGTGGCCGTAGTGCGTGTTGCCCGGGTTTGAGTGGCCGCAGGGCCTGTTGCCCGGGTCTGAGTGGCCGCAGAGCCTGTCGTTTTACTGTCAGAGCCAGAGACCTTCTCTTCCCTTTGAGGGTACTGAATGGTGTTGAACAGGGCTCGGTAGGCATGGGCCAGGCCCCAGCACGTTGCAATGATCTGCATCTCTCTGGAGTTGCCAGGGTGACAGCATACTGTTTCCAAATGTTCTACTAACTTTTCAGGATTCTGCACTTGCTCAGGCGTGCAGTTCCAAAACACTGGGGGTGCCCATTGGCCTAGGTACTTGCCCATCTTGTCCCACACACCCTGCCACTCATAATTATTCAGCCTTGGGGCAGATCTCTGGATGATATTCTTAAATTGCTTACCAACTTTAGACAAAACCGAAACAATATTCCCAAGAAGTACCAATAGAAGTATCTTAACTGCCCAAGGATGCTCAAAATACTGAAAAATTACTGTAATGAAGGAGGAAACATCATAGAAGAAGGTAGTGACACTGCCATTCTGTATTTCCTCCGAAAAAAAACTCTCAGAAAAGTTACTGCAATTGCTAGTTGTCTCCACGAAATGTTATCCATGGTACAGTAACGGCTTCATTGCGAAGTTTACATACCACACTAACGTCAAGGTCAATGTTCTAAAAACAAACCTCACAAGCGAGACATTACTATTCACTGCAGACCACAGCAAACTGCAAAACCCAACACCAATCTTTAACATGTACAGCAGGAAAAAGAGCGCGATGCAGATTATACAAATCAATATCGAGAACAGAGAAACCAACATTGTGACCCTCAACTATTAACTATTAACAGATATAAGTTCCTTAATACACTCCGGTTAATCTGTTATTATCTCAAACCCTTCGAGCCCCACGTTGGGCGCCAAAAAGGACTGTCGTGGTTTAATTTCAGTCGGCAACTAAGCACCACGCAGCCGCTCGCTCACTCCCCCCACCCCCGGTGGGATGGGGGAGAGAATTGGAAGAGCACAAGTTAGAAAGACTCGTGGGTTGAGATAAAAACAGTTTAATAATTGAAATAAAATGATAATAATAATAATATGATAATAATAATAATAATACACAAAACAAGTGATGCACAGTACAATTGCTCACCACCCGCCGACCGATGCCCAGCCACTCCCCGAGCAGCGGCACCCCCGGCCAGCTTTCCCCAGTTTATGTACTGAGCATGACGTCACATGGTATGGAATGTCCCTTTGGCCAGTTTGGCTGTGCCCCCTCCCAGCTTCTTGTGCACCTCCAGCCTTCTCAGTCGGCAGAGCATGGGAAGCTGAAAAGTCCTTGGCTAGTGTAAGCATTACCTAGCAACAACTAAAACACCAGTGCGTTATCAACTTTGTTCTCATCCTAAATCCAAAACACTGTACCAGCTACTAGAAAGGAAATTAACTCTATCCCTGCCGAAACCAGGACACTTAGACATGCTGCTAGTTAAAGAACAAGGTGTGTGTGGAGTGCTAAACCATACGGCTGGAGAATGCTGCGTTACCATACACAATGCCATGACCACGATCGAGGAAGCCCGTCAGAGGATGCAGGAAATCACAGCCAAGACAGGAGACTTGTTCCAATCAATGTTGCCGAGTGATTGGAAAGGGGATTGGAACCCAGCCTCATGGATTTCAACTTTGCTCAAAAGCCTCGGACTTATGAGATGGTGGGATTGGATAGTAGAAGCCTTAGTAATGTTTTTGTTAATATTAATCGGTCTAGCTATCGGCTTTGCTGTAATGAGGTGCCTGATTCGCTGCTCCTTCTCTTCTATCTCTTCCTCTCTGCGCTATGTCCAGATCACCACCATCGAAGAGGACCTAGGAGTGTTTGAGCCACGGGGTGGTGTAAGGGACGAGGCCCAAGTGACTGTGCTGTAAGCACAGACAATGCCCCAGGGAAAGCTCCAGAAGCCAGCCACGGGGAGGGGCCCGGTGTCACTCTCCTTGACCGACTAATGTCTCAACCACTCCTGGAGCTGGGGTGAGAGAAGATATTAGAAACCTTGGGCTGGAGCCAATAAATAGGGGCGCACGTGAGCCTCCTGAGAGCACTCTCCACACCGACACACACCCCCATTGGCAGGTCCGACGCTGGATCCAGGATTGGTGATCTCTCTATCTCTCTCTACCTCTCTTCTGCTTCCCAGCTCTCTCTTTCTCTCTCTCTCTCTCCCTCCTCCTTCTTGCTCTCTGCTTTTGATGTTGCTAAGTAATACAAGGCCTACCTCAACTCCTCACAAAGCCGCTTAGCTTGTATTATATATTAAGACATAGAGGGTTGATGCTTATAGAAGTGTTCGTGCCATTAAAGTTGGAGTTCGTGTTTGGACCTTGAGTGTTATTTCACCTTAATCCACACCGAGGGGATTTGTAGACCTTAGTCACTCTCCCCTTCCCGAAGGTGGGACATGACAGCGCCCAACGTGGGGCTCGAAGGGTTTGAGATAATAACAGATTAACGAGAGCGCATTAAGGAATTTATATCTGTTAATAGTTGCGGGTCACAATGTTGGTTCATCTGCTCTTGATATTAGTTTATCTGATCTGCATCATGCTCTTTTTTTTGCTGTACTCGTTAGAGATTGGTGTTGGTTTTTCAGTTTGCTGTGGTTTACAGTGATTAGTGATATTTTGCCTGGGAGGTTTGTTATTGCAACACTGGCCTTGAGCTTAATCTGGTATTTCAGCTTTGTACTGAAGCCATTCCTGTACTTCGGGTACCATTTCATGGATACAATTAGCAATTATATCTCTTCCTCTGAGAGGCTTTTTACGGAGGAAATACAGAATGGCAGCTTCACTACCTTCTTCTATGATGTTTCCTCCTTCATTGCAGTAACTTTTCAGTATCTTGAACATCCCTGGGTAGTTAAGATACTTCTATTGGTATCTCTTGGGAATATTGTTTCGGGTTTGTCTAAGGTTAATAAGCAATTTAAGAACATCATCCAGAGATCTGCCCCAAGGCTGGAGAGTTATGAGTGGCAGGGTGTATGGGATAGGATGGGCAAGTACCTAGGCTAATGGGCACCCCCAGTGTTTTGGAACTTCACCCCTGAGCAAGTGCAGAATCCTGAAGAGTTAGTAGAATATTTGGAAATAGTATGCTGTCACCCTGGCAACTCCAGAGAGATGCAGATCACTGCAACGTGCTGGGGCCTGGCCCATGCCTACCGAGCCCTGTTCAACACTATTCAGTAGCCTCAAAGGGAAGAGAAGGTCTCTGGATCTGACGATAAAACGACAGGCCCTGTGGCCACTCCGACCCCAGCAACAGGCCCTGCGGCTGAACCAAAGAACCAACCTGTGCCGGTATCAGTCGCCCCTGTACACAAGAAGAAATCTTGGAAGCGGAAATTGGCTCGTTTAGTAAGGGAGGAAGAAGCTTCTTCTCAAAAAATAAAATGGCAAGATGGACGTCGTCAAATCCCAATGGATGTGATCAACAAAATAACAGGTATGTACCCACCAACTAGCAAAAAGGAAACACAAGCTTTCTTAGGCGTCGTGGGTTTTTGGAGAATGCATATTCCAAATTAGAGTCTGATCGTAAACCCTCTCTATCAAGTGACCCGAAAGAAGAACGATTTCAAATGGGGCCCTGAGCAACGACAAGCTTTTGAACAAATTAAACGGGAGATAGTTCATGCAGTAGCCCTGGGGCCAGTCCGGGCAGGGCAAGATGTAAAAAACATGCTCTACACCGCAGCCGGGGAGAATGGCCCTACCTGGAGCCTCTGGCAGAAAGCACCAGGGGAGACTCGAGGTCAACCCCTAGGGTTTTGGAATCGGGGATACAGAGGATCCGAGGCCCACTATACTCCAAATGAAAAAGAGATATTGGCAGCATATGAAGGGGTTCGAGCTGCTTCAGAAGCGATTGGCACTGAAGCACAGCTCCTCCTGGAACCCCGACTGCCGGTGCTGGGCTGGATGTTCAGAGGGAGGGTCCGCTGTACACATCATGTAACTGATGCTACGTGGAGTAAGTGGGTCGCACTGATCACACAACGGGCTCGAATAGGAAACCCCAGTCGCCCAGGAATCCTGGAAGTGATCATGGATTGGCCAGAGGGCAAAGATTTTGGAATATCGCCAGAGGAGGAGGTGATGCGTGCTGAGGAGGCCCCAATGTATAATGAACTACCAGAAAATGAGAAACAGTATGCCCTGTTCACTGATGGGTCCTGTCGTATTGTGGGAAAGCATCGGAGGTGGAGGGCTTCTGTATGGAGTTCCACGCGACAAGTTGTAGAAACTGCTGAAGGAGAAGGTGAATCGAGCCAATTTGCAGAAGTAAAGGCCATCCAGCTGGCTTTAGACATTGCTGACCGAGAAAAGTGGCCAGTGCTCTATCTCTCTACTGACTCATGGATGGTGGCTTCTGTATGGAGTTCCACGCGACAAGTTGTAGAAACAGCTGAAGGAGAAGGTGAATCGAGCCAATTTGCAGAAGTAAAGGCCATCCAGCTGGCTTTAGACATTGCTGACCGAGAAAAGTGGCCAGTGCTCTATCTCTCTACTGACTCATGGATGGTGGCAAATGCCCTGTGGGGGTGGTTGCAGAAATGGAAGCGGAGTAATTGGCAGCGCAGAGGCAAACCCATCTGGGCTGCCACATTGTGGCAAGATATTGCTGCCCGGGTGGAGAACCTGGTTGTAAAAGTCCGTCACGTAGATCCTCACGTACCCAAGAGTCGGGCCACTGAAGAACATCAAAACAACCAGCAGGTGGATCAGGCTGCTGTCGTGGTTTAATTTCAGTCGTCAACTAAGCACCACGCAGCCACTCGCTCACTCCCCCCCACCCAGTGGGATGGGGGAGTGAATTGGAAGAGCACAAGTGAGAAAAACTCGTGGGTTGAGATAAAAACAGTTTAATAATTGAAATAAAGTGATAATAAAAATATTATAATAATAATATGATAATAATAATAATACACAAAACAAGTGATGCACAGTACAATTGCTCACCACCCGCCGACCGATGCCCAGCCACTCCGCGAGCAGCGGCTCCCCCGGCCAGCTTTCCCCAGTTTATGTACTGCGCATGACGTCACATGGTATGGAATGTCCCTTTGGCCAGTTTGGCTGTGCCCCCTCCCAGCTTCTTGTGCACCTCCAGCCTTCTCAGTCGGTAGAGCATGGGAAGCTGAGAAGTCCTTGGCTAGTGTAAGCATTACCTAGCAACAACTAAAACATCGGTGTGTTATCAACTTTGTTCTCATCCTAAATCCAAAACACTGTACCAGCTACTAGAAAGGAAATTAACTCTATCCCTGCCGAAACCAGGACAGCTGCTAAGATTGAAGTGGCTCAGGTGGATCTGGACTGGCAACATAAGGGTGAATTATTTATAGCTCGGTGGGCCCATGACACCTCAGGGTGCCATCAAGGAAGAGATGCAACATACAGATGGGCTCGTGATCGAGGGGTGGACTTGACCATGGACACTATTGCACAGGTTATCCATGAATGCGAAACAGGCGCTGCAATCAAGCAAGCCAAGCGGTTAAAGCCCCTCTGGTATGGAGGCCGATGGCTGAAATATCAATATGGGGAGGCCTGGCAGACTGATTATATCACACTCCCACAAACCCGCCACGTGCTTACAGTGGTGGAGGCAACCCCTGGATGGCTGGAAACATATCCCGTGCCCCATGCCACTGCCCGGAACACAGGCCCAGGATAGGTCCTTGAAAAGCAAGTCCTATGGCGACATGGCACCCCAGAAAGAATTGAGTCAGACAACGGGACTCATTTCTGAAACAACCTCATAGACACCTGGGCCAAAGAGCACGGCATTGAGTGGGTGTATCACATCCCCTATCATGCACCAGCCTCCGGAAAAATTGAACGATACAATGGACTGTTAAAGACTACACTGAGAGCAATGGGTGGCGGGACGTTCAAACACTGGGATACGCATTTAGCAAAGGCCACCTGGTTAGTCAACACGAGGGGATCTGCCAATCGAGCAGGCCCTGCCCAGTCAGAACTTTTACGTACTGTAGATGGGAATAAAGTCCCTGTAGTGCACATAAAAAATATGCTGGGGAAGACAGTCTGGGTTATTCCTGCCTCGGGCAGAGGCAAACCCATCCATGGGGTTGCTTTTGCTCAAGGACCTGGGTGCACTTGGTGGGTGATGCGGGAGGATGGGGAAGTCCGATGTGTACCTCAAGGGGATTTGATTTTGGGTGAGAATAGCCAATGATCTGAATTATGTGATGTTAATTGCTCCATAATATTATATGCTGTACCAATGTTATTACAATAAGAATCACCCAGATTAATGAGGAATGAACTTCAATGAAACCAAGCAAAGCACAGTGATGATGGTACCAGAACTGACTTCATGAAACAATCCAACACCGCATACCATCTCCATCTTTCCTGCCCTGGAAGATTATTATGACAGATGGAGCCCGAAGTCATGGACTAAATGAACTCAACAAACATTTTAGTGGGATAGCCCATAGACTAAGGGAATGATATCTGTGTCTATACATCAAAAGACAGGAAAAGTGGTGGTGATTAATTGGGATGTATTGGAAAATGTGGGGACCTGGGCGTGACGCAGATGTTATAGAATAAGGGGTGGTTACTGTCCTGGTTTCGGCAGGGATAGAGTTAATTTCCTTCCTAGTAGCTGGTACAGTGCTGTGGTTTGGATTTAGGATGAGAATAATGTGGATAACATACGGATGTTTTAGTTGTTGCTAAGTAGTGCTTACACTAGTCAAGGACTTTTCAGCTTCTCATGCCCTGCCAGTGAGAAGGTGGGAGGGGGCTGTCCTGGTTTCGGCAGGGATAGAGTTAATTTCCTTTCTAGTAGCTGGTACAGTGTTTTGGATTTAGGATGAGAACAAAGTTGATAACACACTGGTGTTTTAGTTGTTGCTAGGTAATGCTTACACTAGCCAAGGACTTTTCAGCTTCCCATGCTCTACTGACTGAGAAGACTGGAGGTGCACAAGAAGCTGGGAGGGGGCACAGCCAAACTGGCCAAAGGGACATTCCATACCATGTGACGTCATGCTCAGTACATAAACTGGGAAAGCTGGACGGGGGTGCCGCTGCTCGGGGAGTGGCTGGGCATCGGTCAGCAGGTGGTGAGCAATTGTACTGTGCATCACTTGTTTTGTGTATTATTATTATTATTATCATATTATTATTATCATTTTATTTCAATTATTAAACTGTTTTTATCTCAACCCACGAGTCTTTCTAACTTGTGCTCTTCCAATTCTCTCCCCCATCCCACCGGGGGTGGGGGGAGTGAGCGAGCGGCTGCGTGGTGCTTAGTTGCCGACTGAGGTTAAACCACGACAGTCCTTTTTGGCGCCCAACGTGGGGCTCGAAGGGTTTGAGATAATAACAGATTAACCGGAGTGTATTAAGGAACTTATATCTGTTAATAGTTAATAGTTGAGGGTCACAATGTTGGTTTCTCTGTTCTCGATATTGATTTGTATAATCTGCATCGCGCTCTTTTTCCTGCTGTACATGTTAAAGATTGGTGTTGGGTTTTGCAGTTTGCTGTGGTCTGCAGTGAATAGTAATGTCTCGCTTGTGAG